>NC_090655.1:151583792-152183792 GCF_040937935.1 Hyperolius riggenbachi
CCAGGGGACATGTGCGTTTTGGCTGCATGTAGCGCATTTTGTTATCACTGCTAATCGCAAATTGCCGGTGATCGCCTGCAATCGTGGCAGTGAGATCACTGCCATATAGTTAGTATTGCGCTAGTGCTTTAAAAAACGCTAGCAATCGCCGACTATTAGTGGTATTCGCCATAGTGTGAATGGGCCCTAACTCTTCCTCTGCTCCATGTGTAATTAGAGCGGGGCTACAAGAAAATGGCCACCAGCATCCACATTCATGGACATCTGCGGCCATTTTTTGTACCCGCGCTCTAACTACAATCAGAGCAGAGGCAGAGCAGCAAATGAGCAGCTGTGTAGGTGCCAGAGTGGGTACACAGCTCTAAGAAGCTGCACCGATAGAGGAGTAATATCACTAGTGCTAGTGTACTGCATACAGTATTTTCTTTAACCCTCATTTACATGCAGAAAGTACATACCCTCTCTAGAAATTGCTTCCACAACCAAATCTATATAAAACACGTTAAAAACATACAGTATCTTACATTAAACTTTGCTCATGTAAAACACCATTTACCTCCCTGGCAGTAATCCCGAGCTAGGCTCGGGCTAGCCGCCGGGAGCTCTATGCAGAGTATAGCGCAGTGGGCATTTTTACTCACCTCCCAGGGGATCCAGACATCAGTAGCCATTCTTCTTCCTGTCTTCCGAGGCTCTGAATCACTCTGGTGAGATCACCGTCATCGATATCACCACAGAGTTACAGCGCCACCCGGAGGATAGAGGTAAAATTGCAGCGCTGGAGCCCAGGGAGGTGAGTGAGAACAGGGGCTGCTGCAGGCATTCTGGTGGCATGATTTTGTCCTGATTTTAGGGTCTAAAAAGACCCTAAAATCCAGAAATAATCATACCACCAGGGGGGTTTAAACTATATATACTAAATGGGCCTTTTTCATACTGGTATAGAGTAAACCGGTACTTATCCGTTAGCCGGGCGCATCCGGCAGGTGGCGACAAAACTCCACCAGAGGTACATCTTTCCCTACTATCCATGTAGGTCTGGAGGGGGAATAGTAATTAGCGCCACCTGCCGGATGCGCCCAGCTAACGGATAAGTACCATTAAACCTTCAGCTGATTTCTTCCATGTTGTGCCAGCATAGTTTCCCCATCATGTTTCGTAGTAGCATTCTTTTGTAAATGAAGGAAGAACACTTGACAACACCAGTCTCATTTACTTAACCACTTTCGTACCAGCAGTCTCTGTCCCCAAGCCGGAAGGAGGAAGTGCGGTAGTGAGTCATGCAACGCGTCCCATAGGTCTATGGATGGGAACTATGTACACATTCATTGATCTCCGGGCTAACGGGCAGCACGGGTGGGAGTGCGGGACAGCACAGCAGCAGCCGCCTGGATGTAAAAATCATGTCCAGGCGGCAGGAATTTTACATCCAGGCGGCAGGAAAGGTTAAAATAAAGTTAAATTGTCCAATGCAGTATTGATGGGGCTGTGGTATGTTCCCCCCCCCCCTTTTTTGCTATCTTTTCTCAGGTAATTATCTGCAGGTGTGGAACAGCCAGCCCAGCACCAGGTGAGATAATGAACTGCAGGCTGAGAAAGTTTGCTCATTCAGTGTTGGGCTGTTAGATGAAGAGGAGTTTCCTCACTCTCTCTGTTTGTTTATGTCATATGTGATTTAATAGGGACAGTTTATCAATGTTTTGTATTGCCCTTGGCTGCCAGTGCCAGTCAATGGTTTTCAGTTTTTGGTATTTTTTCCAATGTTGGAACTTTTGTGTTAATCAATAAAATAGCCACAGTCAGTTTCACGCCAACAATTTGTCGGTTTTGTATTATTATACGTGTGTTTAAATATGCTGTTAATTAATCTGTGTGCCACCTGCACTTTGAATGGGGGCTGTGCTGTAACATATGAAGGGCGTGATGCAGTAAAGTTACAGTTACTTTTACCTTTAGTAGTTCAGGGGGAGCACCGGTTGTTAACCCTCATCGCCATGTGCGTTATTGCGGTAATACATGTGTTGCTATGGTAATGTATGTTATAACGTGAGTTACAATAGCAACACACACGTTAACCAAGTAACACGTGGGGCTAAGGGCTAACAGCCAGTGCTCCCCTTGCACTAGTAACTGTAAAACTGCAGTGGCAAAGCAACTTTACTGCATCAGGCCCTAACTGAGGGCTGTGCTCTGGCATACTGAGAACTGTGCTCTGACACACTGGCATAATGTAACACTGGCTGAGAGCTGTGGGGGCTGCACTGTGACAATACTGAGGCCTGTGCTGCAACTGGAGACTTTATTTTTACACACTATGCTCTATTCATAAAAAAATTGTGGTGAAAAAACTCGTGGAGGGAAAATACTGCATCGGTATTTTAGACTTCTGGGTGGTAATTCATAAAATGTTGGCAGCTGCGATAGCAGTGCGGAGATTTCCCGCTGTAGGCTGGCGAAAGGCTTGCGGAAACACAGAAACTGCCTGAGTCCCTCCGTGCGCTGCTCTCTCTGCTGCTTCTTGGGAGGTCTGTCCCATTCACTTGCATGTATTGCGCACGCTTCTCGCTACATCCGAGGAAGCGGATGAATAAAATGTTAGCACTTGTCTAGGATGCAGGGCATGCATTTTTCAGTCTGACAGAGGCGGTGTATGCCTGTGCGATTAACCATTCAATTGCAACATGTGTTTAGGGACGCGCAGCCTTTCCCCCCACCTTTTTTTAAGCGGTATTTCCCACCCGCATACCGCTTCCTCTAATATTTATGAATTGACATTTTGTTAGTTTTTCTAGATAATCTAGATAAATAGATAAATCTAGAAAAACAACGCACAAGGAGGAAAGTTATCGCTCTGCTGGGGAATTGTAGCTTTTCATGCGGAAACAGCTCTTATGAATGCACACTTTGCTAAATGGTTGGGAAAGTCAGCTGTTTTGAGCGGTAAACTGGCGGAAAAGTTTTATGAATAGAGCCCTATGAGGGCTGCACTGTGAGTACTGTGCTAATGCACTAAGGTGCACACACAGGGCCATTTCTCTGCAGTGCGGAAAGGGCGACCGCCCTGGGCGCAGACTGGCAAGTAGAAGAAGGTGGGGCGCAGGCAGAAGGACATAACCGCTAGGGAGTGGGTGATGTGCAGTGCAGCCAAATGGAAGAAGATTACCGGCATGATCACCTTCCTTGACTCCTCCTGGGCTTCCTGCGTCTGATGTCAAGTCATCATCACGTCACCACCGTGTGATGACACCTGATGTCCTGTAGCAGTACTGCAGACTGTCAGTGCGGGGCGCCCATAGAGGAGTCAGCTTTCAGGGTTTTCTTTGCTTGTGTGTTTTCCTAGTCCCTGCTTCCTCCTGGATGAGCGGCTGGTCACTAGTAAGTAGGCAGATCTACTTGCGACCTGTGGCTGTGTGACTGTCCCTAAAGAGTTGTTGCTTGAGAGCTGTTAGTTATGCTGTGACCCACTGACTAGTAGCAGTTCTGTAACACACTAAGTGCTGTACTGTAATATGCTATACTGTAACTCACTGACTGAGGGTTGTGGGGCTGTACTGTGACACACTGACTGGGTGCTGTATTTTAAACAGTAAGAGTTGTTTTAACACATTAACTGAGGGTTGTACTGGGATAAATTGACCTTGGGCTGTGAGGGAATGTACTATGACACACTGACTGGGTGCTGCAATGTGTTTTAAAATGTAACAAGAGGGATAAAGGCTGCCATATTTATTTCATGTTAAGCAATGCCAGTTGCATGGCTATCCTGCTGATCATCTGCCGCTAATGCTTTTAGCTATAGACCCTGATCAAGCATGCAGTATATCAGGTTTTCTGACATTGTTGTCAGATCTGACAAGATTATCTGCATGCTTGATTCTGGTGTGATTCAGACACTACTGCAGCCAAATAGATCAGCAGGGCTGCCAGGCAACTGGCATTGTTCAAAAGGAAATAAATATGGCAGCCTCCATATCCCTCTCATTACAGTTGTTTCTTTAACACACTGACTATGGGCTGTGACACACTGATTGAAGGCTGCACTGTGATGCAGTGACTGGAGGCCTAAGTGTGGCACACTGACTGTTGCACTGTTAAATACTGACTGGGAATCACACTGTGAAACACTGACCAGCAACTGGAGCTGTACTGTGACACACTGATTGTTTGTTGTGCTATGACACACTGGGTGGTTGCACTGAGAGACGCTGACTTGGGGGGACAACACACTGTGACATGCTGACTGGGGGGGGGGGGTACAGACTGGGGGTACACTGTGACACACCATAGGTTGCACTATGACACTGACTGGGGGGTACAATGTGACAAACTAACTGTTGGTTGCACTGTGACACACTGACTTGGGGAGACCGCACACAGTGATATGCTGTCGGGGGGAGGGTGAGGGGGGCGTACACACTGTGACACACAGACTGGGGGTTTGCTGTGACACGCCGTAGGTTGCACTATGACACTGACTGGGGGGAGCACTGTGAGACACTGACTATACTGTATGTTGCACTGTGACACACTGAATGTAGGTTGAACTTACACACACTGACTGCAGGTTGCACTGTGATACACAGAGACAGAGACTCACTGACTGTAGGTTATACTGAAACATAGTGACCAGGTGGAACACTGTAACACACTGACTAAGGGACACACACTGTAACACACTGGCCATAGGTTGCCCTGCAACACACTGACTGGAGGCACACTGTGACATACTGACTGCAGGTTGCACTGTGACACACTGACTGTAGGCTGCACTGAGACATAGTGATCAGGTGGCACACTGTGACACACTGTCACTGACTGCAGGTTGCACTGTGACACCAGTGGCGTAGCTAAGGAGCTGTGGGCCCCGGTGCAAGTTTGACAATGGGGCCCCCCAAAGCACTCTATACATAACAATTGATACGGCGCACCAAAACCTGCCAAAGGCAACTACAGTGTCAGAGGTGCAAGAAGGGGATGGGAAACAGTTTCTTAAGGATTACCAGTATTCAAAGTATCTATAGAAGTCATTATTATGGGCACAGGACCAATAGAGAGCTAATACTGTAGTTGGGGGAGGGCCCTTCGGGGCCCCTCTGGCCCAAGGGCCCCGATGCGGTCGCTACCTCTGCAACCCCTATTGCTACGCCCCTGTGTGACACACTGACTGGAGGACACACACTGACTAGTGGCCGCACAAAGGCACCCAGCACAGGAGGAGGCTGTGCTTGATAGAGGATGATGATTAGCTCAGTAAACTGTAAGAACAAGCAGAAGTGTGCACAATTATTTTGTGATTAGTATTAGATAATGATGTCTCGGAGGGAGGTAGTCTGAGCCGACCTCTGTGCTACATATAACGTGTATCCAAGGCAACAGCCCTTCCCCTTACCTCGCAGCCCCTGCAGCCGCGACACCCTGTGATCCACCGCCCCGGAGCAGTTCAAGTATGGACCGAAGCGCACAGTAACCAGGGCCTTCTCCGGCATGTTCTCTGCTCACAGCTCCGCCATATCCGGCAACAATCAGATCGCCATGGCAACTAGAGCCGCAGCTCTGCAATGTGACCTGCGGTAGCGCCCACTACCAGCCTAGCGCTGTGCTTGCACTGTTGCCAGCTGATTCCTAAGCACAAAACAGAGGTAGGCTACTTGTTCCATCTTCCCTCTCTGATCGGATGCACGGTCAGCTATTTTTTTCACCGTGCACTTCAACGCTGCTGAAGTTTATCATTGAATAGGGACTCTAGAAAAGTAACTACTACACTACAATTCTTTGCCTATTTCACTTTTGAAATGTGACTGTTGTTTTACCAATTTATCATGCTTATATTTAATTACTGATTATATTTATCTTAGAACATGGCTCTACTTGTTCCTATCAGAACCAGTTCTAGCTACATGGGACCCAGGGTAACCTGTCTTCAACCTTGCAGGGGTGCCTCTTCTCAGTGGCTTATTGCATGTTATTAGATAATATGCTGCAGGGTCACGGAGAAGATGTGACCAGTGAGGATGAAGACATAAGTACATAGACTGGCTGAGGAGAGTGCTTGCTGGGCAGAGGAGTCGCTCCGCTGCCAAAAACTCGGCAGGGAACCACTATGCACTTTGGAAGGGAGGAGGGGTGTCAGATGGCAGCAATCCCAGTGGCCCTGTGCAATTGCCCAGTTTGCCCCTATGGAAGCTCTAGCCCTACTTCTGTACATTGTTGATCATTGCACAGAAAAAAATACCAAGCTGTGCGGTAGCTACGGTGTGGGTAATTTTGGCGCTATTTTAATTGGGGCTATAGAGTGGGCCAGTGCATAAATTGGGTTCCGGACACAGCCGAAGCCAAAGTAACGTAAACTACAGATGAGTAGTGTTAAGTGTATGGTTAACAATAGGACTAGTTTAAAGGATACATTCGGCAAAAATGTTGCGTAAAACACATACCTACGGCAGTCAGTCCTGTCCAGCAGGGATGAATTGTGTCCCCCTTTTCCCCCGAAATGCTCCGTATTTGCTCTATTCTGTCCAGTCTGGGTCCCAACCTTGGAGGTCAGGGCCAGTGAACCGGAAGTATTCAACTTCATGCCTGCACAGTTTGAATCTGGGATTGACTACACGCAGGCGCAGTTCGTGTCCGCCGGTGCACACACAGTTAATCTTTCTGCACGAACTATGCCTTTGTGTGGCCAATCCCAGCTTCAAACTGCGCAGGCGTGAGGTTGAATAATTCACAGGACTCAACCTCCAAGGTCTGGGCCTGGACCGGACCAAATAGAGCAAATACAGTGCATTTAGAGGAGCAAAGAAGGTCTAAATCCATTCCTGCTGAACAGGACTGACAGCCGTAGCTGTGTGTTTTTATACAACATTTTCCCCGGATGTATCCTTTAAGGCATATATGTTAAACTCCGTCTCGTGGGCCAAATCTGGCCCTCAGAGCCATCAGATTTGGCCCTCAGGTGGTTTCCCCACTTTGCATTATGTTTGGCCCACTTAGGACCACCAGGGAGGCTATATTGTAGGGTAAGCCCTAGATCACCAGGGAAGCCATATGGGGAGGGGGAAAGCACTAGGTACCAGGGAACTGTATAGGAAAGGTAGGGGAGCCACTAGACACCAGGGAACTGTATAGGGGAGGGAGGACCTCTAAACATCAGGAAATTGTATAAGTAAGGGAGGGAGAACCACTAAACACCAGGGAACTGTATAGATGAGGGCCACTAGACACTAGGGAACTGTATAGGGGAAGGAGGGGGGCACTAGACACCAGGAACTGTATAGGGGATGGAGGGGGCTATTAGACACCAGGGAACTTTATAAGGGAGAGAGGTGGCCACTAGACATTGAGGTTGGCCCCAGAGCTCAATTTTGGCCCACTATTTATTTAAGTTTGACAACCTTGCTTTAAGGAGTAGCTAGAAGTAGAATACGTGTTAATATAATACAGAAGCCACCCTAAAAAAAAGACCCTAAAAAATAAAAAGATGCTCAACTATGGATGGTGGAAGGCTCTGGTTCCCTTAGTGTGTTCCAAGTCCTCTGTCTATGCTCTTGGTCCACTGCTAGTGCAATAATAACCTATGGGCCTGTTCTCATTTGTGCGATCTGCCTTAAAGTGAACCTAAAGCCAAGAAAAAAAAATGAGATTAACTCACCTGGGGCTTCCCTCAGCCCCCTGCAGCTGATCGGTGCCCTCGCAGCCCCGCTCCGAAGGTCCAGGACCCGCCGGCGAACACTTCTGGTTTGGCCGTCAGGCATGGGAACGCGAGTGATTGTTCAATGTGTAAAAGTTCATCTCGGATCCACTTTAAGTTGACAGTGCAAAGTTGGGGTAAGCGAGGAACATGCTGGTCTGATGCTGTGTCCTCCATCTTAAACCTACACTGCTGCCTACTTGCATACTACTCTGACTGAAAAAGTCAGGCCATTTGATGCAGTGTTCCAGTCATGCGACCGTTAGGGTCAAAATCAGCAATTTTAACTGAGAATGGAGTTTACAGCATCAGACAGCTAAATCTACCTACCAGTGAACTTCTCTGCTTGTTCCAACCTTACAAGAGGACCCCAGGAGGAAATATAAAGATTTACTTAGACCAGAGATGAACCAGTAATGTGGGCAGCGAGCCAACATTGCTGGCTCAAATTATTGAGATCCCAGTTGCGTGAAGCTCCCCTTTATGTGGCAAACCCTGGGGTGGATGGCACCCACCATTCCACAGTTAAGGTGGCCACTAACGATACAATTTCTAGCGAAAAATCGTTCAAGTGATCAGAAATTCTGATCAGAAGTAAAATCGTTCACTACACTATCAACGAACCAATCTTTGCTTCCTATCTATCACAACCAAGAAAATCCAGATTTTGATAAACAAAAATTCAATCAGATTGTGCCCATCAACAGAGATTATTTACAACCAATCCAATCAGAATTTCTGATTGTTCAAATGATTTTTTTGCTAGAAATTGGACTATTGGTGGCCACCTTTAGTGTGCCACTGACTGCAACAATAAAGGAAGGCTCAGGGGCCTTTCATACTGGCGGTGCGGTGCGGCATTTTACCGCAGCCTAATGCTAGAGCAATGGAAGTCTATGGGGCATATCACACTACATGTGGTGCGGCATAGCGGAAGCAGCTACTCTAAGGCGAGTGCAAACCTACGTTACCGTGCGACCTCTGCAGCGACCTGCAGCAATGTGCTGCGGACCGGAAATCATGCAAGTCTATGGCGACACACGTGTTTTAAAATGGCCGCCGCAAGTTTTACACGTTGCACTTGCATGGAAGCATATTTTAGCAATACACATCCGCGCACGTCATCAATTCGGCCACAGGAAGTGAGCATCACTTCTTGCTTGGCTTGCTGCCAGGCGGGGATTACCGCGTACTAACGCGGTAATCCCAAAAGTCTGTTTTTGGCTGCACTGCAACCGCAGAAATTCAGCATGAAACTAGCCTAAAGATTTTGTTGAACTGTTAGTACTGCCCAAGCAATTTTGTAATTTCAATATTTTGTTTTTAGTTTATCGTTATATTTTAGTTTGAAGCTATATGTAAATTCAGCTATGGGAGATGAATTTACAATGCACGCACTCACAGCCATAAAAATGATCCACCCTTTGGGCTGGTTCACTCGGGAGATTGTGACTTGTTTCCTGCTGGCCACAGAGCTCGTCGTTAAAGTGTAGCTAAAAAAGTGTAGTTAAACTGTCGCCATCTGTAGACACACCCAGTGGCCACAGTTTGCTCAGGTGCTCAGTCAGGTCTGGTGTGCAATCTTGCGCTACTCAAAACACAGTGTTGGCAGATATTTAATACAGGAACTAGCGGCTCCTCTACCCTGGCTGAAGGGTATGGCTGTGGCAACAAGAAAAAAAAGGTAGAAGGAGGAGTGCTCCGTAGTGTATTAAAACTTTTAATAGAATAACACGCAATGTTTAAAAACACTTACTCTGCAGTAAAGCAAAACAGGCATATCTTTGGGTAAACCCAAAACAAAGACCTTGGGTGGCACCCTGTTCCTCCTCTGTGGCCAGCAGTGGCGGTGTCCTTGATGGTGGTGGACAATGGGAGCCTCTCCTTTTGGTCAACGTGTGCAGTAACTTCACAACGCGTTTCGGCGTATCCACGCCTTTGTCAAGTGAGTTACTGCACTGCACACGTGGGTTTAAATACACAATAATGACAGGAAATTGGTGGTGTGAACTTTGGGTAACTATGGCAATCCCTGGTTATACTTCCGGTTCATCACCATGGACTATGACTTATTTAATAGTTTTAAAAATTAACACTGTTTTGAATGGTATTAAAATGAAGTAAAACCACTTAATAGGTTCTCAAACAGTAATTACCTTTCCTTGTGTTGCCCCCGCTGTGTAATGACAGTTGCTCCATGTGAGGAAGTGTAGTTCGACAAATACTTCCTAAAGGGGGCGTGGATCAGCCTCATGCATTCCAGGGTGCGACTCACACTGGAATGCAAGTGTAAGAGGTGCTTCATAGTGCTGGTGGGAAGGCCGGCCAGGAGGAGGGGCGGTTATAGTTAAAACCGTTGGAGCCGCTATGTTAGAGGGCATGACGCGTCACTCCGGAGCAGAAGGGGCGGCGTGGCCCCCGGTGACGCGTCACTCGGGAGCGGAAGGGTGCGTGGCGCTCTGGTTTGCTGAAATACTATAGTGTGAGGCGCATCTATGCGCCGGCGCAAAGAGGCGGCCGGGAGATGGCGGAAGTAGTGCCTTGGTTGGAGGCGCTATGTGTTAGAAGACGTGGTCACGTCGTGACGTGGACACTGGACACTGGCGTGCACCTCTTGAAGGGCTGTGGAATATTTGACTTCTCAAAGGTTATAATTTTGAAGATGTTCAGATTCTGATTCAAATAAATCTGGCTACTTCTACTTCTTTGTTAAGGCCAACTGGCGATAAAGTATTAAGCTTGAAGATCCAGAAAGCTTCCCTCTCACATAGTCTCCTGAATCTCAAACCTGCAGGTAACACAGATGACATTAATTCCACACCATCTACCGTTAGACTATCCGTAGATTGTGATGGGGTTGAAAGTGTCGGGGGACACTGTGTCCCTCTTTTCCTTCTTCAATGCCCCTCCTGTGTTCGCCAAATCTTTCCCTCAAAGGCCTCGTTGTTCTTCCCACATAATATTTCGGGCAATTGCAGGACAGTAGGTACACAATGTATGCAGATGAACAATTAATAAATTGTTTTAGAAAGATCTTTTCGTCCCCACCAGGAAGTATTTGTCGAACTACACTTCCTCACATGGAGCAATTGTCATTACACAGCGGGGGCAACACAAGGAAAGGTAATTACTGTTTGAGAACCTATTTAGTTGTTTTACTTCATTTTAATACCATTTAAAAACAGTGTTAATTTTTAAAACTATTAAATAAGTCATAGTCCATGGTGATGAACTGGAAGTATAACCAGGGATTGCCATGGTTACCCAAAGTTCACACCACCAATTTCCTGTCATTATTGTGTATTTAAACCCACATGTGCAGTGCAGTAACTCACTTGACGAAACGCGTCATGAAGTTACTGCACACGTTGACCAAAAGGAGAGGCGCCCATTGTCCACCACCATCGAGGACACCCCCACTGCTGACCACAGAGGAGGAACAGGGTGCCACCCCAGGTCTTTGTTTTGGGTTTACCCAAAGATATGCCTGCTCAGTCAGGTCACCTTTTTCACACATCAGTTGTCTGGTATGTCTGTCCACAAGACAATTTTAGAGAATTGTCTTTTGTCTGCTGAAACCATTGCAATAGTTGTCCTGAAAAGTATTTTTAACAAAAATTTAGGTTTCACTTCCAAAATAATAAATAACTTTTATTTTTAATTATTCATTTCTATATATATAGGTTTCTTTGTTTACATTTTAGGTCAACATGATACATATGCCAACAGAATACAAGTGCCTATGACAAAAATAAATAGCACTCTTCACATAACAATTTTGTAGGAAATGACAATATGCTTGTAAACTAGGTATGTCTCTTTTACTAACAAAAATAATGTAGACTGTCAACAGGTTTTTTTTCTATTTTTTAAAGATTAATTAATTGTAACATATAGGTAGTTATTAAATACAATTACAGTAACATGTCATGTTAGGTCAGATTCCTTTTCATCCCTCAGTATATTTTAGAGCCGATCCTTTCAGTAGTGTGATGTGGCAAACCATTTAGCAATGATTGAAGATTGCCATGTGTTATTCGATCCGCAGGAAGCCTCCGATTTCATAGTATTCTATGTCACATGATGCAGAATAAGCAGTTGGGTGAGAAACGAATCCTAGCACGCATCAGGCTAAGAAGGGTGTCTAGAGAGACTGCGATCAGCTGCTAATTGCAGCTCCCAGTCACTGTACTATTGTGAGTTCTGCTACAATACCCCAGGGACATTGGTACCAGACCCAAGTTAAAAAATAGATTCAGTTATACTATTCAGTGTACAAAATCAATTAGTGCTGACAGATACCACCGTCCACTCCAACTGCAGTCTTAGATGTGCACATGACCTTCTTCTGTCCTCCACTAGAATCATCTCGTCACATTCACTTAGGCCTTGTTCACATCTAAAATCACAATCGCTGACGCCAGCATTTTGCGTGTTTGTGGGCGATCTTTTTTAGCGCCTCCCTGTGCTTACCTGCGCACTGCGATTTTTATAAAGCGCTTTTCTAAGCGCTTTTGCAAAGAATTTTTTTTTCACTTCATGACGCAAGTTAGAAAGTGAACTTCGACCCGGAAATGAATAAATACAATGTATTTATTCATGAAAGCGCTTTTACAATACAAGCATTTTACGTTTTTCCTATACCTTCCATTAAAGGAGTCATCAGGCAAAAAATGTAAAATCAGCAGACCACGTGGCCATGATTGACAGCGGCGCTTCACGCAGTCGCAGTAAGGACGACCTCGAGGTTGGCACGAACAGCGTGCGGGGAGCCCGGTACGGCAGCGGAGAGTGGAGCGATCCGCGTGGGACAGTCTGCTGCAAGGGGCTGGAGAAAGCCCCAGGTGAGTAAGGCCCCATTCACACTAGAGCACTTTTCAGGTGATTTCAGCATCGCTGGAAATCGCTAGCATTTTAAAAAGTGCTTGTGCAATGTTAGTGTATGTGGCTTGTAGCGTTTATGCGATTATGTAGCGTTTTGCGATTTGCAGCGATTAACTGAAATGCAAATGCAGAGCCTGCAGCATTTTTCTGGCAATTCTGGAGAGATCGCATTAGCATATATAAAACCGCTAACCGCGATCGCTCCCAAAACTCTGCAGTGTCCATTGATTTTTCTGCGTTAATCGTCAGTTCCTAAAAAAAGGCGAAAATGCGCCCTAACTTATGCCATTCCCCTTCAACCTCTAGCCAAGTTGTACTCCTTACGAAACATAACCTAAAAACACACTGCCTCTAGGTATACATTTTGGGCTCTATTCATAAAACATTTGTGGAAATAAAAAAAATCTTGGAGGGAAAACACCGCATCGGTATTTTAGACTTTTGTGTGGTAATTCATAAAAAAGTTTACACTTGCGATGAAAGGTCAGGGAATTCCCGCACTAAACTAGCGGTGCTGGCTGAGTTGATACATTTTCTCTGTGGAGAGACAGAGTTACTATAAAGGAGGCAGCCCCAGCATCCCCTTAGATGTGCATTTTTTTTAAAACTGCCTCTCCTTGCCCTGAATCTGTCTATTAGTCTTTCTAAACAATCTATTTAATTGCCGCAGCTTAGAAGAACTTCAAGAAATGTTACACATGCAGGCTTTCTGATGTGAAATCTGAAAACAGGTACCCAAGTGGTTAAAAAACACAGCCTTGGTATTCTGGGGTGCCTTGTTTGCTTTGCTCTCACTGCTGCTGCCTGGGAGGTCTGTCTCCATTAGCTTGCCTGTTATCCGCATGCTTATCGCATTATCTAAACAGCCGGTGTTCTCTGTTCCCATTCCGCTTGCTCTAATCTTTATGAATTGACATGTAGTGACGTGTTGAGATAATCACCGCACAAGGTGGTAATTTCCCGCACTGCTCAGGAATTGTAGCTTTTCATGCGGAAACAGCTTTTATGAATGGACACTTTGCTAAATGGTCGGTAAAGTCAGCTGTTTTGAGCATTACCGCATGCGGGAATGCTTCATGAATAGAGGCTATTGTTTACTACCCCACCTCTTGTTTCCTCACTATTTCTTTAGATTGTAAGCTCACAATTGCAGGGCTCCCTAACACTTTTATGTCGTGGAATTTGCAATACATTTTCATTATGTTACATTTGTCACTGTAATTACTATGTATATCAAGTCTGTATTATGTACCAGCATCTATATCTTGTGTATACCATGTTTCCATGGTGTATCTGTTGTAGTCCCTTACGTACAACTGCTTATTTGGTCTGGGTTTGCTGGGGTCAAGCACCCATCATTTGCAAAATAAGGCAACTGAATGGAAGCGTTAGTACCCACAAGCAAGTCAGCGGCTGACACGTGGCACAGTTACCACAAGGCAAAAAGTGCTGCATGTAGCGTCCATGGCCAGCTACCGCTGGCTCGGATTCACTTGCAGTGGTTATACAAGTGCTGGATGTTTTCAGCTGTCTGCAAGCGCCCAGCACAGAAACAGGAGCAGCTGACAAGCAGTAAAGTCCACTGCTATTAGCCGTTCGTGAAAAAGAGCCCTTTGAGAAGAAAAATATGATCCATTTTTGCCTGTATCGGTCAATACATTTTTATGCATTTTAATTTGTGTTTTTTACATTTTTTTCCTACAGTTGCTGGGTGTCGCATGGGGAATGATCGCAATTTTGTGTGCGTTTTCGCATACATGATCAGTGTTGGCAGTGCAACTTCCTTCCTTTGGAAAAATCACACAAACTGAAAAGAAAAAAAAAATTGCATGAGAATTTGCATTGAAAATTTGCATACATGTATAATGTATATGCGTATTCGTAATTGAATTTTGCATCTGAAAATTTGCATGTGATTGGCATGCTTCTAGTGTAGAC
This sequence comes from Hyperolius riggenbachi, assembly GCF_040937935.1. Taxonomy (NCBI): domain Eukaryota; kingdom Metazoa; phylum Chordata; class Amphibia; order Anura; family Hyperoliidae; genus Hyperolius; species Hyperolius riggenbachi. The sequence continues at coordinate 151,598,299 of NC_090655.1, forward strand.
GTAGCTTAAAGTGAACCTCCGGACTAAAAATCGGCTCAGCAGCACTGAAAATGCCTGGTGTTTCTTTAACAGTTTCACAGCATCAGAACTTTGTTTCTCTTATACAAGCCTCATTTTTAGCTGCACAGAAGAAAACTGCCCGGGCTTTTTTCCCCTGATGCTGTGCAAAGCATGATGGGATTTCTGATGTTGTTGTTCTCGTTCTGCTGTTTTGGTGCAATTTTTTTTTTTTTTACATTTTGAATTTGACATTTGAAGCCTAGCGCGTGCAGCTGGGAGGGGTGATCAGGACACAGGATAGTTGGAACTGTGTCTCCTGCACCTTGTCACCTCCTTTCAACCAAAAAGATGGCTGCCCCCATGACAAAGATGGCAGCCTCCATGAATCACAAACATTTGCCTGTTCTTTTAAAACAGGGTGGGTAAGAGATTATATTACCTATCTATTCTAATTAGCATAACTAATGTAACTTAATGACAGTATGTTTGTTTAGGCTGAAGTTCCCCTTTAACCTAGCTACCCTTTAGATGTGACCTCATAATATGCTGTGTTTGTATGTATAATGTCATGAAAATCCTACCTCGGTTAGAACTTTATACCTTTCCTTTATTATAAGGTAACTATAATGTGGGGTACACTGGCAGGGCAGAGGATACACCCCCCCATGTGATTACTGGCATCTCTGAGGGTAGGAACACACTAGGTAGAATCGCATATGCATTTTCCACTATGTGCTATGGGGAAAATGCATGCGGTTCTGCTTAGTGTGTTACCTGCCTGAGGGCTCAAACCCACTAGAGCGATTTTCTGAGCGTTTAGGGAGCGATTCAAACCGCTAGCGATTTCCATAAACGCTCAGCTGATTTGAATGGATGGGCTAAATTCCACTGGAGCGATTGCGATTATCAAATCGCAAGACATGCAGCATTTTTCACGTTTAGCGTTTCTGCAATGTAAAGTATATAAATGATGGCATAATCGCTCATCAAAACCTGCACTGAGTGATTTTGCTAGCGTTTTGAGGTTACTGCACACTGTAACAAAATGAAAATGAATTGAAAAGACCAATCAGAATTAAAACCGCTAATCACTACACAACCGCTGGCAAATTGAATATACTTTTTAAAATCGCTACTAAAAACGCTCATGAAATCGCCTGCAAACTGCTTATACAAAACGCTAGCGAATGCGATTAGCGATAGCGTTTTGTAGTGGGTTCCAGGCCTGAATGTGGAGATAGTTCTCCTCCCATATTATTAGTAAGCATTCAGACAACTCCAAGTGATGCATTAATGAGGACTGATGAGATAAGTAGGGGGTGGAGCTATGGGTATATAATATAAGGTCCTTGAAAGCCAGAACTAGGTTGGCTCTGATTTGGGCTGTATACTTTTGTTAGTGCTGCAGTAATGTTATTTATTTCCCTGATTAAACTTAAAAACACCTTAGGTGATTTTAAGGATAATCAGGACTTGGATCTTTTCCTTATATAGCTACAGGGTAAGGGTAGTTTCACACTGGAAGAGCATTTTCTAAAAGCTTTTGATTTGAAAAGCTCTTGTTCATGTAATGCTATGTGTGTGTTCTCACCTGAGCAATGTGATTTTATAGAACTCACCCATAGCATTGTATTAGCAAGAGCTTTTCAAATCATTAGCACTTAAAGAGTGCTTGCAATGTGAGCCATCCCTAAATGTTTACAGACACCTACAAGCTGTAGGTTCTTAAATACAATTATATTATGTCCTGGATGGTACATGTGCCCTTATAGTGCATGCAGCAAAAGTACCTATTAGCCGTGCAGTGTTGATAGACTTTGGGATTCTCAGGCATACATTTGAAATCGACGCCGGTAGACTTGAGCGCAGGATACAGCCGGTATATGGCTGATCCTGATTCTGCACAAGTCCAGGCCATGTTAATTACTATTTCCCCTCCAGGACGCCATGGATAGTGGGGAATGATATAATTCGGCTTCCAGCGATTGCTGGAGGCCAAATTATTGTGTTTTTTAAGCAACTTCCTGACGTTACTCACTGAGCGCCGATGTAGATGTGATTCCCATTACAGTCTATGGTGGCGCTGGCTGCGGCCAAATGTAGCAGCGATGAAAAGCACTCCTCCGATTCTCAGGGATTATTAGTTAACCGAACAGAACAGGTATACAGTGGCGGGTTCACTGAACAGAACAGGTATGCAGTGGCGGGTTCACTGAACAGGTATGCAGTGGCAGGTTCACTGAACAGGTATGCAGTGGTGGGTTCACAGAACAGGTATGCAGTGGCAGCCTGGCAGGTTCACTGAACAGGTATGCAGTGGTGGGTTCACTGAACAGGTATGCAGTGGTGGGTTCAATGAACAGGTATGCAGTGGTGGGTTCACAGTACAGGTATGCAGTGGCGGGTTCACTGAACAGAACAGGTATACAGTGGCGGGTTCACTGAACAGAACAGGTATACAGTGGCGGGTTCACTGAACAGAACAGGTATGCAGTGGCGGGTTCACTGAACAGAACAGGTATGCAGTGGCGGGTTCACTGAACAGGTATGCAGTGGCAGGTTCACTGAACAGGTATGCAGTGGCAGGTTCACTGAACAGGTATGCAGTGGTGGGTTCACAGAACAGGTATGCAGTGGCAGCCTGGCAGGTTCACTGAACAGGTATGCAGTGGTGGGTTCACTGAACAGGTATGCAGTGGTGGGTTCAATGAACAGGTATGCAGTGGTGGGTTCACAGTACAGGTATGCAGTGGTGGGTTCACAGAACAGGTATGCAGCCAGGGACAAGCTAAGCCTAACTAATCTTTCCCTATGAGAGAGTGTGCAGCAGCTCGCCCTACTCTCACTAATGCAGGCACACGAGTGACCGTAATGGCCGCCGCTGCCTGCCTTTTAGTAGGGGGGGAGTGGCTCCAGGGGCTAGTGTAGCCTAATTGGCTACACTGGGCCTGCTGACTGTGATGTAGAGGGTCAAAGTTGACCCTCCATGGTGCATTATGGGGCGAACCGAACTTCCGCAAACGTTCGCCTGCGGGACGCGAACGCGAACCACGGAAGTTCGCATGGAACCGTTCGCAGGCGAACCGTTCGGCCCAACACTACTTAAGAGTAAAAACAGGCCGAATCCCTTACATGCAATGATAATCACACAACATTAATTTTACCAGTTACCAGTGTAACTGCATGTGATTAACATTTCATGAGCAACAGATGGTCCTATGAACTTTCTTAGGGACTTGTGTCTGCAGGAGCTGCACACAATTTCCCACAACTGTTTTGCCGCATGATATGTGCGTTTTGTCTGTGATTGAAGGCATAAATTGTTTATGTTTTTTGTTGTTTGTTTTTTTACAGTAGCCAGTCATTTCAGTGAGGAATCACAAGCGTTGTGCAGAAAAGTAGTGCAGGTTGTTTTTTGAACGTAATGCAGCAGCTACCTAGCAAATCATTACATGTGTTTTCACATTGCGGCAAAACTCTGAAAAATACACCAGTGCGATTGCTCCCTTACTGAATAATACTTATTTCTTAGCCTGTGGAGTTTGAAAATAAGCAGTATGGCAAGGTTTGTGCAAACAATAACCTTATACTGCATCCTGCACGATGCTCCAGCCTCCAGCCAGCTTGGTCAGTGTATTTGGATGCCTCTGTCTGTTAGTGGGCAATGGTTCCTACCCCCCACCTTCCCCAGTCTGCACTTGTTACTGCTTTCATATGTCCGTTATTGCATCGTTGTTATGCTTACATAGAACAGTAACCATGTGATTCCCCAGAGAAACTGAGAACCACCTATTTACTATGCCATAAACAGTTACCATACCCATGCTGGTCTGGAATGAAAAATTCATCAGCTCAATTGTGGAGAGCTACTATCAAGTGTAACAGTATATATTTTATTTGTACCCTCATATAATTGTGCCCTGACTTGGAAAGCCAGAAGCCCTGTCAAATTCCAGCACAGTACAGACATTTTAGACTTTCTTTTATTAATAAATACACCATCTCACTGTTGGGGTTTGATTTTCTAAATGATGAAGTGAAGTGAGCAGGATGAACCTTTGTTCATGTCAGGCTTCTAACGATACACAAATTAAAGGACAACTGAAGTGAGAGTGATATGGAGACTGCCATATTTATTTCCTTTTAAACAATACCAGTTGCCTGGCAGCCAAGCTGATCTATTTGGCTGCAGTAGTGTCTGAATAACACAATTTTTGTATGCAGAGTGCAGGTGATTACTGGATTCCAATCTCTGGAGGCCTTAGGCCTCAATTCACTAAGCTTTATCAAACACTTTATCAAACGTTTGATAATTTACCACATGGGTAAAATCTTATTTTGAATTCACTAAGGTGTTATATATTTGTTGAATGTTTTATCTTCAGACCTGGCTTTGCTATGACCATATTCTACACTTCACCTCTATTCTAAGCAGTTAATCTTCTGTTTCACAAAAAACAGCATACCCCCCATGCAGCAGTGTGTATCCACCTTTTCCTGTTTGCAGTGGCAGACATATTTTGGTACCTGCAGCCTCACTCTGTGTTGTGGATGGTACAGCAATGTAGTGGAAAGCACTCTTGCCTTGCATCACTGGGTTCCTAGTTTGACGTTGCACTAAAACTATTCCATGGGTTTCCTCTGGGCTCTCTACTTTACGTCCACACTTCAAAACAACATATAGATAAGTTATTTGGCTGCACCCAAAGTGGCTTTAGGCTATGGTAGGGACATATGATTAAGGTAAGGATTAGATTGTGACTCCCTCTGTGGACAGTCATTGGCATAACAGCCAATGGGCTCTATTCACTAAGCCTTGCTGCATTTGGTACTGAACTGATTTTTACTGAACATCCTATCAATTGTCAATTCACTAAGGCTGTTGCTGCATGGCAAGCTGAAATTACCGACCAATGAGGTAAATAACTCAATCAATGTCAAATGTCAATTCACAAAAATTGGTGCATGTGATGTGGTAAAACCAAGTGGGATGTTTGATATTTATCGATAGCTTTGACCAGTCGTTAACCAACAATCAAGACTCAATAGAATGTTACAGACAGAGGAGCCAGCCAATAGCAGGAGGCACCCCTTCCTGCTACTCCATTGGCACTGATATACTGACGGGCAAGACAAGTTTCTCTTGCCCAGGCAGCAGAGGAGAGACCCAGCACAGTAGAGGTTTTCCCTACAGCCCTTAGACCCCTGCTCCAAGATACCAAGGACCAACTGCTGAGATCATCCAAGCATGGTGTCTTATGTTTATTGAAAGTTCATCTAAACCCTAAGTATTAAATAAAATGTTAAGAAAGACTGATATACAAATTCAGAGGTGCTAAAAGGGGACATGTATATCTAAATGGAAGCCAGGGATGCCTCTTATATTGCCACTGCACAGAAGAGGGACAGCATCACCAGAACAGAACACAGCTTGCTGCCGACCTACCCTTTTCCCAGTGGTTACACTTCTGGGTCTAATACTTATATAAGGAATACTTATAATCAGGGATGAGCAGAAACTACGCCAGTGCGAATTTACGCATCGTAGTTCGTAGGTGAAGTTTCAAAACTACGCTTACAGATTTACGCGTAGCGAAGTACCGCTACGCGTAGCTTACGCCCACTATGCGTAGTTAACATGTGTATTGGGGAATGTACGCATAGAAGAGTTCCCGCTATAAGCATTTAAATAGGAATTAATGCGTAAAATTTTCTGCATGCAGGCATAAGCATCCGCATACACTACGCTTCGCACTACGCGTACTTGCGTATTTTAACGCGTAGTCTACGAAATGCATACAAAGCGAATATTTTATTTCAAAGCCGTAGTTTGGCAAAGCGTAATTTACGCAATTAAACTATGCGTAGTTCCAGCGTAGAGAAGTTGACTGACTACGACCATCCCTGCTTCTAATTTACACTAAACAGCATGTGTGTTTTAGAATTAACCAAATTCAATTTTGAGTCACTCAACATTTTACAAAGGGTAATGTTTATTTGTTCACACTATGGGAACTGCCAATGCAAAATATGGCTGACTTCACCTCACCTCTATTCTGGACCTGATTCTCTATTCTGAAAGGCTCACTAGGCACTAGCAGGCCTTTCTCCTGTACAGATATCCTGGCGTTACATTTGTCTTTGCACCTCCGTTCTGTTGATTTGCTGGCAGCCACATGGCCATCCTAAAGACAGCTGATATTTCCAAGGCAAGGCTGCTATGTACATGCATTTGAATTCTCCACAAATAGAAAACTTCAGGGTCATCAGTACTAGAGTACTTCCAGACTGGGTTGCCAGGTGTCCGGTTTTAGACCGGACAGTCCGGTTTTTGGCCACTGTGTCCTGTCCAAAAAGGCATGTTAAACCGGACAATTAAAATGTCCGGTTTTATGCAGTGGCGTCCGGGGGCGGCCGGAGGCGTATGAACAATTACTCACCTGATTTCCGCGTTCCAAGCGTGGAGTGCAGCGTCATGACGTCACAGGTCTCCGTCTTCAATGCCGCCCACTGTGCTTCCTGATTAGCGGAAGCACAGTGGGCGGCATTGAAGTTCCAGTGGTGAATATTCTGAATTATCTTGCTGCTGGCAGTTTCTGTGCATTACAGCCTTTTCTACCAGAAAAACACTGTTTAGGCAAATGAAATGTCTTGCCAGCCAAAAATGTGTGATTCAGCCTATCCAGTCCTGTGATTCTGGTGAGGACACTTTAAAACACCTTCTGATTAAAGTCAAGCTAGGCTGTGAAATGTACATATCATAAATCCTATCCAGTGATAACACCACTGCAGACGTTATATTGCATATCATATTGCACATTACATAGAAATACAACTGATTACAGAAATTGATTGCTTTTCTGTTTTACAGAGTTAAAACCATTGTTTCATTATCACATGCTTACATACAGGACACTATGGCTTCAATTCATCAAAGGGTGTTCGATAACAAAACCCCAGTCCTTAAAATACCGCATTCGGTATTTTACACTTCACTGTGCTAATTCATCAATATTTTCCCATGTGTGGTAGAGGTTCGTTAAGTTACCGAACTACTAGGCTTCAATTCATCAAAGGCTGTTCGATAACAGCAGAGTGGTGCAGAGCAGCTTGGAATGTCCCTGTGTTGTTACAAGCTGATAACAATAGAAGGCATCCAGACATCCCTTTGTGATGTAAAGGTGTTATAGTTACTGTTATTTATACTGCCTCTGCTGCTCTGAATCTGTCCATCAGTCTTTCTTAACATTTTATTTATTTGCCACAACGTAGATGAACTTCCTGGAGACATTACAAATGCCATGCTTGGTGATTTCACCACCAGCATCTTTGCATTATCAAACAGGGCCTGAAAGGGTTACACCACCGAAGGGAATCTGGGGATATATTTTGACCCGTTCTCTCTGCTCACTGCTTGGGGGGTCTGAAAGCTTGTGTGGAGAAGCCTGTGTGACCTATCAGCGGCACTTGCAGGAGAACAGGGGCTGTTTCTATTGGCTGCCTGCTCCTGCTAATCATGAAAACATTCACACAGAAGGCTTTCGAAGCCTGTAACGACAGGGGAGAGCTTGAGATAAACACCGAATGTGTTAGCGAATGTGGGAACCTTGATGAATTAACATTTGTTGAGCACATGTCGGTAATTTATCTCATTGCTGTGTCATTTCAGCTTCTCATTCGGTAACAGCTTTGATGAATTAACATTTTCTAAAGTGCTTCGTTAACTCAGCTGTTTTCAGCATTACCGAATGCGGTAATGCTTGATGAATTGAAGCCTATATACTATATACAGTTTGTTTATGTAGGGCTGTACAACTATACTGCACATTTACAATATACACATACATATTTGAATATTTTACTATGCATAGCTGTGTTTGCAAATTGTATTTACATTAGACAATTCTAGGAAGCAGCATTCCATTTCATATATTTTAAATGTAAGATTTGCTTTTTTCCTTTGCAGCCATGTAAAGCACACCTGCAGTGAGAGTGTTATGGAGGCTGCCATATACTACCCCCCCCCCCCCCCCCGAAGACCACATACAAATATTTATTCCTTTATTTTTTAAAATAAATTTAGCTGCTTTTTTTGTAACTCTCCCTCCCTCCCCCTGCCAGTCAATCCGCGCAATCAGCTGTCAAACTTCCCCAGGGGACAGCCAAGTGACACGGCTGTCTCCCGTACAGCGCTGCCGTAGATCGCAGCGCTGTACACAGTAAATAGATGGCCGCTGGGAGACTGATGGCGGAGCTCCGTCATCCAAGCGGAGATGCGCGCACATTGGAGCTCTTGATCTCCTGCAAAAAATGCCCCCCAGGACTTTATGCCAATCGGCGTTAGGCTGTCCTGGGACTGGCGTTGCGGTCACACCCAGTTGCGTGACGCGGTTGCCTAGAGATTAAACAATGCAGATTGCCTGACTGTGCTGCTGAGCCTCTGTCTCTAATATTCCTAGCTATAGACCCTGAATAAGCATGCAGATCTGGTGACTGAAGTCTGACTGTATTAGCCACATGCTTGTTTCAGGTGTGATATTCAGATACTACTGACCAGAAAGATGATCAGGGTTGCCAGGCAACTTGTATTGTTTAAAAGTAAATACATATGACAGCCTTTATATCCCTCTCAGTTCAGGTGTACTGTGAAGAATAGGCACCTTAAAGGGGCATATTAGTCAGAGGGATGTGAAGGCTGCCATCTTTCCTTTTAAACTATGCCAATTTCCCAGCTGATCTTGTGCCTCTAATATGTTCAGCATCAGACCCAGAATGAGTATGGTGATCGGTGCTAGCCATATTAGCCACATGCTTGTTCCATGTGTGCAGTTCAGACACTTCTGCCACCTGTATGGTTAGCATGGCTTTGCATGACTGACGGGCAACTGTTATTCTAAAGTGTACCCGAGCCAAACCTCGGGTACAAAATTATATACTTACCTAAAGAGAGGGAAGTCTCTGGATCTTATTGAGGCTTCCCTCTGTATTGTAATGTTCCCCCACCAAAGATTAGCGACAATGCATTGTCTATAATCTCATTGGAGCCACACGATCCTGCCACATATGCGCAGTAAGCTACTGCGCGGCCACGCTGCAAGATGGGAAGGAGTGCAGTCTCAATCTGGAGGGGAACCACGGTTGGCAACGGGGGACATCTGAGTACCAAGGAAGGCCTCAATAGGATCCTGAGTCTTTCCTCTCTATTTATTTAAGTATATAGTGCCGACATATTACACAGTGCTGTACAGAGTATACTGTCTTGTCACTAACTGTCCCTCAGAGAGGCTCACAATCTAGTCCCTACTATAGTCCTATATGTCGTGTAGTGCATGCATCACAGTCTAGGTCCAATTAGGGGGAAGCCAATTAACTTATCTGTATGTTTTTGGGATGTGGGAGGAAACTGGAGTGCCGGGAGGAAACCCATGCAGACACGGGGAGAACATACAAACTCCTCGCAGATGTTGACCTGGCTGGGATTCGAACCGAGGAACCCAGCGCTGCAAGGCAAGAGCGCCAACCACTACGCTCTTAAGGGGAGTATCTGATTTTGATCCTGAGCTTCGGCTGGGGTCCGCTTTAAGAGAAAATAAATATGGCAGCTTCCATATCCCTTTAAGTACGGTGTTCTTTTAAGGTTGGGCTGATGGTAGCATGTATCACACCATGGAGGGCACATGGGTTACAGGGTATTGTGCACTTGAATTAGTCAGGATCTTAGAGGATGAATCTTGTGCACAGTAGAGTGGAGTGCTCTGTGACTGCACAGAGCCTGGATGGAGTCCAGCTATGAATCGCTTGTTATTTTAACATTTGCAACAGACATACTGGCAGATAAGCTGCTGTTTACACCTATTTACACCTATCCCTCCAGTATCCAAGGAACAGTGCTTCCTGCAATTCCCTTTTTATAAGGCAGTGTTATGAATGCTACTTACAAGTTTGGCACTGGTTTATGTACTATTAAAAGACATACTATACCCTCTAGTTTGATTTGGATTGTCTACTGTATTTTATGTAATAGAAATGTATAATTTACATTTTTGAACTATTTGTTTTAATATATCAAGTTATCTGAAATTTCCCATCAGGGTTTGTGCTCAGGATATCAATATATCAATATTTATTCCAGTTGTAAATGATATACCCTGTTTCATCTCAGTGTGGTAATGACTCCATGGCCCATATGCAATTCACGTTTTCTCCTAGGTGATATTTTATTTTCACAACTTATTATAAAATGCATTTCAAGCCACCAGCAAGAAAGAAAATACTTAACATAAATTTGACGGTACTTTTTCATCATCTTTTGGGTACTTTTTCATTTGTAAAATGCTGAAAATGTAGTTGAAAGAGAATATAAAAAATTATCTTGTAGGAGATAACTCAGGTGAAAAAGTTAAAGTGGACCCAAATTAAAAATACAAGATTTCAGAAATGAAATCTATTTTCTAAATTATAATAATAAATAGCAGCCTTTTTTCAGCTGCATGCTGACAAATATAAAATATTTTACATTTATTGGAGGAACCCCTTCCTTCCTTTCATATTGCCGGAACAGAATAAAAAACAAAAGGAAATAAAAAACAAAACACATGAGACTTTACACATGCCCTGCTTAGGTTACACAGCTGGTGTGAGTATTTAAAGGGAACCTTAACTGAGAGTGATATGGATGTTTCATGTTAAACAATACCAGTTGCCTGGCAGTCCAGCTGATCTCTGTGACTGCAATAGTGGCTGAATCACACCCTGAAACAAGCATGCAGCTAATCCAGTCTGACTTCAGTCAGAGCACCTGATTTGCATGCTTGTTCAGGGGCTGTGGCTAAAAGTATTAGAGACACAGGATCAGCAGGCGATTCAGGCAACTGGTATTATTTTAAAAGGAAAAAATCCATATCCCTCTCAGTTTAGGTTCCCTTTAAGACGGCAGCATCCTTCAATATCTATATTTTTAATGGGGTAATAGCCTTGGTGAATTGAAGCTTTCCTAAGTGATCGGTAAAATCATCTGTTTTCAGCATTACCGAATGCGGTAATGCTTGATGAATTGACGCCTTAGAGTAGGTAGTGAAAATCTGTCCGGTCGGTCAAGTTTTGAATTTAGTCCCATCTTCTCATGGGGGTTTCCCAGTTATTTCTTTATTTACAAACGCACTTACTGAACAGCAGTTACTTAGTGCAACTGCCAAAATTGTGTGCAAATGGGTAGGGAGGCTTTAAGACTCTTGTATAGATCCTTTTCGGGGGTAAAAATAATAATCGGGATACTGAGAATCAAGGTGATGGACTAGTCCAACACCTGTCAGATCTGTCAGCTTTTTACAATTTAACGCAAGTGACAGCAACATAGGAAAAAAAAATTATCTATAGTGCATTGTACTCTGGGTGAGATGTACTTTTTATATGTATGTATTTAAAATTTTGAATTTTTTCACAATACCTGTCTTTTAAGTTTGTTGTTTCTTCAAAAGAAAGTTATTTTCGATTTACACTCCTTTTTAGTATGTAAGTTTTTAAAAAGATTTATTGCCTCCTATCCCTAGTATTGTAGCTTCTCTGCAGTTACGCTGATTGCCAGGCTAGTTTCACAGCTTGTACTTTTGGAGTGCAACCATAACTGGATTTTCTATCAAGATCAGACACCCAAGTGGAGACAGATAGTAGTTCTTTACCTGTACTTTAAGTGGTTACCTATTTTAGGTAACCCAGGTTTATGAGTATTGCCGCTATTATACTGGTTCCTTCACCTTTTTTTTTTACCAGTTAAAGTGTACCTGAAACAAGGAAAACATATATTCCTTAGTAGAGGGAAGCCTCTGGATCATGCAGAAGCTGCCCTGATCATCTTATGGTCCTCTGCTCCTGTGCTGGGATCCTTAGAAAATATTTCACAGTATTGTTAAATATGGTGCTTGCTGCTGCTCTCCATGTAAGCGAGGCCACACTGTGCAGGCGCAAAGTACAGCCAATGCCTGTGCAGTAGCACAGAGCCACTCTTGCATGGCCATGCTTGTACACAGAGCGGAGTGCGTCCTTGAAGAGGGTCCTGGCAAGCAGCAGAGGGATAGAGGAAGATTGAGGAAGTTCGGGGAAGGCTTCAATCTACACAGTAGTTGAGCATCAAACTTTTTTTTCCCTCTTCAGATTTGCTTTACGTAATCCAGTAAAGAAGGTATTATTTTGGCTGGCTTATCGTTTACTGCAGCCTAAAAGTGAGTTTGTGCTCCTGACAGCAAGCAAAGCAGCCATTATGTGCAATTACATGTTATGATCTGTAATAAAAATATTCCTTTTTTTCAAAATGGATTTAAAGATAAATTACCTTTATACTTTTTATAAATAAATAATTGGGTAATGTTTAAAATACATTTAAATAAAAAATATAAGCTATTGACAAACTATGGCTCATTTGATATCTATAAAAAGATAATATTATTATGCTTATAACCTTTCCACACTCTGTAAGAGTTACTGACCATGTAGTGGATTCCATAACCTCCCTGGCGGTATGATTCCTTCCTGATTTTATGGTCTAAAAGCAGTACCATTTTTTTCATGTGCTTTTAGACCCTAAGGCTACTTTCCCACCAAGACGTTGCGTTTTAGGGGACGTTATGGTCGCATAACGTGCCCCTAACGCAACGCATGATGGTGTTGAAGTTGGACGTCAGATTGAGCTGCGCTATGCAGCTCTCAAAGCAGCCGCTCCAGGTTAGTGATAGGAAGTCCGGATCTTTTTAAGGATTCGGATCATTTGATTCGGATCATTGAAAAGATCTGGATCTTTGAACCGAATCATTTGAATCATTTTACTAGGGCATCAGACTGGGTGAAATGATTAGCAGGACAGGACTTTTCCTGCACTGTACATTCTGTATGTTCCTGTTTCTTCCAGACAGACATCCACTGTGAACCGAATCTTTCATTGTGATGATCCGGATGATTCGACAAAAAAGATCCGGATCAATTGAACGATTCGTTCATGATCCAGACAACACTACAGTCCCACCAAGAGTCATCACAGTGCAGTGAATATTAATTAGCCATGTGGCTGGCCGTGGAGGAGGAGGGGAGACCTCCTCCTCCAACATTACTGAGCATGTGCAAACAGTCTAACGTGGCTTAGCCCAGTATAACGTACAGCATGCAGCACTTTGTTTAAATGTGCTGCGTTACTATGTAACCCAACGTGTGCACTGTGAACAGCACATTGATTTTACAGTGCTGTGAGTTAGGCTGCGTTACTGGCTGCTGTAACGTGGGACTTTAACGTCTTACTGTGAAACCAGCCTAAAAGCAGGAAACAAATCATACTGCAGAAATCCCCTGGATCCAGTACTGAAATTCTTCCTCCTGTCCTCCCTGTGATGCTCTACCCCTATGGTTAGATCACCCTCTGACAAACTGCGATCTCACCCAAGGGATCAAGAGCCTCCAAGGACCGAAAGAAGAAATACTGGACAAACAGGAAGATTAGCAGAGTTCCATAATCATAGCAAGTGAGGAAAAATCAGGGTAAAGGGGACACAGATATAAATAAAATCCTGGCAGAGGATTAAATCTATTTCCACTCTTTAGAAAATTGAGAAAGCTGGAGTTGCACTTTAAACTATAAGTGTACTTATAAAGTACACTGACCCTGATGCACCAAGCAATGGTAAGAGTGCCTTGTATAGGTGGCGGACAGCAAATTTAACGTGAGTACCTAAGTAACACAAGCGATGTTATGGTAACAAGGAAATTATCTAGAAACGTTTAATAGCTTGGGGGGGCTTTAAGCAAGATTTAGGTTTAGTGCACTAAATAACATTTAGCCCAACTAAACCTAAAATTGAACGATGCAGATTGTAAGTTAAGTGAATATAAAAAGTGACCATACAGCAGTGACCATGTGACTCTCAAATTTAAAGTAATAATAAAGACTGGAGTTTAATTTCCAGGCCCAGCATATTAGTAGACAATGGTGCACTGGTGATGATCTGGAGGACTCAGAGGGGCCTGTTTAACTGAAGGGCTGGAAGAAGCCCCAAGGATGTAAAACTCGAGTATCCTTTAAAATACGTTTCGAAACTTAAAAATTTAATTCTTTAAGGTAAACAACATTTTGCTTCCAGAATTTTGCTTTTAGTCTGCCTTTAAGTTACTTTTTCAAGGTGGGTTAGTTCGGCATCACATACTATTATTGCTCTTCTATATCTACATTGTAGCAACCTTAACTATTTCTACTCAGAAGTGACAGTGAAGGTATTCTACTAGGAGAATATTATTGCTTTTCTTTTTATCGTAGACATAGTTACAGCCGGAAGCGCTATAGACAGAAAAACATGTAAGGTAGGTTGTATTAAGCAAAATCAAATCTTATTTTACTTCTTGACTCACTGAATGCAGCCTAATTTAATTTATGATAGGAAATCTCTGTTTAGTTAGTGCGTATTACATGATAATTGCTGCATGGTCCCACTAATGAGAAATTAATGCTGACCTAGTGCCACTTTTTTTTTACATACTTACTATAACTATACACGATGCTAATTCTATCAAATGCAATTTTGTTAATGAATAATGGTATGATATTGCTTAACAATGCATTCTTATTGCACTTAGTGAAAATGAGAGTACATAAAAGGTTACTAGCATGGTGGCTGCTGGTAGGTAGATTACATTATTTCCACTGAAGTAAAACTTATGAACAAATCATAGCTTGCATGAGCCTAATGACCCTCCCTAATGTGGCTCACCATATAATACCTCTTTCTGGTTAAATAAACAAAAATAAAATATTATCAAAACATTTTGTCTAATAGTTAATATAATTTTTAAAATATGTTTAAAATAGATAATAGTGTAAGTTTAAATGGTTCACTTCTTTACTGGTACAGAACACCCATTAGAACACTAGAGTCACTAGAGCTTATACACAGGTGTGTTAAAATAGCCCCGTAACCCCATTGCAGGGAGGGGAGGGGATGGGGGGTAGCTGGTGGCCACTCCTGTCATAAAATGCAGACTTAAATGCAGAGGGGCGGCAGTGGAGCTTTATACATTACCTGCTTCCAGCAGCAGGGTGGGAGCTCCTCACTCCTCTTCTGTTTGTTCCTGTGCCTTGCAGTCAATCACTATGCAGCTTATGATTCATGTCATGTGCCAGGATTTACATGGTGATTGTCTTTACAAGGCGGTGCTACACTGAAGAGAAGATAGTGTTGAAAGCAGGTATTGTATAACACGCCGCTGCTTTGCATTTAACTCTGCAATGCATTTTCTGTGTTAGCATGATGCAGTAAGAAGGGTTGATCCATCAGCCAAAGAACTCTTATCCCACTGCAGTGTCCATAGAGGTAATGGATTCTGGGGCCTGATATGCGAGTACGCAATTGCCTCCTAAAAGGACCGGTAGACTACATTGTTTTTTAAAAGAAGTATAGGAAAGCACACCTACAGAATGCGTTTTTAATTGAGAATTTGCCTTGTTCCTTTGTAGGTGTTCTCAGGCTTTATAAAAAAAAGTCCAGTCCAGTTTTTGACACTCATGTCTCTCAGCAGCAGCCCAGACACTTTCCTAATTATGCACATGTGGTGATGCCCACCAAACACAAATAACATGATTTCTTCTTTTTCATTCAGAAGACGAACATTATTATAGAGAACTATTTTTGTTAGCTGTTTCTGTACACCATCTTGAACTTTATCCCATTTTTAAATGCACTCCTGGCAATTTTGTATTTTATTCCCTTATCTTACAGCAGCCTGAAGTACACATACACAATAAATGTCAAACATATGGATTGGGACTTGGGACTTAGGCCCATATGCAATTTAACTTTTTCACCTGAGATATCTCCTAGGAGATCATTTTCATATTCTATTTAAATTAAATTTTCAGCAGTTTAAAACTGAAAAAGTACCCAAAATTTGTAGAAAAGGTGCTATCAAATTATTTTGAGTATTTTCTTGCTTGCTGGCGGTCTAAAAGGCAATTTATGACAAGGTGTAAAAATATTACCTCAGAGAAAACTCAGGAGAAAAAGGGAATTGCATATGGGCCTTAGTCCCATAGGAGACAGTTCAGGCATTGAGTGCTGCAAAGATACCTCATTCTGCTATATCAGGATGGTGGTGTAGTGCATGCAGGAGCGGTCGGACTGTCCGATTGTTCCTACGCCATCCCCGGTTGAAGTTATTTGCCCTGCTAGGTAAATAGTTTCCAGGCACGCCTTGGGCAGCCTTTTAAACAACTTGTGTTCCCATATAGTTCTGAAGATAAGTGCATCTGTACTACGTAAGCACAAGTCTAGAATTGTGCATGCGTAGTATGGATGCACGAATCTGTGGAACTACTTATGGAAAGCTGCTCGAAGAGTGCCTAAGACCTAGGAGGAT
Source organism: Hyperolius riggenbachi (assembly GCF_040937935.1). Lineage (NCBI taxonomy): Eukaryota > Metazoa > Chordata > Amphibia > Anura > Hyperoliidae > Hyperolius > Hyperolius riggenbachi. The sequence continues at coordinate 151,614,685 of NC_090655.1, forward strand.
GAGTAACTTCAACTGGGGACAGTTCACTGAGGACTGGGCAATACTTGGACATGCTCAATTATTGATTGAGGTGGCTACAAATGGCCATCTTGGCTAAGTTTAATATAGTGTGTGTATGCACTTCTTCTTCATAATCGCCCATCTCAGGTGCACTTTAAGCATTTGGCTTACCGTAACTAACATAAATAGGGGAACTATTATTTATTCAGTAGGGGTGTATGCCTAAACTTAAAGAGAGTCTGAATCGAGAATAGATCTCGCTTCAGACCTCATAGCTAGCAGGGGCATGTGTGCCCCTGCTAAAACGCCGCTATAGCGCGGCTTAACGGGGGTCCCTGTCCCCCCAAACCCCCTCCGTGCAGTGGGGGAGCGCTTCCTGGTTGGGGCAGGGCTAACCGCCGCAGCCCTGCCCCATGCGCGTCTGTCAGACGCGTATCTCCGCCTCTCCCCCGCCCCTCTCAGTCTTCCTTCACTGAGAGGGGCGGGGGAGAGGCGGCGATGCGCGTCTGATAGACGGGACTGGAGGCAGGGCTGCAGCCGTTAGCCCTGCCTCCAGGAAGACAATCCCCACGACCAACTTGCCGACCATCTTTTGCGGGGGGTGGGTTGGGGGTGAAGGGACCCCCGTTTAGCCGCGGTATAGCTGCGTTTTAGCAGGGGCACACGTGCCCCTGCTATATATAAGACCTGAAGCGAGATTTAGTCTCGCTTCAGTGTCTCTTTAACACTGTTAAAATAAGCCATTGGCCCATATGCAGTTAACTTTTTCTCCTGAGTTTTCTCCTAGGTGATATTTTTAAACTTGTCAATAAAATGCCCTTTAAGCCACCAAAATGCAAAAAAATATTCAAAATTATTTTGATAGTCCTTTTTCATCTACTTTTTGTTACTTTTTTTAGTTGAAGTGCTGGAACGTTATTTTAAATTGAAGGTGAAAAATTATCACCTAGGACAAAACTCAGGTGAAATAGTGAATTGTATATGGCCCATTAAGACAGATAGGTGCCTTACACAATTAAATAGAGTATTTATTGGATGGGCTAATAGAATTGTGAAATGTTAGTAACTTTTGGTACTTTATATTAAATTGCTTTCTATCCTATTTGCTTTAGCAGGTTTGTTCTTTTCATTTGGCTGTATTTCTGTGACCTTTTTATCTTGATTTCTCTAATATATTTTTTCTGTTTACCAAAATATAATTACAATAAATAAATAGATACAGTTGACATATTTACACTGTTATGCCAGTTAAGTTCTGTGTCCATTCTGAGAATCCGCTTTTTTTTCTTTGACTGGTGTTTGTGGTTTACTGTTGTACTTTAGGCATAGGTCCTTCATCTCAGTAAGGCTTTCCTCTAGAGCTTTGGCAAACAAGGTAGATGAAGTCTCTTTGCAGTCTTTGAAGCTTGAGATGCAGAAAAGAATGTGTTCTGACTGTGGGTTATAGCAAGCACCATATCCATTTGGAACCACTGGACCGTAGCAGCAAAACATTTCCATTGTGGTAGGAACCTGGAAAGTCATTAAATGGAATTTATTAGAAAATCACACAGCACTTAAAGTGAACCTGGAGCAAGAAGCATTTGGAGTCTGTCATATTTTATTTCCTTTTAAACAATACCAGTTGCCTGGCAGCCCTGCTGATCTATTTGGCTGTAGTAGTGTCTGACTCACACCAGAAAAAAACATGCAGCTAATCTTATCAGATTAGACAAAAATGTCAGAAACACCTGTTAAAGATCTATAGCTAAAAGTATCAGAGGCAGAGGATCAGCAGAATAACCAGTCAACTGGTATTGTTTAACTACTTTGGCCTCCTGGACGTACTAGCTACGCCCAGGAGGCCATGTGCGCGTCCGCGCGCTCCCGAGGCCGATCGCACGCGTGCACGTGAGCTCCCGGCCGCGGTTCGTTAGCCTGGCAATCAGTGAATCGGGCTTTGGTGCCCGATCACGGATTCCTCTCCCCCGCTGAAAAAGCGACAGCTTCTCTCGGAAGCTGCGCTTTTTCTGGCTGTAACGTCCCCCATACGTCGCTCTAAGCGTATGTTACGCTTAGAGTGACGTCATGTAAACAAACTCATGGCCGCCATCTTGTGGCCAAAAAGTAAAACTACAACTAAAAGTGAAAAAAATCAAACTCAAGACACATTTACATTATAAAACTATGGCTTACATCCCACCCTCCCAAAAATGCCCAAATAAAATGTTTAATATAAAAAAAAAATGTAAATATTTACCTAAGGGTCTAAACTTTTTAAATATCAATGTAAAGATGAAATATTTCTAATTTTTTTTTATTTTAAACTTGTAAATAGTGATAGATGCAAAACGGAAAAAATGCACCTTTATTTCCAAATAAAATATTGTCGCCATACATCGTGATAGGGACATAATTTTAATGGTGTAATAACCGGGACATATGGGCAAATACAATACATGAGTTTTAATTATGGAGGCATGTATTATTTTAAAACTATAATGGCTGAAAACTTAGAAATAATGAATTTTTTCTGTTTTTTTATTATTCTTTCCGTTAAAATGCATTTATAGTAAAGTGGCTCTTAGCAAAATGTACCCCCCAAAGAAAGCCTAATTGGTGGCGGAAAAAACAAGATATAGATCAGTTCATTGTAATAAGTAGTGATAAAGTTATAGGCTAATGAATGGGAGGTGAAAATTGCTCGGATGCATAAAGTGAAAACAACTGAAGTGGTTAAAGAGAATCTGCAGTTAAAATTAAAACAAAAAAACGTACTTACCTAAGGAGAGGGAGGGCTTTGGGCCCTATAGAGCCTTCCCATTCTCCTCCCAGTCCCCTCGTTCCCTCGCAGGCTTCTCGGTTTAAATCTCCCACCGCGGGAGACTTCAGCAATCTTCAGAAGCACTCGGGCTCCCAAAACTGGTGGCTCTTTACTGGGCACGCACAATTGTGCAGAAGAGGGCGCAGTACACTGTGGCCCATCTTCAGAAGCCTCCTGAAGCTCACCAGAAATGAGAGAGCAGTCTACCACCCATGTGTTGTAGACTGCGAATGGGGATGCCTGTGGGGGAACGTGGGCACCGGGAGGAAAACAAAAAGGCTCTAAAGGACCCAGAACCTTCCCTCTCCATAGCTAAGTATCTCTTTTTTTGTTTTTAATTACGCTTCAGACTCCCTTTAAAATTAATTGAATATGGCAGCCTCCATATACCTCTTGCTTCAGGTTCCCTTCAACAAGTTTCACCAAAATAAATAATTCTTGTTATTATTAATATAATTATAATGTAATGTTTCATATTTTTGATCACTGCAAAGTTGAAAAATGCTTATTACAGAACTGTAATAGGAAGTGCCTTCTCCTTTGCCTAGGCTAGGCAGCAGTAACATGAAGTGCTTTACAACTGCTTTTCAGGAAATCTATATTATCTTCAGAAAGAACTGCTCCCTTTCTGACTTACATGGAATTATTTGTGATCAGATTTCCCATAACCACCCATGAAATGGTTTGATACATTTGTATAGAACGGATGCTTTTTCCACAACACTTTACAGGCAACATTGAGCAAATTATGACCACTCTTTAAAGAGAGTCTGAAGCGAGAATAAATCTCGCTTCAGACCTCATAAATAGCAGGGGCATGTGTGCCCCTGCTAAAACGCCGCTATAGCGCGGCTTAACGGGGTCCCTTCACCCCCAAATCCCCCTCGATACACCGGGGGAGCGCTTCCTGGTTGGGGCAGGGCTAACCGCCGCAGCCCTGCCCCACGCGCGTCTGTCAGCGCGTATCTCCGCCTCTCCCCCGCCCCTCTCAGTCTTCCTTCACTGAGAGGGGCGGGGGAGAGGCGGCGATGGGCCGCTGACAGACGCGACTGGAGGCAGGGCTGCAGCCGTTAGCCCTGCCTCCAGGAAGAGACAGCCAGCGACTTTTTTACGACACACTTTTGTGGGGGGTGGGTTGGGGGTGAAGGGACCCCCGTTTAGCCGCGGGATAGCGGCGTTTTAGCAGGGGCACACGTGCCCCTGCTATTTATGAGCTCTGAAGCGAGATTTATTCTCGCTTCAGAGTCTCTTTAAAGGGGTTACAATAAAATTGGCTATGGAGGCACTAATGTGGGGGAGTAAAGATAGTGATGATGGATAGCGGCGGTAGCTGGGCAGATAGGCTGGTGTTAGGCATAGGTATAGAGGGGAGACATGTTAGGCTTTGGTGGGGGAGTTAGTGTTAGGTGTAGGTAGGGAAAGGGTAATGCAGGAGTTCGGGTGGAATCCTACATAATAAAACCCCTTTGTCTCTGCGTCCGTGTGTGTCCGTGTATGTGTGTATCCCTGCGTTTGCGCTACTGCGCATATGCCGCAGGGACACCCTTTTGACAGAGCAGGACAACCAAGGGGCGGGCAGGTGCGTGCGCGGTGGGCGGATGCGCGTGTACGCGCGCTGGCCGGGGTGACGGACCTAGCCCATTTTTAAACTGGCTAAGTCACTGGTAGGCAATAATAGGACGTTAGTAACATTACCAATATTTTACTAACGGGAACAGGAGACAGTACACTATCAGTAATTCTACTGGGATTCTGCTATTGGTTAGATTTTGTGCCTATTTTAAATGTACCCCTCTAAAGTGCAGACAAAGCCAAAGCTAGAGCTCCTTCTTTGGATGGCTGATGTAAAGATCTGTTCACTGCGTTCTAGTGCGCCCACTCTTCAGAAGGTACAGATGACATCACTATAGTTTACAGCTGGCAACATGGACTGGGGCACGTGGCTGCAGTGGTGTGATCTTTGTATCTGGACTCGTATGTACAATATCTTACAGTATGTTATTTTTATGGGGGCTAACAGAAAACTGGAGGTAGGTACATTGCAGAAAAGCACAGCAGGATGGGAAGTGCCATTTCAGTAACAGCCTGGTGAGCCCGTTTCCGGTTTTGTTTTCTGAAGTCCCTTATTTCCGCATGGAAAACTGAAATCACTGACTAATATGGTTCATTTTTCAACTTGTGAGGTAAATCCAGTACCTCGTAAGTGTCAATTCACAAAGAATAGATGCATATGGTAAACCAAGTGAAATGTTCTGTATTTATCTCCAGCCTGGAGCAGTTGGTAACTAACAAAAAGCCGGTAACTAACAAAACCAAGCAGAGCAGGGAAAACTAAATAAATTATTCAGGAAAATAAAAAAAAGATAATAAAAACATATGGGTTTTCCCTCATTTCTGTTTTTTATGTAGTAAATACTTAGTAATGATAGTTAATAATATACAGTACAGTAATATTGGTTTTGAGCTAATACAAATGTTAATTTTGTGCACCTTGTCAGTATAATTAAAAAAAAAAATGCTATTTGTATCACATCTTTCAACCATTTTTCCTGCATTGCAATAATTCATAATCAAACATTGAATGAAATACCACACAATTCCCTAAAATTACCAAATGAAATACCGCATGAGATAAAAATCTTAGTGAATTGTCATGCAGTTTCTTGTCAAATGACTAAACTGTTATTTTAACATGTAAATCAAAAAAAGTCTACTCTGGAACACCGAATGCAGTATTTTACAGACCCTTTATTTTATTTTTTTTACCTAACCTGTCTTACTGAATTGAAGCCATTATCACTATTGTAACAAAGGAGAAATTACAATAGTACCTATAAAAATTACTACTTACTGATGCTGATTACTTGGCAATTTTTGAACAAATTTATCAAAATTAAACCAAATTCAACTTTGCTTTAAAGAAAACCTGAGATGGGCAAAAAAAAAAAAAAAAAAACACATAGCTAGGGCTTCCTCTAGCCCCCTTCAGGCCGATGGCTCCCTTGCCATTCTCTTGGTTTGCATTGATCCTCCAATAGCCTGCCTGGTAATTCCCGTAGATGCGTTCAGCACATGCAGCCACAGGTGCAGAATGGTCCCGGCGTGCACAGGAGCAAATTGCCAAATTGCTCCCAGTGATGGAGGCTCATGCGTGCACCAACTCACCCGGCTGGAGGATTTACTGTGCAGACTATCGGAGGATCAAGGAGGCCCAGGAGGATGGCGAGGAAACCTTTGGCCTGAAGGGGGCTGGAGGAAGCCCTAGGTAAGTATATTTTTTTCCATTCCTCTCAGGTACACTTTAAAATGCTAAACTACACAATGATTTCGAGATGGGTACAAAAAAAATGATAAAACATTCTTGTGCTATAAGAAAGGTAATATGTGGAAATTGTATTTGGCGTTTGTTTGATACAGGGGGACTGTGCCTGTGCTTGTGCCTACAATAATGTAAATTGTTTCAAAGAGAAACTGGAGGAAGAAAGTCAAATGTACTGATGGTCCCTTGCAGATACACTAGTGGATAGATCAGATGAGAAGACAAAGGATCTCATTTTCTGAAGTTCTCTGGTCATGAAAACACTGGAGAACATACATTTTTCATTTATAAACAGTTCTTAACTTGTTTTCCAAGACAGCATCATGCAAATCAACTTTTATAAAAATGAAAACCTGATTTTCCATTGAATAGCATACCTTCTCCCAGTTTTCTAAGATGAGATTGACTTGTACTATTTAGGACCACATATTTAGTTAAAAAGACATGCCTGCCACATCTCTAGACATGCTCCAACTACACCTCCAGACACACCTTTATGGCACTGATAAGCCACCTCACCAACCACACCTTAATCACACCTCTTTAAAGAGAACCCGAGGTGGGTTTGAAGAATACTATCTGCATACAGAGGATGGATCTGCCTATACAGCCCAGCCTCTGTTGCTATCCCAAACCCCCCTAAGGTCCCCCTGCACTCTGCAATCCCTCATAAATCACAGCCACGCTGCTGACAAACAGCTTGTCAGAGCTGGCTGTGTTTATCTCTATAGTGTCAGTCTGCTGCTCTCCCCGCCTCCTGCAGAACTGCGGTCCCCGCCTGCATCCCTTCCCTCCCTGCTGATTGGAGGGAAGGGACAGGGGCAGGGACCGGAGCTATGCAGGAGGTGGGGGAACAGCTGAGACTGACACTATAGATGTAAACACAGCCTCACAGCACGGCTGTGATTTATGAGGGATTGCAGAGTGCAGGGGGACCTTAGTGGGGTTTGGGATAGCAACAGAGGCTGGGCTGTATAGGCAGATCCAGCCTCTGTATGCAGATAACATTCTCTAAACACACCTCGGGTTCTCTATAAGGGCATGCCAATAAGAATTTACTCATATTTTAATTTTTTTACTCACTACGGTCAATTCCTCCACTACCAATCTTTCTTTGTATTAGCATCTGGAGATAAACAAGGCAATAACTTAGATGAGTACATTAGGTGAAAGGGTGTTTCAGAAAAGGAAATAAGGACAGGGATTTATTTCCAAAAAAGGGACTGATGTTCATATAAGGGTGGACGCACAAGAAGAGACATTTCTGCACTGTTAACAGCACAAATGATTCTCTAGACCAGGGCTAGTGGGTAAGAAGCAACTAATTCTGCAGGCACTTCCCATGAATGAAAACGACTATGTAAAGGTGGCCAGTAACGATCCAATCATTTTCATCCAATTTTATGAAATCTATGTATTGTGGGGTAAACTGAGTGAATATATTGAATGTATTATATAGGCAGTTCCCTTTATTACACACAAATGGTAAGAGTTGATAAAAAAAGATTGGATCGTTAGTGGCCACCTTAACATCTTTGTCACCAGCTAACTGATCACCAACTAACCGTTCTTGCTGAAATTAATGGAAACGTTTATAAAGTCAAGTCAAAAATATCTGTTAGTGCAAACTTTTGGTCAAATAAGATTGATTCTGATTTTGGTGGCTTTCAAGTGTTTAGAAAGCAGTATGCAGTGCATTACTCATTTCTGAGCAGCTGGCACATTTATTAAGCTACTTTCTAAATGCTTTGGCAGCTTTTTGCAAAAGTTCACAAAACACTAAGCATTTGATTTACTATTTTTAATGGTGCCACTGAGCGTTCAGCCAATCAAGAGAGAACCTCTCCTTTCTTACACACACACACACACACACACACACACACACACACACACACACACACACACACACACACACACACACACACACACACACACACACACACACACACACACACACACACACACACACACACACACACACACACACACACACACACACACACACACACACACACACACACACACACACACACACACACACACACACACAGTCAGGGTCATTGCATATAGCACTTACATAGCTGTTTCCACTGCAATTGATGGCTCACATAAACAAACTTACCTGACTAGTAGACAGAATGAATCTATTACTGATCAAATACATTTCATCTGTGAAGATCTCCGGCAGCTCTTTGCAGTGTTCCCTTGCTAGCTCCCTCAGTGCCAGCAAGTGGTTATCTATTGCCATGCCTGTAATGGCCTGTGAAAAAAAAGAAAATATAACAATTTTTTTTTTAAACAAAGCTCTAAAATATGGGTTGGGTATAGAGTACTTTAGTATTTCCAAACTCATAAGACTGTGTGTGTGTGTATACATTTTGGAAATCTGCAATGCAATAAAGCTCTAGAATAAAAATTGCTTTAATTCATGTAAAACATTTGATATTGGTACATTTACTTGCATTGCTTGTAAGATTTGGTGTGAGGAGTGCCAAGCGATATTCATGGTATCGGTAATGTGACTAGATTTTTAGCTGTGTTTTCCTCTGTCATTAGCCTACATTTTTCTCAACCCCTCCTTGTTTGTTCTTTTTCCTGTAGTCTAACCTCAGGCCCCATGGTAACTCCTTCCTGATGTCTAACCTTAACCTCCACCTGTAATGTTAACACTATCCAGGTGCCTAACCCTGTCCCTCCGTAAGTAGATTGTTTGCATAGTCTTAGGTGCATCAATAAATATTATATCCACCTAATGTGGTTTGCTCCTTGATGTAGGTAAGCTCAAACTACTCCTAACTTTTAAATTCATATTTTAGATTATAAGCAAATTAGGGTTCCTCCTACAGATTTCTTGCTCCCTCCGTAATTCCTAGTTCACACCATACAATTTTCTGTAAGATTTTCTGCAATTAGATTATTTTCTGTAAAGTACTGGTAGAGACTGGTCATTATCTCTGGTGCATTGTCTTCTGGTTATCTCCTGGTGAGCAGAACAATGCCTAATTGCTAGGCAGATAGATTTTCCTGCCAGATAGAGAATTTCCAACATGTTGGATATTCTCTATCTAACCATCTAACAGAAAATCTTACAGAGAATTGTATGGTGTGTACTAGGCATAAGTGGTTGAGCATCTTGTAGCACTGATGATGCCAGAATCTATACTGTAAAATCTGGTCCACCTTTTGCTGCTTGGGCAACAGTGCACCCAGTGCATATTGTCCAGTAGATTAACATACTGATTCCCTCATCTACCTGTTATTTGCTATGTTGAGCCATAGCTATTTCAGGTGGAAATCTCAGGTGACTTTTACCTTATTGATAAGATATTTAGCAGTGCATCATTATATAATTGTATACTCTTATTTCTATTTTGTTTCTCTGTTGCTAGCCTAACCACTCCACGTGCTCTCACTGTTTTCCAAAGCCTTACTCTAACCTCCCTCATTGTTGCCTTCCTAATGCCTAACCCTAAACTTCCCTACAAGCAGTAACTGCTACCCTAATCTCCTAATCCTAACAACGAAAACATACACTCCCCATGTCCTACCTCCAAGTCTTCCCTTACTCTGTAAGCCTAATTCTAATCAGTTACACTTACTGATATATACTGTATCTGCCATTTTCTTTAGTGGATGATGTTTTTAACTTTACAGTAGATGCAATTTGTTGCTAAATGATATCACGTATCTCTGTTAACCCGGCTATACATAATTAAAATTCCATGCCATATCCTTGCAGTTGTTGACAAAAAACTACTTGTAGGAAGACAAAAGGAGAAATCGAGAGTCCACAATAGGTACAGTATGTTATGTAGTTTTTGTGATATGTAGTTGTAAAATACTTTGCATGAAATGATACTTCTTCAAAAAGGTGGGTTACCACTAAGACAACCACCGTATAGGCAAGCGGGGAGCTTAGACTTGACCCCACTCAGGTTAAGAAGTTGCTCTCTGTAGATCGGAAGAAAAAAGGGGTAACGCCCCTCCACGAAGGGTGGACAGAACTTGAAAAGAATGGTAAAACAGAGGTACATAAAAGGATGATATACACTAAAAACAGTTAAAATGGGAGGTAGCGGTGGACTTACCTCATTGATGACTCCATATTGTCAGATTAAAAAAAGGACTTTATTGTATACTCCATAGAGCGATGCGTTTCACAGGTATCACGTGCTTCATCAGGCAAAATCAAGGTGTAACTGAAAAGAGCTCTGTATAAGGCCTCTTGCACACTGCAAGCGATTCAGATTCCGCTTTTTAATCAGTTTTTACATCCGATTCAGATTCCGCTTTGCAGTGTGCAGGGAGCAAACTGCAAAGCTGAATCTGAATCGGAAGTAAAATCCGATTAAAAAGCGGAATCTGAATCTGAATCGCTTGCAGTGTGCAAGAGGCCTTAAGCCAAGCACCTCCGCCTCTGTTTTTAATGTATATTATCCTTCTTGGCACCTCTGCTTTACCATTCTTTGATACTGAACTGGCATGGCCTATCCTTTGAGTGGTGGTTAAAGATGGTTTTTAAAATACATGTTTCATTTGATATTCAAATCTTATTTATGTTACAGTCCCTGACAGTGATCACAGCTGCTGGAATATGACCTAACTAAATTAGAATACTTGCCAGTAAGGTGGCCACATAAAATAGATTTTTTTATATTTCTTTTCAATTTGAAAATTTCAATAATTTTTTTTCTGATTAACAGTTGAATAGTAACATTTGAAAAATCTGACCAATGTGTCACACACATGTTCATTTTTCCCCCAATTATTTAAAAAAATGATTAAAAAGTCAGAAAAATTTGCTTTGGACTATAAATTAAGAAATTGACACTCTAACTCAGGGGTCAGGAACCTTTTTTTGCCAAGAGAGTCATAAACTCCACATATTTTGAAATGTAATTCCTGGAGAGCCATACAATATGAGTCAAACTGGGACAGTAGGGCCCACGTCACTGTTGCCATGGTGATGTGTACACAGTTTATCCGCCGGGCAGCGGAAGTGTGAGACACGTCTACCACTAAATTTTCATAAAGACTGATCAGAAAAATCAGCCTCTCCTGATCGACTTATAGTGATAAAAACAAGAGACTATCTCTTGAGCGTTCCTTGCTCAAATAAAAAAAGAAAGCCGTTAGAGGTTTTTGTTATTTTTTAATTGTACGTGAGTGGCCACCTTTTCACTAGGCATCGTTTCGTTCTAAAGAGCAAGATTTTTCCAGCATGCTAGATTGATAGCCTTGATCAATTCGGCCAGAAATCGATTGATCGGTTGTCCGTGTTGCGCCATCTATCTTTAGCTATATGATAAGTTGGGCCATAATCAGACTCCTACACACGTTGAGGATGATGCTTAGAAAATAACATAATTTTGTTTGGTGATAGTTATGCAGTTATAAGGTGTGGGCATATGCCTGTGACTTTACACAGACAGGGGTTAAAACTTAAAGGTAACAGAAGTAAAATAACACATTCTCCAGGGTTGTGTCCTGTCACTTTGATTTCCATTCAACCTCATTAAGAGAAATTGGCCAGCAGATGAGATGAAATGTCATGTTAACACATAACATTTACATTTGTCATAACACTGACATTTTGCAACATTTATCAGTGCCATGTCAGATGGGAAATTGAGAATGGCTAATATTATACAGTGTGAGGCGGCACATTTGATTAAACTGTTTGGCGTAGAATCTCAAGAGCACCAGATTTATGTCAGATAAAACCACTTGTGTATCCTAACAAATAGCGCAGCACAAGAGAATTTTACTATGAGGCATAAAATACATCCCATCTGGAGATTTATAGTTAAACCAGTATAATTTATCTCTCCTAGGATGAATCATAGTTTTGAGCTATGGGGCAGTGATCAGCACTGTAATCTACTGCTTACACTGTATTTATATAAACTATTTGTCAATCTATCGATCTGTCCATCTAGAGTAGTGTATAGCACTCTTACTTTGCATTGCTGGATCCCCAATTTGAATCCCAGCCAAGGCACTATCTACATGGAGTTTGTATGTTCTCCCTGTGTCGGCGTGAGTTTCCTCTGGGTACTCCAGTGTCTTCCTATATCCCAAAAGCAGACAGATAAGTTAATTGGCTTCCCCCTAAACTTGGCCCCAATTATGAAAGATATATAACTGTGGTAGGGATTACATTGTGAGACATGATTACTCTGTAAAGCAGTGTTCCCCAACCCTCAAGGCCCACCAACGGTGCATGTTTTGTGGGAATCCACACCAGTAGTTAATCAGCTCTGCTGAGACACTAATTAGCTCACCTGTGCTTGTTTGTGGTTTCCTGCAAAACATGTACTGTTGGTGGGCCTTGAGGACAGGGTTGGGGAACTCTGCAAAAGCATTGCGGAAATTGTCAGCTCCATACCAATAATAATAAATATGAATTGTCTATCTGTTGATTCACCTTCTCCTCTGTCCATCCATTCATCCGTAGTCTGTGAAATGTAAAATTATGCAGCATAAAGTTTTAGTTGTGTTGCAGAATAATTCTGCACGTCAACTCACTGCCCATACAATTCTATGGGCCTGTTCACAGTACTGCATTACAACGGATTGCGTTATTCGAAAGCTGGCCACTAACGGACCAATTTCTAGCGAAAAATCGTTCGAGCGATCAGAAATTCTGATCGAACGAAAAATCTTCACTACACCATCAACGAACCAATCTTTGCTTCCTATCAATCGCAACCAACAAGAAAATTCAAATTTTGGTTTGACAAAAATCCAATCGGACAACTATTTTTATAATCATTTGTAATCGATTGTACCCATCAACTGAGATTATTTACAACCAATCCGATCAGAATTTCTGATCGCTCGAACGATTTTTCACTAGAAATTGGACCATTAGTGGCCACCTTAACTCCCTGCATGCAGGCTTTGTATTAACCTCCTTGGCGGTTTGTTAAAATCCGCCAGGGGGCAGCAAATATGTTTAAAAAAAAAATAAAAAAAAAAATTTCATGTAGCGAGACAACGTCTCGCTACATGATAGCCGCTGCTCAGCGGCATCCCCCCATCCTGTTCAAAGAACGAGCTCTCTTGGAGGGCTTCCCCCGTCGCCATGGCGACGGGGCGGGATGACGTCACCGACGTCATCGACGTCGTGACGTCAAAGGGGAATCCGATCCACCCCACAGCGCTGCCTGGCACTGATTGGCCAGGCAGCGCACGGGGTCTGGGGGGGGGGGCGGCTGCGGCATGATGGATAGCAGCGGATCGGCGGGTAGCGGCGGCGATCGGAGGTTACACGCAGCTAGCAAAGTGCTAGCTGCGTGTAACTAAAAAAAAATTATGCAAATCGGCCCAGCGGGGCCTGAGCGGTGCCTCCCGCCAGCATAGCCCGACCTCAGCTCGGACTTACCGCCAGGGAGGTTAAAGTATATGTCCTGTCTGCGTTGCAGCTCACAGTCATGTGTGTTATGCAACTGACCACTGTAAATCCAGCCTATGTCCCCTGGCCCATTTAGAAAAAGGAAGGACCAATCAGCTTATTCTCAATCTACAGTTTAAAAGTAGAGATGTCGCGAACCTCCGATTTTCGGTTCACAAACCGGGTTCGCGAACTTCCGCGGAAGTTTCGGTTCGCGTACAAGTTCGCGAACCGCAATAGACTTCAATGGGGAGGCGAACTTTGAAAAATAGAAAAAATTATGCTGGCCACAAAAGTGATTGAAAAGATGTTTCAAGGGGTCTAACACCTGGAGGGGGGCATAGCGGAGTGGGATACATGCCCAAAGTCCCGGGGAAAAATCTGGATTTGACGCAAAGCAGCGTTTTAAGGGCAGAAATCACATTGAATGCTAAATTGCAGGCCTAAAGTGCTTTCAAACATCTTGCATGGGTATACATCAATTAGGGAGTGTAATTAGAGTTCTGCTTTACACTGACACACCAAACTCACTGTGTAACGCACCGCAAACAGCTGTTTGCGTAGTGACGGCTGTGCTGGACTGGTGCGCACCGTGGCCAGAGTGTAGGCCGTGGCGTTTTTCAAGCCCATATGGTCACCGGGCTGTGGTAGCTCAATGATAGAACAACAGTGAATGTCCAGCTGATCAAATTTGGTCTGACCACAATGAAGCAGCGACCTTATTATCTTTTGTGTGCCACCCCCACCCGAGACACTCAAATAGCCGGCGGTCATTGCTTCATTGTGATGCGCAAGCCCCTTCACCGCGGCAAGGTAATGATCACGAAGGAGGATGGGCACATGTACATGCCTTTTTGTTTTTTTGTTGCAGCCGCCCGCAGTGCAGCCAGAAAAATTAAGCAGGCATGTACACGCACCAGAAAAATTTGTGTAGCACCCGCTGCTAGCAGCGGCCTTAAAAATTCAGGAATCCGCCTAGAGTCCTGGACCCTGTTGGTGGTGGCGGAGAAGGCAGTCAAGCGGCCTGCAGGCAGAGATGCTGTGTGTGGGGACTGACTTGGTCTTCGGTCGTGCAGTAGCCCTCCGTGATCCATTCCTCATTCATTTTGATAAAGGTCAGGTACTGAACACTGTCGTGACTTAGGCGACTTCTCTTCTCAGTAACTATGCCTCCAGCTGCATTGAAGGTCCTTTCTGACAGGACGCTTGCGGCAGGGCAAGAGAGAAGTTGTATGGCAAATTGGGACAGCTCTGGCCACAGGTCAAGCCTGCGCAACCAGTAGTCCAAGGGTTCATCGTCGCTTTTCGCAGAGTCTACATCCACACTCAAGGCCAGGTAGTCGGCTACCTGCCGGTCCAGGCGTTGGTGGAGGGTGGATCCGGAAGGACTATGGCGAAGAGTTGGACTAAAGAATGTCCGCATGTCCGACATCACCCTGAGATCGCTGGAGCGTCCTGTCCTTGCCTGCGTGGACTTGGGAGGAGGAGGGTTACTGCCAGTGGTACCTTGATTGCGTTGTGCAGCCACATCACCCTTAAACGCATTGTAAAGCATCATCGACAGCTTGTTCTGCAAGTGCTACATCCTTTCGGCCTTGTGTTGAGTTGGTAACAGGTCCGCCACTTTGTGCCTGTACCGAGGGTCTAGTAGCGTGGCCACCCAGTACAGGTCATTCGTCTTGAGTTTTTTGATACAGGGGTCCCTCAACAGGCTGGACAACATGAAAGAGGACATCTGCACAAAGCTGGATGCAGACGTACTCTCCATCTCCTCTTGCTCTTCCTCAGTGACGGGATGCAACTCCTCTTCCTCCCCCCAGCCACGAACAATACCACGGGAACGTGGAGCAGCAGAAGCCCCCTGTGACAGCTGCCGCAGTTGTTGTTCTTCTTCCGCCGCCTCTTCCTCCTTCACAGAAACACCTTCCTCATCATCACCATCATCAGAGTCTGACTCCTCTCCTTCCCCACACGACTCCTCTTCTTCCTCCTCCTCCTCCCCTCTCTGTGCTGCCGCAGGTGTTGTGGGAACATCGGGTTCGTGTGTAAATGGCTCCCATGACTCCTGCTGCCGTAACTCTTCTCGTTCACGCTCCTCCACAGCTGTATCCACCACTCTACGCACGGCACGCTCCAGGAAGTAGGCGTAGGGGATCAAGTCGCTGATGGTGCCCTCATCGCGACTCACCAGTTTGGTCACCTCCTCAAAGGGCTCCATGACCCTGCATGCATTTCGCATCAGTGTCCAGTTGTTGGGCCATAACATCCCCATCCTCCCAGATTGTGTCCTTGTACTGTAATGATACAGGTACTGGGTGACGGCTTTCTCCTGGTCTAGCAGGCGAGAGAACATCAGCAGGGTGGAATTCCAGCGGGCTATCGCAAATCAGGCGTCTCACCGGCAAGTTGTTTCTACGCTGAATGTCCGCAAAGCGTGCCATGGCCTTGTGAGAGCGCCTGAAATGCCCACACAACTTCCTGGCCTGCTTCAGGACGTCCTCTAAGCCTGGGTACTTGGACACAAATCTTTGCACGACCAGATCCAGCACATGTGCCATGCAGGGTATGTGTGTCAGCTTTCCCAAATTCAACGCAGCAATGAGATTGCTGCCGTTGTCACACACCACGTTGCCGATCTCAAGCTTGTGCGGGGTCAACCATTGCTCCACCTGTTTGTTAAGAGCAGCCAGGAGAGCTGCTCCAGTGTGACTCTCCGCTTTCAGGCATGACATGTCTAACACTGTGTGACACCATCGCACCTGGCATGCAGCATAGGCCCTGGGGTGCTGGGGCTGTGTAGCTGGAGAGGAGATCGTGGCACCAGCCAAGGAGGAGGAGGAGGATGACGACAGCGAAGCGGTGGTAGCAGGTGGAGAGGAGGTGGCTGGAGGCCTGCCTGCAAGTCGTGGAGATGTGACAAGTCGGTCCGCTGCGCAGCCACATACTCCCTGCTTGCTGCCATCGGTCACCAGGTTGACCCAATGAGCTGTGTATGTAATGTAGTGGCCCTGCCCGTGCTTGGCAGACCAGGCATCCGTGGTCAGGTGGACCCTTGACCCAACGCTGTGTGCCAGAGATGACACCACTTGCCTCTCAACTGCACAGTACAGTTTGGTTATGGCCTTTTGTGAAAAATAATTGCCGCCTGGTATCTTCCACTGCGGTGTACCAATGGCCACAAACTTACGGAAAGCCTCCGACTCCACCAGCTTGTATGGTAATAGCTGGCGAGCTAATAGTTCTGCCACGCCAGCTGTCAGACGCCGGGCAAGAGGGTGACTGGCAGACATTTGCTTCTTACGCTCAAATACTTCCTTCACGGACAGCTGGGTACAGCTGTGGGCAGAGGAGAAGGAACCGCTGAAGGGAAGAGGCGGTGTGGAGGAGGGTGGCTGTGAAGGTGCAAGGGAGAAAGTGGATGAAGACGATGCACCTAAAGGAGAAAGAGGAGAAGGAGGGTGGCTTGTCTTTTGAGGGGTGCTGCTTTTCCTCAGGTGTTCTTGCCATAGCTGTTTGTGCCTTCTCTCCAGGTGCCTTCGTAAGGCACTTGTCCCTACATGAGTTGGCCTTTCCACGGCTCAATTCTTGCTGGCAGAGACAACAGATGGCTTTGCTCCGATCTGAGACACACACGTGAAAAAATTTCCAAACCACTGAGCCCCCCTGGGGTGATGGCGCTACGGTGGCATCAGCAGCTGATGTTGAAGGGCATGTTGGCTGACTGGCCATAGCTGGCGATACATGGCGCCGGACACTGCCCCCAGCTGTTTCTGAGGACGAGCTCCCTCTGCTTCTATCATGGAGTCGTCTCCTCCTACTCCTCTCTGACTCCTCCTCTGAACTGTCCCCCTGGTCATCTCCTCTACCGGGAACATATGTGGTATCCAAATAATCGTTATCATAATCCTCCTGGCCGGCTGCGCTTTCCTCAGACACCTCCTCAAGTGCACCAACTTCAGGTGGTCCACCATCATCCCCATCCACACACGTTACGTCCATACTATCGCCAGCTAACTCAGACGTATGAGGTGGTGTACCTGCACCTTCTTGTTGTTGTTGCAGTAGTGGCTGGGAATCAGTGATTTCACCACCACCACCAAATAACTCCTGTGAAGTGTCAAATGCAGCGGATGTGGTGCTTGTTGTAGCGCTGGTGGCTGCGGGAGATGAGGTGTTCTGTGTTAAATACTCAAGCACCTCCTCACGATTTTGGGAAGTGATGGCACGTGCCTTCTTCTGAGCACTGTATGTTGGGGCAGGTCCGCACGAAATCACAGCAACACCACCTCGCACAGACCTGCCGGTGCTATATACAGTGAGGTGGGTTCTCACTCAACACAACAGGTAGTTAGATGCAGTGAGCTGGGTTCACTGAACACAACAGGTTGTAAGATGCAGTGAGCTGGGTTCGCTGAACAGTAAAGGTACTTAAGATGCAGTGAGGTGGGTTCTCCTTAATCAACACAACAGGTAGTTAGATGCAGGTAGTTAGATGCAGTGAGGTGGCCAGGTGGGTTCTCACTCAACACAACAGGTAGTTAGATGCAGTGAGCTGGGTTCACTGAACACAACAGGTTGTAAGATGCAGTGAGCTGGGTTCACTGAACAGTAAAGGTACTTAAGATGCAGTGAGGTGGGTTCTCACTCAGCACAACAGGTAGTTAGATGCAGTGAGCTGGGTTCACTCAACACAACGCTAGGTATATGCAGTGATGAGGTGGGTTAAGTAAACACAACAGGCTCCCGGGTAGTTAGATGCAGTGAGCTGGGTTCACTGAACAGTAAAGGTACTTAAGATGCAGTGAGGTGGGTTCTCACTCAACACAACAGGCAGTTAGATGCAGTGAGGTGGCCAGGTGGGTCCTCACTCAACACAACAGGTAGTTAGATGCAGTGAGCTGGGTTCACTCAACACAAAGCTAGGTATATGCAGTGATGAGGTGGGTTAAGTAAACACAACAGGTATTGGGTAGTTAGATGCAGTGAGCTGGGTTCACTGAACAGTAAAGGTACTTAAGATGCAGTGAGGTGGATTCTCACTCAACACAACAGGTAGTTAGATGCAGTGAGCTGGGTTCACTCAACACAACGCTAGGTATATGCAGTGATGAGGTGGGTTAAGTAAACACAACAGGCTCCCGGGTAGTTAGATGCAGTGAGCTGGGTTCACTGAACAGTAAAGGTACTTAAGATGCAGTGAGGTGGGTTCCCACTCAACACAACAGGTAGTTATATGCAGTGAGGTGGCCAGGTGGGTTCACTCAACACAACAGGTAGTTAGATGCAGTGAGCTGGGTTCACTCAACACAAAGGTAGGCATATGCAGTGATGAGGTGGGTTAAGTAAACACAACAGGTACTGGAGTATATGCAGTACTGGGTAGTACAATGTGCAGCTCCCTGTCACACACACAGGTAGTCACTGGATGTGCTGGGCTGCTGGCAGTGGCACACACACTATCAATTAGCAAGGCTGTGCATGCAACAAAAGTGTCAGTTTGACACACAGAGAAAAAAAAAGTACAGGATGAGCTCTGAAAAGAGCTATTAAGGGGTGCTATAAAAGCAATAACAATCAGCCAGGAGCAAGCTAAGCAGCCAAGAACCTAACTAATCTGTCCCTAGAAGAACAAGTCTGCAGCAGCTCTCCCTAGTCTGTCTAATAGCAGGCAGATGAGTGACTGTAATGGCCGCCGGAGGCTGCCTTATATAAGGGGGGGGGGGGGGGGGCTTCAGGGCTTAGTGTAGCCTGAATGGCTACAATGTGCCTGCTGACTGTGATGCAGAGGGTCAAAGTTGACCCTCATAGTGCATTATGGGGCGAATCGAACTTCCGCAAAAGTTCGCCTGGTGCAGGCGAACGCGAACACCCTAAGTTCGCCCTGAACCGTTCTCCGGCGAACCGTTCGCTACATCTCTATTTAAAAGACATCATTAGTAATGATACAGTGGTGCATTAGTACACATAACATGAGTGACTTGCACATCTGGAATGAAAGGTTTAGGATTAACACATACTGCTATCCACAATTTTGATCCAGTGATGCTACAAAGTTATACACATGCCTCGGTACCAATTTCAATATTTTTGAACTGTGTTGTCTTGATTCAAAACCAGAAAACATATTTGTATAAAATAAATTGTTTCAACATTTGCTATGTAGTTATTATTATTATTATTTAGTATTTATATAGCACCATCATATTCCGCAGTGCTGTACAGAGTATATATTGTCTAATAACTTAACTGTCTCTCAGAGGGGCTCACAATCAAATCCCTACCATAGTCATACGTCTGTAGTGTGTAGTGTATGTATCATAGTCTAGGGCCAATTGTAGGGGGAAGCCAATTAATTTATCTGTATCTTTTTGGGGATGTGGGAGGAAACCAGAGTGCCCAGACACGGGGAGAACATATTCACTCCTTGCAGATGTTGACCTGGCTGGGATTCAAACCCAGCGCTGCAAGGCGAGAGCGCTAACCACTACACCACTGTGCTGTTGTGCAATTTTTAAATAAATAAAAGGTTTGAATGATTTGTAAATCATCACACACATTTTTAGTTACACAATATCTAAACCTATTTAAAATAGGGGTGGACAATCTACACCTAAAATCCTGCACCTCAAACTAAATCATTTGACAGGCAATAGTGTTTGAACCAAACTCAACATTTTGAAACGTGGGCCGTAAAATCACAAAGTTACAACCCTAGATTTTTTAACATCTTACATCGTTAGCAAACATATAAAGATTTTACTACATACCATAATAGTGTAATTTGTTTGACTTGCAATAGCACCTTTTAGAAAATCCATTTTTTCAGAATCCTGAAAATAAAATATAGATATTAATCTATTAAGTTAATTATTAACTGATGCATTTTAACTATATATATATATATATATATATATATATATATATATATATATATATATATACATATATATATATATATATATACACACACACTGTATATTCCTGCGTATAAGACTACTTTTTAACCCTTGCAAATCTTATGAAAAGTTGAGGGTCGTTTTATACGCCGGGTGTCATTGATGCCGGGGGATACGCCCTATCCTGTTACCACATCTCAGATCTCCCTGCTGAGGGAGTGCAATCTATTCTTCCATACTGCTCTGATAAACAGGTAGACAAGGAGAGCTGACCAGTCTACTTAAGGAGAGTTGACCAATGCAACAAGTCAATTGACTATATACTGTTATATACTTGGTAACACATACAGTACAGCACCAGTATCTGTTCATACACAGCACCAGTACATGATTTTTTTTATTTTTATTTTTATTTGGTGTGTGTTGGAAGAGCGGTAGTCTTATACGGCGAGTATATCC
Source organism: Hyperolius riggenbachi (assembly GCF_040937935.1). Classification (NCBI taxonomy): domain Eukaryota; kingdom Metazoa; phylum Chordata; class Amphibia; order Anura; family Hyperoliidae; genus Hyperolius; species Hyperolius riggenbachi. The sequence goes on from NC_090655.1 coordinate 151,635,558, forward strand.
CAAACTCTATATTTTAACTGGAAAAGTTGGGGGGTCGTCTTATACGCCCAGTCGTCTTATACGCCGGAATATACGATGTGTATATATATATATATATATATATATATATATATAATATATATATATATATATATATATATATATATATATATATATATATATATAAATATATATATATATATATATATATATATATATATATATATATATATATATACAGTATATACTAGAACAAATTACAGGAGCTCTTTTTCCCTACTTTCCACCTATAGTCCTATTTCTCTGTGGTCAATTGCTAAAAAGATTGCCAACAATAGACTGACTACTTTATTCACTTCTAACTTTCTAACTCTCTGTTTGACCCTCTTCAGCCGGTAGACTCAACCAAAATGTTCCTTTTGAAGGCTGCAACATTACAAGTTACTCTTCCCTGCTTACTACAGGCTACAGGCCATTCTCTACTACTGTAAACCCTGCATTCACTAAACATGTGGGACACTGCTCCCTCATGGTTCTTTTCATACTTAGATTATGTTCAATAGTAGCCCATTGACAGACACCCCTATCTCTGAAGGGGTTTTCAAGACTCCACTACAGCCCGTTCTCCTGCCTCTTACTCATACCTCCATTTTAAAAAAAAAAACACACACAATTTTTCTGTTTCCAATATTATTTGCATGCTAATAAACTATTGACTAAACTATCCCTGTTCATGTATGGTAGAGCAAATATGCTTAAAATGGTTCTACTCGCCTAAATCCGCTGCAACATCTCCAATTACCCAATCTATATGCCCAAATCCTTCCTTAAAGCGGAATGAAACCCAGCATTTCTTCTTTGCTCTAAAAGATTATTTACAGCATATTATATCAGAATCAGAATCAGAAATATTTATTTCGCCAAGTACAACAGGGATTGTACCCGGAATTATTTTTGGCACATACAGGGTCGGTGATGGTACAGCAAATAACATACAATAAAAATATACATACAGCAGGCAAAACAGACAAACAGGAGAAGGAGCAAGGGGGGACAACCGAGTGCTATATTGAGAGGAGCTCCCACCTTCCATTGCGGCGCTCAACTGCTCTGCAGCGATTCGGATGCCCCGCTCTAGCCTTGGAAAGTGCAGAGAGTAGGGAGAGAGAGAAAGAGAGCAGGACAGTGAGCAGAAGAGAACAAAGGAAGGAAAGAACAGAGGAGAAACTAGAGAGAGAGACAGGAAGTCATAGAATCCTCTGGGGTTGCAGAGATGACTGGCTGGCTGGTGGCCTGGACACTGTCCTGGATGCAAATATCATCTCCCAGGCTTGTGGCCTAGTCCAGTGTGGATCTTGTGTGGCTGGACCCGTAGGCCAAAAGTAGTCCAAAAGGACTGGACAGCTGCTTCACCCTGTGCCAATCTGCAGGGCTCCAGGGCAGAGAGGTGCTGTGAGGCCATGACATAGGCCAGGGGTGCACCCTTAGGTTAGCTGGATGGAGAGCTGTGGTGGATTGGCCTTGCTGCGTGTATCTATACCCGTGGACTGTGGTGCTAGGTGGTAGCCTGCCTGATTTTATCCATGGGCAGGATGGGGGGGCGGCAGTAGTAACTGACCCACTGTGGCCACAGCGTCATTTTGACCTGTGTGCTGTGTCCCGTTGTGTGGCAGCGGTATCATCAGCCCTGTGCAGAGGGATCTGGCAGCCGGATGGCACAAGATGCCTGGAGAACCTGCGGGTCCCGGTGGCAAGGTCGCAGCCAGTGTAGCAGCGGCAGTCGGATGCTCTCTGGCCGCATCGATGGATGGCCTGTGTGACTGCAGCAGGGCAGAGGCCCGTCTCGTGTTGCAGCCAGCATGTGGCTCCATTCTGTTGAGGCTGGCATGCGGGGCGGTGATGCCCGACACCCCACGAGGTAGCAGCGGCGACCGTCGATCCGCCCAGAGATGATGACCAGTGGCTGTGGAGAGGAGAGGCATGCACAGCGAGGGCACTCCTGGCCGGCATGATGGAGCAGGAACCAGAGGGAGCTCTCGCCCTAGTACTCCGTACAGCTGGGGGAGCAGCGGCGCACAGCCTCCTGCTCATTCCGGCAGCGTCCTGGTCTCCCTGGGCAGCCGTGGTGCAGTACTCCACACGACGCTGAGCTCACATCGGTGGCCCTCCCTGCATGGATTCAGTGGACCCACACTCCATGACTTCAGGATCCAGGTCACCCACGTGCAGCCCAAGAATGTTGGATGTCTCTGGGACGATCGAGGTCACAAAGCGGCCATGGAGCCGGAGGCTGCAATCTGCCAGTGAGTTGCTGCATGACGGGGGAGGTCCAGGGGAAAAATACAGAACAAAGGATAGAAAAATAAAAAATAAGAGCCGGAGCCCTGTATGACCGTGGCTACCCCTCAGGCGCCATCTTGCTGCACAACTACCACCATATTTTTTTTTTACTAGAACAGCATTCAACTAGTTATACACAGGACTTAGAAGCTCCCTGCCGGGAAAGCTGGACGCATCCGAACTGGAGATAATGTGATCTTGTGTTTACATTCCTCACTTCATACAATTAAGTAAACACTTCTCTGACACTGCAGACTCTCCTGAACACAGTCAGACACTCAGAAAGCATTTCTGCTTACATTACAAGATGAATAAACCAGTTATGAATGTAGTGCAAAGTCATCTCTCAGAGCAAAAAAAAAAGTGTACTTTGGGAACTTGTAATTTCTAAATGAATAATAATACTTATGCACAAAAGCAAATATGATAACCATATGGCATATAAAAGGTAGGAAAACATGTTTTTATTGATTATGTCAGGGTTTTATACAGCTTTAAATACTGTAAAACACTCACCCTGGAACAAATCTAGAGCCAAACTTAAATTTATCTTGCTTAACCACTTGACCACTACAGGTGGTGCTCCCAAAATGGACCAGAGTAATTTTTACCTTTCAGCTCTCCACTGATTCATTTTCCAATAACTTTATCACTACACATCACACCAAAATAATCTATATCTTATTTTTTAGCCCCCAAATCTGCTTTTTGGGCTGTACATTTTGCTAAGAATTGTTTTATTCTAAATGCACTTAAAGGGAATAATAATAAAACATTAAAAAAGTTCATTATTTCTCAGTTTTAGCCATTATAGTTTTAAAATAAAATGTGCTACTGTGGCTTAACCCTACACATTTTATCTGCCCATTTGTCCTGGGTTTACAACATTTGAATGTTAGATTTTATGTCCCAAGTACAATGTATGGCAACAATATTTTATTTGGAAATAAAAGTGCATTTTTTCAGTTTTGCGCATGTTATATCACTAGTTACAAGCCCTAATTTGCAAAAATAACAGTAATATACCCTCATGACATACTTATTAAAAAAGTTGAGTCCCTGAAGTAACTCTTTATGTATTTTTTTATGTCACTTTTTTATATCACTTTTATGTCATGATTCCAAGTGTTTATTTTAGTAACTATGGGAGAATGGGGAGTTAATGGGTTAATTAGTGGGGGATTTTTTTTATTTTTTATTTTATGTATGTAGGTGTAATTTTACTATTACTAATTGGCAACTAGATGACCCCTCATTTTATATTCCTGTGCACTATGAACAGTACACAGTGTGTATGTTTTTAATTTCACTTTGTCAATGACCACTGGCATACCACTGATGCTGGTTATCATTGATCACAGGCACTTTGATCGGTGAATGGGAAAATGTGTTCCCATTCACCGATCAGTCTACTAAAGCAAACCCATTCAGTCTATTAGTGGGAGCACTAGAGGCGGGTGATTGCGGTGAGGTATGTATATCTATGCCCCTGGAGGTAAGATGAAGTCTCAACGGGCGTAGATATACTGTACCTGTTCCAAGAACAGGTTAAAAACACCTCTGATAAAGGTGGCATTGTACTGTCCTCTTTTTTTTTCTTTTTTTTTTAATAAATTGCCTCATAACTGACCCAACTATCCTACTGGTCCATTAGAAATAAAGTCCATCACCCAGACAGAAAATCTTCCATAGAGACAAGTTACCAAATACTACCCAATCACAGGCTGCCATAGTGTAAACCTGGACAAAGAAATGTATAAAATGAAAAGAATTATCATATTCCATTACGTCACAATCCTATGTCTGAACTCAATCTTTAAAGCTTCTAAATTTTGCATAAATCATGAAGTTACTTTCCTCGGCCAACTATTTTAACAAAATAACTTGCTCTCCTTTAAAGAGGAACTTAAAGCCAGGATTGAACTTCATCCCAATCAGTAGCTGATACCCCCTTTCCCATGAAAAATCTTTACCTTTTCTTGAATAGATCATCCCCCATGGTCTGTGTAGCTGATATTGCACTGAGACACCTCCCACAGTGTGATGTCATGACCAAAGTCCTGGCAGTTTGCTGTCTGTGAACCTCATTGCATTGTGGGAAACATTGGCTTTTTCCAACTGCCAAGTAAGCAGTATCTCCCTCTGTGCATAGAACTCTCAGTAAAATGAACATTCCGTACAGATCACCTGGCAGAGCTAAAGATGTCACCACCAGTGATACATTTCAGAATGTAAATCAGGAAGTGAAAATATTTTACAATGGGCAAAAACTGACTAAATAATCTACAAATGAATATTGTAATAAATAAGCAATTTTATTAATTATGTTATTTTCACTTCTGTTCCTCTTAAATGGCATTTTGGCCAAATTTATCATTTTCAATAAATTTGTATTTAATTGTATATTGAACATGTACTGCTAGCTAAATTCCCACAAAATTGGTTCAATATCACATTCTTCTTAATTTCAGAAATAGTAAAATGTGTTTTTTTTCCAAACATATTACCACACAAATACATTCAATTTTGATTGAAAAAACAATAACCTAGCACCTCCCTATAAATCTAAATGATATCTGCAGTAGTTGACCTTGAGGTGGAAGAGTGGAGTGATGCCTAAGTTACTGTCAAACATGACACACCATGCTTAGGACAATATCTCATGCTATTATACATTGTCCATCAGGCCTACATTACTCCTTAAAGAATTTGTAAATTTGCGAGGGATAAAACTCCAAACTGCTCTAAATGTCAAGCAGCAATCCATCCTTTTTTGCATCTCATCTAGTTATGTCCTTCCATTGTGGACTTAACAGGAAAATCTGCACTGAAACAGCTATTAATTGGTATATATGATCCATAACTTGAAGATTAAATTTTTAATTGTAACCCTTACAGGTTAAACTATCTTTCTAATAGATGTTATGGACGGTATTCAAAGTACACTGGGAACTAAAATAGCAGCATGATGTTCTCCACTTGCCTTATACCTTCCTTCCTTTTAGTCATGCCTGGATAATCTCTGTTGTAACCATCCAAGGGACATGTCATTTTTACCCTCCCATACTGGGTCTCATGCTGTACTCTGGCCTGCCATCTAAGGTGCCACCACTGTGCTACCATCCTTTCCAGACCTTGATGTCACCCTCTGGCTCCTCCTCCACTGTTTCCCTTGGCACATGTGTGACATAGGTCACTGACTTGTGATACATGCAGGGAGTGTGAGCATAGGGTTGGCACCAGCCTAGAGCTATTTTAGCCCTATTTAGCACACCAGGCTTTCTGTTTAACATAAACCTTTGTCTGCTACCTTAAAAGTGAAGGGAAATCTTGCACTTCTGGGCACCGGGGATGTGCGGGCAAGCAGATTATGGTTTCACACAGTTGGCAGCTCCTTCATGCCCGGCTGAAAGGCATCCTTGTATAAAAACAGAAAAAATGGGAAAGCGGAGGAGCGCTCCATAGTGTAAAAACAGATTTATTGAGATAAAATGCGCATAAAACAATTGCACTTACTAGAAAGCAGATGCATACAAGCATATCAGATGAGGGTGAAACCCTTTTTCTGGGACCCTGGGGCGTCGCCTTCTACGTCCTCCGTGGCCTGCGGAGGTCGTGGTCCGGATGAAAGGGACGGGGGGTGGATAGCCCAGAGAACTTTTGCGTGCTGGCAGCGTCACAATGCGTTTGGGCGAATCCTCGCCTTCATCAGGTGACCTGCCAGCACGCAAAAGTTCCCTGGGCTATCCACCCGCCGTCCCTTCCATCCGGACCACGACCTCCGCAAGCCATGGAGGACGTAGAAGGCGGCAGCACCCCAGGGTCACAGGAAAAGGGTTTCGCCCTCATCTGATATGCTTGTATGCATCTGCTTTCTAGTGAGCGCAATTGTTTTATGCGCATTTTATCTCAATAAATCTGTTTTTACACTATGGAGCGCTCCTCCGCTTTCCCATTTTGTCTGCTACCTTAATCCTGTTCTGCTGGTTGTCTTTATCTTTACCTGTGACCCTGATCTTTCCCTTCCTGTTTTAAATCCAGGCCTTTGCCTGTGACCCTGATCCTACTCCTCCAACTGTCTGTGATCTTGACTATGCTCTTCCAACTGCCAGTCCTGTCCTCAGCCTGTGACCTCAGGTGTACTCTGCCTGCCACCAGTCTTACTTTGGCACTGTTCTGCCTTGCCTTCTCTACACTACAGCTATCACACTGCTATTCTTCTTGTCTGCAGTGTGGTTATCCTGGGAGTCATGACTTGGTATAGTCACCCCTCCTAAGGTGGTTACTCCAGTGAATCTCAGTGACTGCTTAGATGCCATCCTCTTGGGTAGCTCATGTCTTTCACTTGTGCCAGAATCAACAGGGCCCTAACAGGGCAAATGCATTTCATGGAAAAGTCACCGTATATTTAAGGACCTCCTATTTTTAAGGATAAGACCATATTCATGACTTGCTCACATTATCAATATTTCCAGGAAAGCAACGTTATACACTTGATTACACCCTGATTGTCAACTTGATTTTGGTATTTAATCTATAGCATCTATTCAAACCAGTGCAATGTAGCAATGTTAAAATGCCATATAGTAGCATTTGGGAGTACTGGATGCCGTGCTCCATTCAGGTATACTGAATGGTGCACAGCATTGTGGCCAACGGTAGTATGGGGCAATGATGAGCACTCTGCACCTCCAGCAGCACTGGAACTGTTATACTGTGAGTCCTGAATCGTTTCACTGAATTCTAAATGTTAGGTGAAAATTAAACTATTGAGCAGGGTATCATTCATTCAGCATACAGAATAATAACATAATTCTCTTACCTAATCAAAGATAATTTTACAAGATCATAATCCACATGCAAGCTAAAATAGCATGAACAGCATATAAAGTAACTGTACAAGTCACATATTTAAGCCTCCATTCATACCTTTATTCATCTATATCTTTATTCTGTTCCTGAATTATTTTCTAATGAAAAGATGATATTCAGTTGAAAAGTTTTACATGTATTAAATCCTCCTATAGTCTTTGTTAAAATGTTCAGGTGTACTCTTCAAAAAAGGTTTAAATGATCAGTTAATTTTATTAGTAATCCTTCTTGAAGAACTTTAAAGGAAACCTAGGCCAAAGCTGTAATTAATTAACATAATTCAAGTGAAGATTTAATGCGCGAATAAAAAAAGATTTTTGTGATCTGTAGATGTTCTTACTGATGTTTCTCACTGCAGTTTTTCATTGTAGAACATGAACACTGCAAGTTTGCATCATACACTTTCCTTCTTCAACACAGAATGACCCCGGGAATCATGGGGGGTAACAAATTCTCCTGAGACCCCTCCTCCTCCCTCTTCCCAACCGCAAGCGCAGCCATTTAGCAAAAAAAAACCCTCCCCTTTTGCTCACAAAAACCATCCCCGCCACCCCCTCCCGCCATGTAGAGTAGTGAGTAGTGGGAGTGTGTGTAATTTTTTCCAGCTTCCACCTTTTCACAGTAGAAAACTCTCTGCTGCCATTTGCTGGCTTATGATAATGTGACCTTTTTGTTACTGTTGAATTCTCTACTGTATATAGGTGTATATGTAAAAACAAGGCATCTGGTTAATTTGGGTGCGAGATCAAGTGTTAAATTATTGGTGATAGTAGGAATCAGAGCTGGGACAAGGTCCTCCAGCACTCAAGGCTGAGACACCAAAGTGCGCCCCCCATCCCAGCCATCACACACTGATTGCTATTAGACTAAGAGGCAGCCCAGGGCCCCCAACACCTTAATCTCTAGTTATCTGGCTTGCAGTCACTGCCATGTATCTCCTTTTCTTATTTCTCTCTGCTTCAAACACAATAGAGGAATGATAGCTGAGTGAGTTGTGTGCCCCCTCCTACACTGCCCCCTGAGGCTGGAGCCTCCCTCACCTCTGCCTCGGCTCGGCCCTGGTTAGAATACATGATAGCTGGACCCCAGCCCCCCAAAAACCCTGAGTGTTGCTTACTTCCCCGCCACAATCTTCACAATTATCCAACATTCAGCTACATGATAGCTGAACTTCATGCACCACTTACTGACCCCAACCGCGGGTTACTGCTGCCATAGCCATGGACTACATTGTGATCTATGGCGCCAATATATCATATGGGCTGTGTGCCATAATTATCTGCTTCGAGGATATTAAAAGACCTTGTAAATGTTTTTGTGGTCTCTGTCTTTTAAGAAGGATAAACCAGCCCACTGCCTAGGAACTTGCTGAACTGTTATACATTTTGATTGTTAGCTGAGTCATTTGAGAGGGAAAAGTTTATTTGGTATACAATTGCACATTTTTAAATAAGTTTAGGAAGGTTAATTATAAGACAGCAAGGCAGGGTTCACGTTTGTATGCATGGAAAACACACATGTATTTTAATGGACACCACACGCAGTCGTCTGTATTTTGCCACACTAGCTAATGATAGTTAACGAGACAATGCACGTGGAATGCAAAATTATGCTGCCGACTGTAAGTTCTTTTTCCATGTGTAAAATAGCATTCAATATGAACTAGTCCATTGATTTATATTGGTTGTACAGTAATTTTCAATGTGAATTCACATGCAAAAAAATGCATGAGAAACGGAAAAGTGTAAACCCTGCTTAGACCTATCATTGCAATAATTGTTGGCAAAATCATGACTTGTCTATATTAAGTGTAAAAAGTACAATGTTAATATAAATGGTTTTACCGGTACTGTGTCTTTCCCATCCACCATTGCCTTTACAAATGCCAGAGCCTCTGCAGTAGATGATCTTATGTTATCTACTCTCCCCATCCGAAAGCGTCGAATAGAAGCACTCTCATAGGTGGGGACAAGTTTCCTATGACATCTGTAATGTAAGAAAATAATGAAAATATAAGCTTCCAAGTTCTATTGAATAATCCTAACCCTCTAAAAAAAACCTTCATTTTATTTCGAACTAGATAAGTAATCCTATGTGTAAAACTCATCAGTATTCTCCCTTGCTTTGTGTAAGGTAATTGGTGTACAGTATATCCAGAAAATGTGATTCTATTTTATCTGAATCCTACTGAAATTTACATTTGGCTACAAAGGCTCTGGGACAACATTTGTTTGTCCTTTTTCGCTGGAACCTACTTAATAACTGTCACTTAAAACATTCATTCATGTGCAGATTGGGTAACAGTCTGTCATCTTAAAATGCATTCCCCTTCCTCTGACATTGCTTGGCGAAATGGCAGTCAGATGTGTTGCATTTGTTTGAATTATATTCCCCCACCACACCTCACAGGATTCTAGAGTTATTGGAATAAAGTGAGCATTAGCTTGTATGCAAGGAGTTACAATATCACACTGGTATCAGTCCTTCTGTTATGTAGCTGTATGAGCTTTTTCGGTTCATTGCTGTGCATCTGTCACTTCATTTTCAACATAGAAAATGTTTTATTTTTTTTATTTTTTTACACATTTAGAAAGCGGTGTCTCCTTCCTCGGCCCTGTCACCTCTGTGTGCAGGTCCAATGGATCAGTCAGTTCTCCCATTCTCTTTCTTGCAGCTAACAGTCTTTCAGTTTTCTTCAGTGTGGCAGCTCCAGAGATTCTCTTCTTTCCATTTGGTTAAAGCATCATCTTGCTTGAACTGTCTCTTGATATTGTCTGAAGAGCCACAAGGTTCCTTAACCTTTCTAGCCGTAAGGATGAGCCTGACTCACCCTTAAATTACTTGCTACTAAAAGTATGTATGAGTCAGGCTCCTCCAGCCATTCCCTGCACTTGCCAATGCAATCTCACGTACTGATGCTCCCTCTATTAGCTGCAGCCAGCTCCCGATATCCCTCTGACAGCCTCAGTCCTGCGGTGAGCCTCAGAGAATGTAACATGGTGACCCCCAGGCAGTGACATGATACTCACTGATGTGTATTGTGCTCCCCTGCTGACTGGAGGCTGAATAACACCTTAACACACTCAGCAAATCAGTGTAATGCATTTCAAAGGTACATTTTAGATTCAATACGATTCAATACACCTGTATTGAATCTCAAACAATGTAAATATGTTTGTCAGTTTCTCAGTCTTTCTCTTTTCTGAGTTTCAGAGTCCATTGCTAGTTGCTTTTACAACCTCTGCAACCCCTATTGCTATGCCAATGTTTGGATTAATTTTTTGCTGCTTATTTCTGCTATAGATTTATTCAGAGTTACTGTATAGTTATTTTAATGACTGCTGTAATTTCTGGTGTTCTTTGCTGCAGATTTTTTATTTTTGCTGTCCTTTAAGTTGACCTTTTGGTGACCTGTGTCCTGCTGCTCAAGCTCCAGGAGGCGTCTCTCCAAACAAGCGCTGGTGGACATCTTGGAGGACAGTCCCTGGTGGAGTCCATGTACAGGAAGGGAGACCTGTCATAGGCATCCATGACTGACAGTGACAGTGAAACGCCATTTATTGGTGCATGCACTAGGTGCGGGACTGACTGTCTGACCCCGGCACCAACCCCGGCTTCCCTTTTATTGGGGAGCCTGGGCAAAAAGTAGGATTGTGACCACAGCCCCCTGGCCTTCTTGGAGCTTTTTCTGAGTGAGGAGGTCATCCAGAAGATTGTGGAGGAGACCAACCAGTATGCTGCACAGCAACTGGGTGCTCCTCTAAGCAGATTTTCCAAAAGCAGGAGATGGGAACCTGTGACAAGTGATGACCTCTGGCTTTTCCTGAGCCTTGTGAGCCTGCAGAAAGAGGTGGGTAATGCCCCTACAGAAGTGGTACTGGACCATGAATAGAGTTGCAAAAACACTTTTGTTTGGGTCTGTGTTGCCGGAGTATCACTTCTCCCTCATTATGTGGTACCTGCACTTCAGCAACCATGAGGACATTGATGAGGCCACCCATCCCTCACCCAAGCTCAAAAAGATATGGGAGATCTACCAGCTGATCCGCTCCAAATTTATGACCTCCTGCACACCAGAAAGAGACATCATGTTCGATGAGAGCTTCATGGCCTATAAAGGATGGCTCAACTGGATGCAGTTCATTGCTTCGAAAAAGGGCACATTTTGGGGTCAAATCCTTTATATTGTGTGACTTAACCCGCTGTCCAGAAGCAGCGGTGGACGTACTATAAAAAAAAATTAAAATTGCAAATTGCCAGTGCCTCTGGAATGCCTTTGTTTTGTACATTAAATACAGTGACAAGCCTATGCCGCAACATGATTTTGTATGAAAATTTGTGAGGCTATTTGCCTCAAACACCCCTCACCACATATCGAGGCAATTAGAGTGAGACGGCGGGTTTCCTATGTGGTAAATCCAGCTTGACTTACTTGACGCCACTGACTGCACACAACCAAAAAGTCAGTGGTGTGTTGCTCAAAAAAAAAAGTCCTGACTGAAAAAAAGGCCACAAAGAGACACGCTTTTATTGCCTGGACTGTGATGTGGATCTGTGTTTGGTCCCTTGTTTCAAGGTGTACCACACAAAGGAGGTGTGTTAGGGTAAACGCTATACGCAGGGGTCCCCAACCACCGGGCCGCGGCCCACTGCCGGTCCGTGGGCAGTTGCCAGCTGGGCCACGGCGGGTCTGGCCTCTCACCCCCCTCCCCCCGCGGCTGCCGCTCCTTATGAGCTGGCGGCCGCTTCCTGTCACTGATTCCCCGTAGCCGCTTTGAGGATTGCAACATCTCCTTTTACAGCAGCGCTTCCTGTGCAGCTGCTGTAAGGAGGGAAGAAAGCGAGACAGCGCCGGTTTCCATGGTAACGGCGATCGCCGCTACAGGAAGCCGCTGCCCCGCTTTCTTCCCTCCTTACAGCAGCTGCGCAGGAAGCGCTGCTGTAATAGGAGATGCTGCATTCCTCATAGCGGCTACGGGGAATCTGTGACAGGAAGCGGCCGCCAGCTCAAAGCAGGTAACAGAAGCGGCGGCCGCGGGGGGAGAGGGGCTACACTGGGGCACTATACTAGCTATCCTGGGGCACTATACTAGCTGCACATGGGGCACTATGCTAGCTATACTGGGGCACACTGGGCACTATACTAGCACTATACTAGCTATACTGGGGCATACTGGGCACTATACTAGCTATACTGGGGCACACTGGGTACTATACTGGGGCACACTAGGCACTATACTAGCTATCCTGGGGCACACTGGGCACTATACTAGCTATACTGGGGCACTATACTAGCTGCAGCGGGGTACCTAGACTACCTATACTGGGGCAACTGTGCTTGCTGTGCCGCCGCGAATACCCCCCGGGCCCCAGAGAAAAATGTGGACGGTTACCGGTCCCCGGGCCGAAAAAGGTTGGGGACCCCTGCTATACAGTGTTTATTTCTGCATCTGTACTTTTATTTCTGAATCCATGTCTTCATCCATATGAGTAGGTTTTTTTGTTTGTGATTAATAAATGTAATTTATTTTTGACAAGATTTGATGTTTGACACTTTTTTTTTTTTTAATTATACTAACAATGTGTACTAGACCCTTGCTTGATGCATTTTGGTAAGTTGTAGGCAAACACTTCATGAATTTCATTTTTTTTGCACCGACATCCTGCAGAAATTGAACACCAGGGAGGTTAATGTTTGTTATTTAAATCCAGCACAAAAACTAATATAAAGCCACTAGCCATGTTTACGCATATACTTTTCTGGGTTGTGTCACTGACATAACCTTGGCAGCGATATAAATATGAAATGCCTATGTCTGCTTTACGCAGTACATTGAAGAAGGAACATGGGGGGAACTTCTGGCTCTTCAATCAAAATTTGGAAACAAATCAAGTGAGCTCAGAAGACTGGAGACGGCCACTATTTAATCAAGCGGAGAAGACTCCTCAAGCAAGAAGGATGAAGATGAATCCCAGGGCCCTGGATTGGAGAACCCTGAAGTCTTCTGACAGCAGGAAAGTAGAGAGCAGTGAAACATGTTTCCTTTCCATAAAAGCCAGAATTAGTGTTTTATTTCATGAAACAAGTATAGGTAAGTTGTATGGGGAGAGAGTTGTTGGCAGCTTGCACTGGTATTTGAGAAATCTGAAATCTGATGGCAGCATATAACCTCCCTGTAACTGGGCACAAAGCCTTTACCTTTTGCCATTCATTTTCTGCCAATCATCACAAACTATGCTGGAGTTTCTATTTATATGCTAATAATAAAAAACAAAAACACAAAACATCCTAGCCACCTGGCTTTTCCATATTAAATGCAAAAGCAATTATAACATTTTTTACGTATCAGTAAACACCTGCTTCCTCCAGTGAGAGGGATATGGAGTGTGCCATATTTATTTGTTTTTCAACAATGCAAGTTGTCTGGCTATCCTGATGATCTTTTGGATCACACATCCAAAACAAGTATCCAGCCATTATAATCAAACTTTGCATACTCTTTCTGGGTCTGTGGTGTAATGTATTGTAAGTAGAGAATCATCAGGACAGCCAGGGAATCAACTTTGTGTAAAAGGAAATAAATATGGCAGACTCCATATCCATTTCACTGTAGGGTCACTCTAAGTTAGTCCCTAAGTCACACATGGTTAACATTCTGCCAGCAGCTGAAACGTTGCTCAACATTATGTTGAATGTGATTACCTGTGCATCTATACAGCAGTCGGCCCTGAACTGTCGTCTGAGAGATTGAGTACCGATCCCTGTGAGCGACACTCTTCATACATGTGCACATACCTTTTGTCTTTTGTCTGTGTGATCTGGTACATCATTTTAATTTGTAATTAAAAACAAAAAAAAATTGAAAGTGAGATTTTTACCTGTAGAATGCAAGCTGAAGTGACACTTGGATGAAAGCATCAGGACTCATTCTTTGCTTTTTGATAAACTCTTTTCCATACTGTTTAAATCTATACACTGTAAAATCAAGGTTATTCACAATCCTGAAAAATAAAAAAAAATGGCACAGATGGAGCTTGGTATAATAAATATCTTCAGGTACATTTTCAGAGCTAGTACATGCCTTGCTGATGACACATTTTTTCCAGTGTCTTTCATTATAATCTTTACATACAGTTGCAATGCTGGAACTATGCCTTAGCATTCAATATCCAATACAGCAAGTCACAACAAACGATCATTTTAAACTTTGAATTTTTTAACTGTGTGCAAAAGAAAATGGACAATAAGTAGTGAGGGTGCCATTGCTAACATCCTTCCAAAAGTGCTACTTACCCCACTGTTGTGCCACTGATTGTGTGCCTAGGGTAGTAGTTTTATGCAGACCATTTAGTATATTGCCTAGGTTTGGCGTGCTTTTAACTGAAAGTGGTTGGCGCTGCTCATATATCATCCAAGGTAACAGAGTCAGTAAGCATAATGTGTAATTTCACTGTTTAGTGGTAAAGTTTATTCCAAATGTTTCAGAGCCATTTAGGGCACCTTTCTCAAGGCAATAATACTATGTGAAAGTAACACCCTGTATGGTGGCTGCACTGTTTAATGAAAGGCTATATACCTCGAAACAGCAGGCTGCTGCTGGATACAGTCATACTTTTTAACATGTTTCTTTAAAAGAGCTTATATTTTAATCAATCATGGTGGTGCTGACCTTTGTTAGTTTCTGGATTCTTGTGTCCTCCTTGCTATCTGGGGACACTGGTCTTGGCCGATCGTTAATTTTGGCCCCATTGCATGGGCGCTTGCTCCTTCCACTTTCAGAAAGAATGGATTGGAAATAAGTCTTATTGCTATTTAATCATGTTCCAGGAATCATCTGTGTAGCAATGTGTTTTCTTCATAATTTAATTTTGACTGACTGTTGCTGTATTTGAAGTTGAATGTACAGTAATAAGGTAAGCTGGAGAGGTGGGGGTGGTTTTCTGCCCTCCACCGTTTCCCTAATTACATAGGTGGGAATCTTGCAGATTATAGATTTTTTTTAACATAAAGAATAACCTGTAAATCTAATTTGAAATAATCTCTTTCAGCACATGAATAAGGTATGTGGCTCCTAATGTGTATGCTCGGTGGGGAGTTATTCATTGTCTAGACATCAAAGCACAGGAAGAATAATGTAATACACCTGGGATGATAACTTATTTTCAAAAGAATAATGAAACTTGTGGAAAGTTTCTTTTTTTGCCAATGTCATGTCTTGCTCTTCAGTAAAGTAAATGGTAGTTCCTGCTTGTATGTGACCTCACCTGACCACTATCTGTTTTACCTCTATACAGATCTACAATACAGAATATCCACAGTCTCTCCCTATTAATTAATCCGTAGATAGATGGGGTAAACCTGGAGAGGGCCTATGATGCTTTCCATAGAAAAATCTAGAGACACAAGAACCACCCATACTCTGCCCAATCACCATCCAATGTCATAGGCTTTGGTTTTACTGACACCAAATGCCGCAATGTCTGAAAAGGCTGGTGTGTGGATGGGAGACATGAGTGCTGCAAACAACCCTGAAATAGAAATAGTTATCAGGTGTAACATGGACTCTGGATAAAGCAGAAAAACCGAGAGCCCAATATCGTGTAGTATGTATTGGAGTAGGGAAAAAAAAGGTGACTCGCAAGTATTATACTTACAAACATGGGTTACCCCTGAGGCAACCACTGTATAGGCAGGTGGGGAGATTAGGCTTGTCCCCACTCAGGACTAAGATGTCGCTCTCTGTAGATAGAAGAAAAAGGGTGTACCACCCTTCCACCAAGGGTGGAGAACTTGGTATATGGATGAACAGCGGCGCCAAAAGGATAAAATATGCTAAAAGGTTTAAAACATTTGGGTGGCGGTGGTGGACCAGCCACACCAAAACAGACACGATGCTGTCGCTTGAGGTAGAAATAAAACTGCAACGTGTTTCACGGGCACAATCCCGCTTCATCAGGCAATAAACAACCGGAGTATCACACAGCTCTGGGTCCAATAACAGCTTGGCACCTCTGAGTCCTGTAAGTTGAAAACTGGGGCCTCCATGGATAAGACTTGTTTTTTTCAGGACGTCTCACAGATGCTGAGTTAAACTGAAAACTGGGGAATATGAAGATCATGGAAACATGGTTAATCAGACCAGGCTGACTTGCTTCATTGCTTCAGCTCTAAACCTCATGTGCCCATTGCAATTGCTTTTGGTGGTAAACAGTCCTTCTTTGAATACTCATATGAAGGTTATATTTTAGGCTGACTATAAAAGACTATTGTTAAGTATTGCTGGTACTAGATTTGGGCAGGGAGTTGAATAAACCTTGTAAAGAGTACCTGTGCCCATAGCAGACATACAGTGGTTTGCAAAAGTATTCGGCCCCTTGAAGTTTTCCACATTTTATCATATTACTGCCACAAACATCTATCAATTTCATTGGAATTCCATGTGAAAGACCAATACAAAGTGGTGCTTAAAAACAAGAAGAGAATCGAGAGCCCAATATGGTGCAGTATTGTCAGGTAAAATGAAGAGTTCAATACAATTTTATGTATATATATACTCACAAACACGGGGTAACCAATAGGCAACCACTTTAAATGCAGGTGGGGAGCATTAGGACCTGACCCTACTCAGGTTAAGAAGTCGCTCTCTGTAGATAGTAGATGGGGATGCACCCCTCCACCCAGGGTGGACTAGAAGATCAGCAAAAACTCGGTATACAGAGGCGCCAGAGTAGAGTAAAACGTTTTAAAAACCGCTTAAAAGGAGAGGGGGATGTTAAGGTGGACTCACCTCCCTCTTACAAAAAAAGAAAACTCACTTGAGTCTCAATAAAATAGAATTGTCAAGTAATTTATTCAACTCCACAAATGCAACGCGTTTCGCGGGCGTGACCCCGCTTCCTCAGGCAAAAATGGGTGCACAACTCAGTGGGTTAAGTTTGAGCGCTTTTAAGCGGTTTTTAAAATGTTTTACTCTACTCTGGCGCCTCTGTATACCGAGTTTTTGCCAATACAAAGTGGTGTACACTTGAGAAGTGGAACGAAAATCATACATGGTTCCAAACATTTAAAAAAAAAATAACTGCAATGTGGGGTGTGCGTAATTATTCAGCCCCCTGAGTCAATACTTTGTAGAACCACCTTTTGCTGCAATTACAGCTGCCAGTCTTTTAGGGTATGTCTCTACCAGATCTAGAGACTGAAATCCTTGCCCATTCTTCTTTGCAAAACAGCTCCAGCTCAGTCAGATTAGATGGACAGCGTTTGTGAACAGCTGTTTTCAAATCTTGCCACAGATTCTTGATGGATTTTGATCTGGACTTTGACTGGGCCATTCTAACACATGGATATGTTTTGTTTTAAACCATTCCATTGTTGCCCTGGCTTTATGTTTAGGGTCGTTGTCCTGCTGGAAGGTGAACCTCCGCCCAGAGCCGGGACAAGGTCCTCCAGCACCCAAGGCTGAGACACCAAAGTGCGCCCCTCCATCCCTGCCACCCGAGCCATCAAACACTGATTGCTATTAGATTAAGAGGCGCCACAGGGCCCACAACCTCCCCAACACCTTAATATCTAGTTACCTGGCTTGCAGTCACTGCCATATATCCCCTTTTCTTATTTCTTTCTGCTTCAAACACAATTAGGAATGACAGCTAAATGAATTCTGCGCCCCCTCCTACACTGCGCCCTGAGGCTGGAGCCTCTCCAGCCTATGCCTCGGCCCGGCCCTGCCTCTGCCCCAGTCTCATGTCTTTTGCAGACTCCAAGAGGTTTTCTTCCACGATTGCCCTGTATTTGGCTCCGTCCATCTTCCTATCAACTCTGACCAGCCCCCCTGTCCCTGCTGAAGAGAAGCACCCCCAGAGCATGATGCTGCCACCACCATATTTGACAGTGGGGATGGTGTGTTCAGAGTGATGTGCAGTGTTAGTTTTCTGCCACACATAGCATTTTGCATTTTGGCCAAAAAGTTCGATTTTGATGTCATCTGACCAGAGCACCTCCTTCCACATGTTTGCTGTGTCCACCACATGGCTGGTGGCAAACTGCAAATAGGACTTCTTGTGCTTTTTTGTTAACAATGGCTTTCTTCTTGCCACTCTTCCATAAAGGCCAACTTTGTACAGTGAATGACTTATAGTTGTCCTCTGGACAGATTCCCCCACCTGTGCTTTAGACTTCTGCAGTTCGCCCAGAGTCACCATGGGCCTCTTGACTGCATTTCTGATCATCACTTTCCTTGTTTGGCTTGTGAGTTTAGATGGACGGCCTTGTCTTGGTAGGTTTACAGTTGTGCCACACTCCTTCCATTTCTGAATGATCGCTTGAACAGTGCTTTGTGGGATGTTCAAGGCTTTGGAAATTGTTTTGTAGCCTAAGCCTGCTTTAAATTTCTCAATAACTTTATCCCTGGCCTGTCTGGTGTGTTCTTTGGACTTCATGGTGCTGTTGCTCCCAATACTCTCTTAGACAACTTCTGAGGCCATCACAGATCAGCTGTATTTGTACTGACATTAGATTACACACAGGTGCACTCTATTTAGTCATTAGCACTCATCATGCAATGTCTATGGGCAACTTACTGCACTCAGGCCAAAGGGGGCTGAATAATTACCAGGGATGTGCAGAAAGTATGCCAGTGCGAATTTACGCATCGTAGTTCGTATCTACGCATCGTGGTTCGTAGGTGAAGTTTCAAAACTGTGCATACGAATTTACGCGTAGCGAAGTACCGCTACGCATAGCTTACGCCCACTATGCACAGTTAACGTGTATTTTCTGCGTGCGATTGTATGCTTACAAATTTACGTATTGGAAAAGGGAATGTACATATAGTTCCGGTTGTAAGCATTTAAAGAGGAATTAATGCATAACCTTTTCTACATACGGGCATAAGCATCCGCACACACTACGCTTCGCACTACGCGTAATTGCATATTTTAACGCGTAGTCTACAAAATGCATACGAAGTGAATATTTGATTTTGAAGCCGTAGTTTGGCGAAGCGTAATTGCGTAAAACTGTGCGTAGTTCCAGCATAGCGAAGTTGGATGACTACGACCATCCCTGATAATTACTCACACCCCACTTTGCAGTTATTTATTTGTAAAACATGTTTGGCATCATGTATGATTATCGTTCCACTCAGGGGCGTAGCAATAGGGGGTGCAGAGGTAGTGACCGCATCGGGGCCCTTGGACCAGAGGGGCCCCGAAGGGTTCACTCTCTATCACAGTATTAGCTCTCTATTGGTCATGTGCTGGTAATAATCACTTCTATAGATGCTTTGAATAGTAATAATCCCTAACACACTGTTCCCCATGCCCTTCTTGCACCTCTGACACTGTGGTTGTCCTTGGCAGGTTTTACTGTACCGTATCAATTGTTATGTATAGAGTGCTTTGGGGGGCCCCATGTAAAACTTGCACCGGGGCCCATAGCTCTTTAGCTACGCCACTGGTTCCACTTCTCACGTGTACACCATTTTGTATTGGTCTTTCATGTGGAATTCCAATAAAATTGATTCATGTTTGTGGCAGTAATGTGACAGAATGTGGAAAAGTTCAAGGGGGCCGAATACTTTCACAAGCCACTGTAGATCCAATGGTATTTGCAAAAGGGACCAAAAGGTTCAGGCCCTGTTCACAGTGGACAATTGCGTTGAAAAATAGTTCTGCATGTCATCTCACTGCCCATACAATTCTATGGTCTGTTCACAGTACTGTGTTGTAACGGATAACCTTATTCTAACTCACTCCATGCAGGCTCTGTATTAAAATGTATGCCTAGTCTCCATTGCAGTTCACAGTCGCTATAACACATGCATTATGCAACTGACCACTGTGAATCTAGCCTTAAGCTTTTTTCCAGACTTCAATCAATTACAAGCACAATAATTGGGACAGCAGTGGGGCTCCCTCTCTGTAAATACTACTAAAGACTACCGCTATGATGTATATTAGTCCCTTATAAAATTGTTTGACTCTTTTGACAATTTTTAAAGCAGTGTTTTTACATTTGATCTTGATCTATATCCTGATCCTAAGACAAGAATGCTGCTTATAGAGACACTGAAGCGAAAAAAAAAATTATGATATTATGATTTGTATGTGTAGTACAGCTAAGAAATAAAACATTAAGATCAGATACATCAGTCTAATTGTTTCCAGTACAGGAAGAGTTGAGAAACTCCAGTTGTTATCTCTATGCAAACAAGCCATTAAGCTCTCCGACTAAGTTAGTCGTGGAGAGGGCTGTTATCTGACTTTTATTATCTCAACTGTAAGTGAACTGTTTACTTTTTCTCTGCTAGAGGAGAGGTCATTACTTCACAGACTGCTCTGAAAGAATAATTTTGAATGCTGAGTGTTGTGTAATCTGCACATATTATAGAATAATGCAATGTAAGAAAAAACACTATATACCTGAAAATAAAAGTATGAGAATATTTTCTTTGCTGCTAATCTTCTAGTAATTATTCATAGTACACAACCAATTCATTATATCATATATTTTTTTTCGCTTCAGTGTCTCTTTAAGACCTACCTCTTTAACTATTATAATGACACGTTAATCTCCACCAATTTTGAAGAAAGATTCTCTACTGTTGGGGTTTTTGTTTGGTGTCATCAAGTATACGTTTTGAATATTATGTCCTTACATAATTCATGTTTTTTTGAGTGTCTGCTATTTTGCATAATGTTAATATTAAACATTTTTAAAAATTAAAAACTGAGCTCTTGTTTACAACAAGACAACCTGGAAAATGGCAGACTGTTTTGCCCTGTTTTGGTGGAAGTGGTTATATAAGTAATAAGCAGCAATTTACTTCTCTGTAAATGAACCTGGCAGTTTTTGTTTGACAAGCATTATCTGTTCATTTCTGAAGGGTATTTATAATCTCCACAGTACAGCAAGTTTATATACTGTACCTTTAAATTATACGAATTTGAAAAAATGTGATCTGCCAAGACTGCCATTTTGTTTTACTCAAACTGGTTGCTGAAAATAGAGTAAAAATCCATGCACCCAAAGCATTCTTTAAAGGTCGGGTGGCAGCTGGGGAGTAACTAAATATTACAGGGTCCTTCCAACGAAAATCTAATGGTGGCCCCTCCCTAGGATCCAACTTGCCTCTACCACACCAAGTAAGTGTAGCCAGTAAGCCACTCTGCCTCTCGAGTGTCCCAATATGCCACATGACATGCTTTGGGAGTTGCAGGGAGATATGTAACATAGCTCATGTGTCTGCAGAGAAGAGAAAAGGTGACTCAACACCGCTCTGGAGCAAGTAAATATAAGGCTCTGCTGTGCTATTCTACTGAAAGGGAAAAAGAACAGGCCCACCCTAGCCCCTAGGCACCCTTGCAGTGGGGGTGGTGGGTATTATTTCAGTTTTTAAGTAAGTGCTGTGCAGACTCGCTGCTTGGCCCCCAGCTATGCACTGTATGCTGCCCTGTGGAAAGGGGAGAAGGTGCAGATGCCAGAGTAGCACCAGGCATAAGGAACAGTGGTGTAGTGGACAGTACTCTCGCCTTGCAGTGCTGGATCCCCGGTTCATATCCCACCTAAGGCAACATCTGCAAGGAGTCTCTGATTTCTACATCCCTAAAACATACAGATAATTTAATTGGCTTCCCCCTAAAGTGGCGCTAGAGTCATGGACTTAAGACTGTAGTAGGTATTTACACTGTGAGCTCCTCTTAGTGACAGTTAGTGATAAAACTATATACTCTGTAAAGAGCTGCAGAAGATGTTAGTGCTATATAAACATTAAAAATAATAAGAAATTTCCACAGAACATTAAGTTATCAGGCAAGTGAGCTCTGTCCTTATGGAGCTCTTAAAGTAAGGCCAGTGATGTCTGGGGGACACCTGTATACACTTCAGATTTCCAGCCAAAAATGCTCAGGAATGATTATTTCAGCTGAGGATAATGTATTGAGGAGTCCAGAATGTGGGGAGACATAAGGCAAAAGATATTGTCTTCATTCCAGCTGCAGATGCATAGATCTGGTACTCTACGCAGATTCTCTGAGATTGCTGGGGGAGGAGACATCAGGCAACTCCAGATTTATAGATCTGGTACTCTATGCAGATTCTCTGAGATTGCTGGAGGAGGAGACATAAGGCCGAAGGTATTGTCTTCCTTCCAACTCCAGATTCATAGATCTGGTACTCTACGCAGATTCTCTGAGATCACTTTATTAGTACCGCCCCTACAGACATTCACCGATATTTATTACCCTAGCAGGTATGTCAAACCGGTCCTACGAGTGCCGAGATCCTCACACATTTTTGATACAGCTCAAATAAATTGATGGGTCTGAATCAGGAAAGGTGTGGTCCATCAGGTAGAACACATTCCTTGCTTTCTCAGTCCATCCTAAACACTGGCATGGATCTGGCCCTCCAGGCCTGGAGTTCGACACATGTGCCCTACAGCGATGTTAAGATTTAGTACTCTGCAAGGATTTGGTCTCCAGATTAGACTGAAAGCACATTTCAAGGTTACTGCGTATAAGCTGACCTGTGTTGGTAGATACTCGTACTTATGGTCAAAAATATGCAGGAGGCACACAAGTATAAAAGTTTGTTTTCAGTATTCACAATACATTGTTTTCATTAGTGATTGATTGTTTAAAACTTTTGCACATTCCTAGAATATAACCCGGGCATAAAGTTATCATTCCCTGAATAACATTTGACTTATAATTTACTAGCTGGACGCCCGGCGTTGCCCGGGTATGTATTTGGCCGGTGTTTGCTCCACCCACTTTTCCTAACCTTAACACACAATTACTCAATTACTTAAAGGGATACTGTAGGGGGGTCGGGGGAAAATGAGTTGAAGTTACCCGGGGCTTCTAATGGTCCCTCACAGACATCCTGTGCCTGCGCAGCCACTCCCCAATGCTCCGGCCCCGCCTCCAGTTAACTTCTGGAATTTCAGACTTTAAAGTCTTAAAACCACTGCGCCTGCGTTGCCGTGTCCTAACTCCCGCTGATGGCACCAGGAGCGTACTGTGCAGGCCCAGTATGGTCTGTGCCTGCGCCGTGCGCTCCTGGTGACATCAGGGGAAGCGAGGACACGGCAACGCAGGCGCAGAGGTTTTCAGACTTTAAAGTTTGAAATTACAGAAGTGAACTGGAGGCGGGGCCGGAGCATTGGGGAGTGGCTGCGCAGGCACAGGATGTCTGTGGGGGACCATTAGAAGCCCCGGGTAACTTCAACCCATTTTCCCCTGACCCCCCTACAGTATCCCTTTAATGACCAAGTTTGTGAGCTTTGCGGTCTTTGGCGTCAATAATTTGCATTGAAATAAAATACATCTGATTGGATGTGGCTCCACCCCGTTTCTGAATTTGAACCCCAATCACCCAATGGCCAACTGTACCAGGTACAGGTGATTACCAGTGCAAGAGGCTTGTGCCATTAACAGTGCAAGAATGGCAGCAATTAAATATTACCCTTAAAAATCAATAGGTGGATTTTGATTGGCTTTTGTAGGCTCCACCCACTTTTCTGCATATTATTCCCAGTCACCTAGTGACTAACTGTGCAGTTTGAGATCCCTACTATTAACAGTGTTAGAATGGCTGCAGCGTACATTTTCACAATGAAATTTGTATTTTTCTCCACCCACTAATTTCTTGACATTGTTCGGGTATGTATTTGGCTGGTGTTGGCTCCGCCTACTTTTTCTAACCCTCACACACAATTACTCAATGACCAAGTTTGTGAGCTTTACGGTCCTTGGCATCGATAATTTGCATTGAGATTAAACAAATCTGATTGGCTGTTTGTGGCTCCACCCCTTTGTCTGAATTTGAACCCCAGTCACCCAATGACCAACTGTACCAGGTTAAAGGCTTGTGCCATTAACAGTGCAAGAATGGTAGTAATTACATATTTTTCTTGAAAATCAATAGGTAAATTTTGATTGGCTTTTGTAGGCTCCACCCACTTTTCTAAATATTAATCCTAGTCACCCAGTGACCAATTGTGCAAAGTTTGAGAACCCTACCATTAACAGTGTAAGAATTGCTGCAGTTTACATTTTCTCAGTGAAATGTGTATTTGTCTCCGCCCACTGATGACCCGGTATTGCCCGATTATGTATTTGACTGGTGTTGGCTGCGCCCACTTTCCTAACAACCTCACACACAATTAATCAATTACTCAATTACCAAGTTTGTGATCTTTGCGGTGTTTGGCATCCATCATTTGCATTGAAATGAAACAAATCTAATTGGCTGTTTGTGGCTTCACCCCCTTTCTGAAATTGAACCCTAGTCACCCAATGATCAACTGTACCAGGTTTGAGGCTTGTGCCATTAACAGTGCAAGAATGGCAGCAATGTAAATATTCCCATTGAAAATCAATAGGTTAATTTTGATTGGCTTTTATAGACTCCACCCACCTTTCTGAATATTAATCCCAGTCACCCACTGACCAACTGTGCAAAGTTTGAGAACCCTACCAGTAACAGTGTAAGAATGGCTGCAGTTTACATTTTCCAGTGAAATTTGTGTTTGTCTCCGCCCCCTTTTTGGTTATGGGAATAAAAAGTATCCTATACTTTATTCCAGGTAATGAACTATGTGTGTGCCAAATTTCATTCAAATCCATTCAGCCATTTTTGCGTGATCGAGTAACAAACATCCAAACATCCAAACATCTGAACTTTCCCATTTATTATATTAGTAGGATTACATTTATGCTTTCTGTGTTCAAGGTAATAGATACAATTGGTTGCAGCTCTGCACATACCTCTGCAGCTTCTCAGCAGATGAGGCCAAATGTCCCTGAATTTCAGGAGAACACTTCCATCTAAGTCTTCTGGGAGCAGGAAGTTCGCTGACAGAATCAGCCCTCACCAACTTTTTAGGGCTGCTTTTCCTGGAAATTGAATATAAATTATGTAAAATTACAAACTCATAAATGTTAAGAGCAAGATTACTCACATCAGAGTTCATTTTCCTGGTCAGAATATATATTTTTATTCAGTACAGTTTGGTCTTTATCCTGATACTGGTATCACTTTATTTTCACAACAATATAGCAGTAGCAGAAGAAGCATGCTCTAAGGCAGTGGTCCTCAAACTATGGCCCGCGGGCCAAATGCGGCCCCCTGAGGCTTTTTCACTGGCCCCCAAACACAAAATGTATAACTTAAAGATGTGGCCCACTGCACTTTTAAATATCAGTGGCCTGCATACAGAATAGCTGTGCTGGCACCACCCGTCCACATACTGTAGAAGCCAGCAAGCAGTAATTTGCTAGCATCCAATTCTGCATTAAGTGACACTGCTGTTGTCACCTGGGTATGCTTCACTGTCTAGTGCACAAAGAGTTTCTTTGGGCACCGCATGACTGAATGGCTGCTGCTGGGAGTTCTTCTCCGGGCATGATTGGGTGGAATCAATATCTAGATTCAATGTAATGTTTTTCAACATCATTTTATGTATGTACTGGCCCCTCAGCAGTCTGAAGTAGGTTGATCCAGCCCTTTACCGAAAATGTTTGGGGACACCTGCTCTAAGGACTAGTTCACAGTGCTCAGTTGCGTTGCAGAATAATTTTACATGTCAACTCACTGCCCATACAATTCTATGGGGCTGTCCTCAGTATAACATTGCAATGAATCACATTATTCTAACTTGCTGCATGCAGGCTTTGTATTAAAGTCTACGTCCAGGCTCCATTGCAGTTTACACTTATTATAACGTGTGTGTTATGCAACTGACCACTGTGAATCCAGCCTTAGATTTCCACAAGCGCAAAGAGAACTAAGTTTTACTTTGCGCTCTGCATCCGGTGCTATATAATGCAGGCAATATCGAATAGCAAGGTGAGGTGTCCTTGTAGCCCACAAATATCTCATTTATTATTACTGTACTATAGTTCAGTTTCCTCATGCATGTATAACCAGTATCAATTGCATTTTGAATACCCTATTCAGACTCTCTGTTAATCATGCAGAGCATACATTATGATTCTAAATTACACAGAATTTTTATGGACTCAGAGAAAAAGACTAAAATTACGTAAAAATAAAGTAATACGTTAATGCAATGTCAAAAGTATTTCAAAGGTAACATGTTGATGGCATATTTTAAATGTTTGGAAAATTATAAGTGGATGTATAAAAATAAACAGTTAATGTCATAGTTCAAGTGTTTATAAAGTAAATAGTTAATGTCATATCTTAACTATTGATGACATTTTAAACTGTAATGTAATCTTTTTACGTGGAATGAGTGTAATATTCTCATTATGTCCTGAACAAAGACTCAATTTATGAGATTATCACATTTAATGACATACTGTTAGTCCTTACAATGCCTTTCATGCTGGATTTAAAGTGTTTAGTAATCTTTCTTCTATTGCTAATCTATTAATTCTAGGTATCAATCACATACAGGATATAAAAGCCGCTCTTTCATAAAAAAATTTAATTCTAACAGTTCCATCTACATCGCTAACCCATCTTTAAAGTAGTGTTTTAAATTTTAGTTAAATGTACAAAAACATTCTCGTCACTGGATTATTCAAAAGGAAGTCAGTAAAAGCCAACCATGGCTATATTAAGGGGTTACACTGCCCAAAACATCTTTGAGTGATGATATCATTGCCCCTTTGTAATTCATGGACTGCCAGTCATCTCCACAGATACAGGACAACAGTGTACACAAGCACTCAAGCCCCTAATAGTAAATAAGAGCCTGATGGCAACTTCCATATTCTGTTTTGACAAGTGTACTGTAAACATCCTTGGGACCATTTATTTGGTCTTTTGTTGTGCAACGTCAGCAATATTACCTCTGCTGAGCATCGGCAACCCTGAGGATTGCATATGACACTTTTTTCCACTACTACTTGCTGATCACTTAAGATAAGAATTCCAAATAACTTCATTTATAACCCTAAATTGCTGTTATTATGTGACCTTAGCAATGCACAGCGAAGCTATAAAAACAGCGCCGGAGATTTGGGCGTAGTCGGCGCCACCATAGCCTACCATAGGAATTATGGCTATAGCTGTGCTCAATGAGTAATCTGGGTGTTGTCAAAAGAGGGAGAACAAATTACTATAAAACACTGTAATTCAGCTGCAAGCAATAGCTGGTAGCTGAATTACATCTCCCCAATATCCACGGGGACTGGGAGGGGGAATAGTAAATAGCACCGTCGGGACTTGTGCAGGAGCAGGGTGAGCCCAAATCTCCTGGCTTCATTGTATGTACGCAGCTCAGCAGAACTTCCCTATTAGACATTTCTCAGTCCTTGATGGTGCTTGACATTCATTCTCCACATTTTTATTTTGATGGCGTCCTTTCCATATCACCCCAAACACAGCATCACCAGGCATCTCAGGAAGATAGGGCAGCTCTACCAAAAGGTAATGATGTAAATAAACCTAAGACCACACGCCACGCGCAGATAACACAGAAGTGAAAATAGACAGTGCTCTTATGACTTGTTCAATTTGGAGAACACTCACACAAGTGTGTTGGGATCAGGACATTTTTGATAATTATTAGATTGCAGCTTGACTGCATTAAATCTATACCATTCTATTTTTTATTCTTCTTTGTTTAGCACTGCAAATATGGAAGATAAATAACATTACTGCAAAAGAGGGCATTATGTAACCCCCCCCCCCAAAAAAAAAAACAAACAAACAAAAAAAAAAACAGCATAGCACAATGTTATACATGCCTCACTATACCAGACTGGAGGGGGGACCAGGAGGAAAAACCTGGTAGCAATCACCTGACCACTGGATGAAAGCAGGAAAATATTTTCTTTTTCAGAATTTTTTTAAGAATTTCTTTACACCTTGAATTTTACTCCTGAGGTGTTTAATGGTGAGGGGAGACATTGGACAATTTTCGTTTAGTTCTGATGCTGCTGTACAGAAGGTTCTATCTATCAGTCTCCTCAATATCTGTGGACTGTCTATCAGAGGAGGAGGTAATTAGTGAATGGCAAGGAAAGCTGCTGGGTGTGGGTGAACCTCAGCTAGTTCTGATTTGCTGTCCACTGCCCAGAGGACAGATACAGACAGCGTAATTCAAATCACCTAGAGGACATAAAGGAAAGCAAGAAGGTGAGTGTTACTACTGAGAATTACGTTTTACAGAGTACCTTGTTATGTCATATTGAACCAAAACTACTACGATTTTGTAAGCTCCAAAGACCACTTAGTGATGTTTACTATTTATTTTCTAATACCCAAGAGGGCGAGGGAACAGAGCTTACTGCATACAAAAGAGGGGTTGCTGCAAATGGAAAAAGGAGGTTGCAAATAGGGAGCGACATATGGAGGAGAGGAGCTAATGCCCAAGAGAACTTTTCATGAAAGATATGGGCTGTTGTACATGGAAGAGGGGGCAGCACATGGAATGGGCTGGGTGCACATGGAATGGGAGCAAACAGAAAGTTGGTCTAGGGGTGGAAAAAGTATAAAAAGCTACTGTGAGATACTGTTCAGCATTGCGCCTTACACCATGTTTTTAATTTGTTTCACCAGTATCTAAAAGGACACTTGGAGTAAAACTTACATGTATTTCAGTAGATGTTCTGTACATTGCACAAGGACTATCCCGTCAAAAGGAGAATGTTCACATATGGTTCCACAAACGCCATCTCTTCCAACAACAAACTAAAGGGTAGATTCAAAAGTTAAATGTTGAAAATATCACAAGCACATGTTGAAAATATCACAAGCAAAAGAATATCTATCTATGACATAGGAGACCAGGGTTTGAATCCTGGCTACGGTCAGTATCTATTCAGTAAGAAGTCCTTGGGCAAGACTTCCTAACACTGCAGGGTGGCCTCTTGAGTGCCCCTTTTTTGGCTGCGGCTCTTGAATGCTTTGAGTCCAACAGGAGAAAATCGCTATACAAATGTTTGGATTATTATAAAAATGCTTATACAGCACGCAAAAATGTAAAAAGTGACTTTCCTGATTTTACTCATTTCATCGGTAAAATAATGCCATGATTGTTGAATCATAACAGCATCCTATAACATCTACACAGTGTATTACTTTAAAGGCTGCGTTGGAAGATGCAAATTTCCAAAACAAAGGGCTCAAGAGCTGCACAAACTCACTAAACATAGCTTCTTCTGTTGATACCATCCAAATTATTTTAAGGGGCAAAAATTGGTTTGCAGTAGCTGCATGCCTAAGGTAGAAGTCATTTAACCACTTCACCCCCAATGGTTTTTCCCTTTAAAAAAACAGAGCAATTTTCACCCGTCAGTGCTCCTTCCATTCATTCACCTATAACTTTATTACTACTTATGACAACAAAACAATATATAGCTTGTGTTTTATCGTCACTAATTAGGCTTTCTTTGGGGTGTACGTTTTGCTAAGAATTATTTTATTCTAAACGTGTTATAACAGGAAAAATAAGAATAAAATGAAAAAAATTCATTTTTAGTTTTCAGCCATTATAGTTTTAAAATAATACATGCTACTGTAATTAAAACTCAGACATTTTAGTTGCCCATTTGTCCCAGTTATTGCAACAAATTTAAAATTTTTCCCTAGTACAATGTATGGCACCAATATTTTATTTGGAAATTAAGGTGCATTTTTTCAGTTTTACATCCATCACTAGTTAAAAGCCCATAATTTAAAAATAATAGTAAAATACCCTCTTGACATACATATTTAAAAAGTTCAGTCCCTAAGGTAACCACTTATGCTTTTTTTTAAATGTGTATATATATATATATATATATATATATATATATAATATTTTTTGCAAAACATTTTTGGGGGTAACTATTGGGGAGTGTGGGGGGTAAGGGGCTAATTTTAAATGTAAAAATATGTCTTTTAATAAAAAAAAGTTTTTAGATGTAATTTTACTATTTGGCCACAAGATTTCCTCGCGCATAACTTCCCTGTGCATAGTATTACTATGAAAAAGAGGAAGTTATGAGTGGACTTGTAAGTATCGCCCTTTGTGAATGACAACGCCATCTCATTGATGGCCCCTGTCATGCACACGGGGACTTAGATCAATGAATGGGAACTGTGTTCCCATTCATTTATCTCACGGCTAATGATCAGTGGCAGTAAGGAGTGCAGAAGTACGGGGGAGGGGGGGATGGGGTTGCAGGCGAGCGGGAAGGGTTGTCCCTGCAAGGAGATATGGGATTTTGCAGGGACGTAGTTACCCGTCTCGGGAGAAAGGAAATGGTTAAAAGAGTAGCTGAAATGTAGGGGGGCTGATCAGATCAGACATTTGGCATAACACAAGGTTGGCATAACAGCTCAACTGCATACATAGTAGGGTGTATCATGTTTATAGGCTAAAAAATTAAATATAAAGGTTATGAAGCCTTTGCATATGCTCTGAAGTCTAATAATGTAAAAATTATGTATGATAAATTTTAATCAAATTTCATACTAAAGCTATGTACACAACTGCACTAAACTTGGTAAAGGTGGCCATTGACCTCTTGCCGACCGCGTCACGCCAATGGGCGTGGCAGCGGCGGCAGCCCCAGGACCGCCTAACGCCAATTGCCGTAAAATCCTGGGGCTCTGTTTTGCAGGAGATCACGCGCAGGCTGCGCGAGCATCTCCTGCTTGGGGGGCAGAGCTCCGCCCCACCTTCAGTCTCCGAGTGGCTATTGCCGCTCGGGAGACTGTTAGACGGCGTGATAGCCGTCTATTTACTCTGTGCAGCGCTGCGATCAGCAGCAGCGCTGCACTGGGGACAGCCGTGTGACACGGCTGTCCCCCTGGGGGACAAGAGAGCGATCGGCTCTGGCCTTAAAGCTGCAGTGGCCTTTTTGACTAAAAATGGCCTGGTCACTAGGGGGGGTTTAGCCCTGCAGTCCTCAAGAGGTTATGTACCGCTTCAGGTGAGATTCTAGAATGTGTATTGGAGCTCCCCTCACAGTATCATATCATCTGGCAAGCCAGATGTTTAGCAACATCTGATGCTTGACTGAACCCCTGAATGCATTATTCTTTTACTCACCCCACCTGCCAGAAGCATCTCTGTCCTGTGCTGCGCATCATCCCTCCTCACTACTCAATAGCAACAGATGTCTTGCTGGTCTCCACATGTGTTCATGATGACAGTTCTCGTATGTGTGTTTCAGACTTTACTTGCAATACTGCTTTTCTTACTGGCATTACCTTTTTTTCTTTACATTGTCTTGGAAGTGCCAACTTTTGAAGTGTCCTTGGCCCTGCCTATTTCTTTAACTACTTGAGGACCAGATGTTTATACTCCCTAGTGACCAGCCCATTTTTTTACACTTCCGCACTTCACAAATTTAACGGTTTATTGTTCGGTCATACAACTTAACACCCAAATGAATTGTACCCCCTTTTCTTCTCACTAATAGAGTTTCTTTTGGTGGTATCTGATTGCTGCTGCAAATTTTTGCATTTTATTTATATCCCCCCATCCCTCCCCCTTTCACCCCTAAATTAGTCCTATACTACCATACATACACTATACATATATAGGCATATGACTATGATAGGGATAAGATTGTGAGTCCCTCTGAGGGATAGTTAAGTGACAAGCCTATCCCCAGTACAGCGCTGTCTAAAATAGCAGCGCTATATAAACATTCAAATGTGTTTTGCTTTTTTTACAAAAAAACAGCCTGCCAGCGCTGATCAGCCACTGGCAGGTTGATTGGTGCGGCCGTCTGTTTACAGTGACGAGAGCACGTGAGCTCCCACCTAATCTGCCTCTTTGCGAGATGACGCCATATGGCGTGACTAAGGAACAAGGAAGCCACTCACTAACTTAACCAATCTTCTGAACCATCCCTGTACACACCACGCATGATGATGTTATCAAGCAGCCTGTGTGTGTGGAAACTAATCCACGGCCAGGATGCAGGGGATTACTGAGATAAGATTTTGAGACATTTTACTGGTTAGAGAACAGCTTTAGCAGGGCAATAAGACTGCTCAGATGCAGCCTTGTTGTCAGTTACTCTTTAGTTCTATTTCTCCTCCCAACAGTCTGCCAAGCATGCATTTACTGTCACTGGCTGACAGAAAAAATTGTAGATTAAAGGACCACTACAGCGAAAAAAATAAGCAGTTAAAATCTGACAGATTTTTGACTAGTTCATCTCTTCAAGGGGGATTTCATGGTTTTGTTTGTTTTCAAAAGCATTTCCTAAACAGCAGTTGCTAAGTGTAAC
This sequence comes from Hyperolius riggenbachi, assembly GCF_040937935.1. NCBI lineage: Eukaryota > Metazoa > Chordata > Amphibia > Anura > Hyperoliidae > Hyperolius > Hyperolius riggenbachi. The sequence continues at coordinate 151,667,958 of NC_090655.1, forward strand.
TACCAAAACAGTGTGAAAATAAGTAGGGAGGCTGGCTGGTATCTTACTATTTTGGCAGTTAAAGTGGACCCAAATTAAAAATACAAGATTTCAGAAATAAAATCTATTTTCTAAATTATAAAAATAAATAGCAGCATTTGTTCAGCTGCATGAAGACAAATCTCAAATATTTAACATTTATTGGAGGAACCCCTCCTTTCCTTTCATATTGCCGGGACAGAATCCGGAAAACTGGTGGAGTAGAAGGTGTCCGGCAAAGGAGGAATTGCTAATGGCTGCCACCTGTATAACCCTAGCTATGAAAAGAGAAGGGTGAAAAGTATGCACTGAAATGCTCATATGCTTGAAGGAGTGTTTATTTATCTTTGTATGTGTCAGAGTGGTGCAACTAAATATTTTGAATCTCCCAGCGTTGGGTCTCCATGGCCACAGTGGTGTCACAACGGCGGTGTCACGTGTTACCATGGAGACCCGATGCTGGAAGCGGCGATTAGGTAAGTTAACCCTTTTCTTATCGCCTGCTTGCAACTCTACAAGCAAGGGTAAGTGAGGAGAGCAATCTGACCACCCAGCAGTGGTCTGGACTCACAGCGCACCGTTTCCCAGCGCTGGTCTAAAGACTGGTGATAAAGTGAAAGTGTTTGTAAGAAAAAGGCAACCAGCGAGTCCTTAGATCTCTTCAGGAGACTAAATCAGTAATGCATTATAATGGCATTATTTATCAGGGGACAGTCTCGAGTTGGTTTGTCATATTTATTATTTATTTATTTATTTATTGTATTTATAAAGCGACAACATATTACGCAGCACTGAACATTAATTTAGGTTATAGACAATATTTAGGGGTGACATACAGCAATATGACATTACAGGAATACAAGAAAACCAGATCACACACCATAGTATGAGTACCAGGTAATGATTAGTCAGTCACTGGATGGAGCATGAAGATTAGGCAAGTTAGGTTCACTCAGATGCATAGCATGAGTTCACAGTAATGGAGGTGCATGATCAGGTAGGACACAAAAGGAGGAGGACCCTGCCCAAAGGCTTACAATCTAGAGGGAGAGGTAAGGACACAAAAGGAAGGGTGACCAGAGTTCAGCTGTAGGTTTAGAGCACTTGTGAGGGTAGTAGGCCAGAGTGAAAAGGTGAGTTTTGAGGGCTTTCTTGAAGATGTTGAAGGAGGGGGCTGCCCTAATGGGCGGAGGTAGGGAGTTCCATAGTGTTGGAGCAGCTCTTGAGAAGTCCTGGAGGCGTGCATGGGACTGGGTGATGCGGGGAGCAGTTAGGCGAAGTTCACTGGAAGAGCGGAGTGAGCGGCTAGGTGTGTACCTCTGAGTAAAATCGGAAATGTAGGTTGGACAGGTTTTGTGGACAGATTTGTAGGTCACACACAGTATCTTGAATCTGATTCTGGACTGGATAGGAAGCCAGTGGAGGGATTCTAGGAGGGGATCTGCCGTGGTGGAGTGATGGGAGCAGTGGATAATTCTGGCTGTCGCATTCATGATGGACTGCAGTGGGGCTGTTCGGGTCATAGGGAGACCAGACAGCAGGGCATTGCAGTAGTCAAGGCGGGAAATTATGAGGGCATGGATGAGGAGTTTGGTGGTGGCAGAGGTCAGGAAAGGGCGAATCTTACAGATGTTACGAAGGTGGAAGTTGCAGGACTTTGTGAGGTTTTGGATGTGGGAAGTGAAGGAGAGTGCGGAGTCCAGGGTGACACCCAGACAACAGGCTTGAGAGGTAGGGCGAATGGTAGTGTGGTTAACAGTGACATGCACATCTGGGAGGTTCGTGGATGGCCGGGGTGGGAAGATCATAAATTCCGTTTTGTCTACATTTAGTTTCAGGAACCTAGCGGACATCCAGGAGGAGATAGCTGATAGGCAGGAGGAGACCTTGTCCATGGTAGTGGTGGATATGTCAGGAGTGTGGAGGTAGATCTGGGTGTCATCTGCATACAGATGATAGTTAAAACCCATGGAGGAGATAACCTTGCCAATGGAGGATGTGTTTAGGGTGAACAGTAGGGGGCCAAGTACCGAACCTTGGGGGACTCCCACCGAGAGTTGGTTGGGGGTGGACGAGGATTCATTGAAGGCGGTTGTGAAGGAGCGGTTGGAGAGGTAGGATGAAAGCCAGGACAGGGCGAGATCGTGAATGCCCAAGGACTGGAGGGACTGGAGGAGTAGGGGATGATCTACTGTGTCAAAAGCTGCTGAAAGGTCAAGGAGGAGGAGAATGGAGTATTTACCTTCAGCTTTAGCTGTTCCATGAAAAAAAAACAAGTCGGAAAAATACCGCATTCGGTATTTTAGACTTTTGTGTGCTAATTCATCAATATTTTCACAGGTGCAGTAGAAATTCGGAAATTTACCGAAGCCCATTGTTGGTAACAGCAGAAGAGTGTGTATAGAGAAAGCATTACAATAGTAAGATGCATCCCCACACCCCTTTAGATATACATGTTTTGTTATACTGTTTGTTATACTGCCTCTGCTCGCTTTGAATCTGTCCATTAGTCTTTCTTAACATTTTATTTAATTGCCATATCTTAGATGAACTTCCAGGAGACTTAACACATGCCCTGCTTAGGTGATTTCTCCACTAGCTCCTCCTCATCTTCAAACAGGAACCTAAAAGGTTAAACTGCCGAAGGGTGACAGGGGAAACCTCTTTTGTTGTGTGATATCTCTGCTCGCAGCCTGGGGGTAGAAAAGCTAGACCCGCCGGATAAGCCTGCGGGGCCTATCAACGGGACTTGCAGGAGACAGGGGCTGTTTCTATTGGCTTCTGCTCCTGTCAGTCAAAGGGAATTGTCTCTGCTTCTGTGAGTTCTATGAGTCCCGCACTGATTCCGACAGAGGAGAACTGTCAGCAATGGAACTGTGTTTTATGACATGCTTTAACCTTGATGCATTGACAGCTACTCACATTTTTTGAGGTATTTACCGCACAAGTCGATAATTTACCTCACTGCTCGATAATTTCAGCTTTTCATGCGGTAACAGCCTTGGTGAATTGACATTTTCCTAAGTGCTCGGTAAAATCAGCTGTTTTCAGCATTACTGAATGCCATAATGCTTGATGAATTGATGCCAATATGTCTAAAAATAAGACTGAATGCATAAAACCTTTCTATTGAAATGTGCTAAAAAATATTGTTTATTCCCTTCCATATATCAGGCCTCTGGGTTGTACTGCCGGCTAATGCAGCCTGTTCCATCACTTCCTCTCACTGTATTATACTGTTATACTGTCTGTGCCTATGGGGCTTTAAAGAGACACTGAAGCGAAAAAAAATGATGATATTATGATTTGTATGTGTAGCACAGCTAAGAAATAAAACATTAAGATCAGATACATCAGTGTAATTGTTTCCAGTACAGGAAGAGTTGAGAAACTCCAGTTGTTATCTCTATGCAAACAAGCCATTAAGCTCTCCGACTAAGTTAGTCCTGGAGAGGGCTGTTATCTGACTTTTATTATCTCAACTGTTCCTGGACTATTTACTTTTCCTCTGCTAGAGGAGAGGTCATTACTTCACAGACTGCTCTGAAAGAATCATTTTGAATGCTGAGTGTTGTGTAATCTGCACATATTATAGAATGATGCAATGTTAGAAAAAACACTATATACCTGAAAATAAAAGTATGAGAATATTTTCTTTGCTGCTAATCTTCTAGTAATTATTCATAGTACACAACCAATTCACTATATCATATTTTTTTTCGCTTCAGTGTCTCTTTAATACTACCTGCTTAAAGAGGAACTCCAGTGAAAATAATGCAATAAAAAAGTGCTTCATTTTTACAATAACTATGTATAAATATTTTCCTCTCCCCGATTTACATTCTGACATTTATTACATGGTGACATTTTACTGTGGGCAGGTTATGTAGCTGCTGCTAGCTGTTTTTGCTGTTACAGACAGCTGTAAACAGCTAATTCCTGTCTGTGAACCTTGTTACATTGTAACAAACTGCCAAAAGTACAGGGGTCCCAGAGCTTCTGGTGGGAGGGGTTTCAGCACAAAATCAGTCATACAGCGCCCCCTGATGGTCTGTTTGTGAAAAGCAATATATTTCTCATGTAAAATGGGGTATCAGCTACTGATTGGTATAAAGTTCAATTCTTGGTTGGAGTTTCTCTTTAAAGTGTGGTTTTAAGCTACTTAGAGCCCAACCTTCTTCCACGGAGCTATTGCATAAAAACGGAAGTTGCAGAGGGAGTTGATTAGACTCCAAGGTCCTACATTTCTCATAGTCACATGACACTAGTTCTGTTCATTTTTAGACACATCTTGTATGTTATGAAGTCACTTATCCTCTAAGACTCTAAGCAAAAGAGAGATGGTAGAAAAACAAGAGTGGTGTTATGTTCCACTTTATGGGCTTGATTCACTAAACCGTGATAAGACAGATATCACACCTTATCAAAGTTATCACACATTATCAAAAGTTATCACACGTTATTAAAGTTAACATGCCTTATCAGAGTAGCATAGCGAGCGCTACGAACTTATGCCTGCTAATTGGCATTGGCACTTGTCTTGCCCTGAGCCACTGCGGGTTCGTAGCGCTCGCTATGTTACTCTGATAAGGCGTGCTAACTTTGATAACATGTGCTAACTTTGATAACTTTGATAACGTGTGATAACATTTGATAATGTGTGATAACTTTGATAACGTGGGATATCTTTGATAATGTGTGATATTTGTCTTATCATGGTTTAGTGAATCAAGCCCTAGATGTGAAATGTTGTTAACAAATAATAATAATAATATAACGTTACAAGTACATAATATTACAATAGTGTTTTTTAGCCATGGATTAGGCATTTTGGATTCTGTCTAACATGATGCTGTATTTTTCCCTTTCAGCTGTTGCCAAGAGAATTTGCATTAGGCAGCCACATGATTTGAGTACAATTTGCTTATAATAGGCCAATAGAGAAACATGTGAGCATAGCAGTGCTCTGAAATGTTTTTTCTCCATGAATTAACTATAACGCTGGGTTTATACTTTAAACATGGATAGTAAATGAAAGGATTGTCTATGTCCCCATGGAATTTTTCAAGAAAGAAATATACATTACCAGGTCTGTCATGAGAACAAATGAGGCCTTAAAGGATACCAGAGCTCAAAATGTTTTGAGAAACGGGAAGAGCAGGCATATACTACCACCTGTCCTGATGCCCACCGCTCCCCCCGTTCTATCTACCCCCCCCCCCCCCCCTCGTAGCTTGCCTAAAAGCCCCCTTGGATCCTCTTCGAGTTGCTAGGGTCGGGCTTACTGCGCAGGCACCGGCCAGGCTGCGCTCATCCTACTGCACGCGCCTGTGGCCGGGAGGGCCCTGCACATGTGTATAATGTCAATGCACACGGCCACGGGTGCGCGCTGACGCCGGTGCAGTAAGCCCGACCCTGGTGACAGGAAGAGGATCCCAGGGGGTTTTCAGTTGAGCTAAAGGGGGCAGATAGGAGTGGGGGAGGAGTGGGCATCAGGACAGGTAGTAGTATATGCTTGCTCCCCCCTGTTTCTCCAATCATTTTGAGCTCTGGTATACTTTAAAGGGAACCAGAGAGGATGAACTATACATACCTGGGGCTTCCTCCAGCCCCATACGCACGGATCGCTCCCACTCCGCCGCCCTCCGCTGCCTGGATCCGCCATCACCGGGTCCCGTCATTGCCGCGAGTCGGCAAGTCGGCCGGCGGACGCGGCCAATTCTCCGCATCACAGGGTGCTCTCCCCATACAGATACGCATGTGGCTGCTTACTGCCCAGCCGCATGCGTACATGTATGGAGGGAGCCCCTGTGATGCGGACAATTGGCCGCGTCCGCCGGAAGTGACGGGCCCGGTACCGGCAGATCCAGGAAGCTGAGGACGGCGGCGTGGGAGCGATTCAGGCTTATGGGGCTGGAAGAAGCCCCAGGTATGTATAAAATCTTTGCCTTTTTTCACCCCTCGTTCCTCTCTGGTTCCCTTTAAGGTGGCCATACATCTAGCAATTTGGCTGTCAATTTGATTATTTTTTCGGATCGTGAGAGAATGGAGTGTGTTCCAGTATTCCCTATTAATAAAAAGTGGCTGATATCATGTTAAATTGACCAGCTTAGTCGATCGAGCAGGATGAAAGATATCGGTCAAGCACTCAAGAATCAGCTACTGTTCGCATATCATTCGATCAACTCTGAATTGATTTTTGCACTCAGAGCATGGAGACACAACTTCGGTCAGATCAATTAGTGATGGGGAATCACATTGAATATCGCTTGTAGTGTTTGGGCCACTAGTCGATCAACTTTCGATTAAACATACTGAAGTTGATTGCCCAATATAGATGAACGCTTTGTTGATTGAATCAGAATCATTAGATGTATGGCTACCTTTATCCAATTAAAACTTTTTCTTCTGGGTTTTTACTGTGAGGAAAATTTTTCATCTTCCCTTTAAAATAACTCTTCAGAACTTTTAGTTAAAAAAGTACTAAAAAGTAAGTGACAAATTAGTATTTTATTGCTTTCTGGCAGTTTAACCACTTTGCTCCTAGACCTGTTTTCCCCTTATGGACTAGAGCAGTGTTGACATTTTATCCAGGGCTGTTTCTGGCCTATTTGGCACCTCAGACAATGCATGATATGACATTCAAAAGTTCAGAAGCGCTCAATAGCTCAGATCAACGTAAGTTCAATTCAAAAAGTCACCATCCAGTAGTTATGTTCAGATCATCCAACTGAATGTCCCAGAACTTCAATCAACCTCCTCATTGATCAGCCAACACGTCATGGAAAAGATAAAAAGAAAGGGCACATAGCGTAATTCAATTACCACAAAGTTGCCCATCACCACTCCCGAGTTAGTATAAACACCACCTCGTGCTGGGACACATTCCCCCCCAATGCGCCCGCACTCACCTAGTTAACCTCCAACCAAGGGATAAGGGGATAAGGCAGGTCTCACTCCGATTCAAACAGATTATATAACAGCGCCAAATAGTATAAAACCATTTAATGGTATAAAAATATACAAGAATTGCTCTCACAAGCGTGGATGATCAGAAAGCATGTAATCACATGTGTGGACTGCTGTCCCGGGTAGCCGCTCACACACAGGCCACCTCAGACCCTCAAGTCCTGTAGCTTCCTCGTTCTACCGGTCACGTGACGTAGCTCCGCCCTATGCATTTCATCATTGCTCCTGCTCCAGCACAAGCAGCCCCAGAGTGAGCAGCCTGGCTGCTCACTCTGGGGCTGCTTGTGCTGGAGCAGGAGTCAGCTGGATTGTTCTGTGAGCCTGGCTGCTCACTCTGGGTCTGCTTGTGCTGGAGCAGGAGTCAGCTGGATTGTTCTGTGAGTTCGGTGGTTCGTTTTTCGCAAACTTTTCTGGAAGTTCGATTCGCCCCCATAGTGCATCATTAGGGTCATCTTCGGCCCTGTACATTACAGTCAGCAGGCACATTGTAGCCAATCAGGGTACACTCCCTCCTGGAGCCACACCCCCCCTTATAAAAGGCAGGCAGCGTCAGGCATTGGACTCACTCGTGTGCCTGCAGTAATTAGAGAAGGGAGAGCTGCTGTGCAGAGACCTATAGGGAAAGCTTAGGCTCTTGTAGGCTTCTTAGCTTGCTCCTTGCTGATTCTTATTGCAAAAAAAGTACCCCTCAACAGCACTTTTGAGAGCTAATCTTGATCTTGTGATCTATTTTTTTTTTGGTGTGGCCCACTTGCATTATATACAGCCCTGTCAGTCAGTCGCAGCTGACCTTTGGCCCCTTGGTGGTATAATTACTACTGTGCCAGGTGCACATTATAACACCCATCACTACATATACATACCTGTTGTGCGCAGAGCACCCACCTACGTACGTGAGCGCACGCAGTGTCACTGTGCCTGTTCGGTACCTGTCTGTGTGTGACAGGTGCACATTGTAATACCCATCACTGCATATACCTACCTGTTGTTCTCAGTGCACCCTCCTACCTACGTGAGCGCACGCAGTGTCACTGTGCCTGTCCGGTACCTGTGTGTGTGTGACAGGTGCACATTGTAATACCCATCACTGCATATACCTACATGTTGTTCACTTCAGTGCACCCACCTACCTATGTGAGTGCACGCAGTGTGATATTTAATACCACCAGTCACTGTACGTGTGTGTGTGACAGGTGCACATTTGTAATACCCATCACTGCATATACCTCCCTGTTGTGTTCAGTGCACCCACCTACCTACATGAGTGCACGCAGTGTGATAAACGACTCCGTGCATACCTGTTAACTGCACCTATGTGACTGCACATTCTATTAGTCAAGTCGGTGCATACCTTTCACTTCATCCCCCCGATATGGACAAAACGGACAAAACAGGTAGAGGCGGAGGTAGAGGCAGACTCAGAGGAAGGTCTGTGCGAGGTCGTGCTGATGTGATTTTGTGCGCCCCTGGACCAAAATACAGTGCTCAGAAGTAGGCACGTCCCATCAACTCCCAAGATTGTCAGGACGTGGTTGACTATTTAACACAGAACACCTCATCTTCTGCAGCCACCAGCGCTACTACAAGCACCACATCTGCTGCATTTGACACTTCGCAGGAGTTATTTGGTGGCGAAATCACTGATGCACAGCCATTATTGTTACAACCAGATGAGGGCGCTAAGCAAGTTACACCACCTCATATGTCTGAGTTAGGCGACACTATGGACTTAACGTGGGAGGAGGAGGAGGATGAAGTACCTGCTGTTGGTGCAGTTTTGAAGGTGTCTGAGGCAAGGGAAGCTGGGCAGGATGATTATGATGATGACGATGATACAGATGCCATGTGGGTTCCCAATAGAGAAGATGAACAGGGGGACAGTTCAGAGGGGGAGTCAGAGAGGAGTAGGAGGAGACTAGTTCCTGAAAGAAGCAGGGGGAGCTCGTCATCAGAAACAGCTGGTGGCAGTGTCTGGCGCCATGTAGCACCACCTATGGACAGCCAGCCAACATGGCCTTCAACGTCAGCTGCTGATGCCACCATAGCGCCATCGACCCAGGGGGACTCAGCGGTTTGGACATTTTTTAATGTGTCTGCCATAGATCAGAGCAATGCCATCTGTTCTCTCTGCCTCCAAAAATTGAGCCGTGGAAAGGCCAACACCCACGTAGGGACAACTGCCTTGCAATGGGAAGATCACCTGAGCAAAAGCAGTACACAAAGGAAAAGCCACCCTCCTTCTCCTCTTCCTCCTTCAGGTGCAGCATCTTCAGCCGCTTTCTCCCTTGCACCTTCACAGCCACCATCCTCCACTCCGCCAGGTGTCTGTGAAGGAAATCTTTGAGCGGAAGAAGCCAATTTCTGCCAGTCACCCCCTTGCCTGGCGTCTGACAGCTGGCTTGGCGGAACTGTTAGCTCGCCAGCTGTTGCCATACCAGCTGGTTGACTCTGAGGCCTTCCGTAAATTTGTGGCCATTGGGACACCGCAGTGGAAGATACCAGGCCGCAATTATTTCTCTAAAAAGGCGATACCCAATGTGAAGTTGAGAGGCAAGTGGTGTCATCTCTGGCACACAGCGTTGGGTCAAGGGTCCACCTGACCATGGATGCCTGGTCTGCCAAGCACGGTCAGGGCAGGTACATTACTTACACAGCCTATTGGATCAACCTGGTGACCGATGGCAAGCAGGAAGTACGTGGCTGTGCAGCGGACTAACTTTTGACACCTCCACGGCTTGCAGGCAGGCATCCTGCCACCTCCTCTCCTCCTGCTACATCCTCTTCACTGTTGTCATCCTCCTCCTCTTTGGCTGAGGGGCTGTTCAACTCTACTGGTGCTGCGATCTCCTCTCCAGCTACACAGCCCCAGCTCCCCAGGGCCTATGCTGCATGCCAGATACGACGGTGTCACGCCATCTTAGACATGTCTTGCCTCAAAGTGGAGAGTCACACTGGAGCAGCTCTCCTGGCTGCTCTTAACAAACAGGTGGATCAGTGGCTGACCCCGCACCAGCTGGAGATCAGCAACGTGGTGTGTGACAACGGCAGCAATCTCATTTCCGCTTTGAATTTGGGAAAGCTGACACATGTACCCTGCATGGTACATGTGCTGAATCTAGTCATTCAAAGATTTGTGTCAAAGTACCCAGGCTTAGAGGATGTCCTGAAGCAGGCCAGGAAGGTGTGTGGGCATTTCAGGCGGTCTTACACAGCCATGGCACGCTTTGCCGATATTCAGCGGAGAAACAAGTTGCCGGTGAGACGCCTGATTTGCGATAGCCTGAGTAGCTGGAATTTGACCCTCCTTATGTTCTCTCGCCTGCTAGAACAGGAGAAAGCCATCACCCAGTACCTCTACAACTACAGTAGAAGGAACCAGATGTTTCCTCAACACATGCGGCAGCACAGAGGGGGGGGGGAGGAGGAGGAAGAGTCGTGTGGGGAAGAGGAGTCAGACTCGGATGATGAGGAAGGTGTTTCTTTGGAGGAGGAGGTGGCGGCAGAAGAACTGCAGCAGGCGTCGCAAGGGGCTTGTGCTAATCAACATTCCTGTGGTATTGTTCATGGCTGGGTGGAGGAGGAGGACTTACCTGACGTCACTGAGGAAGAGCAAGATGAGATGGTTAGTACATCTGGATCCAACTTTGTGCAGATGGCGTCTTTCATGCTGTCTAGCCTGTTGAGGTACCCACGTATAAAAAAACTCAAGGGGAATCACATTTACTGGGTGACCACGCTACTAGACCCTCGGTATAGGCACAAAGTGGCGGAGATGTTTCCAAATCGCCAGAAGGCAGAAAGGATACAGCACTTGCAGAAAAAGCTGGCAACTATGCTTTACAATGCGTTTAAGGGTGATGTCACAGCACAGCGCAATAAAGCTACCACTGCCAGTAATCCTTCTCCCATGTCCACGCAGGCAAGGACAGGACGCTCCAGCGATCTCATGGTGATGTCGGACATGCGGACATTCTTTAATCCATTCATCGATCTCATGGTGATGTCGGACATGCGGACATTCTTTAAGCCCTTCCGGATCCACCCTCCACCAAGCAGGCCGCTTGACTGCCTTCTCCGCCACCACCAAGGTCCAGGACTCCAGGTGGATTCCTGAATTTTTAAGGCTGTACTACTTTTTGTGGTGCGTGTACATGCCTGCCTAATTTTTCTGGCTGCACTGCAGCTGCAACAACAAAACAAAAGGCATGTACATGTGCCAATTCCCCTTCATGATAATTACCTTGCCGCGGTGAAGGGGCTTGCGCATCCCAATGAAGCAATGACCGATGGCTATATGAGTGTCTCGGGGGTAGAAGCAACGACCCAAGATAATAAGGTCGTTGCTTCATTGTGGACAGACCAAATTTGATCAGCTGGACAGTCACTGTTGTTCTATCATTGAGCTACCACATCCCGGCGACCTTATGGGCTTGAAAACCGCCACGGCCTGCACTCTCGCCATGGTGCGCACCAGTCCAGCATGGCCGTGACTATACAAACAGCTGTTCACGGTGAGTTACACAGTGAGTTTGGTGTGTCAGTGTGAAACAGTACTCTAATTACACTCCCTGATTGATGTATACACATGCAAGATGTTTTAAAGCACTTTAGGCCTGCAATTTAGCATTCAATGTGATTTCTGCCCTTAAAACGCTGCTTTGCGTCAAATCCAGATTTTACCCCCGGGACTTTTGGCATCTATCCCACTCTTCTGGCAGTTACCAGAAAATTGCAATGTGGGCAGCAGGCACCATAAAAAAAAATTTATCTGTGAAAAAAAACCAAATCACTTACCGGACAGGTCCTCACAGGTTTTTGAAATGTCACCAGTGAAGAAAGCCGTGAAGAAAGAGTGAGTCAAAAGAGCCGATTGAAGAGACAGAGAACCGAACAGCCAAGACTCAGTCCAGTGTTTTCCCCAGAGCCAATCAGCTGGGCAGTAGTGTTGTCCGGGTCATGAACAATTCGGATCTTTGATCCAGGTCGAATCATCCGGATCATTACAATGAACAGAATGATCCGGATGATTCGACTCACAAAAAAAGATCCGGATCAAAGATCTGAATCGTTCATGATCCGGACAACACTACTGCCCAGCTGATAGGCTCTGGGGAAAACACTGGACTGAGTCTTGGCTGTTCGGCTCTCTTTCTCTTCAATCGGCTCTTCTGACTCACGGCTCTCTTCACCGGAGACATTTCAAACACCTGGGAGGACCTGTCCGGGGGAAAAGAGGACATCTGGTCAGCCTAGGTTGCATCCCCAGCGCACACACATGAGCAGGTGGCAGCTGCGCTATAACATCCGTGGCTGCCGCTGCTCAGATTCAGGAGGCACTTCCGTCTCAGTGCGAGGGGGTGGTTCCAGACACCCGGAACACCCCCTTCTGTGCGCCAGTGATCAGTGATATGCAGATATTACCAATGATAACCAGAGTATATAAACTGCGGCAATGAATACCAGTATCAGGGAGGTAGTGATGGTTAGATTCTAGTGGCAGGCAGGTAGTGATCGTATATTATATTGGCTAGCTGCTAGTGACAGTTAGATTCTAGAGGCAGTTAGGTCGAGATCGGTAGATGCTTGTAGTAGGCTGATAGTGATCAATAGATTCTAGCAGCAAGTAGGTAGTAATCAGTAGGATATAGTGGTAGGCTGGTAATGATTCCAATATTTTGATGGCAGGTAGTGGTTACTAGATTATACTGGCAGGGTGGTAATGATCAGTAGAGTCAAGAAGGTAGGTAGTGAAGATGGGATGATCATAAATCAGACATCAGGATATTACACCCTGGTTAGTGCCCTACTTGTTGCTTGCTGTGAGGAGCACAGGTGTGTCCTAGCAGACTAACATTCCCTTCCTTCTGCTACAACTACAATTGGATGTGAATGTACAGTAGTCAGGGCACTAGGAAAAAAACATATTTAACCACTTGCCGACGGCCCACTGTACATTGGCGGCGGCAAAGTGGCATGCCCAGGACGACGTAACGCGTCGGGTCATCGTTGGTCGGGACGTTGACGTCGGGTCCTGGGACATTAGCTGGCCGGGGATCACGCGCTAGTATGCACGTGCATCCACCGGCAATAGGCTCCGCCCACCCATGACGTCAACCCGCCGGCCATTCGGAAGCGGCGGCGGGTTGTTAACCCCCGATCTGCCGCATGTAGAGTGTCTAATACGCTTTGTAATGTATACAAAGCGTATTATACAGGCTGCCTCCTGCCCTGGTGGTCCCAGTGATCGAGGGACCACCAGGGCAGGCTGCAGCCCTCCCTGTCTGCACCCAAGCACACTGATCTTCCCCCCTGCCCCCTGATCACCCACAGCACCCCTCAGACCCCTCTCTGCCCACCCCTCAGACCCCTGTTTGCACCCAATCACCCCCCCCTAATCACCCATCAATCACTCCCTGTCACTATCTGTCAGCGCTATTTTTTAGATTAGTCCCTAAACTGCCCCCTGGGGGCTCCTGATCACCCCCCACACCCTCAGATCCTCCCCAGACCCCACCCCCTGTGTACTGTATACATCTATCCTTCCCTATAATCATCCACTAATCACCTGTCAATCACCTATCAATCACCCCCTGTCACCACCTGTCACTGCTACCCATCAGATCAGACCCTAACCTGCCCCTTGCGGGCATCTGATCACCCACCCACACCCTCAGATCGCCCGCAGACCCGCCGTCAGATCACCTCCCAAGTGCATTGTTTACATCTGTTCTCTCCTCTAATCACCCATCAATCACTCCCTGTCACTATCTGTCAGCGCTATTTCTTAGATTAAGCCCTTAACTGCCCCCTGGGGGCTCCTGATCACACCCCCCACACCCTCAGATCCTCCCCAGACCCCCCCCCCCCCGATCCCCCTGTGTACTGTATACATCTATCCTCCCCTATAATCATCCACTGATCACCTGTCAATCACCTGTCAATCACCCATCAATCACCCCCTGTCACAACCTGTCACTGCTACCCATCAGATCAGACCCTAACCTGCCCCTTGCGGGCACCCAATCACCCGCCCACACCCTCAAATCGCCCCCCAGGCCCCCTCTGATCAACTCACCAGTGCATTATTTACATCTGTTCTCCCCTGTAATCACCTACTGATCGCCTATCAATCACCCCGTCACCCCCTCTCACAACCTGTCACTGCTATCCACCCACACCCTCAGATCGCCCGCAGTCCCACCGACAGATCACCTCCCAAGTGCATTGTTTACATCTGTTCTCTCCTCTAATCACCCACTGATCACCCATCAATCACCCCGTCACCACCTGTCACTGCTACCCATCAGACCAGACCCTAATCTGCCCCTTGCGGGCACCCAATCACCCGCCCACACCCTCAAATCGCCCCCCAGGCCCCCTCTGATCAACTCGCCAGTGCATTATTTACATCTGTTCTCCCCTGTAATCACCTACTGATCGCCTATCAATCACCCCGTCACCCCCTGTCACCACCTGTCACTGCTATCCATCAGATCAGACCCTAATCTGCCCCTTGCGGGCACCCAATCACCCGCTCACACCCTCAGATAGCCCCCCCCAGACCCCCTCTGATCAACTCGCCAGTGCATTGCTTGCATATATTCTCCTCTGTAATCATCTACTGATCAGCTATCAATCGCCCCGTCACCCCCTGTTACCAACGGTCACTGCTACCCATCAGATCAGATCTCAATCTGCCCCTTGCGGGCAACCAATCACCCGCCCACACCCTCAAATAGCCCCCCAAACCCCCTCTGATCAACTCGCCAGTGCATTGCTTGCATATATTCTCCTCTGTAATCACCTATCAATCACCCCGTCACCCCTGTCACTGCTACCCATCAGATCAGACCCTAATCTGCACCTTGCGGGCAACCAATCACCCACCCACACCCTCAGATAGTCCCCCAGATCCCCTCTGATCAACTCGCCAGTGCATTGCTTGCATATATTCTCCCCTGTACTCACCTACTGATCACCTATCAATCACCCTGTCACCCCTGTCACCACCTGTCACTGCTACCCATCAGATCAGACCCTAATCTGCCTCTTGCGGGCAACCAATCACCCGCCCACACCCTCAGATAGCCCCCCAGACCCCCTCTGATCAACTCGCCAGTGCATTGCTTGCATATATTCTCCCCTGTAATCACCTACTGATCACCCATCAATCAACCCGTCACCCCCTGTCACCACCTGCCACTGCTACCCATCAGATCAGACCCTAATCTGCCTCTTGCGGGCACCCAATGACCCGCCCACACCCTCAGCCCCCCAGACCCCCTCTGATCACCTCCCCAGTGCATTATTTACATCTGTTCTCCCCTCTAATCACCCACTGATCACCCATCAATCACCACCTGTCACTGCTACCCATCATACCCATCAGATCAGACCCTCATCTGCCCCTTGCAGGCACCCAATGACCCGCCCACACCCTCAGATCGCCCTCAGAATCCCTTCCGAGCACCTCCCCAGTGCATTGCTTGCATCTATTCCCCCCTCTATTCACACCCTGAGACACCCATCAATCACATCCTGTCACCACCTGCCACCCCCTAGCACGCCTACCCTTCAGATCAGGCCCTAATTTGCCCTGTGTGGGCTCCTGATCATTCGGCCAAACCCTCAGACCCCCTTCCGATCACCTCCCCAGTGCATTGATTGCATCTATTCTCCCCTCTAATCACCCCCTGAGACACCCATCAATCACCTCCTGTCACCACCTGTCACCCCCTAGCACTCCTATCCATCAGATCAGGCCCT
Organism: Hyperolius riggenbachi; assembly: GCF_040937935.1. Taxonomy (NCBI): domain Eukaryota; kingdom Metazoa; phylum Chordata; class Amphibia; order Anura; family Hyperoliidae; genus Hyperolius; species Hyperolius riggenbachi. Next base: position 151,683,711 of record NC_090655.1, read on the forward strand.
AATCTGCCCCCCTGTGGGCTTCTGATCACCCGGCCAAACCCTCACCCGCCCCACCGCAGTGACAAATGTTTTTTTCTGATCACTGCTGGTACGACTTAATTGTGTCTGAGACCAACCGCTATGCCACACAATACGCAACCGCCAATCCAAGAAGCTACTATGCCCAGCCTTTTCAGTGGAAACCACTCCAAGTTTCCGAACGTAACATTATTTGGGGCCATTTGGTTTCTAGACTACTCCTCATGGTTTTGGGCCCCTAAAATGCGAGGGCCGTATAGGAACCCCACAAGTGACCCCATTTTAGAAAGAAGACTCCCCAAGGTATTCCGTTAGGTGTATGATGAGTTCATAGAAGATTTTATTTTTTGTCAAAAGTTATCAGAACTTGATTTTCATTGTTTTTTTTCCACACTTTGTGACAAAAAAAAAATCTATGAACTCACCATACACCTAACGGAATATCTTGGGGTGTCTTCTTTCTAAAATGGGGTCACTTGTAGGGTTCCTATACTGCCCTGGCATTTTAGGGGCCTTAAACCGTGAGGAGTAGTCTTGAAACCAAATGTCTTAAAATGACCTGTGAAATCTTAAAGGTACTCATTGGACTTTGGGCCCCTTAGCGCAGTTAGGGTGCAAAAAAGTGCCACACATGTGGTATCGCTGTACTCGGGAGCAGTAGTATAATGTGTTTTAGGATGTATTTTTACACATACCCATGCTGGGTGGGAGAAATATCTCTGTAAATGGACAATTGTGTGTAAAAAAAATAAGAAAATTGTCATTTACAGAGATATTTCTCCCACCCAGCATGGGTATGTGTAAAAATACACCCCAAAACACATTATACTATTTCTCCTAAGTACGGCAATACCACATTTGTGGCACTTTTTTGCACCCTAACTGCGCTAAAGGGGCCCAAAGTCCAATGAGTACCTTTAGGATTTCACAGGTCATTTTGAGACATTTGGTTTCAAGACTACTCCTCACGTTTTAGGGCCCCTAAAATGCCAGGGCAGTATAGGAACCCTACAAGTGACCCCACTTTAGAAAGAAGACACCCCAAGGTATTCCGTTAGGTGTATGGTGAGTTCATAGAAGATTTTATTTTTTTGTCACAAATTGTGAAAAAAAAAAAAACAATGAAAATCAATTTCCGCTAACTTTTGACAAAAAATTTCTCCCACCCAGCATGGGTATGTGTAAAAATTCACCCCAAAACACATTATACTATTTCTCCTGAGTAAGGCGATACCACATGTGGCACTTTTTTGCAGCCTTGGTGCGCTAAGGGGCCCAAAGTCTTATGAGCACCTTTAGGCTTTACAGGGGTGCTTACAACTTAGCACCCCCTAAAATGCCAGGACAGTAAACACACCCCACAAATGATCCCATTTTGTAAAGTAGACACCCCAAAGCATTCAGAGAGGGGCATGGTGAGTCCGTGGCAGATTTCTTTTTTGTTTGTCACAAGTTAGCAGAAATGGAAACTTTTTTTTTTTTTGTCACAAAGTGTCATTTTCCGCTAACTTGTGACAAAAAATAAAATCTTCTATGAACTCACCATGCCTCTTAATGAATATTTTGGGATGTCTTCTTTCCAAAATGGGGTCATTTGGGGGGTATCTATACTATCCTGGAATTCTAGCACCTCATGAAACCTGACAGGTGCTCAGAAGAGTCAGAGATGCTTCAAAATGGGAAAATTCACTTTTTACACCATAGTTTGTAAACGCTATAGCTTTTACCCAAACCAATAAATATACACTGAATGGATTTTTTTTTTATCAAAGACATGTAGCACAATAAATTTGGACAAAAATGTATGTAGAAATGTTACTTTATTTGAAAAATGTCAGCACAGAAAGTTAAAAAAATAATTTTTTTGACAAAATTCATGTCTTTTTTGATGAATATAATAAAAACTAAAAATCACAGCAGCAATCAAATAGCACCAAATGAAAGCTGTATTAGGGACAAGAAAAGGAGGTAAAATTCATTTAGGTGGTAGGTTGTATGACCGAGCAATAAACCGTTAAATCTGCAGTGGTCTGAATGGGAAAAAAATGTCTGGTCCTCAGCTCTCCTCTACCCGCAGACAGCATTACGGGGCCCCAGACATGTGACTCTGGCACTCGGCACTCCTCTAACTACCGACACCATTACGGGGGCCACTTCAGCCTGGACTGAACTGGACTGGTAAGTGAACACTCCATTGCAGAAATCTCTGCAGATCACGGGGGGAGGGGGCAACTCCCCCCCCCCTTCCATGTGTATCTCACTCTTCCATGTCCAGCACCCCCTTTCCATTACATGGGCATCTCCCTCTTCCATGTGCAGCAACCCCTTTCCATGTGCGTCTCCCTCTTCCATGTGCAGCAACCCCCTTCCATGTGCATCTCCCTCTTCCATGTGCACCAACCCCCTTCCAGGTGCATCTCCCTTTTCCACGTTCAGCAACCCCCTTCCATGTGCAGCCATCCCCTTCCATGTGCATCTCCCTCTTCTATGTGCATCTCCCTCTTCCATGTGCAGCAACCCCCTCCCATGTGCGTCTCCCTCTTCCATGTGCAGCAACTCCCTTCCATGTGCATCTCCGGCTTATATGCGAGTCAGTGACTTTTTCCTGCTTTCTGGGGTAAAAGTTGGGGGATCGGCTTATATGCGGGTTGGCTTATTTGCGAGTATGTACGGTAAATAAAAAATGAATGGCCTGTTAGACAATATTACTTTTTGTGGATTTGACTAGATTTTATATTCCAAAGTTATTCCCTCTGAAATGCCCCTTATTGACTGGTTCTCCTTGATTGTTATTGTAAACATTCAGATGCATGGTTGATATTACACTGTCAAAATTATTGGAATCACCAAAGTTTATTGCCCATTGGTCAGGAACAGATCATTCAAACTTCTTCCATAGTTGCACAATATAGAGAGATGCTGTTCAAGGAAGCTGTACATGAAAGAGAGGGACTTCTGTACATGGGTGTTACACTCAGAAGAGGGGGATGCACATGGAATGGGAGGGCCACTGTTGCACATGCATAGGGAACAACAAAAAAGTTGACGGAAAAAGTATAAATCCAGCCTTGACAATCAGTGCAGAAAGTGCACTATAACATATGCAATAGTTTCATTACAAAATCTATTACAAAAATGATGTGCAGTGTGTGGCAGTAATAGATCCCTCTCTGATCAGATATCAATCAGAGAGGGATCTATCTTTTAGGAATGTCAGGAGAAAGTCTGCCAGTTTATGGCAGGCTTTATCCTCCCCTCCACACTCTGGGCAACATTATTCACACAAAGTACAGATGTACACAATCCATGCTCCATTGAATGCCCTAGTCTTCATAGAATTTGATTCAATGTCTATAACCTATCTATCATCTAATCTGTTAAAAACATTTTACAATGTGCCTAGTTTAAGGTTTAGAGATGGGTCCAGTAGTAAGCAAAAAGGGAATGTGTAGTGATGTCGCAAACGTCAAATTTTCGGAACGCAAACACGAATATTTTGCAAATGTTCGTGAACCACCATAGACTTCAATGAGCAGGTGAAGTCTAAAACCTATAAGGACTCTTTCTGGCCACAAAAGTGATGGGAAAGTTGTTTCAACAGGCCTAGCACCTGGTCGGTGGCATGTTGGAGGTGGATCCATGTAAAAAGTCCCACAAAAAATTACGTAATTGATGCAGAGACGTATTTTAGTCTCTAAAAGGCCAGAAATCATATTACATTCCTAAATTTGTAAAATAAAGTGCTTTAAAATGTCTGACGTGTCTACATGTCAATCAGGTAGTGTAACAAAATGCACTGCAAACAACCACAAAGAACATTAGTTATAGCCTCAGGTGACAGATCGGTTTGTACTACTTGCAACAATCAATTCACAATATAGGCCCTGCCTGTGAGGTCTTATATAGAGGGCAGTAGTGGATACCAGATGGCAGTAGTGGTTCTGGACACTCAGCTGTTTTGTTTTTTGGGAAACTGAATGACACTCTTCACAGGTCAGGTGACAGATGGGTTAACACTATCTGCAACCATCACTTTACAAATATAGGCCCTGCCTGTCAGGCTTTATACAGGGGGCAGAAGTAGTGGATACTAGATGACAGTAGTGGTTCACTCAGCTGTTTTTTTGGGGGGTTTTTTTGGAAACAGAATGTCACTTCAGGGTTATCTAGTCGGTGCATTACTAGGACTAGCAGACCGGTCTCCAATGGCTAAAGTGTGCACTGGACACAGGGGACTGCAATATAATAATAGCAAGAAAACCAATGTACCAGCCCTTAAAGAGAAACTGTAACCAAAAATTGAACTTCGTCCCAATCAGTAACTGATACTCCCTATCCCATGAGAAATGTATGGCTGATTTTATGGTGAAATCCCTCTCACAGTGTGATGTCAGCACCTCACAGCACTGAGGTACCGACATCACACTGTGGGAGCCTTGTTGCATTGTGGGAAATAACAGCTGTTTCCAACTGCCAAAAATGCAAGCAGCATCTCCTTCCAGTGACATCACCTGCCAGCAGTAAAAATGTCACCATGTGATAAATGTCAGAATATAAATCAGGGAGAGGAACAATTTTAAAATGAGCAAACACTGACTAAATCATTTATACATAATTATTATTAAGTACTTTTTTTTATTATATTATTTTCACTGGAGTCCCTTTTTAAGGGCTGTTATGGAAGGTACTGTACCACTAGCAACAGCTAAAGTCAGTGCACTGGACAGTCCGTAGACACACAGAACTGCAATATAACAATAGCAAGAAAACCAGTGTACCAGCCCCTATAAGGTCTCTTGGATGTTCAGGATGCTGTACTAGTAGCAAGAAACTTCACTGGGGATACAGAACAGAGGCCTAACTAATGCTTTCCCCTGTTAGCAGCACAGCTCTCCCTAATCTGCCTAGCACAGCCAAATGCACAGTGTGAAATGGCTGCCGTGCTGGTGTTTTTATTAGGGGGGGTGTAGCCCTGGAGGGAGTGATACCTGGTTGGTTGGCTGACATGTGCCTGCTGATTCTGGGGTGAGGGGTCAAAGTTTGGCAGGTCGAATACGCTTTGTGTTCATCTGCTGACGCGAACGCAAACATACGTTTTTCACTGGGAACTGTCCACCGGTGAACAGTTCGGGCCATCTCTTTAAATGAGTATTGACACGGTTTAGAATATGAAGTGGTTATATCTATAATGTACATGTAAATGAAATCTAGGAAACAAAAGGATACTGTCTTGATTACATAATAAGGTATTTATATCTGTAAATATGTCAACAGATGTCATACTGGTAACCTCTACCTAAGGTTAAATATTTTACTAGTTAAGTGAAAGCTAGTCGGAATGTGATCACAACATGTTCTTCTGACTAATTAACTCATATATTGGACAGCAGTCAAGAAAAGGGCAAATCTAAAGGGATAAATCTGATATTTTTTTTTAGTAAATTTGTATTTGAAAACAGATGGAAGGGTTGATTCCCCCCACTCCAATCCCATTGGAAAGAAATGGTCTATTTAGTTGCATACTTTGCTCAGTACAGCTGCATCTGTGTTGTACATGTTGTGTTTACACACAGGCATCTGGCCAAGACATACCATTAAACTTCTAAAGAAAATAGACTCAGTATCGGTCAATAGCGCAGGAAATTGTTTGTAATGTATAATTCAATAACATAAATAAATTGCTTGTGTTAGTTGTCATATGAAAATTATTTACCATAAATATGTAAGGCATTAGCTTTATAACGTCAAACATCTATAATAGTAGACATTACATCAAAATATGGTAATAATTCTCACAGAAATACCTTGGGCTGCTTAAAGAGACTGTATAAAAAAAAATGCCCCTGGGGGGTACTCCCCTCAGGAGGGTGAAGCCTCTGGATCCTATTAAGGCTTGCCCGTCCAGGTGGGAAAACTCTGTACACATAAACCCCAAGGATAGACTTGATCTTTTTTGTATTGTTCTAAGCTCTGAATGTTCCACCACAATTTGATATGATTATTATATGCATTTTTGTATTGTCTAAACAACTGCCTGCTGTAATCAGAGATGTGGATTTCTGGATGTGAATTTGTAATACATTTCTCAGTTTCATTCCATCTAGCTTCTAAGGATTCAAGTAACCACTCCATGCTCAGAGGACTAAATACTCTCAATACAATGACAGTTATCATTTGTTTCAATTGGTGCATATATTTGTATCAATGATGCTGGTGATAGAGCAGGGCCTATTGGATAGTCTCTGTGAAAATGGTAGTTAAACAAGAAATGTTTTCACTGCACCCATTCATGCAGAGGGTGCTCTGGCATGCATGAAAAAAGGGCTCGGCTGGATAACAAAATGGCGCCGGTGGATAACGATAAATATCGTTGTTAAAACAGACAGTAAATAATAACGAAAACATATTAATGTTAAAAATCGTTGCGTAATTCAACAATACAGCTCAACCCAACCCTACTCTCGCACAGAACCCTCCCCTGGTGGTTCCTAAAACTAACCACTCCCCTAGTGGCGCCTAACCCTAACCACCCCCTGGAGTTGCCTAACCCTAACCCCCCCCCCCGGTGGTGCCTAACCCTAACCACCCCCCTGGTGGTGCCTAACCCTAACCCCTCCCTCTGCAGAAACAGCCTTTTCCACAAAGAAATGATAATATCTTTGATAACGTAAAATCTGTACATACAAACAAAATAATATGACAAAAACTATAACGTTATAAGCTTCTAAAACGATAACATACTTTAAAAACTTTAATATTCTAATGTTGTTAACGATATTTATCGCGGTGCCCTTTTTTCTGATTTTTTTCGCCGTATTAACGATAATTGCATTAAAGTTTATGGCGGCACCCTTTTCGTCCTCAGCAGGCAGCCTTTTTTCCTGCTGTCGTTCTCTGGGCGATCAATATGCAGTTTACTAAGATGAAAAGGAATGTTGCCGATCGAAACAGCACTATAGTAGTCATATGGATTAGTTGGCATGTTAACAGAGGTAACATCAGGGAGCTACCGAAGCCTCCCACCGCAGGGTTGTATGCAGACACAATTAAGGTTTTTGGTTACTCTTACTTTCCGTTGGCCTGGTTCTGACTTGGGCAATACTATGCTGGGAGGCATTTTGTTGTGAATTGGTGTGTGTGGGGATGTGAATGTATATTTTGTATATAGCACTGCCCCTTGTACAGCACTCTTGACAAAGCCCTTCAGGGTGAAACGGAGGATGCACAAGGAACAGTGATGGCACAGTGTTGTGACCTAAAAACAAATTCAGGTTACAAACAAACCTACAGTCCCTATCTCATTCAATAATCAGGGACTACTTGTACTTTGCAAGGAGAAGGAGGGTTTGCCACCCTTCATGCAAGGTACCCCTGTGTTAAAGGTGGCCTGCTGTCAACGGTTTGGGGAAGAAGAGAGATACTTCTTGCCCCCTTTTCCTGGTCAGGCACACTAAACCCCTGGATTATCCATCAGATGTCTTTGCAAAGTCTTGTCTGAAATTCTCTTCAATGTCCCAATCCCAGTCCCAGTCCATCACTAACATTTTCTTGTTAGTATGTGTTCCAGCATGTGAGTGCTGTAGGTAGCCATCTTTTTATTGAGGCACAGGGGGCAATGTACACCTAATCATGCATGCAACCAGATGCATGCTAATGCAGGTGAACATGTCATGTATGGAAATGAACCCTAGATGCTCAGTTTTGAGTTTAGATAGGATTTCAAATAAAACATAATTCAAAACGTTTTAATAAAGTAATATTTTTTTTACAAATAAAACTATTTTTTGATGAACTTGAAGCGAGCAATATGGAGGGTGCCATTGTATTTCCTTTTGATAACTTGTCAATGACTCTGCATTATATTCATGTTTTCTCTCTCATGTTAGTCTGAAGTGCTCACCCTGGCAACAGTTGTATTTCACCCTGACAGGTCACCCCTCTGCTCTCCCATTGGAATCAGCAAGAAGCAGTGATGGTAATTACTCTCACCTCTTCTGGTTCCTGTGGCCTTTTGGCTCTCTCCTCTGGCTTGATCTGATGCCGGTCTCCTGTACTGGATCATTAAACTGGGACCCAGTACATGTAATATAAGATGCTGGCATCCGTACTGGCATCCATACAAGTGAGGGGAGTAAATTGGAGGAGGAATTGGATAGGTGAGAGAAACTTACTAGCACTGCATCTTGTTGATACGATTCTCGGCAAAAAGGGGTGAAACACCCTGGTTAACACCGCAATTGTTGCCCTGGGTGATGAACACAGAAAATGTTACCAGAGAATTAATGTAAGGGGGGAGCCACTAGACTACCAGGGAAAACTATATGCATGGTGATGTTCTTTGAATCTGATTCCTGTGATGGTCAATCTTTCTTAATATTCTTAATATTTCCTACAAATTACAAGAGCTACACATATTACTGTATCTCTCAGTCTGAATCCCTAGCATCAAAAAACACTGCAAGTGGGATGAAAGTGAGATATTTTGTGCAACTTTCCCCCTGGGATCACTTGTGTGCCGCACCCAACAGCGTGCCGCTTACCGTGGATCATCTCACTCCTATTATGGGTAGTGGATTAAGCACGTGTTTTTTTTTCTGCCAACCACAGCACCCCACAAGATTCAGCAAAGAGAAATCATAGGGTATATATGGAGTGAGAGGAACCAGAAGACAACCAGGACCTACTGTAACAGGAAGAGTAGACCACTGAACTACCAGGAAAAATATAAGCAGGCGTAAGGGACCACTAGACTACCAGCAACAGCTATAAGGTGGGGAAACATGGACCACTAGACTGCCAGGATAAGCTATAAGGGGAGGGGGGGCATTAGACTACAAAGGAAAGCTATAAAGGGGAAGAGAGCACTAGACTACCAGGGGAAAATATAGGAAGAGAGGGAGACCTTTAGACTGGAGGTAATTCAGAAGGGGAACCACTAGGTCTCCAAGGCAAGCTGTAAGAAAGGGGGGATATTACTAGGAAAGTCAGTTTAGCCACCTCCTATAACCTCCCATTGCTGTCACGTTAGTGGGTGCACTTTTGAAACCACCCCCCTGCATTATAACGCAACAAATTACACTTTCTATACACCTTTGATTTTACCTTTTTACCTTTTAGATTTATGTTTACTATCATTACAGTACGTGTGCGGGTGGGGGAGTACATAATGCAGAAAAAAACAACAATAATTTTACAATAATAATGGGTGAAAAATTACATACAATACATAGGAAATAAAATAACTCCTATGGTTAAAAAACACCCCAAAAAAGTCTATTTTTTTTCTTGAAAACCGTAATGTACACAGTATATTACTAAGGTGCCATAAGAAGAGATAAAGCTATTGCTAATTCAATAGGGGCATAGCTAAAATGTCAAAACTGCTCTAGTCCATAAGGGGAAAACAGGTCTAGGTGTGAAGTGGTTGAATAATACCAGTTGCCTGATCTTTTGGCAATAGTGTCTCACAGTCTGATCTTTTGGCAATAGTGTTTTACAGAGGCACTCACCTGGAACAAGCATGCAGCCCAGTGGCGTAGCTAAGAAGCTGTGGGCTCCGATGCAAGTTTTACAATGGGGCCCCCCAAGCACTCTATACATAACAACTGATGTGGCGCACCAAAACCTGCCAATGGCAACTTCAGTGTCAGAGGTGCAAGAAGGGAATGGGGAGCAGTTTGTTAATAATTACCACTATTCAAAGTATCTATAGAAGTGATTATTATGAGAACAGGACCAATAGAGAGCTAATACTATAGTTGAGGGAGGACCCTTCAGGGGCCCTGATGCGGTGGCTACCTCTGCAACCCCTATTGCTACGTCCCTGATGCAGCCAACTTAGTAGACACTTGATCTGCAAGAACAAGTATGAAGGAGGCACTCAACAGGTGGTAATTAAACTTGCGTTTAATAAAAGTAGCTTAACACGACATGTTTCAGGGTTTCCCCTTTCCTCATGTACACCTGAGGAAAGGGGAAACCCTGAAACATGTCGTGTTAAGCTACTTTTATTAAACGCAAGTTTAATTACCACCTGTTGAGTGCCTCCTTCATACTTGTTCTTGGATCCTGTCGTGTGGAAGTGGTGACCTACAGAGGGATTGAGCACCGGTGGACCAGGCTGTCAGTCCTGGGAAAGAGGTTGCGTTGGGATCTTTGTGCTTTTGGACACTTGATCTGCACAATCATTCTGGGTCAGCAACTCAAAAATTATTAGAGGAACAGAATCAGCACAATTAACATTTTTAGAAGGAAGTTAATAACAATAACTTTCACAGCAATCCTTGGAATTGGTTAAATCATTAAAGCGGACTTGAACCCAGAACTTCTTCTCTGCTCTAAAAGATACACAACAGCATAATAACCTTGAAACAAAAACATTTCTTTGTTACATCGGATACAAATTATGCCATCCTGCTTTCATGGAAGCAGACATAGGGTAAGCATCCTGTGTTTACAAATCAGTATCTCTGTCTCATCCTGAGCTGACACGGCTGACAAGATTAAATTACACTTGTGATTAGTCACAGAGGAAGGGGAATTAAGGCGCGTACACATGCCTGATTTGTTCAAACAACGTTCTGACTACAGTATCCCCATGTGTACAGTCTGTCGGCAGGCTGATAAGGCTGGTTTTGACCGATCCGCCGAGCGAAAATCAGGCTTGTGTACGCTCCTTTAGACAGTCTAAACTATCTCTAGATACAGTGCCGGTTCTATACTTTTTGCTGCCTGAGGCAAAATTGTGAGGATGCGCCCAAACCTCTCCCCCCCCCCCCCCCCCCTCCGAATTGGAATGATCGCACAGCACCCGACAATCTGCACCGCACGTTGTAGCTGCGGTGAGCCCCCCAAAAAACAACCTCGGAATAGGTAGGTAGCCAGGTATAGGTGCCCCCAGTATTGATAGCTAGGTACAGTTGTCACCAGTATTGGTTAGCCTGGTACAGTTGCCCCCAGTACAGGTTGGCCAGGCACTCTCTTCACTTCCTGTTTCTGCCTGGTGCTGCCCTCAGACTTCTGCTTCCTGAGGACATTGCCTCACTTGGCATCATGGGCGGACTGGGCCTGTTTAAATATATACAGGGCACATTTCTCTATGTTTTCCTTCTGTCCTGTGCAAGAGTTCAGGTCCACTTTAATAAAAATATTACCATATATTGTACACTTCAAAGCTTTTCAATCCATCTCTTTTAGAAACTAAAAATAAAACCAGCAAATGAAAAAAAAAAAAGATTCATAATTTTGACACAACTTACTACTCGTGGTGTAAAGCTTTCACCCAGGACAAAATGACAGTGGTGTCTCTTTCTGGCCATACAAAGCAGTCTGAGCATCTTTTTACAATTCATTATTATCATACTTCTGCAGTAAATTACAGAATACTTATTTTAACCTTGCAAAGAGAAACTTGGAATTACCTGCATAGGCTTGTCATACCATCGATTTCCTCCATTTTTGTCAATACCTCCGCCATGCAGAAGCTGAAGTGCTCTGTTGGTTTCATTCGTCTCCAGACCTGTTGGTGCATCCAGGCACACTATACACATACATCTCTCTATCATATCTAGAGAGTCACGATTTGTGGAGTCTGTGGAACGGAAATACAAAAACACTGTTACATATGTGCTAAAATACATTGTCTACCATAAAAGAACTGGTGTACATTTTATGGTTGACTTGACATTCCCTTGGTCTATATAACGTTCTATCCAAGTCAACTATATATGCACCAAAACTAAACACATGCCCTTAAAGGGAATCTGAAGTGAAAATAAACTTATGATTTAATGATTTGTATGTGTAGTCCAGCTAAGAAATAAAACATGATCAGCACAGATATAAGTCTCATATTGTTTCCAGTACATTGTCCATACTACACATACAATTCGTTATATAATACGTTTTTTTTTTTACCTTCAGTGTCACTTTAAGTTAAGAAGTGAAGTTGGTATTTGCAGTTGCTGAATAGTGTGCTGGTTAAGGGCTCTACCTCTGACACAGGTGATCAGGGCACAATTCTTGGCTCTTGCTGTTCAAGAAGCCAGCACCTATTCAGTAAGGAGACCTTGGGCACAACTCCCTAACACTGCTACTGCCTACTGAGCGTGCCCTAGTGGCTGCAGCTCTGGCGCTTAGAGTCCACCAAGAGAAAAGTGCAATATAAATGTTTTGTGTCTTGTCTATAATAGACCTTGACGCGTCCCTCTTGTTGCCAGAAATGAAGGCTTAGCTGCCATGCAACGGGCCTAAAATAGATGAAGTGGTGGAGCTATGATGATTAGACTGCTACTACTCGTTTTAAAATGGGCAACCAGATATTCCTGACTCAGAGGCGGCCCTAGGGTACGCGGGGCCTGGGGGAGTGTCATATGCGGGGCCTAGGGCCATAAGTGTAGGCCATATACCGTACCACCACACTCACGGACTTATCCACCTCTTATGCAGTATGCCTTATTATTGTTTAAAAACTTGTTAAAGGCACTAAGCTAACTGATATAGGAACAATTACAATACGTAATGTATTCAAACGGACAATAGTACTACCATTCGCCGTTTGATGACATTACTTATTGTTGTTATTGTTATATTGGTTTTGTGGCCTTTAACCAACTGATGGGTTCTAGGCTGGCCTGGAATGGGTGCTAGGCTGAATAGGGAGAACAAAGTTTGTATTTCTATCCAGACACACTCCACAGCCAGCCAGCTTAGCACCCATCCCCAACTCCTCACTAGGAATGATCGGAAAGTGCAATTTCCGATTCCACGGAATTCCGGAATTCCGTCCGCGTTGAATTCCGTAACCGTTCCGACAGAAACATTTCAGTAATCTCAATTGAAACCTCGTTTTTGATAAACGTAGGCCATGGGTCCTAGTGACTGTTCCAGTGGGCTTTTTTTTTTTTTTTTTTGCAGCAGCAGCAGGAGTTGTTGCGTAAGCCATGGGACCTAGAGGTGGTTCCACGGCGGTCATCATAATTTTGGTTTGGAGCAGAAAGAGTTGTCGCGTAAGCCATGGGACCTAGAGGTGGTTCCACGGCGGTCATTATAAATTTGGTTTGGAGCAGCAGGAGTTGTCGCGTAAGCCATGGGACCTAGAGGTGGTTCCACGGTGGTCATTATAATTTTGGTTTGGAGCAGCAGGAGTTGTCGCGTAGGCTATGGGACCTAGAGGTGGTTTTATGGCGGTCATTACAATTTTGGTTTGGAGCAGCAGGAGTTGACACGTATGCTATGGGACCTAGAGGTGGTTCCACGACGGTCATTACAATTTTGGTTTGGAGCAGCAGGAGTTGTCGCGTAGGCTATGGAACCTAGAGGTGGTTCCACGGCGGTTATTACAATTACAATTGGTGCTGAAATAATTCCAATTTTCATGCAGAAATCCTGTAAGTTGGTTTTTGTTAAGCCTCTAATTGGTGATGAAAATCCGATTTTCATGCAGAAATCTTGTTGTTTTCACTTTAAGCTTCTTCTAGGTCTTCCTTGTGATTAGCTTAAAAAAATTCCACATTCTGACAGAATTACGCATAGAAATTCCGGAATTCCGTTGGAACGGTATAGCAACGGAAAGGAATCACCAATTTCCGACTGGAATCGCGGAAAACCGAATTCCGCGGAATGCGGTGAGCATCCCTACTCCTCACCAGCCTTGTACCCATCCCCAGCTCCTCAGTCAGCTTAGAACCCATTCCTTGCTTCCCAACCAGCCTAGTGCCAATTCCCAGCTCTCCAAGGTAGCCTAGTACTCATCCCCAGCTCCCCAGCCAGCCTAGTACCCATCCCCAGCCCCCCAGTCAGCCTAGCAACCATCCCCAGCCAGCCTAGCACCCATCCCCAGCTCTTCAGTCAGCCTAGTACCCATCCCCAGCTCTTCAGTCAGCCTAGTACCCATCCCCAACCAGCAGAGTACCCATCCCCAGCTCTCCAAGGCAGCCTAGCACCCATCCACAGTTCCCCATCCACCCTAACACCCATCCTTAGCCAGTCTGGTACACACCCCAAGCTTCCCAGCCAGCCTGTACCTATCCCTAGCTCTCCAGCCAGCTTGTACCTATTCCTAGCTCCCCATCAAACCTAGCACCAATCCCCAGCCAGTAGGAGTTGTCGTGTAAGCCATGGGACCTAGAGATGGTTCCACGGCGGTCATTATAATTTTAGTTTGGAGCAGCAGGAGTTGTCGCGTAAGCCATGGGACCTAGAGGTGGTTCCACGACGGTCATTATAATTTTGGTTTGGAGCAGCAGGAGTTGTCACGTAGGCTATGTGACCTAGAGGTGGTTCCACGGCGGTCATTACAATTACAATTGGTGTTGAAATAATTCCGATTTTTATGCAGAAATGCTGTTGGTTGGTTTCTGTTAAGCCTCTAATTGGTGCTGAAAATCCGATTTTCATGCAGAAATCTTGTTCACTTTAACCTTCTTCTAGGTCTTCCTTGTGATTGGCTTAAAAAAAAAATCCGCATTCCGACAGAATTACGCATAGCAATTCCGGAATTCCGTCGGAACGGTATAGCAATTCCGTTCCGACGGAAAGGAATCGCCAATTTCCGACCGGAATCGTGGAAACTGGAATTCAGCGGAGTGCAGTGAGCATCCCTACTCCTCACCAACCTTGTACCCATCCCCAGCTCCTCAGTCAGCTTGGAACCCATTCCTTGCTTCCCAACCAGCCTAGTACCAATTCTCAGCTCTCTAAGGTAGCCTAGCACCCATCCCTAGCTCCTCAGCCAGCCTAGTACCCATCCCCAGCCCCCCAGCCAGCCTAGCACCCATCCCCAGCCAGCCTAGCACCCATCCCCAGCTCTTCATTCAGCCTAGTACCCATCCTCAACCAGCGGAGTACCCATCCCCAGCTCTCCAAGGCAGCCTAGCACCCTTCTGCAGCTCCCCAGCCAGCCTAGCACCCATTCACAGTTCCCCATCCAGCCTAACACCCATCCTTAGCCAGTCTGGTACACACCCCAAGCTCCCCAGCCAGCCTGTACCTATCCCTAGCTCCCCAGCCAGCCTGTACCTATCCCTAGCTCCCCATTAAACCTAGCACCAATCTCCAGCCAGTCTGGGAGCTCCAGCCTGAGCCCCCTCCAGCTCCAGTCCATAGTCGACTGACCCAAATGCCCCTGGGGCCCTCAGGCTGAGGCTCTTGCATGTTACCTTAATCTGACATTTGGCAAGCTTTATGTTAGTGCAGAAATTCATTACAAAAATGCAAATGGCATAGTACAGCATGGGCGTTCCTAGGGTCCTTGGAGATCTGTGGCACCTGTGGGCACTAGGTGGGGGGTATATGTGGCACGCTCAACGCGTCGCTGCAAAAATGGGCGTGGTCATGCAGTGAGTGGGCGTGGCCTTGGGTGGGGCCAAATGTACATGAACTTAGCAGCTGTGTAAGCTACAGATAACGGGCCTGCCCATCGAAATATTGAATGGAGCCCCCTGTTCTTTATTTAGATAATTTATAATCAGTATAGGCATAGATCAAAGATGAATACGCACATACAATTTTGATTGGTCAATCACTGACCAATTTTACCACCCCCATGCAGTAAGTGGGCCAACAGACAATAACTTTATGAACAGAGCTAAAATTGGCTAATCAAAATTGTATGTGTGTACCAGACTTTACAGCTAATACTGTACATACTGAAAGTAGCAGGGATCAGCATACAATACAGCTGGTTTACAATCAGTAAAGGCACAGAGTAACACCTTATACTGTACACACTGGAGGTAGATCAGCACACAGTGCAGGCACTAGAGAACAGCTCATACTGTACATACTGTAGGCAGCAGAGATCAGCACACTTCAGCTAGCGTACCGAAAAATATGAGGGTTACGTTATGTGGCACCGATAAATGGGTGGGCCATGGACAAGAATGTGGGTGTGGTCACGGGTGGAGACAAATTTACATGAACTTAGCAATGGCGGGACATTAGATTAGGACGAGTGCCCAAACTGCAACCCAAAAGTTACTTATCTACCGCAAAGTGGCAACAGCAATTTAAACCAAATACTGTACAAACGTTTTAACTCATACATGAACATTATGGAAAATCCAAGTTGAAAATAAACTGTGAAGATAAACAATTTCATCCATCCTACTCCTGAAAAATGTATTCAATTTTTTTTAGAACCTCCCAGTTTTATTTTCTGTTTAAAAAGCTAAAAAAAAGTAGGTTTAATGCTATTGTCTTATATGATGATGATGATTCAGCTTTTCCCATAGTCTTGAAGTTAGCAATCATGTGACCCCCAACAAGACAAATTCAGCAATCATGAGGCCCCCCATCAAGACAAATTCAGCAACCGTGAGGTCCCTATCAAGACAAATTCAGCAATCATGAGGCCCCCAACAAGACAAACTCAGCAATCATTAAGCCCCGCAAGAGACAAATTCAGCAATCGTGACCTCCAACAAGACGGATTCAACAATCATGCGGCCCCCAACAAATCATGAGGCCAACAAGACAAATTCAGCAATCTTGAGGCCCCCAACAAATCATGAGGCCCCCAACAAGACAAATTCGGCAATCAAGAGGCCCCCAACAAGTCAAATTCAGCAGTCATGAGGCACATAAATAGACAGCATTTCACATAAATAGGCAGAATGCCCCCTTAATATGGTAGACACCTCTCCCCTGGCTTCTGAATTCTCCTCTACTGGCTGCTATGCCTGATAATACTGTTTTTGGCTGGATTGGGGATGATGTATAGGCTGAAAGGCCTGGCAGTGATGCTGTGGCCAGGCTGGCGGTGATGCTGTGGCCGGGTTGGCTGGCGGTGATGCTGTGACCTTTTTGACAGTGATTCTGGGCTGGTTGGCTGGTGGTGATGCTGGGCTGGCTGGCCTGGATAGTTTAGGTATTGACAGGTGCCCCCTAGTTAAGGTAGTGACAGGAGCCCCCCAGTTTAAGTAGTGACAGGCGCCCCCCAGGTTAGGTAGTGAGTGACAGGGACCCCCAGGTTAGGTAGTGAGTGACAGGGACCCCCAGATTAGGTAGTGAGTGACAGGGCCCCTAGGTTAGGTAGTGAGTGACAGGGACCCCATGTTAGGTAGTGAGTGACAGGGACCCCCAGGTTACGTAGTGAGTGACAGGGACCCCCAGGTTAGGTAATGAGTGACAGGCGCCCCCCAGGTTAGGTAGTGAGTGACAGGCGCTCCCCAGGTTAGGTAGTGAGTGACAGGGACCCCCCAGGTTAGGTAGTTAGTGACAGGCGCCCCCCCAGGTTAGGTAGTGAGTGAAAGGCACCCTCCAGGTTAGGTAGTGAGTGACAGGCACCCCCCAGGTTAGGTAGTGAGTGACAGGTGCCCCCAGGTTAGGTAGTGAGTGACAGGGACCCCCAGGTTAGGTAGTGAGTGACAGGCCCCCCCCACGTTAGGTAGTGAGTGACAGGGACCCCCAGGTTAAGTAGTGAGTGACAGGGACCCCCAGGTTAAGTAGTGAGTGACAGGGACCCCCAGGTTAGGTAGTGAGTGACAGGCGCCCCCCAGGTTAGGTAGTGACAGGGACCACCAGTTAGGTAGTGAGTGACAGGCGCCCCCCCTCACCTGACACAGCCAGCAGCGTCATACCAGCTGGCGAGTAGTTAGAGCGGGCGCACGGACCCACCACGCGCTATATGCGGAAGTGATGTCACTTCCGCATATCAGTGCGGTTTCCGCTAGGTCCTAGCGCCCGCACTAGTGGATCTGGCTGATCGAGGTCTGATGCTGGCAGCGGTGGCCAGCGCGCGGGGGGGGGGGGGGTGGCACGGGGAGGGCAGCGGGCACCCCTGTAAATAGATTAGGGGCATCCTAGGACATGTTGGGGCCACGGGCCCCCCTAACATAGGGCTAGTGACGCCGCTGCAGTACAGTAAAGTGTGCTGTAGACAGAAACCTAAGCAATAAAAGGGAGGTCGGTGCAAAATATAAGGCGCATTAAACAAAAAAGGAAGATCTGAGTATTTGTAAATTACACACTGCTTAGAACACAAACCGCTAGATTTCTGTAGACCTTTCCCTCACCAACAACAAAATGAGCATGGTATAGCGGGCATGACATGCGGGGCCCTCTTCAGGTGCGGGGCCTGGGGCAATCGCTCCACTTCCCCCCCTCCCCCCCAAAGGCCGCCTCTGCCTGACTGGATTTTGAAGCGTACAGCTACAGTAGGGTCTGGGACACTTATTTCTGAAGCACAACAGATGCATGTTCTGGACAAAACAAAAATCAAAATAATGCTTGACCTTCATAGATTCAAAAATATGGGCGTCATAGTACTTAGCGTACGTAAGGCTCCTTTTCCACTTGCAAGCACAAGCACAAATGTGTTTGCGCTTGCAAAAGCTTCTTTTCCTCCTGAGGTGGCAATAATTGTGCTATACTATGATTGAGCTTGGAAAAAATGGAAACGCTAATGGAAAAAGTGCATTGTGATTTACATGTAAATCACGGTGATGTAAATCACGGTGCACTAGAGATCGGTAAAATGCCGGCGATCGACTTGTTCAAGCGGATCGTGGCAAGTGGAGATGGGTCCTCCTTATTCTGATTTGTTTGTTTTTTCCTTCCAGTTTTTGACAATAATATATCTGACAGCCAACAAACAAGAATTTACTGGTCTCCGCAGCTGTGGTGTAAGAATTTTCATAGGACTCCCAAAATACATATGATGCATATCACAAGTTAAGTCTTGGTTATGTCTTTGTATGCTTCTGAAGTTGAGTAGTGTGTCACTACTATACTATAAAACACTCTGTTTTAGATGTACTGCATCATTACAGAATCATTTATTTGTACAGTATTTTTGAAACTGTGAAAATAAGGTTGTTTTTTTTTGTTTTTTTTGTAATACATAAAGATGTTGTCATAACAGGTTCCTGAATAAATAATGTTTAGAAAGCATCTTTACTTAATACAACAAATAAAAATATTATTCACTTCCACTGTTTTATAACTACTGCTTTAATGGCCCTTGGATGATTCAGTGATTCTAAATAAGAGTGTTGTTTCAAAAGGTTATACTGTATGTCTGGCTCAGTGACCCTTTGAAGGAAAACAGATATGAGAGGATTATGATTGCTATTGACTGCTGCCTTCTAGAGAAGTGGCTTTTGTGCTGATCCTATAATACTTTTTGAGTCAACGGTGCAGGATGAATTAGGTGTTTTGACTCCACAAGCTGCATGCTTGTTGCAGGTATGTGACTTAGACTACCGACGCCTAAAGACAACAAAGCAGCTGGTATTTTAAGGAAATAATAAAGATGGCAACCTCCATTTTCCATTCACTTCACACAGGTCCAGACAACGTCTTCCAGCACCTGACCTAAGGCAGAAATGCTAAAGTCCACACCACCACCTTCATTGCTAGCTCAGACCTTGGGGCTTAAAGGACCAATATCATAAAATAAAAATTGTAAGATTTAAAATGTGTGTAAACATACAAATAAGATGTATGTTTCTTTTTAGATAAAATTAAAGGGAAGGTTCAAGGTGAGGTAAAAAAAAATAAAAATCCACTTACTTGGGGCTTCCTCCAGCCCGTGGCAGGCAGGATGTGCCCTCGGCGCTGCTCCGCAGGCTCCCGGTGGCCGACCTGGCCAGGCCGGCTGCTAGGTCGGGCTTCTTCTGCACTCCAATCTGCGTTTCACGCGGGCGCGCTGACGTCATCGGACGTCCTCCGGGCTGTACTGCGCAGGCTCAGTAGTTCTGAGCCTGTGCAGTACAGCCCGGAGGACGTCCGATGAAATTAGCGCGCCCGCGTGAAACGCAGATTAGAGTGCAGAAGAAGCCAGACCTGACATCCGGCCTGGCCAAGTCGAGGCGGCTACCGGAGACCATCGGGAGACTGCGGAGCGGCGCCGAGGGCACATCCTGCCTGCCACGGGCTGGAGCAAGCCGCAGGTAAGTGGATTTTGATTTTGATTTTTTTTTTGGCCTCACCCTGAACCTTCCCTTTAACCATGCATTACTTTTCTCATATGTTGCTGTCACTTACAATAGGTCGGGCAGTAGAAATCTGACACACCAACAGGTTTTGGACTAGTCCATCGCTTTATGGGGGATTCTCAGCATGGCTTTTATTCTTTGTAAAGACACTCCCGCTAAAGGATATACAGGTAGTCCCCGGTTTACGAACGCCCGACTCACGAACGACCCGCCGATACTAACGCCCGCCAACCCGCCGCAATG
This sequence comes from Hyperolius riggenbachi, assembly GCF_040937935.1. Lineage (NCBI taxonomy): Eukaryota > Metazoa > Chordata > Amphibia > Anura > Hyperoliidae > Hyperolius > Hyperolius riggenbachi. Next base: position 151,703,909 of record NC_090655.1, read on the forward strand.
ATGTCACGCCGCCGGGGATTACCTGTTCTGCTGCCATTTTTAATGCAGAGTTGGCACAGCAGAAGGTAAATAGAGGACATCTCACCTGTTCCATGGCTGTAGAAGGTCCCAGCGTGCAGTCTGGAAGCTCGCTCCGTCCACTGTCCTCCCGGCGGCTTCACATGCGTCGCATAATGACGCAATCAGGAGAAGCCCCCTAGTGGCGGCGCCTGCTAATGCGTCATTATGCGACGCATGTGAATCCGCTGGGAGGACAGTGGACGGAGCGAGAAGATGTGCCACGCAGGCGCAGCTTCCAGGCAGCACGCTGGGACCTTCTACAGCCATGGAACAGGTGAGATGTCCTCTATTTACCTTCCACTGGGCCAACTCTGCATTAAAAATGGCAGCAGAACAGGTAATCCCTACTTAGGGACGGATTCAGGTTAAAGTGGACCCAAACCAAACATTTTTTTTTATTCAAAATATGTAGTTGCACCACTCTGACACATACAAAGATAAATAAATACTCCTTTAAGTCTATGAGCATTTCAGTGCATGCTTTTCACCCTTCTCTTTTCATAACTAGGGTTATACAGGTGGCAGCCATTAGCAATTCCTCCTTTGTTGGACATCTCATACTCCACCAGTTTGCCGGATTCTGTCCCGGCAATATGAAAGGAAGGGAGGGGTTCCTCCAATAAATATAAAATATTTTATATTTTTCATCATGCAGCTGAGAAAGGCTGCTATTTATTATTATAATTTAGAAAATAGGTTTTATTTCTGAAATCTTGTATTTTTAATTTGGGTCCACTTTAACCACTTGAGGACCTAGGGCTTTACCCCCCTTAAAGAGAATCTGTACTCTAATATTCTTACAATAAAAAGCATACCATTCTATTCATTATTTTCTCCTGTGCCCCTCTGTGCTGTTTCTGCCACTCTCTGCTGCAATCCTGGCTTGTAATTAACAGTTTTAGGCAGTGTTTACAAACAAACTAACCAGCTTGTAATAGGCTCAGCTAAGCATAGTGTGTGAGTCATTCAGAGTGTGCAGGGGGCCTGCAGAGGGTGTGTATCGCTTCTACCAGTCACAAGCAGCCCTGCACATTCCACACAATCAAGCCTTAGCCCGACAAACAGGACAGAGGAAAGATACATTGATTTATTACAGAGACAGTGCAGTTAGGAAAGACTGCAGTAAGCCAGAGCAGATTAGAACAGGCATAGGAACTAATAGGATAGAAGAACTAAGGCTGAAAAATTTGTTACAGAGTCTCCTTAAGGACCGGCCACTTTTTTTCCATTCAGACCACTGCAGCTTTCACGGTTTATTGCTCGCTCATACAACCTACCACCTAAATGAATTTTGGCTCCTTTTCTTCTCACTAATAAAGCTTTCTTTTGGTGCTATTTGATGGCTGCTGCGATTTTTACTTTTTATTATATTCATCAAAAAAGACATGAATTTTGGCAAAAAAAATTATTTTTTTAACTTTCTGTGCTGACATTTTTCAAATAAAGTAAAATTTCTGTATACATGCAGCGCGAAAAATGTGGACAAACATGTTTTTGATAAAAAAAAAACCCATTCAGTGTATATTTATTGGTTTGGGTAAAAGTTATAGCGTTTACAAACTATGGTGCAAAAAGTGAATTTTCCCATTTTCAAGCATCTATGACTTTTCTGACCCCCTGTCATGTTTCATGAGGGGCTAGAATTCCAGGATAGTATAAATACCCCCCGAATGACCCCATTTTGGAAAGAAGACATCCCAAAGTATTCACTGAGAGGCACAGTGAGTTCATAGAAGATATTATTTTTTGTCACAAGTAAGCGGAAAATGACACTTTGTGACAAAAAAAAAAAAAAAGTTTCCATTTCTTCTAACTTGCGACAAAAAAAAAAAAAAATCTGCCACGGACTCACCATGCCCCTCTCTAAATACCTTGAAGTGTCTACTTTCCAAAATGGGGTCATTTGTGGGGTGTGTTTACTGTCCTGGCATTTTGGGGGGTGCCTAATTGTAAGCACCCCTGTAAAGCCTAAAGGTGCTCATTGGACTTTGGACCCCTTAGCGCAGTTAGGCTGCAAAAAAGTGCCACACATGTGGTATTGCCGTACTCAGGAAAAGTAGTACAATGTGTTTTGAGGTGTATTTTTACACATACCCATGCTGGGTGGGAGAAATATCTCTGTAAATGACAATCTTTTGATTTTTTTTACACACAATTGTCCATTTACAGAGAGATTTCTCCCACCCAGCATGGGTATGTGTAAAAATACACCCCAAAACACATTGTACTACTTCTCCCGAGTACGGCGATACCACATGTGTGGCACTTTTTTGCACCCTAACTGTGCTAAGGGGCCCAAAGTCCAATGAGTACCTTTAGGATTTCACAGGTCATTTTGCGGAATTTGATTTCCAGACTACTCCTCGCGGTTTAGGGCCCTTAAAATGCCAGGGCAGTATAGGAACCCTGCAAATGACCCCATTTTAGAAAGAAGACACCCCAAGGTATTCCGTTAGGAGTATGGTGAGTTCATAGAAGATTTTATTTTTTGTCACAAGTTAGCGGAAATTGATTTGGTATTGTTTTTTTTTCACAAAGTGTCACTTTCCGCTAACTTGTGACAAAAAATAAAATCTTCTATGAACTCACCATAGTTCTAACAGAATACCTTGGGGTGTCTTCTTTCTAAAATGGGGTCATTTGTGGGGTTCCTATACTGCCCTGGCATTTTAGGGGCCCTAAACCATGAGGAGTAGTCTGGAAATCAAATGCCGCAAAATGACCTGTGAAATCCTAAAGGTACTCATTGGACTTTGGGCCCCTTAGCACAGTTAGGGTGCAAAAACGTGCCACACATGTGGTATCGCCGTACTCAGGAGAAGTAGTATAATGTGTTTTGGGGTGTATTTTTACACATACCCATGCTGGGTGGGAGAAATATCTCTGTAAATGACAATCTTTTGATTTTTTTACACACAATTGTCCATTTACAGAGATATTTCTCCCACCCAGCATGGGTATGTGTAAAAATACACACCAAAACACATTGTACTACTTGTCCTGAGTACGGCGATACCACATGTGTGACACTTTTTTGCAGCCTAGGTGCGCTAAGGGGCCCAACGTCCTATTCACAGGTCATTTCGAGGCATTTGTTTTGTAGACTACTCCTCACGGTTTAGGGCCCCTAAAATGCCAGGGCAGTATAGGAACCCCACAAGTGACCCCAGCCTCGGACAGGCCCACCGAACCACCGATGGTCCCATCGGTGGGCCCCGGCCGTCCCGCCTCCTGGGGGCCCCAGTGCTAAAAAGGAGGGGGGCTAAGCGCAGGAAGGGGGGACATTGTGCACAGATCGGCGGGGAGGGGCGGAAGCCTCCCCCCCCTCCCTCACCTAGGGGCCCCCCTTCTGCGCTCCCCCCCCCTCCAGAATTGCAGCCAGCGGCAGCACCGGGGAAGAATCACTTAACGGCATGACGGAGAGATCCGTAGCTCTGCGTGCCGCTGGCTGGTCTCTCTGTCTCCTGAACTGACTGTCCAATCACGCTCTCGCAGGAAGTACTGCGAGAGTGTGATTGGACAGTCAGTTCAGGAGACAGAGACCAGCCAGCGGCACGCAGAGCTACGGATCTCCGTCATGCTGGTAAGTGATTCTTCCCCGGTGCTGCCGCTGGCTGCAATTCTGGAGGGGGGGCCCCTAGGTGAGGGAGGGGGGTGGCTTCCGCCCCACCCCGCCGATCTTTGCCCGCTGCCAACCTGATTGCATTTGAGGGGGAGGGGGGGGGGAGTATCTGCCACCAACCTGCCCACATTACGATTTTCAGGTGTCTGCTACCCACATTACGATTTTCAGGTGTCTGCTGCCCACATTACGATTTTCAGGTGTCTGCTGCCCACATTACGATTTTCAGGTGTCTGCTGCCCACATTGCGATTTTCAGGTGTCTGCTGCCCACATTACGATTTTCAGGTGTCTGCTGCCCACATTACGATTTTCAGGTGTCTGCTGCCCACATTACGATTTTCTGGTCACTGCTGCCCACATTACGATTTTCAGGTGTCTGCTGCCCACATTACGATTTTCAGGTGTCTGCTGCCCATATTACGATTTTCTGGTCACTGCTGCCCACATTGCGATTTTCAGGTGTCTGCTGCCCACATTACGATTTTCAGGTGTCTGCTGCCCACATTACGATTTTCAGGTGTCTGCTGCCCACATTGCGATTTTCAGGTGTCTGCTGCCCACATTACGATTTTCAGGTGTCTGCTGCCCACATTACAATTTTCAGGTGTCTGCTGCCCACATTGCGATTTTCAGGTGTCTGCTGCCCACATTACGATTTTCAGGTGTCTGCTGCCCACATTACGATTTTCAGGTGTCTGCTGCCCACATTACGATTTTCTGGTCACTGCTGCCCACATTACGATTTTCAGGTGTCTGCTGCCCACATTACGATTTTCAGGTGTCTGCTGCCCATATTACGATTTTCTGGTCACTGCTGCCCACATTGCGATTTTCAGGTGTCTGCTGACCACATTACGATTTTCAGGTGTCTGCTGCCCACATTACGATTTTCAGGTGTCTGCTGCCCACATTGCGATTTTCTGGTGCCTGCTGCCCACATTGCGATTTTCTGGTGCCTGCTGCCCACATTGCGATTTTCTGGTGCCTGCTGCCCACATTGCGATTTTCTGGTGCCTGCTGCCCACATTGCGATTTTCAGGTGTCTGCTGCCCACATTATGATTTTCTGGTAACTGCTGCCCACGTTACGATTTTCTGGTGTCTGCTGCCCACATTACGATTTTCAGGTGTCTGCTGCCCACATTACGATTTTCAGGTGTCTGCTGCCCACATTACGATTTTCTGGTGACTGCTGCCCACATTACAATTTTCAGGTGTCTGCTGCCCACATTAGGATTTTCAGGTGTCTGCTGCCCACATTACGATTTTCAGGTGTCTTCTGCCCATATTACGATTTTCTGGTCACTGCTGCCCACATTGCGATTTTCTGGTGCCTGCTGCCCACATTGTGATTTTCTGGTGCCTGCTGCCCACATTGCGATTTTCTGGTGCCTGCTGCCCACATTGCGATTTTCAGGTGTCTGCTGCCCACATTGTGATTTTCTGGTAACTGCTGCCCACGTTACGATTTTCAGGTGTCTGCTGCCCACATTGCGATTTTCAGGTGTCTGCTGCCCACATTGCGATTTTCTGGTGTCTGCTGCACACATTGTGATTTTCTGGTGTCTGCTGCACACATTGTGATTTTCAGGTGTCTGCTGCACACATTGTGATTTCCAGGTGTCTGCTGCACACATTACGATTTTCAGGTGTCTGCTGCCCACATTACGATTTTCAGGTGTCTGCTGCCCACATTACGATTTTCAGGTGACTGCTGCCCACATTGTGATTTTCAGGTGTCTGCTGCCCACATTACGATTTTCTGGTGTCTGCTGCCCACATTACGATTTTCTGGTGTCTGCTGCCCACATTACGATTTTCAGGTGTCTGCTGCCCACATTACGATTTTCAGGTGTCTGCTGCCCACATTGCGATTTTCAGGTGTCTGCTGCCCACATTACGATTTTCTGGTCACTGCTTCCCACTTTTGGGGGGGGGGGGGGGGGTATCTGCCACCAACCTGATTGCATTTTGGGGGGTATCTGCCGCCAATCTGATTTCATTTTGTGGGGGTATCTGCCGCCAACCTGATTGCATTTTGTGGGGGTATCTGCCGCCAACCTGATTGCATGTTGTGGGGGTATCTGCCGCCAACCTGATTGCATTTTGTCGGAAAATCTGCTGCAATTTGACTACTTGATGAATTATCATGAGGCATGTAACTACTTGAATATTTTATCTAAAATGTATCTGGCCGGACCTAATCTCTGTGAATAACACCGCTACTTATGTTGTGTTTGTTTTTTTTTTAAGTCTGCCCATGACTCATCGTGACCACGTCGATGTTCCAGTGCGTGGTGACACCCATTTACTTTCTCTGCGGCGCGCTGCATGTGGACATATCCCTATTGGAGGCTGTCCTCAAAAGTGCTCACGATCTTTTCCCTACCATAAACTCATGCAAATTTTCTAGAGTACATGTGTATGTGAGCCCTAAATGGAGGGGGGGGGGGGGCAGGCTGAAACTTCCTTGGTGGGCCCTTAGTGTCCCAGTCCGACCCTGAGTGACTCCATTTTAGAAAGAAGACACCCCAAGGTATTCCGTTAGGAGTATGGTGAGTTCATAGAAGATTTTATTTTTTGTCACAAGTTAGTGAAAAATGACACTTTGTGAAAAAAAACAATAAAATCAATTTCCGCTAACTTTTGACAAAAAATAAAATCTTCTATGAACTCGTCATACACCTAACAGAATACCTTGGGGTGTCTTTTTTTCTAAAATGGGGTCACTTGTGGGGTTCCTATACCACCCTGGCATTTTACGGGCCCAAAACCGTGAGTAGTCTGGAAACCAAATGTCTCAAAATGACTGTTCAGGGGTATAAGCATCTGAAAATTTTGGTGACAGGCTGTTTATGAGGGGGCGAATTTTGTGGAACCGGTCATAAGCAGGGTGGCCTTTTAGATGACAGGTTGTATTGGGCCTGATCTGATGGATAGGAGTGCTAGGGGGTGACAGGAGGTGATTGATGGGTGTCTCAGGGGGTGGTATGAGGGGAAAATAGATGCAATCAATGCACTGGGGAGGTGATCGGAAGGGGGTCTAAGGGGGATCTGAGGGTTTGGCCGAGTGATCAGGAGCCCACACGGGGCAAATTAGGGCCTGATCTGATGGGTAGGTGTGCTAGGGGGTGACAGGAGGTGATTGATGGGTATCTCAAGGTGTGATTAGAGGGGGGAATAGATGCAAGCAATGCACTGGCAAGGTGATCAGGGCTGGGGTCTGAGGGCATTCTGAGGGTATGGGCGGGTGATTGAGTGCCCTAGGGGCAGATAGGGGTCTAATCTGATGGGTAGCAGTGACAGGGGGTGATTGATGGGTAATTAGTGGGTGTTTGGAGGAGAGAACAGATGTAAACACTGCACTTGGGAGGTGATCTGATGTCGGATCTGCGGGCGATCTATTGGTGTGGGTGGGTGATCAGATTGCCCGCAAGGGGCAGGTTAGGGGATGATTGATAAGTGGCAGTGACAGGGGGTAATTGATGGGTGGCAGTGACAGGGGGTGATTGATGGGTGATTGACAGGTGATCAGTGGGTTATTACAGGGAAGGACAGATGTAAATAATGCCCTGGCGAATTGATAAGGGGGGGTCTGAGGGCAATCTGAGCGTGTAGGCGGGTGATTGGGTGCCCGCAAGGGGCAGATTAGGGTCTGATCTGATGGGTAACAGTGACAGGTGGGGATAGGGGGATGATTGATGGGTGATTAATGGGTAATTAGTGGGTGTTTAGAGGAGAGAATAGATGTAAACACTGCGCTTGGGTGGTGATCTGATGTCGGATCTGCGGGCGATCTTTTAGTGTGGGTGGGTGATCAGATTGCCCGCAAGGGGCAGGTTAGGGGCTGATTGATGGGTGGCAGTGACAGGGGGTGATTGATGGGTGATTGACAGGTGATTGACAGGTGATTGACAGGTGATCAGGGGGGATAGATGCATACAGTACATGGGGGGGGTCTGGGGAGAATCTGAGGGGTGGGGGGTGATCAGGAGAGAGCAGGGGGCAGGGGGGGATAAAAAAAAATAGCGTTGACAGATAGTGACAGGGAGTGATTGATGGGTGATTAGGGGGGTGATTGGGTGCAAACAGGGGTCTGGGGGGTGGGCAGGGGGGGGTCTGAGGGGTGCTGTGGGCGATCTGGGGCAGGGGGGGGGGAAAAATCAGTGTGCTTGGTGCAGACTAGGGTGGCTGCAGCCTGCCCTGGTGGTCCCTCGGACACTGGGACCACCAGGGCAGGAGGCAGCCTGTATAATACACTTTGTAAACATTACAAAGTGTATTATACACTTTGTATGCGGCGATCGTCGGTTTAACATCCCGCCGGCGCTTCCGTATAGCCGGCGGGATGTTGCGGCGGGTGAGCGGCGTCAGGAGCCGGCGGAGGATCGCGTCACGGATGACGCGATCACTCCACCCATGCCCTTACAAGGACCGCCGCCTCTGTGGGTTAGCCGGTCCTTAAGGGCTCCACTTCCCGGCCGCCCCTGTGCGTTAGGCGGTCGGGAAGTGGTTAAGAACGAGCCGACAGTCCCTATCTCGTTTGTTAACCGAGGACAACCTGTATATAAAGATGCTGACCAGTCTCCCTGTTCGCTGCAAACTACATTGACATCTGGACTACCATTCACTAAGTGCTTTTGAAAATATAGAAAACCCTGAGAATCCCCCCATGAGGAGATGGGAGATGGATCCAAAACCTGTCAGTTCTGGCAGATTTCTAGTACTACTACCTACTGTAAGTGACAGGAATATAGGAGAACAGTCACTTCTAATAGACATGTACTTCTTATTTGTATGTGTTTACATGTATTTTAAATTTTACAATTTTCATGATAGTGATCTTTTACCTTCCCCCCACCCCACTCAGTTACTTGCTTTGACTGATACTGAGAGGTGGTTCCTCTTGTGCCCACCTCCATTCAATCAGAGCCTGATTGCATCTTCCTCACTTGCTCAATCAGGCATACTGAGGGAGATGCTCTCCTTTCAACACCTACTCCACTACAATCATTTATACAGAGATTTACAAACACTGACCTTAACTGTACCACTTATTATTAGTATTACAAACTGGCTAACCATGGCCTAGCATAGCAAATGTATCTATCAATCACAGCCACTTAGTGTGACCAGCATACTGATAGCATGAGAGGGAAATGCAAATGGGTTCTGTAGAGAGGAGCATGTCTGCTGTTCCCAGCTGTGGCGGTACTGATTTAAATCCGCCCCTAACCTTTCCTCTCCACCCATGGTTTGACTTGTGACACTGCATGGCCATAGCATAAAAAATGCATTTTAATCTTATACTTGTGTCATCTACTGAGGTAACCCTCCTCTTGCTTTTTCATTTTATTGTTTTTACCTCTTTTTGTTACATTCGAGTAAACTCTTTTTACTGTTTCCCACTATTTCAGTGTGGTGCATAATCTGGTTCATTCAGCTGCCAACAAAAATAAAGAATTAAAAAGCTCTCTTTTGTTATCAGTAGTGCTTGCTCACCCAGGTAAAAGTAATTTACCATTCAGGAAAGCCAAAGATGCATTTCACTTATTGTTTACTTTTTCATTTTCATACAGATAACACTGTTCTCTTAACACTTGCAATGCAAATAAATAAATCATAAAAGCAGACATAGGCAGGCTCTAGGTTGGCTGAGTACTATACATGCCCATGTTTATCTCATCATGGCTTATGTCAGATAACATATGCTTTCATTGATCATCACTTTGTAGGAAAATTTAAGCCCTCCAGCCTTATACTGCATTTGTTCACATTGACATACGAACTAGGGCGTAACAATAAGGGCCGCGGTTATTGCCGCCGCCGGTATTTGCTCTGCTCAGCCCTGGGCCCCCTTCTCTGCTCCCGGCCCCCTCCTCCAGTAAGTTAGTTTAGCTCCCATTCGGCTTCACCGCATTTAATTGCTGCACGGTAAGCTGCGGTGAAGAGGCAGTAAGTGATCAGGGCCTGTACGAGGAAGTGTGACATCACTTCCTGGCGGCCACCGTTGCCAGGCAACACTCGCTGCTTTTTCACCGAGGCTCACTGCGCGGCAATACAATGCGGTGAAGCCGAATGGAAGCTAACCTAACTTACTGGAGGAGGGGGCCAGGAGAAGACGAGGGGGTCTAGATCGGAGCAGCAGTTAGGAGCGAGGGCAAGCAGGTACTACTGGCTAACCTGCACTGTAGCCTCTATACACTGGCTAACCTGTACTGTGGCCCCTATCCACTGGCTAACCTGTACTGTTGCCCCTGTTCACTTGCTAACCTGTATTGTGGCCCCTATACACTGCCTAACCTGCACTGTGGCCCCTATACACTGGCTAACCTGCACTGTGGCCCCTATACACTGGCTTACCTGCACTGTGGCCCCTATACACTGGCTAACCTACATTGTGGCCCCATATACACTGGCTAATCTGCACTGTGACCCCTATACACTGGCTAACCTGCACTGTGGCCCCATCCACTGGCTAACCTGCACTGTAGCCCCTATACACTGGTTAACCTGTACTGTGGCCCCTATCCACAAGATAACCTGTACTGTGGTCCTTATCCCCTGGCTATACTGTACTGTTGCCCCTATCCACTGGCTAACATGTACTGTGGTCCCTATCCATTGGTTAACCTGTACTTTGGCCCCTATACACTAGATAACCTGTACTGTGGTCCCTATCCACTGACTATACTGTACTGTGGCCCCTATACACTGGATAACCTGTACTGTCGCCCCTATGTACTAGCTAAAATGTACTGTGCCCCCTCCTTCCCCCAAAACGGCCCTGGGCACCCCCCCCCCCCACCCACCGTGGCTGCACCTATACCTGGGGGGGCATCCACATTTTTGCAGGGGGGGGGGGGCATGATTTCTAGTTACGCCCCTGCATACAAAGAAAGATTTTGTAACACAAAGTACAAATAAATGTCTGAATATTATCTGGCACATTTGTACTGCTACAACAGAAAGAGCTACAATGCATTAATTCTTATAGCAGTAGAGCAGTTATTCATTTACTGCATCATCTGCTGCTGGGCACTTGTGTACTGGAATTCTTAGATCATTAGGTCACTATGTCCAACAAACTCAGTATCGACCAGTTAGCAAATTCAGCAGACAAATGCAGTATTGATCAGTTACTAAATCTTTGTCCAAGTTCAGTTTTGCTTTGTTTTTTCATCATTCAACAAGCTTATTATTGTAAATTTGCTGTAACCATCTCAGTTTTAGCATACTGCAGTTTTGGAACACATGCTTGTTTCTCTATTTCATAGCCAGACAGACACAAGATTTTCCTATGCAAATCTGACTGAAACATTATTAATCTTTGAATATAAAATACTATTAAAGTGGGATATCTACCTCAATTTTAAAGCCGAGTCTCACCTAAAAATAGAGCTAGCAGTTTATAGAGTATATAGGGAGCCTCTTAATCAATTAGAAAATATTTATTGCACATACTGATATAACTTACACAGAAAAAAACCCCTATAACCCTCCCCTTAAAAACAACCTGGCTACATACATATGGAGCTAAGCCCTGAACTAAAGGAGTGCACTCCTAATGTCTTTTAACAAAAACTGTTATCTTCAGGGCCCCCTTGATAGCTTGTAGAGCTCAATGTTATGCAGGTGATAGCATGCAAAAGCCTCCAAATAGCATGTAAGCTGTTACAGCACTCCAACAACAAGCAGCAGCGTTAAGCAGGCGGTTTGTGTGCCTCAATAGCGGTTAGTAAGCATTTTCTATGCCTTCAATTCACCCCTCTTGGAATGCGTGGCTTTCTCCGCCATACGCTTACCCGACCATACAAGGTAAACCTCCGGCTTAGCCGGGACTCACGCGTCCGTAATGTGGCGTAATTGATGGGGCGGGTACTTTCGGTGTGGTCGAAGTGAACCGAGTTCCCAGTCTTCCCAGTCTGCCCGGCACAGGGGCACTCTCGTGCATGCAGAGACGCCGCGATGTAGTTCAAGGGGGCCCTGAAGATAACAGTTTTTGTTAAAAGACATTAGGAGTGCACTCCTTTAGTTCAGGGCTTAGCTCCATATGTATGTAGCCAGGTTGTTTTTAAGGGGAGGGTTATAGGGGTTTTTTTCTGTGTAAGTTATATCAGTATGTGCAATAAATATTTTCTAATTGATTAAGAGGCTCCCTATATACTCTATAAAAAATTATTAATCTTTGGTTCGCCGAGCTCTATAATCACTCATGAGCTGGCAACATGCCCAAACTTGAGTTTGCGGCAAATTGGGCCAATTTCGCTTGCTGAACTTTTTTGCTGCAACCAGCAGATTGCAATAAAGGGTGCATTAAAATACAATACAATAATACAATACAATAACATTTGTAAAGCGCTTTTCTCCCATAGGACTCAAAGCGCATAGCTGTGTCTCAGATTAATACAGGGTTTCAGGCTGGGTTGTGTTACAGAGGAGATAGTCAGATGTTCATGAATGCCAGACTGAAAAGGTAGGTTTTCAGTTTGGACTTAAATGTTTCCAGGGATGGGGCTGTCCTGATTGGGTGTGGCAGGGAGTTCCAAAGTGTAGGGGCAGCATGACAAAAGGCTCTGTCTCCAAAGGTTTTGAGGTGGACTCTGGGGGTGACCAAGGTGTTACGTCCTTTTGATCTAAGATTGTGGGGGGTGTGATGTAGTTGCAACAAGTCCTTCAGGTATCCAGGGCCCAAATTGTGCAAGGATTTGAATGTCAGTAAGCCAATCTTAAACAGAATTCTCCATTTTATCGGTAGCCAGTGGAGTGAGCTCAGGGTTGGTGTTATGTGGCAATGGCGGGGTTGGCTCGTTAACAGCCTTGCGGCGGCATTCTGTACTAATTGCAGGCGGCGTAAGTCTTTCTTATGCAGGCCTGTGTAGAGGACGTTGCAGTAGTCTAACCTTGATGTGACGAAGGCATGAACTAGGGTTGGAAGATCCTCTGAAGGAATTAGGTGTTTAATCCTTGCAATATTCCTTAGGTGAAAGAAGGAATGTTTCACAACAGCTGAGATTTGATTCCTGAAGCTTAATTTCCCATCAATCAGTACTCCCAGGCTGCGCACACAGTCTGAGTTGTTCAGGTCTGAGCTCCCTATCCTTAGCGGTGTTGGTTGAGACTGGAGCTGCTTTGCTGTTGAGCCCTGGCCCTCGATAACAAGAACCTCAGTTTTGTCAGCATTAAGTTTTAGCCAATTATTATTCATCCACTCCTGAAGCTCAGCTAAGCATGCGTTTATTTGTGGAGTAGGGTCTGTGACGTCAGGTTTGAATGACAAATATAGCTGGGTGTCATCAGCATAGCAATGATATGTCAGGCCATGTTTTTGTATGATTTCTCCAAGTGGCAGCATGTATTTGGTGAACAGTAAAGGGGATAATATTGCTCCCTGAGGTACACCGTATTTCAGTGGTACAGGGTTGGAGAGGAAGGGCCCTAAGGCTACCCTTTGTGTTCTGCCAGCCAGGAAGGAGTTGAACCACCGGAGAACAATGCCATCTATGCCACAGTACTCTTTTAGCCTGTTGAGTAAGATTTCATGATCGACTGTGTCGAAAGCCGCTGAGAGGTCGAGCAAAATCAGGATGGAACATTGACCCTTGTCTCTTGCAATGAGCAGATCATTGCAAATCTGGGTGAGGGCTGTTTCACAGCTGTGATATTTCCTGAAACCAGATTGAAGAGGGTCAAGGATGTTGTTTCTGGAGAGCCTGGCTTCAAGTTGGAGGTAGACAGCCTTTTCAATAACTTTTCCCAGAAAGGGGAGGTTTGAGACAGGTCTGTAGCTGTTTAGAGCATCTGGGTCTAAGGATGGTTTCTTGAGTAGAGGCCTGACGATTGCTTCTTTCAGAGTAGAGGGAAACCACCCTTCTTGTAAGGAGCCGTTGACTATTTTGTGGAATGCCGGTGTAAATAGTTCAGGGCATTTCAACATGAACTTAGTGGGGCCAGGGTCCAGATCGCAGGTAGTCTGGCGAAGGTTTGAGAGGATATCCAAGATGTCTTTTTCAGTGATTACCTTAAAATCAGACCATGGTGGTAGGCTATTTTTGCACCTGTTATATGGCTCTGCATGGGTTTCTGGGGCTGTGAATTGAATGGCAGATCGTATGGAGGAGACTTTGTCTGAGAAGAAGTGGGCAAATTTCTCGCACAGTTCCTGTGAAGGTCTGATGCTGGATTTCCTGCAAGATGGATTGCAGAGACTGTCAACCGTGCGGAAGAGTTGGGCAGGTCTGTTGGCTGCATTTGCAATTTCGTGAGACAGGAATAAGGACTTCTTTTTGTTAATCATCGTTTGATATTTTTTCAGGTGAGCAATTAGGGAAAGTTTGTCATCAGGAGACTGATGTTTGCGCCACCTTCGTTCCAGTCTGCGTCCCTGTTTCTTTAGTTCCTTTATAGAGTTGTCAAACCAGCGAGCATGATGTAATGGTGCGGAACGTTTAATCTTTAAGGGAGCTATGGCGTCAAAAGCGGCTGAGACATCGTGGTTATATTTAAGGACCATGGATTCAAGGCCGAAGTTGTGATCTGTCAGTCCACCTAGATTGAGGCTGTTCTGAAGGTGTTGGGGTGTCAAACCTTTCAAGGAACGATATTTTATTAGTTCTTTCACTTGGTGTTTTGTAGCCGGTGCTGTAAAGGAGAAGTGGACAGTGTGGTGGTCTGACCAAACTACTGGATCAATTTCCACATTGGATATTAGGAGTTCTGAATGGAAAATGAGGTCCAAAGTGTGTCCTTTTTTGTGGGTAGGGAGGTTGACGTAAATAAAGTAAATAAAAACCTTTTTAACCCCTTGTCACGCATGCAGGCTGTTATTGCCAGAATTCTGCATCGGGTCTAACAGTAGGAAATCCACTACTGTACAGGATCGCATGGACAGGTCCTGGTTGGAAGGTATATTTCCCCTGCGTATATTGTGTGGTCTCATTAAATCCTGTCTGTATCCAGAAATGAGTCCAGGATTTTTGATTAGCAACCGGCAGTTGCTACGTTTGTAGTTTTGCAGGGCTGGACTCAGGAGTGAGAAGGATGGAGCGGGTGGGCCTCTCTTTCCACCCGGATACAGACCGGGTTTTTCTATTTGCCCAGCAGGAAAGCAGGTGATATAAGTCAGGTGCAGACCTGTGCACTCTGGCGAGTGTGTGCAGCAGTGAGCTGCAAGCCTCTGTGTGTGTGCATTGTGCAGCAGTGAGCTGCTGGTGGACTTAATACAAACTTCTGGAATAGTATCCCCAGCCTTCTGTGAGGAAACAAGGCTGGACTCTGCAGGACTTGTGGACTTTTCTCCTGTCATGTGGATTATACTCTTGCTGTGGACATTTGGATGCTCTCATGTGGCTGAAGTAAGCATATTTTCCTTTGCCATTTGATGCTGATTAATGAAGCTTGTTTGTTTTGAGCATTCAATAAATGTACTGTGCTTTCAACGGACTGTCTCTTGCGTGCTGGCTGCGTGTCCCAGTCCCCCTGAATATCACAATATATATACAGTGCTGCCCATAATTATTCATACCCCTAGCAAATTTTGATTTAAAGTTACTTTTATTAAACCAGCAAGTAATTTTTTGACAGGAAATAACATAGGTGTCTCCCGAAAGATAATAAGATGATGTACAAGAGGCATTATTGTGGAAAAAAAAAAACATTTCTCATCTTTTATTTACATTGGAGCAAAAAGTGTCTCGTCCAACATTATTCATACCCTTCACAAACTGTCACAGTCTGTGGGAAAATCCAAAGTTATGTACCATTCCAAATAGTCCAAGCTGTTCTAAAGCATCCCAATGACCCTGATTAATTGGGAACAGCTGTTCAACTCAACAGGTGAAAAACAGCAGCTCTCTGCAGTTGGTTTATGGACAGTCATGGCTTAAACAAAGTAGCTCAGTGAGGACCTGCGGCTGCGCATTGTGGCTGCTCACAAGTCAGGAAAGGGCTACAAGGCCATTTCTAAATGTTTCCAAGTTCCAATGGCTACAGAGAAAAGTATTATTAAAAATACAAGATGTTCTGCACTGTGGAAAAGCGAGAGGACATTGTCGGAAGCCAAAAGTGACATCTGTGCTGGCCAGGAGGATAGTAAGAAAGGTGAAAAAAATCCAAGGATCACCACCAAGGCCATCCTGGTGAATCTGGGCTCTGAAGGTGGCAGTGTCTCAAGGCAGACAAATCCAATGGACACTGCACACTGCTGGGTTCCACGGATGCAGACCTCACCTGCTGGGTTCCACGAACGGCCTCACCTAAGTGGGGTGAGGCCGTTCAGCTAAAAGCTTTGACTAAGGTTCTTCATGAATCCTGCTCTGATCACACTCAGATGCTGACCCGACAATGTGAGCCCTCGGCCGGCCGGGAGTGCTCTGTGCATGAAATCAAGATTGACATCATGCACACATGCAGAGCGCTCCCGGGTCAGCAGCTGCGCATTGCGCAAAATACCACCGACTCAGAGCCGACCGGGCAGGAAGAGCCTCAGGTGAGCCTGGACTGGAGCCGGAGGGGGCTTGGTCTGCCTGGAGCCTCCAAATACCGCTGATCCAGAGCCAACCAGGCAGGAAGAGCCTCAGTCAGGAGGGCTTTTAGGTGTGTCAGTGGAGCTGGAGGTGGTTCGGGCTGCCTGGAGCTAGAGTTGTCTCGAACCTCCAATTTTATGTTCGTGAACCTCGAATGAGAACATGCGAAAAAAGTTTGCGAACCGGCAAACATCGCGAACCGCCATAGACTGCAATGGGCAGGTGAACTTACAAAACTACAAACACTAATTGTGGCCACAAAAGTGATGGAAAAGATGTTTCAAGGGGTCTAACACCTGGAGGAGTGGGATACATGACAAAAGTCGCACGCCCCTTCACCGCGGCAAGGTAATAATCACAAAGGGGAATCGACACATGTACATGCCTTTTGTTTTGTTGTTGTAGCCCCAGTGCATCCAGAAAAATTAGGCAGGCATGTACACGCACCAGAATTTTTTTTTTTTATCCAGGAATCCACCTGGATTCCTGGACCCTGTTGGTGGTGGTGGAGAAGGCAGTCAAGTGGCCTGCAGGCAGAGATGCTGTGTGGGGACTGACTTAGTCTTCAGGCAGGCAGTAGCCCTCCGGGAACCATGCCTCATTCATTTTGTTAAAGGTGAGGTACTGAACACTTTTTTTTGACCTATGCGACTTCTCTTCTCACTGACAAATGCCTCCAGCTGCACTGAAGGTCCTTTCTAGGACGCTTGAGGCAGGGCAAGGCAGGAGTTGGATGGCAAATTATGACAGCTCTGGCCACAGGTCAAGCCTGCGCACCCAGTAGTTCAGGGGTTCATCGCTGCTCAGACTGTCGATGGTTCTTTCTCTTCTATTGTTAAAGAAAGGGTACGGCAGGGGAATCATGGTTCGATTCCGGGCCGAAGTGGGAGCCTGAGAAACGGCTACCACCACACATCCAAGGAAGACAGCAGGCACGGCACGCAAGTCCCGACTCAGGGAGGTAGTGATGAAAAATAACAATACAGGACTCTTTCGAGGCCCTGTATAATGATGAGTACACCTGAAATCCTTTAACGGAAACCTGTTATGGAGGGCAAGTCTGCCATTCATTCAACTGTGTGGTCAACTCGCTTTGGTACTTTCTGCACCATGGTGACCATGGGTAATGGCTGGGGAATCAGGGTTCAATTCCAGTCCGGAATGGGAGCCTGAGAAACGGCTACCACCACACATCCAAGGAAGGACCCAATGTGCTGTATAAGTAATGTACCTGCCCTTACCGTGCTTTGCAGACCAGGCATCTGTGGTCAGATGGACCCTTGAGCCAACGCTGTGTGCCAGAGATGACACCACTTGCCTTTAACGAGAATCTGTTATGGAGGGCAAGTCAGTCATCCATTCAAGTGAAAGGTATGCACTGACTCCCAGGTATAATACAATGTGCAGTGACAGATGCAGTGAAAGGTATTCAGTGACTGCTGGTATAACAATGTGCATTCACACAGGTGCAGTGAACATGTATGCAGTGACTGGTATATAAAACTGCGTGCTGTCACGCAGGTGCAGCGAACAGGTATGCACAGACTGGTATCAATACAATGTGCAGCTGTCACACACACAGGTGCAGTGAACAGGTATGCACGGACTGGTATTACAAATGTGCAGCTGTCTTACACTCACAGGTACAGTGAACAGGTATGCAGTGACTGGTATACAAAACTGCTTGCTGTTACGCAGGTGCAGTGAAAGGTATGCAATGACTGGTATTACAAATGTGCAGCTGTCACACACACAGGTACAGTGAACTTCTGCAGTGACTGACTGGTTTATAAAACTGCATGCTGTTTCACAGGTGCAGTGAAAGGTATGCACGGCACGGACTGGTATTACAAATGTGCAGATGTCACACACACAGGTGCAGTGAAAAGGTAGGCACTGAATGTGCTGGGCCTGGCACAGTATAGCAATTAGCAAGGGCCAGCTGCGACAGACAGGGCTGTATATGCAAGTCAGTGGGCCACACAAAAAAAAAACACATCACAAGAACATCAGCTCTCAAAAGAGCTGTTTTGGGGTGCTTTTTAGCAATAAGTATTAGCAAGGAGCAAGCTAACAAGCCTAACATGAGCCTAACTAAGCTTTGCTTTCCCTATGTCTCTGCAGCAACCTCTCCCTTCTCTAACTACTACAGCAACAGACAGCGTGAGATCATGACCGATGCTGCGGCCTTATATAAGGGGGGGGGGCCTCCAGGAGGAAGTGCAGCCTGATTGTCTGCCATGTGTCTGCTGACTGTGATGCAGAGGGTCAAAGTTTAGCCCAATGATGTAGTATAGGGCCGGGTCGAACTCGCCATAAAGTTCGTGTTTCAACGCTAACCACCGATGTTCGCGCAAAAACTTCGCAGCTGAAACCGTTTGGAACAACTCTACCTGGAGCCTCCAAAGTTTGTATCTCGATGATTAGCCAGACATGCTACCCAATCAGTCAGCCTAGTACCCTTCGCCAGTTCCCTGTTTAGCTGCCTAGTTCCCATCCCCAGCCAGTTTTATACACACCCCTAGCCCCCCAGTCCCCAGCCAACCTGTACCTATCCCAAGCTACCCAGCCAGCCTCTATGGTAGAGGCTGGCTGGGGAGCTTGGGATAGACAAATGCTGAATGTAGAGCTAGGGGAGTTTACCAGACTGGCTGGGGATGGGTGCTAGGCCTGATGGGGAGCTGGGGATGGGTGCCAGGCTGGCTGGGGAGCTGTTGATGGGTGCTAGGGTGGCTGGGGAGCGGGGGATGGGTGCCAGGCTGGTTGGGGAGCTGTGGATGGGTGCTAGGGTGGCTGGGGAGCTGAGGATGGGTGCTAGGGTGGCTGGGGAGCAGTGGATGGGTGCTAGGGTGGCTGGGGAGCTGGAGATGGGTACTAGGCGGCCTGGGGAGCTGGGTCTAGGCCCCGCATATGACACTCGCCCCAGGCCCCATGTGCTCTAAGGCCGCCTCTGATTTGGGTTATACCTTTGATAAATAACTGTACATGGTTTAATGCAAGCTTTTAAAAAATTAAGTTTCTTCTTCAGGCATTATACAGAACTGGATCCGAACCGTAGAAAAGTGACTGTAACATACTGAGACAAATATATATGATTCCGTAAGCTTATTCAGCAGTCTGACACCATGTCACATAGTCTTACCTCCTTTGACATACCTACTTTAAAAAGTAAATGTATGTTGCACACATTAGAGTCAATTCACTTTTTCTTACTTAAATTATTATTTTTTTGCTCTCCGAGGGCTTAAAAATGTAACATAGATAAGGTGAAAACAGTGAAAGAGAAAAAGCTTTGTGAATCATGCTCAATGAAGCATAAAGTCAATGAACAGAATGCGTCACTGTTACTGTTAACACACTGATTATGCAGTAACACACTGCTTGCAGTGCATTGGGATATCGCACTCTGCTAAATCGCACTGCACCTGACGCACTGAGAATGTTGCATAGGCTTTTCATTGGAATGCGACTATCCACGTTTCAAATGCTGTTGCATCTCACCGCAGTACCCCACTGACAACAGGGCCTAACATAAAGTCATTCCTATAAGCTTAACTAAAGAAATGTCTTTAATTATCTAGACGTAGGGATTGATTTCAAAGCATATCAACAGGAGAAACAGTGTATGATTATATAAGAAAGAAAGACAATTGTATACGAAAGAAAAACATAGATCTTAAAATATATATATATATATATATATATATATATATATATATATATATATATATATATATATATATATATATATTATATATATATATATATATATATATATATATATATATATATATATATTCTGATACAAGAAAATACGGCGGAGGCTATATACTGGTTGTTATTTCAAATGATCCAAAGAGAAGTTGGAGGATTTACAATAATAATCCAAAGAATAACATACAGACCCATGACAATATGCTGTTTTAATAATCAAAGAAATCTTCCCCTATGCCGATAAAAAAATTTTTTTTTATCATTATCTACTTTTTCATCCTATTACATCTTAACAGCTATGACATTCCCCTGGCTCATGTTGTCTTTTGGGTTACGGATATATATGAGAAGAAAGCTATTGTCTGATTATTACATTTTGTCCGATTGCTTACTTTTTAAAATCCACCAAATGAAGCCTCTGTCCTTTAATTTAAGATGCTAGAACTGAAGGTAGCAATGATTTCCTAATGTTAACTGAGTCTTCTTGTCTTTAGTTTGCAGAGATTGTGTTCCATACACTGAAAATAACCTTTCCTTGACCTTTCCAGGGAGAAATGTTGTACAATCTTGTAGGGAAGCAAAAAAAAAAAAAACGTTCAAGAAAACACACATCCTACCTTTCATTAGAATCTCTCTTGCTCTGGACCATTCCGATCTTCCATCTGATGTCAATAATCCAATTGGTGGAAGTCTTTCATCTTCATTTTCTGCCATCCTAACTATTTTCCTAAGCTGAGTAAACAGATCTCCCTCGCTGAGACGCCGGAAGTTGATAACCACATCTAACACAAAGAACTGCAGAACAGTAGAAAAGGGGAATATGCTATATGAAAAAACTACATAAAAAGGAACTCTACTGAAAATAATTTATAATAAAATTGCTTTAAAATATTACTTTTTAAACTACTGTATATACTCGGCTATAAGTCTATAAATTTAGGTCTGACTCACTAAATAAAAGTATAGAGGTCAACTTATACACGAGTCATGAGCAACAATGAGCACACTGAGTAAAGTGTGTACTATTAGTGACATTCCCATTTTCAGCAATGTACCCAATGGTAAGTGACACTTTCTTGATAAAAGAAATGCCAAGGAAACACAGGTCTGAAACTCCTGGCCACAACAATTCCCAAGTATAGGGGCAGAGGGGAAGATACTGGGCTGCAGGAGGAAGCGTGAATACATGCTGCACTTGGGGGCCTGGAGGAGCTACTGGCTGCACTTAAAGAGAACCTGAACTGAAAATAAAAAGTCAAAATAACTATACACAGGTCATACTTACCTCCTGTGTAGTCTACTTCTCAATCTCTTTCTCCTCTCCTGCATCCAATTTGTCCACTGTGATCAATGGAATTCCATTTTAAAAATGGCAATTGCCCCATAACAGCTTCCTGGTCAGCACACTGTTAAACTGTAATATCACCCACTTGAGCCATAGGGAAACATGGGCATTTCCTTGCACATTCAGTTGTAAGTGACAGCTGCTGATATATAACTGAAAGCAACTGGTATGTTTCAGTTCTGACAAAATATTGTCAGAACTGGAAGGGATCACTGTAAGAAGAAAATGGTGAACTTCTGAGAGAAACTGATGGGGAGGTTAGTATGTAATATTCATTTTCAGGTACATCATGTGTTTATTATAAATAATATTACTCACTTCAGGTTTCCCTTAAGGGACAGGAGAGGTTAATGGCTGCATACTTTATTCTGTGCAGTTGTCAGGGTTCTTGCAAACCGTCGGGGATCTGTTGATCCTGTCACTGGTATCAAGGGGCGAGCAGCTCCAGGGCATAGGGTCTAAACTAGCACAGGTCTTCACTAGCGCACCCCGCAAGGGATGATGGTCCATCACCCCTAGTGGGTGGCAGGCTACTTTGCTGCCTGGTGCTTGCCAGATCACGACCTCTAGGACTACCGTACCAGTGACGGAAAGAACAGAGGCTACCTGACGGTATGATAGGGGATACAGGTGGAGTGGACAGTTGGGCAAGGACAGACTAGCAGGACCAGACTGGCAGGACAGGAAGGCCTAATCAATAGGGTTCCCAGGAAGGAACTTGCAGGCTGGGGAAAACCCAGGAAGGGAGCTGACTGATTGGTTCCCTGAAGGCAATGGACAGACGGGGAATCCTGGATAAGAAGCTGACAGCTAAAATGCCAGGAGGGGTACTGACTAACATGGTAAGTCCGGGAGAACGCAGGAGAGAACGGGCAGGCTGAAGGAAACCCAGAGAAGCTGCAGGAGACTGGAGAGCTCCTGGAGGAAACGAGCATGTTGAGGGAAACCCAGGGAAGCTGCAGGAGACTGGAGAGCTCCCGGGGGGAACTGGCAGGTTGAGGGAAACCCAGGGAAGCTGCAGGAGACTGGAGAGCTCCTGGAGGGAACTGGCAGGCTGAGGGAAACCCAGGGAAGCTGCAGGTGACAGGAGAGCTCCCGGAGGGAACTGGCAGGCTGAGGGAAACTCAGGGATGCTACAGGAGACTGAAGAGCTAGCAGAGGGAACTAGCAGGCTGAGGGAAACCCAGGGAAGCAATGGACAGGGAGATGACATGGATGATCCAAAGAAAGGATCAGATATGCAGGGTTACGGGCAGGGAAATGTCTGGCAGTAGAACTGGCAGGCAGGGATCCTGTGTTAGGCTTCAGGCTGACAGGTGACTGACAGGCAAGCAGGTTTAGCAACAGGGATTAGCCAAAGAGATGTCAGAACAACCAGGGAAGCCTCTGGGCTATCCAGAGGTTTCCATCAACTAAGGTATCAAATATTGTATCAAATTTCCCCTTTTCAGGTATGCTTTAAGATGGCATGATCTTTCCAAGCTTTTCCCAAGTTCTGCTGTGACCACATTTGAGACCTGTATTTGATCACAGTGTGGAGGAAGGGGTACTCTGCACACAGTCAGAAGAGCTGGGATGTATGTTTTGGGGCAGCATTAGCGGCTTGGGCAAGTATGCTGTTCAGTAGAAATAGCATTCCTGAGACTGCTGCCTTGGCTATGACATTTGGTTTTTGGCAGCGTTTTGTATGAGTATCCTACAGGTCACTTAATCCTAACCAATTTCCTAAACATTAAATCCCCTTCCTGATACCTACCCCTAACCTCACTCCCAAATAAATGTCTTCCAGGTCCCTAACCTTCCTTTAGGGGCGTAACTACATTAAGCCCACCACCTGCAGCAATCTGTCAGTCGGGCTCTCCCTCATAACGGGGGAGGGGGGGGGGAGTTCTATTTGTAATGCAGAGCACCAGACCAGTGGCAGTGGAGCATTATACATTACCTGTTCCCGGAGGCAGGACAGGTTCTCTACAGTGTAGCTTATTGCTGCATCATGCAGCCTATCAGTCACCATGCAGCTTCTGTCTCTGTCGCATGACGTGCAGTGAGTGTATCCGCAACGTGCATGGCTGCATGGCGTGGTGTTAGGAGTGTATAAAAGTTTTACACACTCTTATAAAGCATATTTTTGGATTTCTATTGGAGATGTTTAATTTGATACGGGGTACATTCTATTATGAAAGGTCCTTTTGTCTGCTATAGATTTTCCTTTGTGTTGTAACAGTACAGTCTTTCTATACTTTAGAACTTCAAACAATGATCTATATTATTTTATTATTATATTACCTGATTATTACATGCAACGATGATATGCTCTGGCTCTGGCATAACTGCACTTTCTTGTGCCACTAATGTGTCTTTGTTGCCCCCTGGAAGACGGTAAGAAGAGAAGAGCCCGTAGTACTGCTTCATACACATAGGCTGTCCTGATAGCTGACCACGAGCATAGTCTACGGGCAAAGCATGCCTATAATAATAATATACAATAATTACTATGTACATGACATTTGCTGTATATTCAACCAATATATCAATATTCTTACATAGTTTCCTGAAGACAAGAAGTCTCAAAACCATTGAGTTCAACCTTCTATGAACTCTAGATATGTTGATCCTAAGTAATCCAAAACCTCCTCTAGCTATTTTTTTGAATTTTAGCTCTCCAGGTAAAATTGTATTAGTGGTACGTAGGGATGAATAAGAATGACACTGGCAGTCTTTCCAGAATTTCCTAGAACTTTGTGTGGTTCTGCAAATTTCTTTTTATTCTGCGCATATTCAGAAGAAAGAGGCAGGCACCAACTGTGACAATGTGTATTTATTGTGACAGGTTCTGGATACAAACGCCATGCAAACACCATTCAACATGCCACTCCTGACTTGTGATGGCTCCTGCCATGCGTGGTGAGATGGGCGGGTGTGGGAGTGGGTGGAAATGGATACATGGGCACTAGAAGGCCCTAATGATGCCCAGGGACAATAATGTGACCAAGCAAGCAACTTGCAGACGTGAAATGGCTGTCGTTAGGTACTTCTATTGCCCATGCATCCACTTCCACTCCCACGTTTGCCCATCTTATCACGCATGGCAGGAACCATTACAAGTCAGCAGTGACACGTTGAATGGTGTTTGCATGGCACCTGTGTCTGGAACTTGTCACAATAAATCTACATTGTTGCAGTCATGGTTGGTGCCTGCTATTTTATTCTGGATGTCCACAACTTGGCTTTCTCTCTTATGTTTTTCTTCTAACCCTAACAACTAAATCTAACATCCCCTTACCCTGCCACCTCACACCAACTCTGTCTTATCTATGCCTAATCTTGGCCAGCAATCCTATCCTGTACTTAAATGTTGTTATCTGTTTCGAGACTGAAAAAGTTAGATACTTGCCTATGGAGAGGGAATGATCTTGATCCCATAGAGCCTTCCTGGTCCTCTCTCTGTGCCCTCGGTCTACTGCTGTCCCCTTGTGAAAGTTATTGGACCAACTGGTCAAATACGCCTTCAGGAATCCTCCCTGAGTACATTATTCGAAGACTAGTGGGTCCATGCTGTGCATGCGTGAGAGCATACTCACAAATGCGCAGCACAGATGCACCTGGCTCTGGAAGCACTCATGGACGCAAGTACTTCTGAAGCCTTCCGCGGACTCCCGAATGCACTGCCTTTTACAGGGGAAATCGATGGCCTGAGTGAATGGAGAGAGGACCATGGTTCTATGGGATCAAGAGCCTCCCCCCTCCTTAGGTAAGTATGTACAGTAACTTTTTTCAGATTCGCTTAACATTTGCTTTAGGCTGCCTAGGGAAAACACCATTGAGTTGGGAAACCACATGGGTGAAGTGGCATGTCTACGGCACCCCAGTGCTGGGCCGAAATTACGCATTAGCGTAATTACGCATCGTAATTCACTACAAATGCACCGTAAGCGTTACGTGTAAGGTTACGGTATTACGCGTAATTTTTACGCGTAGACCGTAGGGTTACGTTTTACGCGTAACAAATTATGCGTAAGACAGTAAACTCCCATTGAAATTACACAGTCTGCCGTAATCGCGTAATATTACGCTCCCGTATAATATAAAAAAGCCGCCGACTTTAAGGGTTAATAGCAAAGCCCCCTTAAGTGCTAAGAGCCTCAAATTTGGAGAATATATTAAGGAGATCAGAAGGAATAAGAGGAAAAATTTTTTTTTTCAAAAAGACCTTATAGTTTTTGAGAAAATCGATGTTAAAGTTTCAAAGGAAAAATATATACATTTAAAACCCGCCGACTTTAACGGTTAATAGCAAAGCCTGCTTAAAATTTAGGAACACCAAATTCACAGGGTATATTAAGGGGATCAGTGGGAATAAGAGGAAAACATTTTTTTTCAAAAAGACCTTATAGTTTTTGAGAAAATCGATTTTTAAGTTTCAAGGGCGA
Organism: Hyperolius riggenbachi; assembly: GCF_040937935.1. Classification (NCBI taxonomy): domain Eukaryota; kingdom Metazoa; phylum Chordata; class Amphibia; order Anura; family Hyperoliidae; genus Hyperolius; species Hyperolius riggenbachi. The sequence goes on from NC_090655.1 coordinate 151,729,605, forward strand.
AAATGTCTTTTAAATGCGGAAAATGTCAGGTTTTTTTGCACAGGTAACAATAGTGTTTTATTTTCATAGATTCCCCCAAGTGGGAAGAGTTTTACTTACTTTGTTCTGAGTGTGGGAAATATAAAAAAAAAACGACGTGGGGTCCCCCCTCCCAGACCTCTTTAACCCCTTGTCCCCCATGCAGACTGGGATAGCCAGAATGCGGAGCACCGGCCGCGTGGGGCTCCGCACCCTGACTATACCAGCCCGCATGGTCCATGGATTGGGGGGTCTCGGAAGGGGAGGGGCAGCCAAGCTTTCCCCTCCCCCTCCAAGCCCTTGTCCAATCCAAGGACAAAGGGCTCTTCTCCACCTCCGATGGGCGGTGGAGGTGGAGGCCGCGATTTCCTGGGGAGGGGTTCATGGTGGCATCTGGGAGTCCCCTTTAAAAAGGGGTCCCCCAGATGCCCACCCCCCTCCCAGGAGAAATGAGTATAGAGGTACTTGTACCCCTTACCCATTTCCTTTAAGAGTTAAAAGTAAATAAACACACAAACACATAGAAAAAGTATTTTAATTGAACAAAAAACATAACCACGAAAAAAGTCCTTTAATATTCTTAATTAACCATTAATACTTACCTGTCCCTTTAAAAGCCAGTTCCCACGCAATATCCTCGGAAATATACTAATCAGTTACAATGTAACAAAGTTATTACAATGTAACAACTTTGTTACTTTGTAACACCACCGCACCCGACGTCACTCGCCGCTCACCCGCCGGCCGCCGCATACACGCTAGTCCCCGCCGGCTCCCGCCGTCCACTCCGCCCATACCTGTCACTCATATACATGCTGGCACCCATGGGTGCCAGCATGTATATAGGTGACATATGGGAGAGGCGGGGAGGGCAGCGGAGCCGGCGGGGACTTAGCGTCCCTTCACCCGACAGAGCTCTGAGCTATATTAGCTCAGAGCTCTCGAAAGCATCTTTGTATTTGGGCTCCAAGGAGCCCCATTGGTCCTTAGCAGACCAATGGGGTTCCTTCAAATCAGAATTTGAATAACCTGAATTACGGTATACTTACGCGTAATTGCGTAAGTGCTATACGTAATTATAGACATGTACCGAAATTGAATGTCTATGCCGTAAGCGTAATTTCGTAATGCGTAATAGCGTAAAATTACGCGTAATGATCCGTAAGCGTAGCTTTCTCCATTACGACCAGCACTGCGGCACCCACACTTTAATGATACTACCACCATATTCTACCGCCTTTCTTTTTGTCCATAAAGTGACATTTATTCCCACAGAAGTGATGTCCATGTTTTTTTTTTTTTTTTATTATCAAAGGAACAGAATCAGCAGATCAATCGGCCAAGCAGCATTGTATAAAATGAAATAGTCTCCAATTTCATTGCACCACAGGGTTGTTTTAAGTCATTGCTAATTTTAAAACAGTAAAATGAATATAACATTGTATTGTTAATATTGTTTATTTATCTTGTAGTCAAAAGATGTAGTAAGCTGCATCACACATCATCTTGTCCCAAGGAACACTTTGTAAGACCAGAAGATACTTGTGCTCACTTTAGTGACATTTGTGTTTTACATTTCAGTGATGCAAGTTTCCCCATGCTGCTTTGTACATAAATTATACTGGTCCTTCATCCATCATTTGCTCGTCTACCCGTGCAAAACTGTCCATCTATCTCATAGGCACACCAGGGGTGCCGCTACATCACAGTGCAACTTATTTGGCCATTCCACTGTAAAATTAGGGTTAATGTCTACCCTGAAGTAATGCATCCAGTACAAACACATGAAGATTTTACATTTTTGGGATGTTTCTGTTATTCTTCAGGCTTACTATGCTACTTATTTGTATGTAAAATAAAGTGAGGGAGATGTATTATTTTTGCTTCTCACAAGGAAGTGCAAAACAGAAGCAGTGATACATTTTATGAAATTGATCAGTTATGAGGTTGGCTGCAGTAGCTAGATAGGTAGTCTATGGGAGGAGGATGGTAGGTGGGTGTAGTGCCAGGCTCATAGGCACCGCTATACTATGGGAGGGGAAGGGGGTTTGATGTTAAGAGACAAGGTAGTAAATAGTAAAATATCGGTAATAGAAAATTACTCATATTCTAACTATAGGCAATATCTTGCGCTCTTATTAACATGTGGCAATTTTAAATGTATATGTTATGGCCAAAACCAGAAATCGGCCAATTCTAGAATTGGCTGGTCGTTTCTAGAACTGGCCGATTTGACGTCGGCCAAAGTCAAAAATGCTGGGAATTTCTGACATTGGCCGGCCAGTTTGCAAAGTGGCCAAAGTCAACTGGCCAAAGTCCAAAATGTACAAGTCTCGGGTCCTTTCAAGCAGCATGAAAGGCACTCAGAACTTCGTCTCTGCTCTAAAAGATACGAAGTAGCAGAATAACCTTTAAAGAAAAGCATTTTTTTTTTACAGCTGATACAGATCCTACAATAAATCTGCAGTGTGTCTACTTACTGCTTTCATGGAAGCAGACATATTGTTAACACCCTGTATTTACTAATTAGATTCCTGAACCGACCCAGCTGACAGATCAAATATCACTAGTGATTAGTCACAGATGAGGACGAATTACACAGTAAACTCTCTAAATACATACAGGGTGTGCATTTCTGTATATTTTCCTTCTGTCCTGTGCAGAGTTCAGGTCCACTTTCTAAATACATTTCTATAAGTTTAAATGAATTTCTGAATGTTTTCCTTCTGTCCTGTGCAAAGAGTTCAGGTCCACTTTGTAAATACATACAGGGTGCATGTCTGTACGGTTCCATCCATCCTGTGCAGAGAGTTCATGCGCGCGTGGCAGGGGCCCGGGGCAGCCGAAGGGAAGCAGACGAAAGGTGGCAGAGTTGCAGGCGGAGGGCCGATGTGTTGGAGGGCAGAGAGCTCGTAGGGCCATGCTGGATAACAGTTGATGTGCAGGGGAGACAGGAGTTCAATAGCCAAGGAGGCATCGGAGACGTGGGTGAGCCGACAGGAGGCAGCAAGGAACAGCGTGGAGACGGAAGGCGGGGAGAGGAGTTGCTGAGGAGACGGAAGGCGGGGACATGAATTGCCGGGTAGACCGCAGCGGAGGAGGCGGGGTGAGCTGACAGGAGGCAGCGGGGACTAGGAACTTCGGGACTTGGCCGGCCACATCTAGTCAGAATGCGTTCTGGCCGGCCAAAGTCCGCAAATAGCCTCCGTTTCGCAAACTGGCCGCTTCAGCCGGCCATTTCTAGCTTTGACCGGCCAGAACCCGAAGTGGCCAGACTTCGGGTTCTGGCCGTAACATATACATAAAACCAAACCTCTAATGCATATACACATTTTGCGCCATCAAAATAGAAGATGACTCTGACCAATTCTTGCAGGTGTTTTTCTTCTAAACCTTACCCAATCTCTGGCATGGATGGTCAGTAACGGTAGCCTTATGTGATGATCCAGTGTTGGCTGACAATTTTGTAAGTAAAAACAGCTTGCGGCCAGAGATAAGGGTCCTTCCTTCTTACTACCCCATACTGATTGGTCTTCATGTTCATAGATTTCAGAAATCTCTGAGCAGGATGTGATCATTGCAAATCAGAGCTTTGCAAATCTATCAGCTGATCAAACAAATCACATGCTTCTCCATGAGTTCCCCTAGACATTACTATCCCTAGTTATAATTACTTTAAAATATTTTGCAAGTTCCAAATTACTGACAGAATAGTAACTTACATGTCCAACAGGGTTTTGTAATCAAGCACTCCAGAGATGAGGTTGGCAGTAAACCTGGAAGAAGAATGAAGAGTGAATGTAGTGGAAGAGAATGTAGTGAAAATAACTTCACTGTAATAAATTCATTGTAGTGTAAATAACATAATAAATAACATTGTTTATTTTTTTTAACAATATTCATTTATAAATTCTTTAGTCAATGTTTGCCCATTGTAAAATTTTTCCCATCCCAGATTTACATTCTGAAATAATCACAGGAGGTGACACCTTTGGCCCTGCCAGGTGAACTCTGCGTAATGTTTGTTTACTGGGAGATCTAAAGCCAGTAGAAACTCTGGTCTCTTAATAGCCTAGGGATAAGAAGCCTTGAAAAGACAATTTCTGGTTTTCAATTCAGATATCCGAATCCGGCCGGATACTGGGGTCGGATACCCGAATTCAGTTCGGGTATAAAAATGTCAAATTCGGATATCCAACCCGGATCGGATATCTGGATATCTGGACATCCGGATCCGAAATAGTTCCAGATAGTGAAAAGTGGTATCCGAGTATCCCTGGTTCTTCCTACTTGCAAGCAGCAAAATTGGCCAAACATTGGCTAATCAAAACTGGATATGTGTGTATGCACCCTAAATTCAGGCAAAGCATCATCTAAGATACTGTAATAGGGGGAAAAAAAAGTTATCAGTGAATTGGCTGTGGCATCACTTTTTGCCACTGCTACTGTCTTTGAATATGATTTAAATACTGCCTCAGGTAAGATGTCATTCAAATATAACATTTTTTGCAAATTTTAGAATTGTTTTAGCCGCAATTAGGAAAGCTCTTTTTAACAGCACAAAATTTCAGACTGTGTGTTTACTGGAAGAGGCTGTGACATGCCTGCCCCTCAGTTCTCACTGCTTCAAGGAGTCAAACAGTGGACACTGCGCCAACAATGCATTGGTTGTGCATGTAATCTATTTAAGAGTCGTAACTTCCAATGAAATAAAGGTAAAGATGCAGGATCTTTAAACTGGACTTTGTATTGTTCATATATACTGTATACCCTGTTCTGTGGATAAGGGCACCTGGATTCAGGGCTGTTTAACATTGAAAAAACATATGCACCCACATGTTGTCATGGGCTTTTGTATGTATAATACTGCAATGTTTTGGGTTCACATTGCTAAAAAAAGCAGCAGGCAGTATGTTGTGAAAACTTATTGTGATAAAAACGGTCCAAACCTGGTTCACAGAGAAACAAAGAAAATGTCTTCAAATGAGCTGGGTGTTTGTTGCATTAAAACTCATTGTAACACGTGCACTGTACATTAGCCCTCAGAGTGTGTATGCATTAAAAATGTTCTCTAGATGTACTCTGGTACAAAAATATTCCGGATTTATCTTGTAAAGCACATAGCCTTCTTAAAACAGAAGACTGAGGCCCCATTCACACTAGAGCGTTTTGCCGCGATTTCGGCAAAATGCTCAAACGCTAGCTTTTTAAAAGCGCTAGCGTAATGAAACCCTATGGACCCGTTCTTGGGCGATTTGTGCTAATCGCCACAAATCGCCCCAAAACGGGCAAAACCGCGAAATGCAAACGCGTCGCCTGCACCATTTTCAGGTGATTTCCCAGCTATCGCGTTTCAGTGCTATAGAAGCGCTAAACACGATCGCGGCAAAATTGGCCGCAGTGCTCAGTGATTTATCCGCTTGAAATCGTGGAAAATCACTCCTGCAAAACGCCGAAAAAAATCTCCGGTGTTTTGCGTTTCTAAGTGTGAATGGAGCCTGAGGGGCATATGCAATTCACTTTTTTCTCCTAGGTGAAATTTTTAAACTTGTCAATAAAATGCCTTTTAAACCGCCAGCGAGAAAACAAATACTCAAAATAATTTTGATAGTCTCGATTGATAATTTCCGACATGTCTGATCTCCCGCCGGATCGATTCCACGCTCAATTTCGCATAGGGAACAATGGGAAAAGATAAGAAATACGAGCAAAAGATAAGCGAATCGATCGTGGAACTGAGTGCAAAAATCGAGTGGGAAAACCGTACCGTGTATTCCCAGCATAAAACTCTATCAAAGTTTTTTTGTTTATAGAGATCTTTTTAGGATTTTTTTTAAATCCACTACATGATGGGTGCCCAAACTTGTATGGCTCGTGAGTTACTTTTGAAAATTGCAGAGTCCAAAAGATCTAGCAACATTTCAAATCCTTCTCCCCCCACTCCCAGCGTAGCAAATAGCTGCAGAATATTTCTCCCCCACCCCCACACATTGTCATGGAGTCATGGAGTTTCGAGCATCTCCACAAAAAACATGTATACATCCTCTCCTGCTCAGGAACTCAGGTTGCACACAAGATGGCGACCGACCTGTGAGGCAAGTCACAGAAGAACCGGGGAAACCTGGGGGGGCATGGCCACATTGCTGTGCAGGCTTACTGCGCACAGCCTGGAGGGCAGGAGAGGCTGTCTCATTCAGCTGCCCCATTCCCCTTCAGCTGTGCCTCTCCCCTTACTTCTCTGATTGGGTGTGTGCTGCTCTGCATAGGGCAGCAGAGCAGCACAATTTAACGGCAGCAAGATTTGACCGGCCAGCAGCAAAATTTTATGAGACATGGCCACGGGCCGCGATCTACCCTGCAGTTGTTTGAGATCCACCGTTAGATCGCGATCAATGTCATGAGCACTCCCGCAGTACATAAACCACTATGTCGCAGCTGCTTCTGGCTCATTATGCTTGCTGGTTTGACATTTTACGCAAATTTGTTTGTAAAAATTGAATTCTTTACATTTAAGTCACTGGCCGCCAACTTTAGTAGTCAATGGCAAAGCCCCTGTACTATTAACCGCTAAATTTAGCGGTTTAAAATTTGCACTAAATGCAAACGATGAACAGCCCATGTTTGCCAGGAACTGTCCACCGGAAAACTGACAAGAAGGAAATGGGTTATTGAGATCAGTATTAATGCTGGTAAGCAAATGACAGATCACAGAAATGGTAGTCACGCCATAGATGGGTAAAGGTGCTCAAACAATACTATTTGCAGCATCAATATCTTGCAAATAATGAATGATCAAATCTGCCAGAGACTGATGCTGATATGGGGCCACCTGATCATAATTTTGATCTATTTGAGATGGAAGCGATTGATCTGGCATGCTGGATAGATCTTGCTCGAAAGGGCTCGTTCGAGTGCGCATTGGTAGCAGTGTTCAATTCCCCAAAAACTGAAAATGTTTGTTTCCGCTTGATCCTACTGTCCTCATACACTGCAAATTTAGCATTTCTAGCACGTTCGGGGGCTGTGCTATTAATCTCTATCGTCGGCAGCAGATTTCACACACTCAGAACAAGAACTTTAAAATGCCCCCAGTATAGATTAGATAGGTATATGTCCCCAGTATAGATTAGATAGGTATAAGTCCTCCAGCATAAGTTAGGTAGGTATATGCCCTTAAACTGGCCATACACTGGCCTGATTTGCCGCCGTTTCGACAGCAGATTCGATCACTTGGATCTAATCTGCTGCCAATCGTTCACGCTACACGCTGAATTTCGATCCATTTCGTCCGTTCCCGTCGATCGCTCCGTGCGGAAAATTACCATCGATCGCCCGCGGGTAGGGAGCGCGTCGCTAGTGGCGTTCGAGTGCCCGACAACCGACGCAATAGAGCGGCAATACATTACCTGCTCCGCCGGCGCGACTCCAGTCCCCCGGTCACCGCTGCTCCGTCTCCGCTCTGGTCTCCGGCATGCTTCAGTTCCTCCTGCCCGGCAGGAAGTTTAAACAGAAGAGGGCGCTCTACTGTTTAAACTTCCTGCCGGGCAGGAAGAAGTAAAGCATGCCGGACCTGGAGACCAGAGCAGAGACGGAGCAGCGGTGACCTGGGGTCTGGAGTCGCGCCGGCAGAGCAGGTAATGTATGCGGGCTAGGGGTTGAGCAGCAGCAGCACCACTACCACCACAACAGATTGTGAATGGTTTCAGGCTGAAATCTGTTCACAATCTGTTTGCCGTAAAGGCAGCCATATGATCCCTCTCTGATCAGATTCGATCAGAGAGGGATCTGTCTGTTGGTCGAATCTGATGGCAAATCGACCAGTGTATGGCTACCTTTAGTATAGGTTAGATAGGTATATGTCCCCAGTATAGATTAGATAGGTATATGCCCCCAGTATAGGTTAGATAGGTATATGCCCTCAGTATAGATTAGATAGGTATATGCCCCCAGTATAGGTTAGATAAGTATATGCCCCCAGTATAGGTTAGATAGGTATATTCCCCCAGTATAGATTAGATAGGTATATGCCCCGAGTATAAACTAGATAGGTATATGCCCCAGTATAGGCTAGATAGGTATATGCCCCCAATACAGGTTAGATAAGTAGCTGCCCCCAGTATAGATTAGATGGGATAGGAAGCTGCCCCACCCCCTCCATAATGGAAGGGGGAGTCAGACCTCTCCCGGGCCGCCCTTCATGCTCCCTCCTCTGCTGCAGACTGCAGAGTTTGCGCAGGGAAGTGCTGTATAGAGCAGAAACTCACCTCCCTGCGTTCCAATCGCCTATCACTTGCCACTGGTCTGAGGTCTCCTCCTGTTTAGAAGGAAGTAAATATCAGTGTATCAGTGGCTATGCAGAGCAAGAGACCAGCGACTAATGATCGATGATTGGAATGCAGGGAGGTGTGTTGCTGTTCCATACAGCACTTCCCTTCGCTCACTCTGCAGTCTGCAGCAGAGGAGGGAGCATGGAGGGCGGCACGAGAGAGGAAGGGGGGGAGAGGTTGGGTCCCCCTCCCCGCAGTTGTGGCTCCCACTCCATCACGATGCCCCCCTTTCCCCAGCGCTCAGGACAGCCCACACGGGACGCACGGCCATAGAAAAGGGCCTGACTTTTGCCTTGCAGCACTGGGTCCCCGATTTTAATCCCAGCCAGGGCACTATCTACACTGAGGTTTTATGTTCCCCCGCGTCTGTGTGGGTGTCCTCTGAGCACTTATTTTCCTCCCACATACCAAAAACATACCAGTAAATGAATTACCCCCCTCCCCAAATTGGCTCTAGACTATGATACATACACTTCATAATACATTTGGGTTTGGGATATACTCGCCGTATAAGACTACCCCTCTTCCAACACACACCAAATAAAAAAAAAAATCATGTACTGGTGTTGTGTATGAACAGATACTGGTGCTGTACTGTATGTGTTACCCAGTATATAACAGTATACAGTGAATTGACTTGTTGCATTGGTCAACTCTCCTTAAGTAGACTGGTCAGCTCTCCTTGTCTACCTGTTTATCAGAGCGGTATGGAAGAATAGATTGCGCTCCCTCAGCAGGGAGATCTGAGATGCGGTAACAGGATAGGGCGTATCACCCGGCATCCAATGACACCCGGCGTATAAAACGACCCTCAACTTTTTATAAGATTTTCGAGGGTTAAAAAGTAGTCTTATACGCAGGAATATACAGTACATGGTCATATGACTAGGGTAGGGATTAGATTGTGACCCCTCTGAGGGACAGTTAAGTGACAAGACAATATACTCTTTAGAAAGCTGCGGAAGATGTCAGCGCTGTATAAATACTAAATAATAATAATTGAAGGAAATGAGATGACATCGCAGTGTGATCACCTAAGGGCCTGAGGCCCACTGCTGCAGATTTCAAGCATTTTTGAAACACGTTCAATGGAGTTTGTCACGGAAGAGCTGTGAGACAAGAAAACGCAATCACAATTGGTTTCCTACATCGACTGTCGTTACCAACCCAAATCAAAATTTTATGTTTAGGGATAGCAGACTGCCAAGCCTGGGGTCTCTGCCCTTTCATAGCTTCTGGCAGAGCTTCTTTTCATAAGATACATTTGATCTCTGATAAACCCTTTGCATTCAATTACCTGATTCAAAGAAACTTATCTCTCAGCTAAGTTTGATTCAGTACAATTTGGCCTAAACTACTTTAGAATGCAGGAACCACACAGCAGGGAGCAGGGAGCCTATTGAGAATTTGGTCTCTGGTAGACACAGCGGAGCCGTGCAACTAGCCTTAGGAATACATGTATATATGATTTTTGATTGTGGATCCGAGATGAAAAACTAATTTGGCTTGAGGAATGCCCTATAAACTATATGAAAGGAACACAATTATGCAACGAGTAAAAGTTTATCTGGGAACCACTTTAAGGAATACCGTTAATATGAGAGGTATGAAAGATATATCATTCTGCTGGTCCGGGTCTAGTGAATATTTTAATATTAAATTGGTGGCACGGACATCTCCAGAACCCGAGGTATTCAGTTACTTTGTGCCAGAACATGCGACACTAACCAAGTGTGATGTCATATGAACTGTCATATTCTGAGGATTCTGAATCTTTGACTGTTATGTGTGTGTGTGTGAAGCATAAACTGAAATATGAAAAATGTCATATTTAGATGACACGAATGTCCCACTCAGAAGGTTAACCGCACCCTGTCCAGTCCCTGGGCTGAACCTGAGACCCCACCCAAAAATGTTGGCCATTCAAAAGAACTTGACACGGCTCCTCCCCAGTCCTCCATATTCCCTCATTACGAAAACCTGCTGCTGGCCTGAGAAATGAGCTAGTGGCCATTTTGTCTGAACTCTGATCCGGAAACAAAGGAACTTAACGTGCTCTCCCAAAAGGACATTTTCACCTGAACTTAAGTATACATATTTTCTTCCCTTTTATTTTACACTGGCTTACCTTCTCTTTAATTGTTGATTTTAATGATTTCTGTATATATTAATTATTTATATTGCATTTATAAATAAATGACTTCTAAAAGTCATTTATTTTTCAGCAGGGCCGGTTCAAGTAGCAATTGGGCCCTAGGGCAAAATTAGCCAGGGGCCCCCCTCAACAGACACCCCCGACCAAAAAGCATCATTAAGAGCCCTTTGTTGCAGCCAAATTTCCCTCCTGGGCCCCTTAGCTGGCTGCTGACTCTCCCCCAATCACCTTCCAACTTAACTGTGCTCCCTAGGACCTCTGCAGTGTCTATGTCAGTGTAGTGTCTCACCTGCCCGCCAGCACAGATGTGACGCTACTCTGCCAAATACTCTGCAGAGTTCCTGGGTAGCAACAGTTAAGATGGGGAGGGACACCTTGGGGGCCCCTACAGGCTCTGGGGCCCTGGGGCAATTGCCCATTTTTTCCTATGGTAGCTCCGGGCCTGTTTTTCGGCTACATCTGCTATTCAGCCACACAGAATGAATCCTAGCTTTCTGAAGAGTCGCTACTACGGTTCATTATAGTTAGATTAGGGTGTCTTAACCATTTTATACGCAGGTATTAGTAACAGTCAAATTGGGCTTCTCTTCCCATTTAAACAGAGATGGTGGCAGCTTAGTATTTTGTGTTTTATAGTTCGCACGCCTCCTTCTAGTCTGTCTGCTGCCAAAATTCCAGCGGCTTCAGCTCATCGATTGCGTTCACGAGATTGGATGGTCTGTGTGCTGAAACCGATTGAAAAGCATTGTGCAGTCCGGCCACTAGTGGGCGTGTGACAGGGTTTAATGCGTTTAAATGCATTTTAACGTGTTAAAACGCCTGAAACGCATTTAAAAAATGCTTGAAAAACGCAGCAGTGGGCTCAGGCCCTTAGGAAACACAATCACATGTGTGATCACACTGCGATGTTAACTCATTTCCTTCTATTACTATTATTTTGTTTTTATACAGCGCTGACATCTTCCACAGCATTGTATAGAGTACCTCACTCTCCCTCACGCGTTTTTATGCGTTTTTAAATGCATGCAGGTTTTAACCGTTTTTTTTAAATGATTTTGGTCGTTTCAATGCATTTTCGGGCATTTAAGCGCGTTAAAATTCATCAAACGCGTTTCAGAAGCTCTTGAAAAACGCATGCGGTTTTATGCATTTTTAAAAACACTGCAGTGGGCTTAGGCCTTAACCACTTCAGGACCACAGGCTTTACCCCCCCCCCCCCTAAAGACCAGGCCATTCTTCACTAATAAGGCCACTGCAGCTTTAAGGGCTCGCTGCAGGGCCGTACATGTCAGCACTCAAGTGATTTCCCCCCACCCCTTTTTCTGCCCACCAACAGAGCTTTCAGTTGGTGGGCTGTTATTGCTCCCAAGGTGTTTATTGATTGCTCTCGTGCGTCCCAGAGGGACAACCGTGTGACATGGCTGTCCCCTGTACAGCGCTGCCATAGATTGCAGCGCTGTTCTATGTAAATAGACAGCGGTTTCGCCGTCTAACAGTCTCCTACCAGCGATCGCCGAAGGGAGGCTGATGACAGAGCGGAGATGCGCGTGCATTAGCGCACACAATCTCCTGCAAAACACGTCCACAGGACCTTACGCCGATCGGCGTTAGGCGCTTCTGGGGCTGCCACCACGGCCACGCCCATTGGCATGATGCGGTTGGCTAGTGGTTAATGGAAAATTGCCTTTACATTAATAGGCTTCTCTGTGCCAATTTCTAGCTTGAGGTCAGTACACTTACCTTGGAAAGCAGGGTATTTTGCTTTACACAACACACTTAAAAAATAATAAATTGTCTCCCCATTGTCAGAAGAAAATGGGGAGCTTCTGAGAGAAACTGATAGCAAGGTAACGATGTAATGTTCATTTGAAGTCACCTCATGTGTTTATTTTAAATAATTTTACTCCGTTCAGGTTCCCTTTAAGAAATGGAAACCTAAGATGCATTCATCTGCCTGAGACAGGTTTTATATATAGACACAAGCAGGCATTGTTCTGTCTATGCAAAATATTTTGAGGCACGGAACAGACTTTTTTGTATAGAAAATGAATTTGCATGTCAACAACTTTGTCAAATATTTCCCGCAATGCCTGAGTTAACTACAATAAATAAACACAGTTACAAGACATGGTAAACAGGAATAACAAAATATCATTTTTTTATTTTTTTTTACCTCAGATGATCATTAGCATCCTGAAAGTTGTGACGTGCGAAAGTAACTGCTGGGCTGGAATTAACGGGGAGGGGAACCCGGTTATTGAGATACATATCATCAAGCCAGTATTCATGTATCTAAAAAAAATAATAGATGCATTAAAAAAAAAAAAACACAAAAGAATCTGAAAACTTGGACTTTATAGTGTTGGTCTACATGGAAACACAAATACTATGTATTGATCTTAATATGGACAGGCTAGGTTCACAGTCCTGTAAAAACAATAACACAAAACAATGGAACGGTAAAGTCCTATTGCACGTTATGCAACTGTTGCATCTCAGTCAGGCCCCATGAACACTTGCAGACAGCATCGCATCGCGGCCCGCTTCCCTGCCACAAGAGGCATGCAAGTCTATGGAAACTTACACAGTTTGAGTGATGCAACCTGGTGTGCCGGAAGTATCAAAATCGCTGCAATCTCGCTGCAACATCTGCAGCGCATAACCGGATAATCCATAATTATGCGGTAATGCAAGGCAATGGGTGACACAGTAAGTGAATGACAGGAGTGCGGTGTGACACAGTGCGCATGCGTGGACCGACCGGAATCCCAGTGACATACTTCCTGCCCAGTAGTGAGTAAGTCATTAGCTGGGGGGTGAGCCTATGCATAATACCCTGTCGCTGCACCATGGTGCAGGGTCATATGAAACCTAATTTCTGTGGTGCGATGCGGTGCACACACCGCGACACAAATTCCAAGTGTAAAACTGGGCTCGATGAAAATTCCCCACCACTGTTAACATGCATCTCGCCATTGTTAATGTGCATCTTGTGCGGTAACGCACTGCATGCACTGCGTTGAGATACTGTGGTCCATTGGATCGCATTGCATCAGATGCACTCTGAACATTCCATAGACTTACTATTGCAATGCAATTTTCTGCATTAAAATGCCTCTGTATTGCACTGCAATGCACCACTGTGAACTTAACTGAATACATTTAAAAGCAATGAGTTACTGGTTGAACTCGATGGACGTATGTCTTTTTTTAACCAAAATAACTATGTAACTATGTAACTTACTAATGATGAGCAGGTGAATTTTGTTATACCTATTTTGGGGTGGAGAATTGCCAGATTTGTACTCTTTACCGCCCAAGGCCGCAATCACCAGCAGCCCCCTTCAGTATAGGTAGCAAAATAACCTCTTCCCACCTTCCCTCCAGTAGAGGTATCCAGATAGCTCCTCCCCTCCTTCCCTCTAGTATAGGTAGCCTGAGGATCCTCCTTCCTCTCCAGTATAGGTAGCCAGACGACTCCCTTATCCCCTCCCTTTCCCCCTTACAGTATAGGTAGCCAGCTCGCCTCCACACCACTTCAACAATCATTGTCATTCACTTCTCCGCTCATCTCCAGTGTAGAAGCTTCCAACGAGTCCCAAGTAAAAGACGGCAGTTGGAGGGACAGATACACAACGGTGGCTGATGGAGACGGAGGGGAAGAGGAAGCTTCTACGCTGGTGATGAGTGGAGATATGAGTGACTGGCAGCTGCTTTTCCACTCCCTGTGCTTGCAACTTTGCAATCCGGCCCAATCTGTAGTCACACGCCACAACTCCAAAGTGCACAGAGAGCAGGGCGTCCACTGCACAGGTGGCTGGCAGGAGAGTGCAGGCCTCCATATGCTTCTCTGGAGGTCTACTTGGCCCCCTATGTCTCCCTGGTAGTGTAGTGGTCCACATATGTTTGTCTAGTGTTCTAATGGCCTCTCATATATAGTACATCCATGGTGCTCTAGTGGCCCCAATACACGTTCATGGTAGTCTAGTGACCTCTCCTATGCTAAACTGGTGATTTAGCAAACCCCGTAGTTTACATGGTGGTCTAGTGGCCTCTGATAGTTGACCTTGTGGCCTAGTTCACAATAGTTCCCCTGGTGGTCTAGATGTCCCCCTTTCATTCCCCTGTTGGTCAGTGGTCCTCCATAGTTTTCCTGGTGGACTATTGGTTTCCATAGCTTTTTTTGGTGGTCAAGTAGTCCCCACAGCTTTCCTGGTAGTCTAGTGGTCCCCTGTAATTCCTATGGTGGTCAGTGGTCCACCAAAGTTGACCTGAGCACCCATATGCAGAGATCGGCAGCAGAAAACATGGTGGATAAGTATCTACTTACCTTCCCTAGTTCCAGCAATAAGCAGCTTCTAAGACGGTATCCCGCCTCGTACTGCCGCAAGTGCAGCAAAGGATTAACAATAAAGTGTGCCCTAGGCAAGAAACTTTGGCTTCCCTTTTTGATCCTTTTGGTATGCTGATGTAGAAAATGGATCAGAGAATCAAGCATTTGGGCCCCTTTACACCCACTAGGCCCCAAACACTTGCCTAGGTTGCCTTGTGGTTGATCCTGCGCAGTGCAAGTGCCAGGTCTAGGCTTGATGGCGTCATAAAGCCAGGTGCCAAAAACTAGAGGAGGTGCAATGCTGGATGCTGTCATGCATGAAGGGAAGCTGTTAGTCGATGGAACCAAAGATGAGTAAATATTTACCCACCATATTTTCTGCTGCCAATCTCTGCATATGGGGGCCCAGGTACTATGGGGGAATAAAGGGAGGTGAAAGCCATTCCTGCTCTTTGCCTGCCTTTAGTAATGACTATGATAAGTGGCAATATTAGTGATTACTTTGATCAGGAGCCAATTGACATGACTTCTGCCCTGTACAGGGAGATATCTATCAGCTGTCAAACTGTATTTACCCTGTTGGGTTAGACCGATTGTTGTGGGAGAATGTAGATGCAGCCTAGTAAAATCTATGGCCTGGCAGAGATATGAGGACACAAACAAGGCGTATATTTCAATTCGCTAAATCTGCAAGTGGTTGAGAAAGGGTTGGTAATGGTTGAGAAAGGGAATGGTAATTTTTGCACCTAAGAAGGTACTACCGATTAGCATAACGAAGGAATAGCATAAAAAATAATGTGCTAATTAAGCTGTAATAGTCTTGAATTTGGTCTATGTTGATTGCTGCAATTCTTCTGGATTTTCAGAAGATGCATCTGGACATATTTCCTGTAAAATATAATAATTATAACAGTAGCATAAACATCTATGTATTATTGTTATTATGACAAAAAGTGTATGTCTCACCCAATTTTCAGTGTTCTCCCTCCTTTCAATCAATTTTTGTTGCAGCATTTCCCCCAGACCTCCAGGCATCACAAGCCGTTCCACAATGGCTTTGCTTTTTCTGTATTGCTCTTCAGACACCAGATGTCTCATGCATTGCAGGTACGTATCCATAGTCTGTTTTAAAGGAGGCACTGGCAGCTTTGGTAATTCCTGCAGAAAGACCAGAGTATAACTTAGAGTAATTATAAATTGGTACAGTGTTTTCTGTTCTTGAAATATTTTAAACAGAATTACATTTAAAGGAAAACTGACCCAGGCAAAAGCTACCCGAGGTAAGAACAAAGGTAGGTTCATGCTGGATCCATATACCTCTGTGAGTTGTCCGTTGCACTCCTCATTCCCCTCAGTCCCTGTAATCACTCCTTGAAAAATCTGAGAATAGTGTTGGGGAAGGGAAAGTGCCAAAAAAGGTATAGTGCCAAATATAGCATGCCAAAGTTCCAGTGTCTCAGCTTTTCAGTTTTCATGAGTTATTTCCTGACTATCAGCACTGTTGTGTCTGAACTTCTGCTAGGATTTGTTACTTGTGTCTTGTTTATTCCACTGTCCACAGTACTTGCTAACTATTGACAAAGGCAGAGATCATCTCTGACAGAGATTGTGGCCACCTTTGACTACCAGCAGATGCTGGAAAACATCTTCGAATGCTGTCTGATATTGAGGGTCACCTATGAGTGTTGCTAGATACTGGGGACCACCTATGACTGCTGCCAGATATTGGTAGCCACCTATGACTGCTGGCAGATATTTTAAGCCACCTATGACTGGTGGATGATACTAAGAATCACTTATGATGGCTGGCTGATATTGAGGACAAGATTTGAGTGCTGATGCCTGATAGATACTGGGGACCACCTAGGACTGCTGCCAGATATTGGTGGCCACATATGACTGCTGGCAGATATTTAAACCATGTATGACTGCTGGCAGATATAGTGAGCCTATCATGGCTGGCAGATAGTGATAGCCATCTATGACTGCTGGATGATATTTAGGGTCACTTATTACTGCTGGAAGATGTTGGGAAACATTTATGACTGCTGGCTGATATTGAGGGCAACCTTTAAGTGCTGATATATATTGGGAGGCCACTATGACTTCTGAAAAGTAATGGGGGCAACCTATGAGTGATGACCTACATCGGGGGACTCCTATCACTACTGGCAGATATTTTTAGCCACCTATGACTGCTGGCAGATATTGTGGGCCACCTATGACTGGTAACAGAGATTGAAAGGCCATTTGTGACTGCTGAGCAAGGTGGGGGTAATACTGTAAGTGCTTTAACATTCAGAAACAAACTGTCAGGTATGTTCAGTTAACTAGTTAGATGGTTATTACCATTACTTGTGGAAATATCTTTATCCTGGAGGACAAGGAAGTGTTTCAGCGTTAGCAGCGGCCTGCGTGTGAGAGACGCTAGGGCAGACTGCGCAGGAAAAGACTCGGCGGTGCCCACTGGAGGGGCATCGGGGAGAGCCCATTCCTTTAAAAACTCTATGCAGTGTAACATCTGAAGCAAAATGTGAGTGTATTTTAATAATACAATTTTAAAGTTTTAAAACGGTATCAAGCTATGAGAGTTTTTACTCCCATTTGAGCTGAATGCCGTCATAGTGAAGGGAAGCCCGAATCCTGATGTACTGAGGAAACAGGATTCAACAAAGCGATTTACAACCCATCTAATAGGGGTTGTAATAGGAGGGTGAGTTGTTCCCTGATGGGTGCCCTCGTGGTGGAATTTGATTGTCTCAAATGAATGTGATTGAAGACAGATTTATACTGTACCTAATGTGGACTTACTACTTATATACGGATGTTTATGGACTAGATGTGTTGATGTGCGCTGCATTCATATATTTGAAACTAATTTATCCTTATATTACACTCTGTACAGGAGCCATTCCACACACATGGGAATGGCGGTATGTTGTATAATGCTGACAGCTACATGGTGTGTGAGCCTTTCATAACAATTGTGTTAACTATTTTGTTTTAAAAATAAACAAATGACATGTGAGGAAGTAGAACCTTATGAATAAGTGTAAATGTCACTGCTCCTCTTTGCATAGGATTCTGATATGCAAAAAAAGTTACTTTACCTCTGCTTCTTGTGAGCCTTTGCTTTCTGTTTTATCCAGTGGAGGTTTCTTTAACACAGGCATTGTGCAGCAGTGGAGTCCTTTGCCCTGGAGGAAGTTAAACCTATAAGGAAAAAAAGACATTAAGTACACAGCTGTGAAGACCATATTAAGAATTTTTTCAACAAACCCCCCCCCCCAAAGAAAAAAAAATCCTGTATCAACATGTATGTGTTACTGTATGCATTGTTCAAGGGAAAATGCATTAAACTCAGAATTATTGGCATTGTTTCTACATTTCAATAGTACCATAGCCAATCAAGGTATCTTTTAAAAAGCATCCCTATAAAAAAAAAAAGCGTGGTCATAGAGAAGGAAGGAGCTAGAAACCCAAGCAGGTAGTCCTTGCTTCTGAAGTCTTGTAGCAATGCATTGCATTATTATTATTATTGTTGTTGATTTATAAAGCGCCATCATATTCTGTGGTGCTGTACAAAGTAAGAAACAAACATGGGGTACATAATAATACAGACAATGGTGTACACCAATATACAAGATACATAATTAGTGATAAAATACAAAAATGATACAAAATACAGATTACAAAATACACAATTAGTAATCACATTGATAAAAGTAACATGATAATTAAAATGTATAATGATTTCCAAGACACAAAAGGGGGAGAGAGCCCTGCCCTTGCGAGCTTACAATCTAAAAGGAATG
The DNA here is from genome assembly GCF_040937935.1 of Hyperolius riggenbachi. Lineage (NCBI taxonomy): Eukaryota > Metazoa > Chordata > Amphibia > Anura > Hyperoliidae > Hyperolius > Hyperolius riggenbachi. The sequence continues at coordinate 151,748,253 of NC_090655.1, forward strand.
GTGGGGAAACAAGAGGAGGGGTAGTATACAACAACAATATAGGGGCAGTGGGCCATATGCAATTCACTTTTTCTCCTGAGGTATCTCCTAGGAGATAATTTTCATTTTCTCTTTAAACTAACTTTTCAGCATTTTACAATTTAAAAAGTACCCAAATGCTGGTGAAATAGTACTATCAAATTCATATTGAGTATTTTCTTGCTTGCTGGTAGCTTAAAATGCATTTTATGAGATGTTGTAAAAATATCACCTTGGAGAAAACTTGGAGAAAAAGGGAATTGCATATGGGCCAGGGTGTTTTAGGATACCTAGTAGGAGTGCAATTTGGTCTTAGGACAAAGGGATATGGCCTATGGTAGCGCATATGCTTGCATACTGGCATCCACTCATATTTGAAATTAGTGAAGAGTTCAACTATTTGCTAGGTTTGAGAATCATTGTGGATGCAAATAATTTATTGGAACAGTAAAGCTTCCAGCAGGGAAAAATTTGACAATCCAGCTAGAGCAAAATGTTCTAATGCAATTGTTTTCGGAGCTGTTAATTTTGGGTGCAAAAGTGAGTGTTAATACAGCACCCAAAGCATCAGTGTGGCAGAAGGTGGGTTAGTGCTATAAGAGGGTTAAGGTTGGGTTAGGTATAGTTAGAATTGGGAAGAGTTGAAAGGTTAGGAGTAGGTAAACTGCAAAGTCCCCTGCAATGAAACTGCTGTGCTCCTGTACTGGAAGGGGTTGAATGGTATTTCATAGAGGAAGACAACATGCTGTATACAAATTAAACTGTGTAAAAGAGAGTGAAATAATTTCTGATCTTCGGTTTTTGCTGTTGTTGTACCACCTTCCATCTGTATAGGAAAAGAAAGGTGAAGCTCACCTCTGGTTTCACATGATGAAAACAATCAGACAGCCTTAAAGTTTGTCACAAGATTTTTTTGGACAGGCTAACACAGGCATGGGCAAACTTGGCCCTCCAGCTGTTAAGGAACTACAAGTCCGACAATGCATTTGCCTTTATGAGGCATGACTGTGGCTGTCAGACTCCTGCAATGCATTGTGGGACTTGTAGTTCCTTAACAGCTGGAGGGCCAAGTTTGCCCATGCCTGGGCTAACAGATCAAAAGAAAACTGGTTGCTAATTTTACCTGTTTACTTTATCCTGTAGATCTGGCTAGTTAAAGACTTACCTAATATTGGCAAACCTTATAAAATTCCTGGATTTATGTGATTCTTCTGATTTAAAAAGTGTGCACTTAGGAACCAGAGAAGTATGGAAACTGAGGGAGGATTCAGAAGTTATTATTATTTGGCATATAAACACTCTAGACAGTGATCGTCGGAATGGGAGTGGTGTGAGAATAGAGGCATAAGGCATCAGTGATGGTGGAGTGAGATGGGAAATAAGGTAACCAGGTTCAGTGGTGGAAGAGGATGAAACAGAAGTCAGTGGGGGTTGATTACCATAGAGAGGCATGGTACAAGGAGCACATATTGCACAGCCGCTACATGAGTTGGGCACCGGGTGGTGCAGCTAGTAATAAATATCTGTAATTTACATTACTAGTATTTTACTATGCACTGCCTGGCACCCATTCTCATCTGAAAACTTCCATCCTAGTGCCTAAAACTAACCCCTCCACCTAATTTCTAAAACTAACCTCCCCCTCCTAATCCCTTACATGAACCCCGGAGCCCGAATAAACCGCTAGTTGTAGCCAATTGTCTACAATCAGCTACAACCATTATTTCCTAAGTAGTAGCTGAATGACTACTATCCGCATTGGGTGCGCAACTCACCACTTGGGCACCCAATTACCTATAATTAACACAGGCATCTGTTAGATGCCTGATGATCCCTAAACCCAAATGACCAGATCTGTGGTATAGGAAGTATAAAGATCAGTCATGAAGCAGGGTGGGAGATGATGCAACAGTAAACAGGGATGACAGAAATGGATGGGATAGAAGATGAAAAGCGAAATTAACTAGTGAGAAAAATTGGGATGGTGCATCAGGAATAGTGACAGCAAAGGAAGATGGAACATAGGACGAAGGGTATCAGAAACAGTGTAATGAGACAGGTGAAGAGTCATCCGTTTTTAGTAATAATGAAATAATGGGACAAGAGTTGGCAGAAATCTGTTTCAATGCAATGAGATAGGAGAGTAGGTTGAAGCAAGGCCTTAAATTCACTCTGTTTGGGCTATAGTGTGCTGGTCGATTGTCTTAAACATTGGTGGATAGCTGTTATACAGTATAACCAACAGTGATGAGCAAAAATGCCAATATTCTTTTCGACTTATTTTTGCGAAAAAATAATGCAATTTTTGCCTCTACAAGTGTAAATTCGCTTGAATATCTTAGCTTTTTTTTTCCGCCTAATATTTGCCGGCTTGTGGTTAATAGCAAAGCCCCCTTACCACCTAGAATCACCAAATTCACAGGGTATGTTAAAGAGAAAAGTGGATACAAGAGAAAAAAAATTCAAAAAGACTTTATAGTTTTGGAGAAAATTGATTTTAAAGTTACAATTAGAAAAAAATATACATTTAAATGCGGTAAATGACAGATAATGTAGCAACCTACTGGTAGTGTAAATTTACATATATCAAAAGAAAGAGCAATGAATTTCATGACGGGGTTTCCGAGGGGGTACATACGCAGTGTGTAAAGACCCCCTGGAAACCCAGTAGAAGTTATGAACTTCTTTTGTTCATAGTGTGAGAAATTAAAAAAAAAATACACAAGGGGTCCCCCCTCCCAAGCCTCTTTAACCCCTTTTCCCCCATGCAGTCTGTGATAGCCAGAATGCGGAGCATGGGGCTTCGCACCCTGGCACACTTTAGGCCCCTCAGTGCCAATTGGGCATTGTTTAAATGCCACGGGCTACCTGAGCATTGTTTCTGACCATGTCCATCCCTTCATGACCACCATGTACCCATCCTCTGATGGCTGCTTCCATCAGGATAATGCACCATGTCATAAAGCTCGAATAATTTCAAATTGGTTTCTTGAACATGACAATGAGTTCACTGTACTAAAATGGCCCCCACAGTCACCAGATCTCAACCCAATAGGGCATCTTTGGGATGTGATGGAATGGGAGCTTCGAGCCCAGGATGTGCATCCCACAAATCTCCATCAACTGAAAGATGTTATCCTGTCAATATGGGCCAACATTTTCTAAAGAATGCTTTCAGCACCTTGTTGAATCAATGCCACATAGAATTAAGGCAGTTCTTAAGGCGAAAGGGGGTCAAACACCATATTGGTATGGTGTTCCTAATAATCCTTTAGGTGAGTGTATTTTTTAAAACATTTTTTTTTGTGTTCATAGTTATTGCAGGATAGGGAGGCCGCAATAGCAGCATAGGGGGCGCTATTCTGGCTGGGAACGCGAAGAATCACTCGCGTTCCCAGCCTGTCGGCCGGTGACGGCGAAACCGGAAGTCGCCGCTGGCCGGTCCAGGGACATCTGATGGAGTCAGCGTGCGAACCGATCAGCTTTAGGGGGCTGAGGGAAGCCCCAGGTGAGTTAAACTCATTTTTTCTTCCTGACTTTAGGTTCACTTTAACTGCTTGTCCTCATGCAGGCTGGGATATCCAGAATGCGGAGTGTGGGGCTTCGCACCCTGAGCTATACCAGCCCACATGGTCCATGGTATGGTATGGCAAAGCCTCCCCCTCTCCCTGGAGCCCTTGTCCAATTCATGGAAAACTGGTTCTTCCCCACCTTCGGAGTCCCAAGAGAAGGTGGGGACGATCATGCCCTGGGGAGGTTCATAGTAGCATCTGGGAGTTCTCTTTAAGAGGGGACCCTAGATGCCTGCCCCTCCCCAGAAGAAATATGTATAGGGGTACATAGTACCCCTTATCCATTTCCACAAAGGGTTAAATGAAATAAAAACACAACCATGAAAAAAGTATTTTAATATTCTTAATTAACCAGAAATATTTGCCGTTACCTTTAAAAAAATGTTTCCACGTCAATATCCTCGGAAATGTCCCACTTCAATATCCTCTAATGTTGCAATCTTGGTTGAATATCTCCACGCACCAGCCGCAACACACCGCCGCACCCCACGCAGCTCTAGCTATACTTAATATAGCTAGAGCTCTGTCCGTCCCTCCTGCATGGCTTTTTGCTCGCCTCCCGCCCACTGCACCTATCGTGCCCAACCACGCAGGCACCCTGGAGCACCCATAGTACCCTGATAACAGAGTGCTATGGGTGCTCCAGGGTGCCAGTGTGGGTGAGGGCAATAATTGCAGTGCACGGGGAGAAGAGCCGGAGCCACGGAGGACAGAGCTCTAGCTACTAAGCTACTAAGTGTAGCTACAGTTGAAGCATCTTTAAATTTGGCTCCAAGGCTCCCCATTGGTCTATTAACAGACCATTGGTCTGTTAATAGACCAATGGGGAGCTTTGGAGCCAAATTCATTAGCTATACTTAGTATAGCTAGAGCTGTGCAGGGAGCGACGGTGTGTGGCGGCGGGTGCACAGAGATCTTCAATCAAGATTGAGGATATTGGCGTGGGAACATTTTTTTTAAAGGTAGAGCTAAGTATTTATGGTTAATTAAGAATGATAAAGGACTTTTCTCATTGTCATGTTTTTATTTCATTTAACCCTTTGTGGAAATGAGTAAGGGGTATTTTGTACCTCTGTACTCATTTCTCCTGGGGAGGAGGCTGGTATCTGGGAGTCCCCTTCTTAAATGGGACTCCTAGATGCCACCATAACCCCTCCCCCCCGGGCATCATCGCCCCTACCTCCTCTTGGGGCACTGGAGGTTGGGAAGAGCACCTTCTCCATGGATTGAACAAGGGCTCTGGGGAGAGGGGGAGGCTTGTCCGTCCCTCTCCTCCAGAGACCCGCTATTCCATAGACTATGCGGGCTGGTATATTATATGGCTCAGGGTGCGAAGCCCCATGCGGCCCGGTGCTCCGCATCCTGGCTATCCCAGCCTGCATGGGGACAAGGGGTTAAAGAGGCTTGGGAGGTGAATCCCATGTCATTTTTTTTTTAATTTCGCACACTCTGAACAAATTTTTTTTTAGAAAAATAGGTAAAGTTGCCAGGGATCCTTATACACCCTTTTGCGGCTGTATAGTGATCCCTGGCCAAAGCTTGTCACTTCAATGGACTTTCCAGATGCAGTGCATAAGGACCCCCTAGACACCCCATCATAAAATTCATTGACCTTTCTTTTGATATATGTAAATTTACACTACCGTTAGGTTGCTACATTATCTGTCATTTACCGCATTTCAATGTATACTTTTTTCCTATCGTAATTTAAAATCGATTTTCTCCAAACTATAAGGTCTTTTTGAATTTTTTTTCCTCTTGTACTCACTTTTCTCTTTAATATACCCTGCAAATTTGGTGATTCTAACTGGTAAGGGGGCTTTGCTCTTAACCACGAAAGTCAGTAAACATTAGCGAAAATGCAAAAATGTTATTGTATCATGAAATATCTCGAAAGCGAAAACGCAAAAATGTAAGCGTATTTTCAGGAAAAAATCTCAAACTAAAATGCCTTCGGCGAAAATTCGCAAGCAACACTAACCAGTGCTGACACTTGGCTATTAAACAACTGCAATTTGGCTACTGAGTAGCTAAGTATGTAGGAGGTTAACTTGGGTGCCAGTGATCTCTGATCTGAACTAGAAAGTGGTTAGCTTTAGCGTGGTGGTGGTGGGGGTGTTAGTATTAGGCAGCTGGAAAGCAAATAGTATACTGGTATCAGGGGAAAACCCAGGATTTTCAAGGGCGGGATTCTTGAATTCTGAAAGGTCTCCCTCAGCCACGCACAATACAGTATAATAATAATTCCTGTCATACTGACCGACAATGGGATAGATCAAGAGCAGTTTGGAAACAGATACTAATGAGGATAGCCGACATTGGTAATGAAGGGGAAAGTGAAGCATTCACCAGCTGGAGCACAGGACTGTGCTCATACCTGACTCTTAAGTTCCTTAGAGCTGCTCTATGCTCTGTACACATGCTACTGCTCCATGCTCAGTACACACACTGCTGCTCCATGCTCTCTCTGTACACACGCTGCTGCTACATCCAAAGTCAACTGTAGCAGGGAAAGAAAGGGAGCAGTGCTGTGAGCTGCAGGATGCCTGCAGATATTCTGGTGTCTAAACTTGCACCGGCCCTGGTCTGAGGGGGGATTCTGGGCAGCTGTAATTCCCCCCCCCCCCCCCCTCTGCATTTACCTATGGGTATCATCCGGCACCCAAGTTAATGAGCACCTTTAAAATGTGTATGTGTCTCAATTGGGTTCAGCCCAGTTCAAGCAACAATGTTAAATGCCAGCGCAATATGATGCCAGCACCTTTAAAGTAAGTATGTGTAAATAAGTTGGGTGCAACCAAAGGAACAATGTTAAAGTCCAGCCGCTATATATAATGCCAGCTGTAATGTTAGGGTTTTCTGATATCAGGTAGAGCGAGTAGGTGGTTGGCCATAAATGACCAAGTACCAACCTCAAAACATTACAGTTGGTAAAGAAGGCATTGGAAGGCATTGGAAGATGACTAGCAACAATAATTAATGGCTATGAGTATTAGTTGCCTTAAAGAGAAACTCCGACCAAGAATTGAACTTTATCCCAATCAGTAGCTGATACCCACTTTTACATGAAAAATATAATGATTTTCACAAACAGACCATCAGGGGGCGCTGTATGACTGATTTTGTGCTGAAACCCCTCCCACAAGAGGCTCTGGTACCGTAAGGTACTCTGGGCAAACTGCCACAATGTAACAATGACACACACAGGAAATGGCTGTTTATAGCTGTCTGTTAAAGCCAGAACAGCTACATAATCTGCCCACAGTAACAATGTCACCATGTAATACATGTCAGAATGTGAATCTGGGAGAGGAAAGATTTTACAATGAGCAAACTCTGACTAAATCATGTATACATAATTATTGTAAAAATTAAGCACCTTTTTATATTAAATTATTTTCACTGGAGTTCCTCTTTAAGAGGGTAAGTGTTAGTGAATAGGGTAGGGTGGGTAATAATTAACAAGGTTATAGAGTTAGGTGTCAGAAAGGATTGTAGGCTGGGAAAGGGGAAGGTGCATTTAGGCATATTAGGAAGGAGTTTATGTTGGGGGGAGGCTAGGGTAGTTCATTAAGAAGGATTTGATGTTAGACAGGGATGTTAGGGCTCAGTATTAAAAAGGAAAAATAGAATGATAGCTGAGCGACAGAGGGTTGTGCTGAAAACCCTTCTGAATGCAGATTGTAAAAGCTCAATAATCATATTTTTTTGTTATTCTAAGCTGGCCTTAGCTCATGCTCGAATGATCTAGTAAAGGTGAAGCATTAAGTGGTTTAGGTCAGGAATGCAGCAGTGAAGGTGATTGTAAATAATGTGCAATGGGAACGTGTGCTGTGGGGATCAGAAATGATAGATCAAGACGGACCTGGAAACAGAGGTGATCAGCATTGGTGCAGTGGAGGCAAAACAGAAGGCAGCAAGGGATCTATGGTAGTAGAGCATGATTGGGAGCAGGGCCAGATTCACATGTTGGGAGCCTCTAGGCACAGAAATTCTGACACCCTTAACTGCGCCCTCTGCCACTGCCACACCCACAAACCTTCTGTCCTGTCCCAACGTGAATGAGGGTTAGCCCGCCAAGCTGCACCATAAGTGTGCTGGCTGCCCCCGTTTTTCAACCGCACATCCAGACCTCTATACTCCCTCACTCCCTCATTGGTGATCAGCCCAGCTCAGTTCATGTAGCATAGAGAGCTTGATGGGACTCTATGTACTTTGGGGACTGTGCGGCTCCAGGATGGTGAGCATGGGTGCACAACCTATGGCAGTCATCTCTCAGCACACCCGTGCCTAGAGCTAAATCCAGCCCTGATGGGAAGTGCAAGGTAAAGGAGATCAGGGACTTTGGAGTGAAATAAAACATACAGCACTGGTGATGTAGGATGAAATAGCAGGCAATGGGGATCAGCAATTGCAGAATAGAATGGAAAATAAGAATCATTACTGGTAGAATAAAAAGATCATGAAGCAGTACAGTTAAGCACAATGCAGCAAGATGGTAGAAGAGAAATGAGTAAAAATGATGTCATATTGAGTAGGAGGAGATCCTGGATATATAATCTTTAAACCTTTAAAATATACTGCCAGGTAGCCATCAAAACAGGGCGTAGATTTCAATCAGTAAGGTCCATAAGTAGTTAAACTGTACCTGAGATAGGGCCTTAAAAAGAAACCATACATGGGGCTTCCTCCAGCCCCCTCTGGCCTGATCGCTCCCTCATCATCCTCAGTTGCCTCCTGGTTCATCCGCAACTGGCCCTGGTAAGCAGAGGCGTAACTGTAAGGGTGCACATAGGGCACCTGCCATAGTCGCCCCTTTCCCTCACTTGGGGGTGTGCATCCCCAAGCAAATTAATCACCCATGACTACTATTACTCTGGCTGCCTAGTGCCCGCAGCAGGAGAGGGACTGTGTGTTTGTGTCCTTGCGGCTGTACCCACTCACTGCATTCCATAATGCTCCTCCTCCCCAGCCACGCTGCCAGCAGTGATGGGCTCAAATTCGGATTCGGGTGATCTGGATAGCTGCTATCCGGATTTCACCCAGTAATGCTGTGCGGGCTGGGTGGGGGGGTCAATCTTACTTGTTGGACGTCTTCTTCGGTCCGTCCCTCGACGCCTCCCACGATGCGGTCCACGCGTGTCACGTGATTACAAACACTTCCTCCTTCAACCCGAAAGGAGGAAGTGTTTGTAATCACGTGACTGCCGCTTGGAGCGCATCGCGGGAGGTGCCGAGGTACAGACCGAAGAAGACGTCAGACCCCCCCCTCCCGCCCAGCCCGCACAGCATTACTGGGTGAAATCCAGATAGCATCATTGGCCACAGCAACATAAAGTGAAGACCCAGAGCAGTGGGAACCCCAACTACTAACCTTCTTTTCCTCCAACACAGGGGAATATTCTTCAGCTCAGGTGTTTTTGTGGCCATGCTTGTTATGGGTGTGAAGATACTGATGGCCTTACTTGTTTTATGACCCTTGTGAGATGGACCACAAGGCTATGAAGGGCACCAAGGGGAGCCAAAGAAAGGAGGGGGTGTGAACATTGGGGGGCCCCATAAAATGTATGCGGGGGGGTGGGGGGTGGCATGAACTGTAGTTACGCAACTGCAAGTAGTAGTATCATGCGATTGAGTATGTTGGGGGGGGGATCATTATGGACAAAGAAGAAAGACGACTTTAGGTATCTTGAGGTCCCTGATGTATTGCAGCAGAATGCAGTTGTATTAAATCAGCCACATACCTATACTGATTGAATATCAATCTGGTCACATTATCACAGTTCCCCTGTTTTTCATTGCCCCTGAATCTCCTTCAGAATGGACAATAAAGTGAAAGAGACGCCCTGATTTAGATAAAAGCTTTTAAAACCAGTTTAAAACTGAAATAGTATAATGAGGTATCTTACCTCAGTGACAAAATCTCTGTAAACTTACAAAACGTTTTTAATTACGCACAGGCATCGCGTTTCACGGGTCTGAACCAGCTTCCTCAGGCCAATACAGTGCCAAATGACAGAAATCATATAGCATAGGGAGACTCCTTCAGAATGGAAATGGGTAAGGTTTTCAAGCGGCTACATATTGTTAGTCAAAATAACTTGTGTGAGAACTCTGGCTCATAATGATCCACCCACTGCTCACTAGGTTGTCAGCCATGTATGCATAGCCAATACGCCCCATCAGAGTTGAAATGGGGTAAGGCTTTCGGGCAGCTGCATACTGTCAGTCACAATACTGGACTGCTCACTAGATACTTAGCAACTCAACAATGTAGCAAATCTGATGCCACTGTTTTAAATCTGGAGGTTGGGACTGGGGAAATACTGCTGAAATTGTTATTTAGAATTAAAGGAAAAGAAACCAATGAAAATGTAACAATTACTGAACATTTCATATTTAAAGGTTGATTACAGGCTGTACTAGAAGGTGCTTTTGGAGATGCTTGGAGATGCCTTAGTAATTCAGGCCTACTTCAGCATTTGAGCTACTGACTTTCACATATACGGTAAATTATTATGAATTAAAATTTCTAAATTAGCCAAATTCATATCTTGATTGTTTTAAGATTGTTATGAATAGTAAAAAAATGTAAATTAGTAATCTATTTTGCTGTAGGATGAATGTATGGATGGTGGTGCATTACATAGACTAATTAGTCATCTTTTATTGTTCTTGATGCTAAAAGGTAAAATGGTCGGTCATTATATGCTTCAACTTGCATGTTATCAATCATTACTCCATTATGCCTGTATGTGGCTTTATCAAACATTGCTGAAGTATATTGCTAGGTTGTTGTCTGGCTACATGCAAATAACTGCATTAGGTCGCTACAACTTGACCTTTTTTTTTTTCAATTTTTGTGTTTTTTTTCCCCTTCAAACCTCTTTCCATCGTGAAACCTTCATCTAATGTTGGAGCTTGATTTTGAGTTTTAGCTTCTGTAGTGAAAACAACTCATTTTCTTTGATAGGAGACTTTGAGACTGTCAGCCAAGCAATTTGATTTTAGAAAATATATTTGAATAATTTGGGAAACATGAGTCTCATGTAGAACTTCTCTGCCTCTCTTTGCTAAGTAATCTTGGCATTCACATATCTAGAATATTTATGGATATACAGATAGACAAATGCAAATGTATGATTCTGGTTTCTATTTCTTATGAAAAATCCCTATTAAATCAGCATCATTCTGATTGTTGTGTATGTTTTATTGTGTTTTGATCATGCACTCCACACCAAGAAACCATAAATTGTGCAGCACCGTCACAGCTAACAACAAAATAGAGATGAGTTTACTCGTTTTATATGATACCCTGCTTTATGATGCAAATAAATGTTGGGTATTCCAAAAGATAATCATAATAAAGTAAAACCAGGATGTAACTAGTGATTTACAGCAAATAAACTATATTTAGATACAATCAGCAGCAGGAAACATAGATATCACCAAGTGGAGAATAGACAAAGGAATTAATGAGTAATATATCTTCCCTCCACACTGAGGATGAATGGAATACATTTTCATGTTTATGACTGTAGGTGGAGAGATGAACATGCAAATGGTAGGAACTGGTTTGTGCAGCTGTGTAACAGGTATTTGTTGGTTTGCAGGGTCATTCAGTGAATTATTTCAGTTAATAATCTGTTTAGATGAGTTCTCTATCTGTTAGGCCCGGTTCACATTAGCGTTCCAGGTCCGGCTTCCCCGGACCCGGAACGCTCCGTACACAGCGGATGGTGAATGGATACATTGTTAATCAATGTATCCATTCACACTCGTGCGACCGTCCGGATCCGGATCTGATCCGGGAACGCAGCTCCAGGACGATCCGGATTTTTTCCAACAGGCTCTATTTTTCAGTCCGTCCCGGTGCGGCTGCGGACCCGGGCCGGATCCTGACCCGAACATGCGGCCATGCTGTGCAATGAGAAACGGATGTTTCTCATCACACTGGCAATAGGACCGGATGCTTCCAGCACCAGTCCTATGCCACTTGGGGGGCCCGGACTACACACCAGTATCCCCCATGCTTGCGGTGCCTTTCTGGCACTGCAATGTCTCTAGTTCCGGCTACTTTATTGTAGCCGGAACTGATACATTCCGGATCCGCAACTGGAGGCATCTTGTGGCCACCGCAGAGACCCGTATGGTCTCTTTGCGGCCCCCGGACACTTGCAGACTCGAACCGCAAGTGTGAATGGGGCCTTACTCTACAAATCACACTGGGATTGTTTTGCACAAATAAGGGCAAGTTGCCCTATAATCCCAACCAATGGCTTGACAATCACATGTGACATGTAACTAGTACCTCTGACACACTTTCTAGCATCATTTCAGCAGATGACCAGTACCTCAAGCCAATAAAACTTACCTAACTTATAATACTTGTCATCAACAATGTTTAACCAAACACCACGTATGTCTGAATGTGGCTTTCGAGCAATTGGAAAGTTTGTGCCTCTGAGCTAGAAGTATTATCAAAATTAAACTTTGGTATTTAGTCTGTAAATAGTTTGTGAGACCTGAAAATGTAACATACTAAAGATACCTAATTGATTAATGTACATATAACACAATTAATACATATTAGTAGGTTGATGTTTTGAACAGTCTCTTAAGTATTAATGTCCAGTGTCTGGATTTTGTTAGAATATCATTATACTGCATAATAACTTTTTTTTCAGATAAGAGTAGGGTATTTCCAACAATGTCTAAAGTTCTAACAAGACTTTCATTAGATGAATCATTTAAAGAGGAACTGTAGTGAAAATAATGTAATTCATATTTTTTTTTTACAATAATCATTTAAGAATTATTTAGTAAATGTTTGTGCATTATAAAATCTTTCCTTACCCCGATTTTCATCCTGAAATTTTGTCACAGGTGGTGTGACATCTTTAGGCCTGTCAGGTGATCTCTGCAGAATGTTTGTTTACTGATAGTCCCACAGCTAGTGCAAATAATACCTGGTCTCCCAAAATGCTCTGGGAGGAGAATTCCATATATTAAAGCAGCCTATGCTAAACAACACTGGGAGAGTTATATACCAATATGCAGCAGTATATAGGTTGTGTTTCTGATGCTGAAACCAGGAAAATTACCATGAAAGTGGGTATCCTGAATAATTTCCTGCCTTTTACGATACGTCACTATAGTGCCTCTTTACATAATTATCTTTTGAGAGAGTTGTTAAATATGTCCCTTTTACCACTAGATTTACAGCAATTCATTGTGGGACCCCCATAGACAATAATGTACCTAGATAAATGTTGATTTCTTCTGACCCTACTAGAAATGAGAGCGTTAATGGTCCTTTTTTAATATATTGTACACTAGGGGTTTATACACAATCTGTTGATACTTAAAACTATAGCAACTCTGACACTGAAGGGAAACATGTTTACAATGCTTATTTTTCTTATAAAATTAAATAAATGTCTTCATGCAGCTATAGTTGTATCTGGTACATCACTTACCTTATCAATGACAACCCAAGTTGCTCACTTTTGACCAAGCACATTTTAAAACATTCAGTAGGGCTTATTTGCAAAGCTCTAAAATAATGGATGAAAGGTGGAGACATTGCCCAGAACAAACAAATAACATCTGTTTAAATTAGTAAATGAAATTTAGTCAGGGCATCTGCTCCAATTGTCTTTGCAAATGTCTTTGCAAATCAACCTCACTTTACCTCATTACATTATACAGGGGTGCTCATTTGTAACTTGGGTAACCATATTACATCTTACACTTTAGGCAAGTCATTTAAGTGTCTAGAACACATTTATACATTTGTTTACGTTATAGTATAAGTTGAGATATTTCCTTAGAAGAAAGCAGCCTTCTGTAATATCTGCTGAAGGCTCTTTACCTCAGTTCTGTATTTCCTACAACACACTCTCTAAGACCATGAAGCTGGCAAACTGGAATGTATATTTAACTTTTTGTAAAGTAGATATTTACTTTGTGCCAAGGTGCATCCACTGTCCATTTTGCAAAGCAATGCAGTGCAGGAAGGGTTGCCAGATTAGGCTGCTGATGAGAGAGGCTGTCTTCATCAATAATTAAAATTAACCACAATAAACATCAGTTGGATGAGTGTAGTGCTCAAACAAACAAATCTTAGTGGCAAATAAAACTTACTGAAAACTCTGCTACAATGAAGACTTCTCTTGAAAAAAAAAAGATATTTAGCCGTCACTGTGAAAGACTTTCTGTTTTGTGTATTTGTTTAATTTGCTATTAACAGTGAGGCTTTTTCGCGGAATAATTCATTTAAACTAAAACGACCCATCTCATGAGCACTCAAGAAAACTCACATTGACACAGTGCTTAGTGCCTATGGAATGCTGAATGTATTGGAATTTCTCAGCCTTCCTTGTATCACTGGACAGCTCTTCCGCTGCGAACAGGTGCCAACTATGCACAGCATCACCATCACATTTAATTTAAAATACTATTAAGAAGGCATGACTCCCAGACTTTTAAAACTTTAAAAGCTTGCTTCTTTAAAACAGCTCAATGAATTAATGAAAGTGCTTACCTGCTTCACTCAATTGATCCGTCTCAGAAAGTATTCTCAGAAGCAGACAGTAAAGCTGCGTTCACCATCATTATTACAAGAGGTGGTGGGGCAGCAGCGCTGACGTCTGTGCCGCTGTCCATAATACCAGTCCTATCCAGGCTGCTGCGAGAACAGAGTCACTAGCCTGTAGTTGTACGTGATCTGGACAAAGGCACTAGTGTTCTGCCCCCAGCACCTCTTCCTGCCCACCTGAGGTCTTCTTGCTACATAACTCCTCCCTTTATATTCCTATTCGTGCACATTTAAATTGGTGGCGGTGACAGAACGAACCTGAACAGCCTGCCTTTAACAGCATGCGAAATTGGCGCCCTGTGGGATGAGCAGGAATCCTGAACAGGTGTATAGGGAATTTGCCACACTGTGCAGTAACAATTTCCTATCATTTCAATCATGACTGAAAAAATCTTTGGCGAACATTTTAAATCACCCTCAACAAGTTATCTTACTTGATCCCAACGTGTAAACGGACTATCAGCAGTCAGAATAATTCAGTTTTGTCAACCCATGCAGGATTTACCTTATGAAGGAAGTGAAGCATGCATAGAATTGGATTGAATTGCATGCAAGCTTTATAATTACTTGCAGACGCTTGACACAATAACTCTCTCTCTCTCTCTCCCTTCCACTCTACTTTCTGTCCCTCCCCTGCCACTGTTAAAAAAACAATTTCTCTTTCTCTGCCTCTCTTCTCTCCTTCCCCAATTTTCATCCCGTCGAAATACCCCTCCTTCTATCGACTCTCTCTTTCTCTCTCTCCTCACACTTCTTTAATTACACCTCTCTACTCCGCTCTCTTCCCTCACTCTGTTTTAACACCATCCACTCTTTCCTTTCCCCCTAGTTTTAATCCCAGTTTCTCCCTCATATTTTTCTCTCTCCCTCTTTTTCGGTTTCATCGTTTTTCTTACTTTTTCTCTACTCCACTCTTTCCTTCCCTCACTCTGTTTTAATCTCTATCTCTCCTTCTCCCTTCTCTCTCCTCTTCTCTTTCCTTCCCCTCACTCTTTCAATATTTCTCTCCTCCACTGTTTTCTTCCCCCTCACTACGTTTCAATATGTCTTTTTCTCTCTCCCTCTCTCCCGCCCTCTCTCTTCTCTCTCCTCCACTCTTTCCTTCCCCTTACTGTGTTTCATTCCCTCCGCCCCTTCACCCCTCTTGCCTCTCTACCTTCTAAATTCCTTCAAAAGTATTACCATCTATCTCTTTAAAAACGTCGCAGTCCTGATTGACGAGTCAGGAAATTCATTTGTAACTTGCTTTGGTCGCAGTATTAGACGAGCTGTTTTTTTTAGCATGTTCACAATTTGCAATGCACTCCCAACAGGATGCAAATATAGCATATGTGAAATGAGTTGTCTGGTACAGGGCTACAGTATTGTGTAGAAGTGGAACTTTGCCCCACGTTAACAATACGTCTTGTAAAGAAACGTAAAACTGCTTAGCGCAGAAGAACTGAAACCCAAAGTGTAACGCCACGTGGTTACCTAATCCAAATGAAAGACATTTCAGCACCTGGACAGCGCTTCCTATAGTATAGCTCCGGTGATCTATTGAGTGCCGAGACTCGTGTGCCAGGGGAAGTTGATTAATGACTTTCCTCGGTATTTCTTGAAAGCCGTCATCCTTTTAGACGTTTGATGGACACTCGGTATTATATATTTATTGATAGAGAACTTCTATTTTCCACAGTAATCAAAAACTGAAAGAGGAGATTCGTCAGACAGGAGAGTAATGACTCGTTGTGATGAGAGTGTGTTGGAAGACTAATAGCCCTAATCAGATACTTGATCCTGTTAATTTCAACACTCGGCAAGCCATAACAATTGTGAAATGAATCTGCGTGTTCCATTAACAGATACAATACTTAGTGGTGCGTTTAACCTGTTGAATTCTCCTTAATAGCAGATTGAGTTTGTGATAGAAGCATAAGATGGTATCAGAAGCGATCTTGTTAAGGTGTCCACTAATAATACAATCTTGATTGTACAATTTTACGAAATCTAAGTAGTAAAAGGGTAAACTTAGTGAAAATGGATACTTTAGGTAGTAACTTATATTACATAGAAGTGGTAAGTAAGATTGCACTATGAAGATTGTACCATTATAGGCCACCTTTACCCAGTCCTACCTAGATCATCTTTTTTTTTGCTTCATAGCATTATTCATGTGATTCCATGAACGAATGTATGATGTAAGAAAGCTGCTCTGCAAAATCTATGACATTTTACCTTCTAGTATCTCAGATAAAGCTCATTTTAAGTTAATTCTGAAAAATGTGCAGGTAAGTGGCAATTAACACTTCATTTTAAAGTTTATTTAATTAAGTCACAAAATATAAATATGTACAATTTCTTTGAACTTTATTTCCCTGAATATGCAGTTTTATTTCATATATTTTATTTTTTTCTTTTGTACAGATATACAGTATTTCACATAAGGTGTTTGAACGATAAAAATAATGAAACATTTTCACAATACTGCACCGATTTTTTTGGAGGGGGAGGGTCTGGAATCCAGCCACCTAGTTTGAAGTTAAAGGATTGATCATTGTGAACAACATAGTCATATTTTCAAGGAAACGGATATAATAAAAATAAGTTTTACTGGAACCGTGACTATGGTGACGTCATGGACATGAAAGCTACAATGTATAAATAAATGTCATGTTACTTGGTAAACATATGGCTGATTTGTTTTCCACTCCATTAGCTTGTGTGCATAAAGGCATAGCCTAACTATACTCGTATTCAGAGGACTCCTCGTCAGACATATATCTACCTGGCTGGTAATGGTCCATGTTATTCTCCTGCACCTCGCCATCTTTAAGGTGACCCCTTTTAGACTTAGCCTTCCTCTCCTCCATTTTAATGGTGTCATATAAGCCCTTAGGCCCCTCATCCAGTAATATATTTCTCTCAGAGTGAGAGGGTTTCATTTGGCACACGTTTCTGAGAAGCAGAAGGGCTGGGGCATACAGTACATTGACGAGTCCCATTCCAAGATTAAGTTGAGTGAAACCCATCGTATGCACAATTTGGCTGGCTACTATAGGCCCTAGGGCATAAGCCACAGAATACGATATGTCTGCTATTGCATAAACGCTCCCATATACTGAGACGTGACGGAGGTCTACAAGTAAGGCGAGAGTGGGTAGTAGTGCAGTATCGACCAAGGCAATGCCAAAGCATAAACCACACAATGGAACTATAAGCTGCTCAAAATTCTTACAAGCTGGGACTGTGCAAGAGCTGGCACCTATTACTACCATTCCTATGGCGCCATAAAACCACTGGTATTGAGGGTAATTGGCAGCAAGTTTTACAGTAAGGTAGACCCCCAGAACATGTGGAAAGAAAGCTGGCAGCCAAATGAGACCCATTTGCCACTCAGTGGCGCCCATAGTAGTCTTCATCCAGTTTGCTATGGTGGGCTCCAGAAATGCCAGAGGGATGTTACATGTGGTTAAAGCCCCCGCCACTACTGCAATGTAGGGGTCAATCATAAGTCTGTGGATGGGTGTGCCCACTGGCATATTCTCTCTAGTCCGATTGGCAAAAGGTTTGATGACCACTAGCAGCAAAATACCATCTATAAGGGAAATGCAAGCCAAGATTAAAAAAGGTACTCGTTTCCCTACAAACTCGTACAGTATCCCTCCAAAAGGGGGCGCCGCTAAACTCCCAAAGGAGATAAACGCTAAGGCTATGCCCAAGGCTTTGCTCCGCTCTGCTTCCTCAGTGTATTTGTCTGCGATCATTGCTATCCCAGAGGTGTCTGCAAAAGCAGATCCCAAGCCCTGCAAGCTTCTTGCTACAAAGAGTGTGGCATAATTCTCTGCAAATGCAAAAATCACAGTAGAAAGAAACATAACAATGAGTCCAATGAAAAGAGGGATGTCATAACCAACCCTGTCAATGAAGGTGCCACTCAAAGGATTGACAAGCAGCTGCAGGATCGCTTTGGAGGCAAACAGGACTCCAATCTTGATGTCTTCATTTTCTGTAGGGTACGTGGGTCTGATTATAGATCTGTTGGTGTAGGCTGAGCTGGAATTGAAGTCTTTCAGTGGTTTTTCATTGTCCAACCTCATACTTTTTATGTAGTCTGGGATTATAGGGACTATGACCATGTAAAGCATGTTATCAAGAAAAAGTGCCACACAGACAATGAACAGAATGAGTCTCCTCAAGTGAGGCGCTTCCTTCATGGCTGTACCCAGTTGTTTAGTTCTTTCCCCCATGGCATTAGATAGTTTCTCCATGGCAGATGTGGCTGCCCCTTGTGTGTCTTCTGAAGCCATGCTCTGCTCTTCCTACTAACTCACTGCTGATCACGAATTGCTGAGTACACCACCAGTCACTCCCCACTCTTTACGACGTCTCAGGGGAGCAGTTCAGACCACAGAAGAACCATTCAGCAGATCAGAGGTACCATTTAACCGGGGGTTCTTGCTTCAAGAGTCTAAAAAAAGATACATTGCTATCAGTGATACATATAGGATGTACAGTAGCTCCATGCCAACATTTAATTAAAAAAAAACGTGCATTATGCTATTCCTACGTCATCTATTGTTAAATATGATAGTTTCATAGGGGCTATAGTCTACTCGGCGCTGACAGTTTATCAGGTTTCAATGTTCATTGCAAAAGCATATGCACAAAGTACTTAGGATTACATAAAGACAACTCTTAGGTGCAATTATCAACAGCTGGATAAATATATCTTTATATATGTAAATCTCAGCAAGTTCTCTCTTCGAATTAATTAGTACCTTCAATGGTTTCTGCTAAAAGTGCCCAGTAATAATACAATGTTGTTGTTTTTTTCTTGCACAATCTTACCATTTCTATGTAGTATGAAGGGGTACCTGAAGTATCCATTCAAAGCATAGTCACTTAATTTCCACTTCTACTAGGGATTTGGTAAGGTCGTACAAAAATAATGATATTACCGTGCATCATAAAAGTGTTACAATAGTTATATGGTACCCCTTTCCTGATCCCCTCATACACTTCTTGTGGTGTAGTGCTAAAGTGCTGTATACCGGGAGCTTCGGGAAACAGGAAAACATCACTTACTTCTCACTCTCTCTTCCCTTGCAAAATCAATCCCAGGGCTCAGGAAGCATCTTCACAGCAGATACTGGGCGCTCAGCAGCTCTGATGATGATGACCACAGCCTTGCCCAAAACACGACGTATCTTAATTAGTGCTGGCAAGCGTTGTGCTTCCTGATTTGAGATGCATATCTTGCTGTGATTGAAGCATCGGAGAGGCATCCACTTCACCCCAGCATCCCTCCATCCCTTTGTGATGCCATTGGCACAAATTGAGTTGCATGCTTCTCGATTCCTCTACTTTCTTTCCACGGAAGGTTGTGACGCGCAGTTAGCTTTGGCCCCCAAGTGGCTACTTTGGGAGCGGCGTATCCTTATGCTAATTTAACACATGGAAGAACCTTAACCAATTACCGAGGGTTGACCCTCCCTTTTCACTGGCTTCTAGACGCCACAGATAGCATTAGCAAAGGGAGTCCCTGTCCTCAAACAGTCTTTTCCCCCTATTTTTTCCTTCCGTGTTTCATTGAGAACAACTACAATTGTATTAGCAGTGTAGCGTTTTTTCCCAGTATTCCAGGCTTGCATGGTAATATCTATGACTGCTTTACTATATCTCATTTGTTTTATGGTCAATAACAACCAATGGCAGGAATTTAAGCAGAATGCATGCTGTCTCTCTGATCAGCCAGTGATAGGACAGAAGTGTAGAGGTGGAGCTACCAACCAGATCTATGCATATGGTAATGCAAAATAATAACATTTTCACTCTTCATTACTTTAAAAAGTATATGAAATCAATAGCTTGTTTGCTATCAGTCTCGCTAACAGATGTACCCACTGTGATTTCTCCCTTCCCTCCCTGGCCAAGGTGATCTTTTACTCCACCTGGCACCCATAGTGACCTCTCCCTCCCCAGAACTAGCAGTGATCCTGCCTACTCCAGCAGCACCTACATTCAGGGGTGAGCCTGGGGTGCCTGGCACCTGGGTGCAAGATTTTTTTTGGCGTCTATGGGAGTGGTTAAATTAACCGCACCCAACCACATAACCACACCCATGTCCTGCCTAATCACACCCACACCTTCCACCTCTTTACGCCTGCATGTGATACCCCATTCCTACCCCTCTTCCATGGGCTTACTCCTGGCTGGCTTTGGCTGCCTGCGAGTCTGCTAGTATGTGGACTAACTCAGGCTGAGAGGCTCTGCGAGTGTGACACAGTCACACACTGCGTATTTATGGCTGCCTGCGGCCACCTTACTCTCGCTCGCTGTCGTCGGCTCCCCCCCGCCAAGCCCAAGCGTGAGGTTGGCTGCCTGTATCTTTCCCGTTGCGCCGCACAGCCTGCCAGTGTTGCCAACCTTTCACGTTATTTTTTTACTGACAAATACCTAAAAATTTACTGACAAAGATTATTTTTACTGACAAAATTTCCCCACTAAATGCACATAAGAGACAGCGTTTCACCAGTAAATGCACGTAATGACAGACAGCCTTTCATCAGTAAATGCACATAATAAGAGACAGCTTTTCACCAGTAAATGCACATAATAAGAGACCGCTTTTCACCAGTAAATGCACATAATAAGAGACCGCTTTTCACCACCAATAAATGCACATAATAAGAGACCGCTTTTCACCAGTAAATGCACATAAGAAACCGCTTTTCACCAGTAAATGCACATAATAAGAGACATCTTTTCACCAGCAAATGCACATAATAAGAGACAGCTTTTCACCAGTAAATGCACATAATAAGAGACAGCTTTTCACCAGCAAATGCACATAATAAGAGAGCTTTTTTACCAGTAAATGCATATAATAAGAGACAGCTTTTCACCAGTAAATGCACATAATGACAAACAGCCAGTGTTCCCAGTATATGTAGCCAGCCTGGACCCCCTTTAGGTAGTGAGTGACAGGAACCCCGTTTAGGTAGTGAGTGACAGGGACCCCTTTAGGTAGTGAGTGACAGGGACCCCTTTAGGCAGTGAGTGACAGGGACCCCTTTAGGCAGTGAGTGACAGGGACCCCTTTAGACAGTGAGTGACAGGGACCCCTTTAAGCAGTGAGTGACAGGGACCCCTTTAGGTAGTGACAGGGACCCCTTTAGGCAGTGAGTGACAGGGAGCACTTTAGGCAGTGAGTGACAGGAACCCCTTTAGGTAGTGAGTGACAGGGACCCCTTTAGGCAGTGAGTGACAGGGATCCCCCCTCTAGCCGCCGCCGCTCCCTCCTCACCTTGCAGTGTAATCAGACCTCAGGATCAGCAGCGACCCGACCAGTAAGAGTGGGCGCCGGACGCACCCGCTCTATATGCGGAAGTGATGTCACTTCCGCATATCAGTGCGGTGTGCTAGGTCCTAGCACCCGCACTATTGGTCACCAACTGATCGAGGTCTGATGTGCTAGGGGGGGGGGGGGAAGGAGCGGAGGCTAGAGGGGGGGAGCGGCGGCTAGAGGGGGTGAGCGGCAGCCGGGCGGCGCCTGTCAGAGACAGGCGCCTGGGTGCAATGTACCCGCAGCACCCGCCCAGGCGCGGCCCTGCCCACATTGATACATCCCCCCCCCCCAGCAGCCACAGTGGCCTCACCCAGCACCCACACTGTCTTATCCCTCCCCGAGCACCCACAGTGACCTTTCCCTCCTCCAGCAGCACTCCTCCTGACCCCAGCAGCACCCACAGGGACCTCCCATCCCGAAAGCAGCATCCACAGTAACCTCTCCCAACACCCAGCATCCACAGTGACTTCACCCTCCCCCAGCAACCACACTGTCCTCTTCCTCCCCTACCACTCACAGCGACCTCTCCCTTCTCCATTCTCTAAAGGGTGGATCCCGAAGGGTTCTGGCGATGCATTGGACTGAAAAAACTTTGCATGTCCGAAGATACCAACACATCTCTTAAAGGAGTACTGTAGGGGGTAGGGGAAAAAAGTGTTGAACTTACCCGGGGCTTCTAATGGTCCCCCACAGACGTCCTGTGCCCACGGAGCCACTCACCGATGCTCCGGTCACCGTCTCCGGTTCGATTCTGGAATTTCCGACTTTAAAGTCAGAAAACCACTGCGCCTGCACAGCCGTGTCCTTGCTCCCGCTGACGTCACCAGGAGCGTACTGCACAGGCGCAGACCTTACCGGGCCTGTACAATACACTCCTGGCGATGTCAGCGGGAGCGAGGGCACAGCCGTGCAGGCGCAGTGGTTTTCTGACTTTAAAGTCAGAAATTCCAGAAATGAACCAGAGGCGGGGACCGGAGCATCGGTGAGTGGCTGGGCAGGCACAGGACGTCTGTGGGGGATCATTAGAAGCCCCAGATAAGTTCAACTCTTTTTCCCTCTACAGTACTCCTTTAAGTGCCCTCTCCTTGTAGGCATGGCCATGGGAGGATTACTGGCACCTCTTTTTCTGTTATAGTCACTCCTGTGACATCACCCTGAAAAGCATTGTACAGCATATGTCGCAAGCAGCATTGCAAGTGCTGCATCTTTTCTGACCTCTGGCATGTTAGTAACAATACTGCCAATTTATGCTTATATATGATGTCTCCCAAGATGCTTCACTGCTGAATATGTAAATTGTCCTTTGTTGTCACTGTAAGCTAAACACACCTCCAGAACTGCTAAAATGCAATGATGTGTCAGCTTGCTAATTGTACAGAGCCACAATAATCATTATTAAACATGCATACAGACTGTTTCGGATTGGTTGATCATCATCAGTGCATTGCATGGATTAATGTGGCTCATTTATGGCACGTTGTTGGAGCAGACGATCAAGCATAATTTAAGTGGAATTTCAGCGAGTCTGACTGCCGCAATCTAAAAGCCTCAATGGCATGTTGTGTCACCGCCTAAATGTCAGCAATGCACGCCATGACCACGTATGCCTGAGGACGTCTTAAAATGCTGGGTACTTTGACATAAAGCATTGGACAATAAGATTTAGAACATGTGCCATGCAGGGCAGATGTGTTAATTTTCCTAATCTCAGTGCTGCCAACAGATTGCGTCCATTGTCAGAGACCACTTTTCCGATGTTCAGTTGGTGTGGGATCAGCCACTGTGATTGCAGAGCTGACAGGAATGCAGGTCCGTTATGACTTGTGGATTCCAGGCACATCATCCACAAGACAGCGTGACAATGTTGTCATGCCCCCCAACCGTCCCATTTTTTTCATCGGGACTGTCCCGATTTGGGGGGGGGGGCTCTCCCACTATCCCGCCCCCCCCCCCCCACTTGTGTCCCATTGGCTGGGCAGAGAATGGAGGCAGAAAAATGATTGAGGCGCCAGCCGCTGTAATGAGCGATGCAGGAGCCAGCTTCCCTCCCTCCCTCCCTCTGAATGCCCCCCTAATGTGTCTGTCCCCCCCCCCCTGCATGCAGAGTGAGCGCAGCGAAGCGGGTAGTGCTCTTACCGCTGATCCACGCACCGGCATCGGACTTCAATCTACTTCCTGTGACGTCATAGTAAACAGGTAGTAGATTGAAGTCCGATGCCAGTACGCGTGGATCAGCAGTAAGAGGACTCCACTGCCCGCTCCGCTGCGCTCTCTCTGCATACAGGAGGGGGGGGGGGACAGACACATTAGGGGGGAGAAGAGGAGGCAGGCCTGCATGAAATTCATGGCGAGCCATGCATTGCATGCTTCCCAGCCATCACCAAGGTTTACCCAAAGGTCAATGAATGTTATTTTTATTTAGTATTTATATAAAGCCAACATCTTCTGCAGAGCTGTACATAGTATATTGTATTTCCACCTAACTGTCCCTGAGGGGGGCTCACAATCTAATTACTACCATTCAAAATATAAAATATAAAACAAAGTGCTCACTATAATTCACATATGCAAAGTAAATGAACAGATAAAAGTGTGTCCTATAATCGTTAAAATGTGTCTTATACACCTCTTAAGACAATGCACCAACCTGTATGCAATGTTATTGTAAGAAAGAGTCCAAGTTCAGCAAACATAGTTCAGGGTTTTGCTGGTAATTACCAATGCATATTCAAGTTTTGCGGTCTCGGACTCTTCAATCTTTCTATGCACAACATAATGCAGGCCCTCCTTCAGGGTATGACTCACCAGATCCTCTGGTCTGACCGACCAAATTATGCCTCCGGGGTGTATGGCCCCTGTCGCCTCTCTGGCAGGCTGCTTTCTTCCTCTATATTTCTTTGTTTTCCCAGTTCAGATCACCACCACGTACATCCACATGTGAAGTGGCCCAGGTAGTGATCAGGTCGAATTGGCCTTCCTGTCCCACCTAAATTTAGGGTGAGGGGTCAAAAATGGCCTAATGGGATATATAGAGCGGGCGAAAATGGCCCATACTGCTCATGTCTAGTGGGAAAAAGGCAACTGTTCAACTCGTGAATGGTTCTGCCATCACCATGGGCGCCCGCAGAAAATTCTCCAGAGGGGGGGGGGAAGGGGGAGTGCACCAAAATGGGCATGGCCATGGACCAGGATGTGGGCATGGTTACGGGTGGAGCCAAATTTACATGAACTTAGCAATGGTGAGACATTAGACTAGGACTATAGTAAGAATTAGATTGCGAGGGCCTCCGACACAGGTGCCCCCCAGTTTAGGTAGTGACAGGTGCCCCCCAGTTTAGGTAGTGACAGGTGCCCCTCAGTTCAGGTAGTGACAGGGACCCCCAGTTCAGATAGTGACAGGGACCCCCAGTTCAGGTAGTGACAGGGACCCCCAGTTCAGGTAGTGACAGGGACCCCCAGTTCAGGTAGTGACAGGGACCCCCAGTATAGGTAGTGAAAGGGACTCCCAGTTCAGGTAGTGACAGGTGCCCCCAGTTCAGGTAGTGACAGGGACCCCCAGTTCAGTTCAGGTAGTGACAGGTGCCCTCAGTCCAGGTAGTGACAGGGAACCCCAGTTCAGGTAGTGACAGGGACCCCCAGTTCACATTAGGAAGTGACAGGGACCCCCAGTTCAGATAGTGACAGGGACCCCCAGTTCAGGTAGTGACAGGGACCCCCAGTTTAGGTAGTGACAAGGACCCCCAGTTTAGGTAGTGACAGGGACCCCCAGTTCAGGTCAGGTAGTGACAGGGACACCCAGTTTAGGTAGTGACAGGTGTCCCTAGTTTAGGTAGTGACAGGTGCCCCTCAGTTCAGGTAGTGACAGGGACCCCCCAGTTTAAGTAGTGACAGGAGCCCCACAATGAATGTAGTAACAGGAGCTCCCAGTTTAGGTAGTGACAGGGACCCCCCAGTTCAGGTAGTGACAGGGATCCCTCAGTATAGGTAGTGACAGGAGCCCCCCCAGTGTATGTCAGGTAGTGACAGGTGCTCCTTAGTTCAGGTAGTGACAGGGACCCCCCAGTTTAGGTAGTGACAGGAGCCCCCTGTCATAGACCACACGGGCCGGTCCTTGATCGGGTCAATCGCTCAGAGTCAGAAACTTGGTCTCGCTGTCGCTTTGCGCATAGATGCCTATATGTGGATTCGCAATCTTTGAACCGACTAGCAGAGAGGAGCGTCCTGACTCCAAGGGATTCACCACACATGTGCAATTCAAATACTTGCCACCACATGTGAGTCAGCACATGACTGTAAATATATATTAGCGCACTGTGAAAACTGTAAGTTAACCCTTAGCTGTATGCAGGCATCTGTCTATCTGTGCCCGATTCACGCATATGGGTTATAAATACAAGATACTCTAGAACACAAGGTAACGTTTTCGGAGGAGTAAGGAAGATTGTGTATGTTCAGGAACAGGTCATAACCGTAAAACGATTTTTTTAACGTTTAATAACAGAAATGCATTACACACATTTACATACACTAATTAACATATACACACAAAGCTTAAAATAAAAGGGAATAATTGTGAGAGGTTTACTTAGCCAAAATGCAGTCTGTGTGGGGATATTTCCTTCTGGGAAAAGAATTGCAAAGTCCTTGGTTTCAGAATCATAGGCCTTTAGGTATATTTTGTAATCCAAGCAGATGTTACAGTTCCAAGATGGCTGCTAACCACATGGTCCTCTGGTTAGCAGCAGCAGGCTCTCGTGAAGATGGGATTTGGAGGACTGAAGTCAGCCTGCTGGCAATGTGCTTTTGATGAAGCTGGTTTGGGGGTGTGGCAATGCCTGCCCCCTCTGAATTACCCACCAATGACAGTCCACCTCCTGCTAGGAGGATTTTGAGCTTAAATTGTAAACCACTGTAACGCATAAACTATACATGTCATATGTAGGTGGATATCAGATTCATACTTGTCAGAAAATACCGATTAATATGACATCTTGCATGAGTGTGTTAGACTGTCCTGTCCCCGAGAAGGGTCGTACACCAATAACCAGATGGTTTATGGTTATGATTTTTTTTATCAGCACATTGGGCAGATTTTAACGAACAAGGCTATATTAATTGCATAGCTGTGCTTTACACGGTTTACATTTAATATACCGAAATTAAAAACCATATGCATTTAAACCTGTTCCCCAGCGGTGCCGCTTCGGCTGGACTCCCCCTGGGAAAGCTGCCTTAGCCTTTCCTGTGATGAAAGGAACTTTTGGTGCTCAATGAGCATCTGAGTGTGACCAGCCTGAACAACCTTTGATGTATTATACTAGGATTCTAACTAGGTTTCACATCCCTTGGCTAATTAACAAGTCACTGGCCAGCAAGGAATTCTGTTTGAACAAGTTAATCAAACACACATGCCTTCACTGAAAAGAAAAAATGTAATTTTGTGCTACTTTGCGGAACGATACAGAATCGCCAATCGTCTCGACGTCCGTATCATTCACGACACCCCCCAGTGTATGTAGTGACAGGAGCCCCCAGTTTAGGTAGTGAGAGGAGCTCCCCAGTTTAGGTAGTGACAGGGACTCCCCAGTTTAGGTAGTGACAGGGACCCCCAAGTTTAGGTAGTGGCAGGGACCCCCAGTTTAGGTAGTGACAGGGACCCCCCAGTGTATGTAGTGACAGGTGCCCCCCTCACCTTAGTGACAGCAGCAGCCAGAGCCCAGAGTCAGACCTCAGAATCAGCAGGCGACCAGTCAGCCAGTGAGAGCGGGTGCACGGTACTCCATGAACATCACGCTGCAAATGCAGAAGTGATGTCACTTCCCCATATCAGTGTGGTGTCCGCGAGGTCCTAGCGCCCGCACCCACTGGCCGCCAGCTGATCGGTGGTCTGATACTGGGCTGCCTGCTGCCACTATGCAGTGGGGGCAGTCGGGGGGGGGGGGGGGACAGTCGGGGGGGGGGGGGACAGCTGGCGGCCAGGGGGGTCAGACATCCCAATTTGCCCGATGTGCAGATGCCCATGGCCATCACTAACAGAGAGATGTTGCTACAGAAAATGTAGAATGAGTGCCAATATAGAAATACAATTTTTGGTTTGTAGTTTTATTTCTTTGTTTTTTTTGGCTGTCCAGGTTCCGTTTGAGGGGGTTAAAGGTGCTAATTTATGGTACAATCTTGATAGTGCAATGTTACCAAGTCTTTGAATTGGAAGGGTAAAATGAATCAATATACTTTAAATAGATACTTTACATAGTCCTCATATTACATAAAAATGGTAAGATTATTCAGTCAGGTTTGTATCATTTATGGGCATCTTAGGAAGTGAGTACAAAAAAAATCTCACCAATGATGACATTTAAGGTGACCATACATGTTTATATTGCCACCCAATGTGGCAAAAAGATCAATCCTTCTCTAATCTATATCTAATCAGAAAGGGATCAAATCCCCTCAAACACTGGACACAGATTTTCAATAGATTTCATGGTGAAGCATACCTCCCAACATTTCAATGTCCCAAAACGGGACAATTAGGCCACACCCCTGGCCACGCCCCCCAACCCCCTAGTCACGCCCACCCCAGGAAAAAAAGTTGTTGGTTTTTAAATTGTTAAATTACTCCCAAATGGGAGGGTGCCAGGGTGGTGGTGGTGGTGAGGAGAAGGAGGAGGGGGGTGGCCAGGCAGAAAGAGGGGGGAAAAAAAGCCGGTATGCGGCATGGATGGCCGCCGCCATCATTATCCTTCTCCCTCCTCCTAATATGTCCCCCAGTGTCCCCTTCCCCCCGCACAGTAATATGGGCAGCGGAGCGGGCAGTAAGTCTTACCACTGCCTCTCCGCTGCGTACCGGGATCTCCTCTGATCTTCTCGCTTCCTGTGACGTCACAGGAAGCAGGAAGATCAGAGGAGATCCCAGTACGCAGCGGAGAGGCAGTGGTAAGACTTACTGCCCGCTCCGCTGCCCATATTACTGTACGGGGGGAAGGGGACACTGGGGGACATATTAGGAGGAGGGAGAAGGATAATGATGGCGGCGGCCATCCATGCCGCATACCGGGCGGGCTGGTGCATCGATCGGCTTTTTTCCCCCTCACTCCCCAGCGGCCGGGACCAGGGGGGGGCAGCATGGGACAGCGGGACGGCCCCCCAAAAAACGGGACCGTCCCGCCGAAAACGGGGCGGTTGGGGGCCCTGTGAAGTGTAGTGTTGTACTGTTCAATACAGTGCAACACTATAGGCTGTCGATCTACCCCAAGTCCCCTGCTCAATTGAATTTCTGGTCAATGCAGCTTGTTGCATCAAAGATAACTGGCAGATCTGATCAGTGTGATCAAATATTCTGGTAAAAATTGATGCATGCATAACCTGCTTTTGAGGTCTTTTTATAAACTGTGATCTGCAGATTGACATTGATTCTACAGCACTGGGGATCTGCAGATTGCTATATTTACGGTATAAAAATGGCAATTAGCTTAAATGATGGGCAGTTTTTAAAGGGGGCTAAAGCAGCGCAGCTTCATGTACTGTAGTGTGCGCTATGCACGCCTTACATAGCAGTGCTCCCTGACATTTAAGGAGCGTGCCTTCCTTAGGGCTGGTTCAGATGGACGTCTGCGTGGAGTCGCGTTTGGGGGCATTGCGGCGGTTGCGCGGTCAGGCTTTCAGTAGCCTTTGCGTCGCGTTCCGATGCGGTCGCGTTTTTTCTTCCCCTAGGGGAACATTAGCCGATGCGGTTGGCCGCCCCCTGGAAGCTACATGTCACTTCCAGGGGCAGCCTGAACACTAGCGAATATCGGGACCCGAACGCCGCGTTCGTGTAAACGCGCGCAAAAGCTCGGTGTAAACGCTCCCATTCACTTGAATGGGAACGTTTACTGCGACGTTCCGAACGCTTGCGGTAAACGCTCGGCAAGCGTTCGTCTGAACCAGCCCTTAGTTAGCATTAACTGCAGGTGGTCCTGCTCCTGTGAAGTATCGCTACCGTGATACTTCACTCGCATTGTATTAACAATGTAAATTAACACAGTAGCGGCCGCAAGTGAAGTATCGCGGTAGTGATATTTTACAGGAGCAGGACTACCCGCAGTTAGTGTTACTTGCTTCCTTAATTGCTTCCTTAGCAATGCGCGTACCTAAGGAAGACACGCTTCTTACATGGCAGCGAGCACTGCTGTGTAAGGACTGCATAGTGCACACTACAGCACATTAAACTGCCCTGCTGTAGCAGCGCAGCTTTATGAATCAAGCCATTTGTCTTTTGGTAGAACTCCATTTTTCCTTTTCTTTTTCTTAATTTTCTCTGCTGCCATTTTTGTGCCTGCTACTTACATGGGTTTATTGTTGTTATTGGTGTTTATTTGTTTTGTTCAGTTCCCTGGCCCATTGTCACTCCTCATCTTGGGAGGATATGAGAGGGGCTAGGCACAAATAAACATGCTATTGTACTGATTGAGATTGACAACTGGGGACCAGAGGACAGAGTAGGAAGCTTCTATAGAATCCAGAGGTTTCCCTTCCCTCTTTATTGGTAAGTATATCTGCTTTAACCTAAGGATTACCTCGGGTACACTTTAAAGAAGAACTTTAACCCAGGAGTTAACTCCATCCCAATCAAAAGCCGATACCCCCTTTACCAAGAGAAATCGTTACCTTTTCTGAAATAGATAATCAGAGACATCTGTATTGCTGATATTGCGATGAAACCCCACCTACAGTGTGATGTCAGGGCCATGGCCCTGACGGTTTCATTTCTGAGAACCTTGTTGCATTGTAGGAAAGTTTTCAACTGCCAAGCAAAGCAGATCTCTCTCTGTGCATAAAACTTTCAGTAAGTAAGTAAAATCCGGCAGAAATCACCTGGCAGGACTAAAGATATCACCACCTATGATAAATTTCAGAATGTAAATCAGGTGAGGAAAGATTTTACGGTACTTACGTATTATCCCGTCTAGCAGAATGGCTTGGCAGTTAGACAGGCTGAAAAGTGTGCACTGTGGGCCAAGAGAGATAAATACTGTACCAAACCCCACTGTCAGTTTCGCAGTCACTGAAGTACACAAAATCAGGACACCCTCAGAAGACCTTTATCAGAAAAGGGTAATGACAACATTTCTTGCAAAGGCATGGGGAACCATAGGTAGGTGCAATATAGAATGATACTGAATTGCTCTGTATTGTAATAAACAGTACTATGTTAGTGGCAGTAGCGTAATTGATATTGAATGAGATTTCGGCTAAATCTGGTCTCCAAAGTCAGTTGGGTGAATTGGTAGAGCACTAGAGATAGTATATCCATGACAGAAATTTTATATTACAAAACAGTTCAACATTATCAACGGAAATTAACATGTGGCTATAGGGTATGTGTAGAAGACAGCAAAAGATGATACAAACAAACAAACAAACAAACAAACCAAAAAAAAAAAACGGTTTTGTCTAAGCATTCCAATTTCAAAATCCATTCACACTTACATTGTAAGACAATGTGGTCTTCATAAGGACACCTAGGATTCCTATGCATACTATCTGCTTGAGGTGTTTATTTGTTATTTGTGAATCCCGAATCATTATTGAGACTAGCTTGCCTCACTTACAAACGTTGTCTTGAATAATGAGCTTGAAAATGCACAGTCAACTGTCTGAAACAGCTTGTGGTCAGTGGCTGTTGCCATTGGTAGACACAAGCATTTGCACTTTATTTTGGTGTAACTGACGCTTCACCCTGAGGCAGCTTCTGCTTTTCGACGCCTTGATTCCATTGATAAGGATTAACTATTTTTCTTATGTCTTAATTACTTTAAGTTGCAAACTGATTGTTACTGCATGAAGATTTTGACATTTGAATAAAACTTCAAGTTCATTGAGCTATTTCCAATAGGTATTGGTCCTATCTCTGTAGAATCTGAAGTATTTGCCTGTGCTCTGGCTCATAGACTGTATTTGCTCCAGCATGTTAACATCAGATTGCGGCCAAGAAAACCTTGGTTTACATTACACTCTGATATGAGATTTATAACCTTAACACTGTAGTTATTTATCAGGTAGAAGAACCTGTACTCATTCTTGTCCTGTTTTCTCCTCTCCTGTAACCATCAACAGTTTCTGCTTCATAGATAGTCCAGAGGACATGGCTGGATAATCACTTCATTGTTGCTCAATTTGTACAGTTCATTCACACAATGACATGGTACACTCAAAATACAGCAGTATTTATGCAGGGCCGGTGCTACAATAGAGGCAAATGGGGCAATTACCCCAGGGCCTCAGAATCCATAAGGGCCCCAAGTGCTCCCATCACCCCACTAAATTTTGTGGCTCTTCCCCCTGCATGCCTCCGCCACCCCCTGCAGTGTTATGGAAGCAGTGAGGATAGGCAAACACTCACCTTGTTCATGGGTGCCCCAAGGTTTCTTTTGCCATGGGGCCCCATTGTAGCTAGAACAGTCCCTGTATTTTTGATGGTAAATATCAGTCACATTTATTACAAGAAAGCATTGCATACTTTACTTAAGGAATCTCCTGTTATAAAATTGTATAGCAGGAAGTTTTGCATTTAAAACGGAACTGAATCATCCTTAAAAAAAATAACAGTTTAACTTACTTGGGGCTTCTGCATCCGACTTGTGCCCGTGCCGTTTTCAAACGATCCTCTATTTCCTCACTGAGACTGGCTTTTCTTCACGTAGTGGAAGCCAACTAAGTCAATGTTCACTGCGCCTTGGCCACACGTATTCTCATACGCGTTCCCATAGCCAGGAGTGTCCTGCGCAGGTGCAATACGAGAAAATCTCTACCGCGCCAGCGCATTATGCTCCTGGCATCGGTAGTGTGAACGAGGATGCTCGCGGCCAGAGCCGTGCAAGTGCAGTGCACGCCAACTGCGTGAAGAGAAAGTGAGCTGCAGCATGGAAACAGAGGATTGTATGGTAACTTTGCGGGCACAAGTAGGCTGCAGGGGGCTGGCAGTAGTCCCAGGTAAGTAAAACTCTGATTTTTTTAGGATGCTTCAGTTCTACTTTAATTCTGAAGACAGAAATACTGTACACATATGACTTTTGACATGAGATGAGATTGCCCTCTTAATAAGCGTCAGTGTTGAAATTGGGGTAAAATAGGTACTGGGGTATTGGAAAAAGCATTTAGGAGCTCTACGGGGGGAGGAACTCATCGTAGGCAAGAGGGGTTAGTGTCACGCATGTTCAAGGGAGAAGGTTAATTTTAGGAGAAGGTGGGGGAGGTTAGGGTTAATTGTATGGGGAGGGGGGAGTAGTGTGAAAATTAGGTTACAATAAGGTATAGTTGAATATCCCTATATTATCGATATTCCGCTATCGGGGATTGGGGTAGTAGAGTAATGGTAAAATTACCATTATTCTACTGTCTGGATTTCATTGTGCCCATTTTACTTGGTGCCTCTTTTAAATGTATGCCTAATAGCACTAAAAGCAAACACTAACCGGGCTCAGAGAAAGGCATATTAAGATCACTACTAACTCAGATGAGTTTAATCTAGCTTTAATCTAGCATGTGTAGGTAGCTTTCGCTCTAACTTGTCTTCTTTGGAGAGCTGTGACCGTAGACTAGCTTGCAGTATGTTCTCAATCTCAGCGCTAGAAAGCCAGTGATAGAATGACTGATGTTTCCTTTTTGGTGGTCCCATTATGCACCTAATGGTGTCCTTATGGAAATGTCTTCACTCTCAAAACTCTGTTCTGCATTTAACTGCCTATAAAGAAAGTTAACCTAGGATCCTTTAAAGATAGTTTGCATAAGTTCTCGCTGTGACATTTCAGTTTTGCTCCCTGAAGCCTCCTGCTCAGCATGACGAGATGCTATGGTCCATCACTTCACTGACAGCTACCCAGAAATCCGAGATGCCTTTTTCGAGCGAAATTGAGTTACAGTAGATCCTGGAAGGAAGTACTCTGCATTGTTGCAGCTGCACAATATTCTGTCACCTATAAAAAAAAAAATTTAAATTAAACTTTAGAAGAATATTCCTAATGTGGTACTTCAACCTTAACACACATTTTAGTTACAACATACATGTAGATGTGAAGGTTTTTATATATCCAGGTGATGGTATAGCCACAGGCTTTTCCTCTTTTATTTTTCATTTAATCAAGTGGTTTCATCAGTTCATTTGTATACCTTCTGGATTGTTGGTCAAAACAATCATTATAAATGAAAGAAAAGCATGGCACAGCATAGCTAATGGACCTATACCTTCATGCATTGATTATTCTTTGAATAAGGATGATACAATTTATTGGTAAGCAATAGTGTTGAGCCGAAATGTGCGTAATTTCGTGTCTCCGTAATTACGGATACGTATTATATTTATTTACGTCACAAATTTGTAATTTCGTAATTGCCAAACTGTAATTCAGAATTCCGTCAGCGTAATTTTCATTGCATAATTTTGCATTTTGGCGCAAATTTGTGTTTAATGCAAAATTTCGTAATTTCGTGTTTTCTATAGAAATCAAGTATTTTTATTCCGAAAATGGACGTAATTTTGTTTTTAATAATTATGCAAATGTAAGTAATTACTAAACTGAGAAAAGTCACTGATTGATAACAATTACGGATTGCAATTACTGATAATGCAACGGCCCCTGCACGTGCTGTCATTTTAAATGTATCAGGAGGCTATATCTGCAGCCACTTCTAAGATAGGTGCTCTTTGCAAGGTGCACTTAGCGGTCATGTATGCTGAGACACTGGGTTTTGGGACTTGCAATATCTGATAATGCAAAGATCCCTGCACATGATGTCGCTTTAAATGTATCAGAAGGCTCTACCTGCAGCCACTTGTAAGACAGGTGCTCTTTGCCAAGGTGCACCTAGCGGTCATACATGCTGAGACACTTGGTTTTGGGCCTTGCAATATTTGATAATGCAAAGGTCCCTGCTTGTGTTGTCAATTTGAATGTATCCTGAGGCTCTGGACCACAAGGAACACAATTTCGAGAACCGATGAATTTCCCCGTTAAACACGAAAGTGTGATTCATTTCCATAACAAAAACTATGGTAATTATATAATAAACTCAAAATGTTGCGTAATTTTGCAAAATTACAAATTTTCTATTGCGGCCGTAATTGTAATTTCACGAATTACGCAAAATTTTGCGTAATCGTAATTTGGTCATTAAGCTCATCACTGGTAAGCAAGCTATTAAGTAGAGATGTCGCGAATGGTTCGCCTGCGAACGGTTCCAGGCGAACTTTGGGGGTTCGTGTTCGCCTGCACCAGGCGAACTTTTGCGGAAGTTCGATTTGCCCCATAATGCACTATGAGGGTCAACTTTGACCCTCTGCATCACAGTCAGCAGGCACATTGTAGCCATTCAGGCTACACTAAGCCCTGGACCCCCCCCCCCCCCCTTATATAAGGCAGGCTGCGGCGGCCATTAGCCTCACTCGTGTGCCTGCTAGAGAGTAGAGACAGACTAGGTACAGCTGCTGCAGACTTGTTCTTCTAGGGACAGATTAGTTAGGTTCTTGGCTGCTTAGCTTGCTCCTGACTGATTATTGCTTTTATAGCACCCCTCAATAGCTCTTTTCAGAGCTCATCCTGTACTTTTTTTTTTCTGTGTGTCAAACTGACACTTTTGTTGCATGCACAGCCTTGCTAATTGATAGTGTGTGTGCCACTGCCAGCACCCAGCACATTCAGTGGCTACCTGTGTGTGTGACAGCACATTGTACTGCCCAGTACTGCATATACCCAGTACCTGTTGTGTTTACTTAACCCACCTCATCACTGCATATATCTAGCTTTGTGTTGAGTGAACTCAGCTCACTGCATCTAACTACCTGTTGTGTTGAGTGAACCCACCTCACTGCATCTAAGTACCTTTACTGTTCAGTGAACCCGGCTCACTGCATCTAACTACCTGTTGTGTTGAGTGAACCCACCTCACTGCATCTCAGTACCTTTACTGTTCAGTGAACCCAGCTCACTGCATCTTACTACCTGTTGTGTTCAGTGAACCCAGCTCACTGTATCTAAGTACCTTTATTGTTCAGTGAACCCAGCTCACTGCATCCAACTACCTGTTGTGTTTAGTGAACCCAGCTCACTGCATCTAAGTACCTTTATTGTTCAGTGAACCCAGCTCACTGCATCCAACTACCTGTTGTGTTGAGTGAACCCACCTCACTGCATCTCAGTACCTTTACTGTTCAGTGAACCCAGCTCACTGCATCTTACTACCTGTTGTGTTCAGTGAACCCAGCTCACTGTATCTAAGTACCTTTATTGTTCAGTGAACCCAGCTCACTGCATCCAACTACCTGTTGTGTTTAGTGAACCCAGCTCACTGCATCTAAGTACCTTTATTGTTCAGTGAACCCAGCTCACTGCATCCAACTACCTGTTGTGTTGAGTGAACCCAACTCACTGCATCTAAGTACCTTTATTGTTCAGTGAACCCAGCTCACTGCATCCAACTTCCTGTTGTGTTCAGTGAACCCACCTCACTGCATCTAAGTACCTTTACTGTTCAGTGAACCCAGCTCACTGCATCTTACTACCTGTTGTGTTCACTGAACCCAGCTCACTGCATCTAAGTACCTTTAAGTACCTTTATTGTTCAGTGAACCCAGCTCACTGCATCCAACTATCTGTTGTGTTGAGTGAACCCAGCTCACTGCATCTACGTACCTTTATTGTTCAGTGAACCCAGCTCACTGCATCCCAAAAAAATGTTCACGTGTGTGTTTCAGATCGGAGCAAAGCCATCTGTTTACGTCAAGGTGTACAGAGGCGCCGGAAGGATAAAAATAACTAAAAGGTTTAAAATTGTTCTGGTTGTGGTGGTGGACTGACCAACCATAAACGGACAAAAGCTGTCGAATTTCAAAACATATATACAGTTTATTCAATTACTCCCAGTACAATAGTCGCAACGCGTTTTGCAGGCAAGAACCCGCTTCCTCAGTCAATAGGGGACAGGAGCAATACACAGCGTGTAGTCTAAATGAAGCTTGGCACCTCTGTGGTGCCAAGCTTCGTTTAGACTACACGCTGTGTAGAGGTGCCAAGCTTCGTTTAGACTACACACTGTGTATTGCTCCTGTCCCCTATTGCCTGAGGAAGCGGGTTCTTGCCTGCGAAACGCGTTGCGACTATTGTACTGGGAGTAATTGAATAAACTGTATATATGTTTTGAAATTCGACAGCTTTTGTCCGTTTATGGTTGGTCGGTCCACCACCACAACCAGAACAATTTTAAACCTTTTAGTTATTTTTATCCTTCCGGTGCCTCTGTACACCTTGACGTATCCAGAAGTCCACCCTTGGTGGAAGGGTGTTTTACCCTACAATTTCTATCTATCTACGGAGAGCGACGTTTTAATCCTGAGTGGGGACAGGCTTAATCTCCCCACCTGCCTGAACAGTGGTTGCTTTTGAGGCAACCCTGGCTTGTGAGTATATTACTTACATTTCATAATACACACCACCCCTATTTATACTTACTACACTATATTGGGCTCTCGGTCTTCTATTTCAAAGCCATCTGTTGTCTCTGCCAGCAAAAATTGAGCCGTGGAAAGGCCAATTCTCATGTAGGGACAAGTGCCTTACGAAGGCACCTGGAGAGTGTTAAGCTTGGGGGTGTAATCTCCACAGTCAGCATACAACACATAAGCTGACGTGAAGGAGGTACACACACCAGCACAAGGGATCAGGATATCCCCAGTTTAGTGGAGGAGAGGACTGACTCCAATAGGAGATTGTGGTGCACAGAGCCGGTGCAGATCTGAACAGCCACAAACACTTTCGTAATAACGTCTCAGCGCAAGGTAGCGCTGAGCGCATAAACCAGGACTGAGGAGATCAGGACAGGTAGACAGAATGAACGCTTGCTAGCTAGCGATTACTTAGCGACAGCAAGCGTCCAAAACCAGACAGACTGGAATGAGGCAGCCAATGCGTTGCGGCGATGGCGTGCCTCACAAAGACAGGACAGGAGAGACAGGAAATAGCAGGATCGAGATAGATGAACGTAACACAGATAAATATACAATAAGTATGTTTTCCTAGCGTATTACAATTACAGCTATCAATGAAACTATTCGTAACGTCTGACTAACATATGTATATATTGGCAATGAACCGATATATGACATAAGCAGGAACTCTGACTAAGACTGAAGTAATACAGGGAACAGGACTCAGAAGGATTCGCTATCTCTTCGCAGAGATGAACGCAATCCACAAACAGGACCAGGAACAGGATTCAGAAGGATTCGTTATCTCTTCGCAGAGATGAACGCAATCCACAAACAGGACCAGGAACAGGATAACTAGCTCAGCACGGGTGTTCACGATACGCGCAAACTACCAAAACGTGCTGGAAAACTGACTAGCTGAACACAGGAAATAAACAGTTCGTGTACGTATATATCAGCGACACTGATATATTAACGTAACACGAATACAAGGAAAATAACAAAATGCGCAAGTATGCGTATATATTGGCGATGAACCAATATATGACACAAGACAAGCAAGTAGCAACTTCTAGAACAAGAGCAGAACTAGGAGGACTCGCTGACCCCTTCGCAGGAGTCAGCGCAGTCCACACGGACCAGGAACGAGGTGGGGCACGAGCAGAGTAACAGATAGAGTCTGAAACTATGATAGCCCATGAGGCATTGCAGGAAGCAGTTCTTTATACTGAGGTCATCCAATGGGAGCAGACCTGCAGATTCCCACACAAGTGAATGGTAATTAATCACAGGCTGATAGCAGGAAAAGGCAGACAATGATATGCAGCCTGCAGGAAAGGGACCGCCCCTCCACTGCAGCAGACAATGTTTGTTTACACAAAAGCATATTAAACTGTCATAAACTTCAGAGCGACTGCAGATGGAATCAGCAACTAGTTTAAGTGCAAACCAAACTATGCAAGCAAATGCATGTAATGACATTAGAACTGCTTGGTTTGCAATACCAGTGCAGTCAGCAGTAAACGCTACAGAAGCGATCATAACAGTACCCCCTCCCTTAAACGCGGCCTCTGGACGCCTATGAAAACTGACAAATTTCTCCTGAACCACCCAAACCAAAAAATCAGAAGTGGGAAATCCAGCAAACTGATCTGACTGAAAATTCATGAAGGTCGGATCCGTCCGACAAAACCAAATTCCCGAATCAGTCTCACCAAAACTAGACCAATTGGAACCAGAACCTACCGAACCATGCCCGTCAGCACTACAAGCCTCAGTGTGACACCCATCAGAACCACGACTTCCAGAAAACAACCCCAAGAAACTCTCTGCGCGATACCCACCGCCTTCCAAGGACTGTCCAAAAACGCCAAAGCCTTTGCAATGCCCACCGGAACTGTCCCTACCAACACAAAACCCACCGTTGAACCAGTCCAAGGTACCAGGACAAGTTTCCTCAGAGATCTCCCAGAA
This sequence comes from Hyperolius riggenbachi, assembly GCF_040937935.1. NCBI lineage: Eukaryota > Metazoa > Chordata > Amphibia > Anura > Hyperoliidae > Hyperolius > Hyperolius riggenbachi. The sequence goes on from NC_090655.1 coordinate 151,787,207, forward strand.
CACTTGGAAGCTCCAAAGAGATCCCCACAGGTCAGAACGCCCCTTAGGCTCACATGGAGAACTATCAAGAACCCCTATGGAACCCAGGGCAACTCCAGAGTCAGGGTCACAAGGACAAACATCAAGATCAGGGCTTTTAGGGACCAGAACCATCTCCGGGCATGCAGGCCAACCGGCAACATCAGAACATGTCTCCACTAGGGAAGCACGTGAGCACGCTAACACAGACACATCTGGGCAGTCTGGCATACGAAGCACATCTGGGCACACCGGCACAAGAGAAACCTCTGGGCATGTCAAGGAACTGCGAACCTCAAAGTCAGTCAAGACAGGACCGAAACCAGAACTGGGCAAAAAAAATTCATCATGACTAGACTTCATAGTTACTGGATTCTCACTAAAAACTGCAGGATCAGACTTAGATGTCGCTGATTCCAGCAGGGTTATTAACAAATCATGTTCAGGGGCATTTACAAGACAGGGCAAATCTTCTGATGTATGCACTGAACTAGACAGGGTTCCCATAGCTTCTTCTGGACTAGACAGAGACTCATCAAATACACTGGACTGGAGCTCATGAAGGGCTGCAAAACAAGTCAATATTGCAGCAATCCCCACTGAACTAGGCAAAACTGAGTAACTCACTGGACAGGAAGGGGGCTCTGGAACTTCTGCCACACCGGCCAGAGAACCAGAATTTTCCAGGATACAGGGCTGGGTTTCAGAAACACTCATTAACCCGGACTGAAATTCTGAGATTTCTATTATTTTTTCCAGCGAGTCAGAATTATCCATGTTACAGGGCAAGACTTTTGAAACATTCAGAGGACAGGGCTGGAGTTCCTCGGCTGTTACAACACTGGAGAGGGACTCAACAACATTGGTTAAATCAGACTGTGTACAGGGCAAGGTATCTAACACACTTGCTGACGAGGACAATATTTCAATGGCTTCTGCTTCGCTGGGCAGAAATTCATCAAGTTTTATTAGAGCAGACTGTAATTCCAAAACAGCTGCTAGACAAGTGAATATTACTGCAACACCAACTGAGGTAAGCAGTGCTTCAGCCTCCTCTGCTAAAGGGTTTAAAGTATCCAAAGTACTGGGTGAAGCATAAGACTCTGCGACCACAGCTTCACTGGACAGGATCACTGAACAGTCCATATTGCAGGGCAAAACCATGGAAGCACCTGCTGGACAGCATAATGATTCTGTGACCTGAGTTTCATTGGAGAGATCTACTGCACAATTCATGGTACAGGGCAAATTTATTGGAAAATTTTCTGAACAAGGTAATAATTCTGCGATTTCAGGTTCACATAGCAGATGCTCTGAGCTATTCACGAAACTAGAGCGAGGTGTAGAAACAGGAAGATCAAGACACAATGTTTGCGCATCTGAATCACCATTCATTTGTAAAATTGGAAAATTCAGATGCTGGGGTTCTGAGTTTACTAGACAGGATTGCTGGGACTCGGAAACTGATGTAGTGCATCTATTGGCATCTGCTGGATCAGACAGGAGTTGAACTTTATTAACACAGGTAATTTCTGCAGAAGTGTTTGCAGAGACAGGCAAGATTTTTCTGGTGTCTGTTTCACTAAACAAAGAGTCATGAGTACTGGCTAGGCTGGACTCGAAAGTCAGCAGGACCTCTGGGTCCTCTGCTGAGAAATTTGTGCAGGGCAAGATTAAGGAAGTATTAGTAATTTCTGTCTTACTGGGAAGTAACACTGAGTTATCCATGGTACAGGGTGGAATTACAGGAACTTCAATTTCACACAAAAGGAGCTCAGAATCACTCGCTGAATCAGCCAAAGGTGCTGAAGCAGGCGAGTCCTCAGGAACTGAGGAAGTGGAACAATCTCCACTTGACAGTGTGTCTTCCCTGGTATCAACTGATTGAATTGCATAAAAATCGTCCAGAATCATTCTCCACACATCGATCAATGGAGCCACAAAGTCATACCCACACACACCAGTTTTTATTAGGTTATAAGCAGACTTAATGCATGCATTCAATACTAATTCACTTTTTGCACTGTAAAACTGACAAAATGAACTTGCATCTTTCTTCCATTCATAGACCAGAGCTTCCATCTCTCCTTTCTCAAATGGAGGATCCCATGCATATTTAACAGCTGAGCATTCCGGCTGATCATAGTTTGCAAATGTGTTAGTGGCAGAAACATACATTGGGTTATTTAGCAGGTGATTGGCCGATTTCTTATTCCTAAGGATCTCCAATACCTGTAGCAAGTATTGAACTGTAGTGTATGCAAATTTCCCTTGCTGCACGAATAAATTGATCTGTTCAATACTCTGTAATATATCTTCATAATCATATTCAGATAATTCATTTAAACAAGAACCTTTATTTTCCCTGGCTAGCAATGAAAGTTCATTAGTAGTTTCATAGGTCCATTTGACTCCCCTGAATGGTGACTGAATTTCATTATCTGCTAATGGTGGAGTCTCGTTACAGATCTGATGCGCAGTCGCCAAGGGCAACGACTCCGCTGATTGTAACGCTTTTCTTTTGGAGCGTTTACGTTTGGCTTTAGACCCTGCTGCCTTAGCAGAAGAAAAGTTATCAGAACAATTATCTGCTTGCTGATTATTTTTGTAGGCAGTAGAAGGAGCAGCTGATTGACAAGCTGCCAGGAGCTTATCAAAAGGGCTAGGCAAATCGGTTTTGCGCAGCCAGTTATGGATCACAAACGCTAGAAATTCCAGTGGTCTTTCTTTTAAATTGGTATGATCCAAGACATCGTAGGCCCACTGAAACAATCTTCCCTTAAATAAAACATAAACTAGCTGGGGGGCCCACGTTGAAACAGGAGTAGCCTGGAGCTCAGGATTGGCCAGGAACCTGGCACATTCAGAAAAAAACTCATTTTCTGTTTCAGAATTGAGCTTCTCAAATTTCTTAAAGGAACAGGAACCAAAACAAACAGTGTCATTTTTGCTGGGAACCCCCCCCACAATGGGGATTGGTAATGGGGCTATCATAATGTTAAGCTTGGGGGTGTAATCTCCACAGTCAGCATACAACACATAAGCTGACGTGAAGGAGGTACACACACCAGCACAAGGGATCAGGATATCCCCAGTTTAGTGGAGGAGAGGACTGACTCCAATAGGAGATTGTGGTGCACAGAGCCGGTGCAGATCTGAACAGCCACAAACACTTTCGTAATAACGTCTCAGCGCAAGGTAGCGCTGAGCGCATAAACCAGGACTGAGGAGATCAGGACAGGTAGACAGAATGAACGCTTGCTAGCTAGCGATTACTTAGCGACAGCAAGCGTCCAAAACCAGACAGACTGGAATGAGGCAGCCAATGCGTTGCGGCGATGGCGTGCCTCACAAAGACAGGACAGGAGAGACAGGAAATAGCAGGATCGAGATAGATGAACGTAACACAGATAAATATACAATAAGTATGTTTTCCTAGCGTATTACAATTACAGCTATCAATGAAACTATTCGTAACGTCTGACTAACATATGTATATATTGGCAATGAACCGATATATGACATAAGCAGGAACTCTGACTAAGACTGAAGTAATACAGGGAACAGGACTCAGAAGGATTCGCTATCTCTTCGCAGAGATGAACGCAATCCACAAACAGGACCAGGAACAGGATTCAGAAGGATTCGTTATCTCTTCGCAGAGATGAACGCAATCCACAAACAGGACCAGGAACAGGATAACTAGCTCAGCACGGGTGTTCACGATACGCGCAAACTACCAAAACGTGCTGGAAAACTGACTAGCTGAACACAGGAAATAAACAGTTCGTGTACGTATATATCAGCGACACTGATATATTAACGTAACACGAATACAAGGAAAATAACAAAATGCGCAAGTATGCGTATATATTGGCGATGAACCAATATATGACACAAGACAAGCAAGTAGCAACTTCTAGAACAAGAGCAGAACTAGGAGGACTCGCTGACCCCTTCGCAGGAGTCAGCGCAGTCCACACGGACCAGGAACGAGGTGGGGCACGAGCAGAGTAACAGATAGAGTCTGAAACTATGATAGCCCATGAGGCATTGCAGGAAGCAGTTCTTTATACTGAGGTCATCCAATGGGAGCAGACCTGCAGATTCCCACACAAGTGAATGGTAATTAATCACAGGCTGATAGCAGGAAAAGGCAGACAATGATATGCAGCCTGCAGGAAAGGGACCGCCCCTCCACTGCAGCAGACAATGTTTGTTTACACAAAAGCATATTAAACTGTCATAAACTTCAGAGCGACTGCAGATGGAATCAGCAACTAGTTTAAGTGCAAACCAAACTATGCAAGCAAATGCATGTAATGACATTAGAACTGCTTGGTTTGCAATACCAGTGCAGTCAGCAGTAAACGCTACAGAAGCGATCATAACAGAGAGAAGGCACAAACAGCTATGGCAAGAACACCTGAGGAAAAGCAGCACCCCTCAAAAGACAAGCCACCCTCCTTCTCCTCTTCCTCCTTCAGGTGCATCGTCTTCATCCACTTTCTCCCTTGCACCTTCACAGCCCCCCTCCTCCACACCGCCTCTTCCCTTCAGCGGTTCCTTCTCCTCTGCCCACAGCAGTACCCAGCTGTCCGTGAAGGAAGTATTTGAGCGTAAGAAGCAAATGTCTGCCAGTCACCCTCTTGCCCGGCGTCTGACAGCTGGCGTGGCGGAACTATTAGCTCGCCAGCTATTACCATACAAGCTGGTGGAGTCGGAGGCTTTCCGTAAGTTTGTGGCCATTGGTACACCGCAGTGGAAGATACCAGGCCGCAATTATTTTGCACAAAAGGCCATACCCAAACTATACCGTGCAGTTGAGAGGCAAGTGGTGTCATCTCTGGCACACAGCGTTGGGTCAAGGGTCCACCTGACCACGGATGCCTGGTCTGCCAAGCACGGGCAGGGCCACTGCATTACATACACAGCCTATTGGGTCAACCTGGTGACCGATGGCAGCAAGCAGGGAGGACGTGGCTGCGCAGCGGACCGACTTGTCACACCTCCACGGCTTGCAGGCAGGCCTCCAGCCACCTCCTCTCCACCTGCTACCACCGCTTCGCTGTCGTCATCCTCCTCCTCCTCCTTGGCTGGTGCCACGATCTCCTCTCCAGCTACACAGCCCCAGCACCCCAGAGCCTATGCTGCATGCCAGGTACGATGGTGTCACGCAGTGTTAGACATGTCTTGCCTGAAAGCGGAGAGTCACACTGGAGCAGCTCTCCTGGCTACTCTTAACAAACAGGTGGAGCAATGGCTGACCCCGCACAAGCTTAAGATTGGCAACGTGGTGTGTGACAACGGCAGCAATCTCATTGCTGCGTTGAATTTGGGAAAGCTGACACACATACCCACATGTGCTGAATCTGGTCTTGCAAAGATTTGTGTTCAAGTACCCAGGCTTAGAGGACGTCCTGAAGCAGGCCAGGAAGTTGTGTGGGCATTTCAGGCGCTCTTACAAGGCTCTTACAAGGCCATGGCACGCTTTGCGGACATTCAGCATAGAAACAACTTGCCGGTGAGACGCCTGATTTGCGATAGCCCGACTCGCTGGAATTCCACCCTGCTGATGTTCTCTCGCCTGCTAGACCATGAGAAAGCCGTCACCCAGTACCTGTATCATTACAGTACAAGGACACAATCTGGGAGGATGGGGTTGTTGTGGCCCAACAACTGGACACTGATGCGAAATGCATGCAGGGTCATGGAGCCCTTTGAGGAGGTGACCAAACTGGTGAGTCGCGATGAGGGAACCATCAGCCACTTGATCCCCTACGCCTACTTCCTGGAGTGTGCCGTGCGTAGAGTGGTGGATACAGCTGTGGAGGAGCATGAACGAGAAGAGTTACGACAGCAGGAGTCGTGGGAGTCATTTACACCCGAACCCGATGTTTTCACAACACCTGCGGCAGCACAGAGGGAGGAGGAGGAGGAGGAGGAAGAAGAGGAGTCGTGTGGGGAAGGAGAGGAGTCAGACTCTGATGATGGTGATGATGAGGAAGGTGTTTCTGTGGAGGAGGAAGAGGCGGCGGAAGAAGAACAACCGCGGCAGCCATCACAGGGGGCTTCTGCTGCTCCACGTTCCCGTGGTATTGTTCGTGGCTGGGGGGAGGAAGAGGAGTTGCATCCCGTCACTGAGGAAGAGCAAGAGGAGATGGAGAGCTTCCAGCTCTGTGCAGATGTCCTCTTTCATGTTGTCCAGCCTGTTGAGGGACCCCGTATCAAAAAACTCAAGGCGAATGACCTGTACTGGGTGGCCACGCTACTAGACCCTCGGTACAGGCACAAAGTGGCGGACCTGTTACCAACTCAACAGAAGGCCGAAAGGATGCAGCACTTGCAGAACAAGCTGTCGATGATGCTTTACAATGCGTTTAAGGGTGATGTGGCTGCACAACGCAATCAAGGTACCACTGGCAGTAACCCTCCTCCTCCCTAGTCCACGCAGGCAAGGACAGGACGCTCCAGCGATCTCAGGGTGATGTCGGACATGCGGACGTTCTTTAGTCCAACTCCTCGCCATAGTCCTTCCGGATCCACCCGCCACCAACGCCTGGACCGGCAGGTAGCCGACTGTCACGATCTGTTCGTGCTGATGACGTTTGTGAACTGTATGGACTTCCTCTGTTCACCAGCAGATGTCCCCTCTTATTTCAAGAACATTGTAAAATCTTCATAAAGTTCCCTCTGTCCACCAGCAGAGGTCTCTGCATTCAGGAACTGTCTCTGCAGCCTTGGAAGAGGTCACATGACCATCCTGCAGAGTATAAAAGTCCAGCTACAACAGAACACTGTTGCTAGTTCATTGGTGATGATAGCCTAGAGCCTGTGTTCTGGTCCTTTTCCTGTTACCTGATTTCTGTCTCCTGATTCCTGTTACCTGATTCCTGTTACCTGTAGCCTGTCTGTCTGTTACCTGATTGTTTGACTCCCTGGTTTATGATATTGGCTTTGTCTGACTATTCTTCTGCTCACTGATTGTATTGCTTGATGTCCTGGTATCTGATCTCGGCTTGTTGACTAACCTATTGCCTGCTGCATATGTCCTGCGCTTGATTGTATATTATCCTGTGTATATATTAGTTAGTTAGCTTAGTTAGACAGGGTCCGGGTTCACTGTGTGCACACTGTATATATTATATTGGTTTGTGTATGTCTGATCGTAAGACAATTGCCTGCAATCGTATTGCCAGTTTGCAATCATATTGCTAGTTGTACAGTTCATTTGTATTTATGTTCATGCACCAATTGCAGCATCACTTGTGTATATATCCTGCCCTTGTAAATAAACCATTACTTTATTTCACATTTACCCTGGTTTTGGTCTTCAGTATTTCCACATTAAGTGACATTCTCCATTCAGTGCAAATCTGCGTGCACTGCACGTTACAGAATAAACTAGCCAAAACAGTCACTAGGAAATACTGAAGGTTCATTTGTTCCAGCCATGGGGTTAAACTGGACTCCGCAGGATATAGATTACTTTGCCATATTTGCAGAGGAGGATAGAAAACACTGTTATAAATTGTTTTTAGATTACTCTTATGATGAATTGCAGCAATTAATTTCACAAATTAATTATTTTGTGCAGCAAAATATTTTTTCAGTGTCTGATGTACAAGCCCTGCTGCAGATTCTGCAAAGTCTTTTGGTAGCTAAAAATCCAGCTATAACAACCTATTATCAGCCTAATCAACAGATTAAGCCAATTAACCCTTTAAGCTATGTTCAGAGTAATCTATCTGCTCCCATTAAAAGTGACTGGGACCCTCCGTTTGGAAAATGGGAGATTGAGTGTCTGTTTAATGATTTGAATGATGATTGGAGGTCTTTTATTAGCTATTATGCTCAGAAAGATGAACAATTCGTTTCCGCATGTATAAAATCTGCAAAAACTTTGGTTGATTTGGGTGTGTGCATGCAAAGGTCTGTTTCTCCTTTTAATTGATGCATGGGAGAGAGTTCTGTCCACTTACTTTCCTTCTGCTAATCTTTCTAATGACCAGCTCACACAGTGCTCAGTGGCTAAACCTGCTTTTAATCACAAGTCAGTTCCCCTTCAGACTGCAAAAAGATCTACACCTTGGTTAAAGCAGTATCCAGTTACATACCAAGAGCCTGTTCTCGCTTTGAAAACTGTTAAGAAAACAAAGCATAAACGGAAATACTTTCCAACCTCATCTATTCACCATTCACTACCTGTTGCACCAGATCCAGGTGGAATCACTTTACAGACTTTGACACAAAAGCCTGCAGACTCTTGCACCCAGCTTCCTGCAGAACCTTGCACCCAGCTTCCTGCAGACTTTTGCCTCCAGCCTCCTGCAGAACCTCGCATCCAGCCACCTGCAGAACCTTGCATCCAGCCACCTGCAGAACCTTGCATCCAGCCACCTGCAGAACCTCTCACCCAGCCGCCTGCAGAACCTCTCACCCAGCCGCCTGCAGAACCTCTCACCCAGCCGCCTGCAGAACCTCTCACCCAGCCGCCTGCAGAACCTCTCACCCAGCCGCCTGCAGAACCTCTCACCCAGCCGCCTGCAGAACCTCTCACCCAGCCGCCTGCAGAACCTCTCATCCAGCCGCCTGCAGAACCTCTCATCCAGCCTCCTGCAGAACCTCTCATCCAGCCTCCTGCAGAACCTCTCATCCAGCCTCCTGCAGAACCTCTCATCCAGCCGCCTGCAGAACCTCTCATCCAGCCGCCTGCAGAACCTCTCATCCAGCCGCCTGCAGAACCTCTCATCCAGCCGCCTGCAGAACCTCTCATCCAGCCGCCTGCAGAACCTCTCATCCAGCCGCCTGCAGACTCTTGCATCCAGCCTCCTGCAGACTCTTGCATCCAGCCTCCTGCAGACTCTTGCATCCAGCCTCCTGCAGACTCTTGCATCCAGCCTCCTGCAGACTCTTGCATCCAGCCTCCTGCAGACTCTTGCATCCAGCCTCCTGCAGACTCTTGCATCCAGCCTCCTGCAGACTCTTGCATCCAGCCTCCTGCAGACTCTTGCATTCAGCCTCCTGCAGACTCTTGCATCCAGCCTCCTGCAGACTCTTGCATCCAGCCTCCTGCAGACTCTTGCATCCAGCCTCCTGCAGACTCTTGCACCCAGCCTCCTGCAGACTCTTGCATCCAGCCTCCTGCAGACTCTTGCACCCAGCCTCCTGCAAAACTTTGCATACAGCTGTCTACAGAACCTTGTCTCCAGCCGCCTGCAGACTCTTGCACCCAGCCGCCTGCAGACTCTTGCATCCTGCCAGCAGAACTTTGCATCCAGCTTGCAGAAACCGGTATTCAGCTCACAGTCTTCTTACTTTCGGCACAGCAGTGGTTAACTTCATCTCTTCCTGCTAGATCTTTGCAAACTACAACTTCTGACATGTCTACACAGCCTACAGCTCCTGCCAAGTCTGCAAGGGACAGCACCTCGCTCCAGCCACTGCCAACTAGCTTGCCAGCCTGTCCAGCTGCATCTCTGTCACCAGGTCCAGCAGAAAGTTTGCTATCCTGCTCAGCTACATCTTTACCATCTTGTGCAGCTGCATCCTTGCCCACCAGTCCAGCAGTAAGTTTGCCAGCCCATCCAGTTGCATCTCTGCCATCCTGTCCAGCTGCATCTCTGCCAACAGGTACAGCGGAAGGTCTGCTTCAGCCCGCACAGACTTTACTTCAGCCCGCACAGGTTTTGCTTCAGCCCGCACAGGTTTTGCTTCAGCCCCCACAGAATATGTTTCAGCTTGCACAGACTGTATTGGGGTGTCTACCAACGGTCCAGCCAGGTGCTCAGCCAACGGCCCAGCAAGGTGCTCAGCCAACGGCCCAGCCAAGCGTTCAGCTAATGGTCCAGATGCCTGAAGCCAGCCAACCTGTTGCCACCCTGCCTGGAGCTAGCCAACCTGTTGCCACCCTGCCTGGAGCTAGCCAACCTGTTGCTACCCTCTCTGAAACTACCCAGCCTGCTGCAACCCTGTCTGATGCCCACCCTCTAAAGACTTTTGTTGATGCCCACCCTCAGACTTTTGTTGTTCCTCAGCTCCTACAGACTTCTGACAGCAAAGCCCAGTTTTGCAGACCTCTGCTAAAGCCGAATCGATTGTCCTGGTTGGGGTATACTATTGAGCTGTTTTGCTGGAGACTTGTTTACATGCTGTCCTTCCTGCTGGTGTCTAGTCCACTGCCTTTCCTGATATCTGGTTCCTGGTCCTGCCTGCTGTCTTTCCTGATGACATCCAGTTCCTGGTTCTGCCTGCTGCCCTTCCTGATGACATCTGCTTCCTGGTTCTGCCTGCTGCCCTCCCTGATGACATCTGCTTCCTGGTTCTGCCTGCTGCCCTTCCTGATGACATCTGGCTCCTGGCCCTGCCTGCTGTCTTTCCTGCTGACATCTGATTCCTGGTCCTTCCTGATGTTCTTCAGCCTGCTGTGCATCTTGCCTTGTTGCCTGACGGTCTCCAGTCTGCTGTCTGCCTTTTCGCCCAATGTTTCTTGGGACCCAGGTGGATGTGAATTAGTAGTCTGGTGGAGCGTCCTGAGGCCGCTCCTCAAGGAGGGGGTACTGTCACGATCTGTTCCTGCTGGTGACGTTTGTGAACTGTATGGACTTCCTCTGTTCACCAGCAGATGTCCCCTCTTATTTCAAGAACATTGTAAAATCTTCATAAAGTTCCCTCTGTCCACCAGCAGAGGTCTCTGCATTCAGGAACTGTCTCTGCAGCCTTGGAAGAGGTCACGTGACCATCCTGCAGAGTATAAAAGTCCAGCTACAACAGAACACTGTTGCTAGTTCATTGGTGATGATAGCCTAGAGCCTGTGTTCTGGTCCTTTTCCTGTTACCTGATTCCTGTCTCCTGATTCCTGTTACCTGATTCCTGTTACCTGTAACCTGTCTGTCTGTTACCTGATTGTTTGACTCCCTGGTGTAATAAGACGGCGGCCTGACCGCATTCAGCAAGCGGAACGCGGAGGTTTGGCCGCGTCCGCATCAGCGGCACCATCCACCACATGGTCGCATGCGGAACGCGGAGAAACATCCGCATCGGCGTTGCGATCCACCGTTCGGTCACAGGCCTTTCGGCGTACTTTACGTCGAGGCTGTGGTCCGGTTCTTCCCTCACAGGCCTCAGGGCCTGCCACACACCAACGCTATCCTCAATCCAGTCTGGACCCCGTAGGGGCTGCGCGCGTGTGCAATAAAGCCTTTTATACTCTTAGAAGGAGAGTCAGCTGACCAGCTGGTCAGCTGACCTCAGTAAGGTCCTTGAGCTGTGCTGCAAGGTCCTTGAACTGTGTTGTGATTGGCTGATTGGCTGGGCGGGCTGGTTGAGCCCAGCACAGTATAAAAGCAGGCATTCTGTCAGTTGCAAGTTGTCTGCAGTAAGCGTTACTTTGTGATAGCCCTCAGACCTTAGCTAGATCCGAGAGAGACAGTCCTAGCTGGAGCAAGGCTCCTGTCTCTCATCAGTCAGTCTTTGTTGTTTTCCTGATTATTGTATATTTGTATGTAACCTGATCTCTGTTATAGTCAGCCAGTCAGTTGATCTAATAGTCAGCCAGATAGTGATCTGACAGTCAGTACCATCGTGGGCCAAGTGCGGCTTGCCGTAACTAGCCCACAACAGTCAGATTTGTTATTTTCCTGATCTGCGACATATATGGGTTTGGCCAATATATTCGCAAGCACTATTGTTATCTGTGCCATTTTCTGATCTCCCGTTGCCGAACCTCTGCTTGTCTATTTCACTACGAGTTCGGCTTTCTGACTTTGTACCTCCGCCTATCTGATTTCCGTTACTGACCTTGGCTAGATTTCTGACTCTGCTCTCTGTTTCACGATTCGGTACCTCGCAGCCAGTTTGTTACCGAACCGTTTCCGTCTGACTTTGCCCCCTTTAGTGGTTCTCCCACTAAAGGGTTTATTCTGCTGAATCCCTCCTTGTGGAGGTCTCAGTGGTTCCCCAGTATATCATTGCTGCTGGGGAACGCGATTCTAGCGTTACGTCATCTAGTCGCAGAATCGCACACACTGCGTTTCTCTTTTAGAGGTACCCAGTCCTCTTAAAGATATCAGTGTGGTGGGTTTTCCACTGTCGTTATACCCGGTATCCAGAGTTACGAATAAATATCCGCATTATTGGCGATTCCGCAGATCGCCACATAATCGGATATATCAGCATTATTGGTGATACTGCGGATCACCAACAATCTGAATACTCTGAGTGTGCACCAAACACCACACATTGTTACAGTACTGCAGACCACTTTATGAATATGGAAGGTCTGGTGGAACGATTGAATATGCTGTCAGCCACTATTGGAGAACTGTCCAAAACTGTGACCTTACAGCAAGCTCAGATCTCCCAGCTTACAGAGAGAATTAATGCCCTGTCTCCACCAGTGGTTCAACCTTCCCCTCACACAGTCGAGCCCAAGATGCCCCTTCCGGAAAAATTTTCTGGCTCACGGGCCGACTTTAGTAACTTTAGAAATCGCTGTTTAGCATATTTCCAGATGAAACCTGTGTCGTCCGGTTCAGAGGCACAGAGGGTTACTCTGATTAGGACCCTCTTACAGGGAGATTCCCAGACCTGGGCATTTAGCCTTCCCGAAGGTCATACTGCCTTGTCATCGGTGTCTGAATTCTTTAAAGCGATGGCCATTATCTACGATGATCCCGACATCGCCGGCACAGCCGAGCGCAAGCTCAGGGAACTTAAACAAGGTAGTCGCATGGTTGAGGAGTATGCGGCAGAGTTCAGGAAGTGGGCAGTCTCAGTGAGGTGGGATCAATTCACACTATTAGACACGTATATGAATGGGTTATCTGATTCCATCTCTGATGTCATCATAAGCCACCCTGAACCGAAAAGTTTAGATGAGGCCATAACACTGTCCATTAAAATTGATAGACGCATTCGATATCATAAGAAGGGCAGATCTTTAGCACTCGCCAGGGTGTCCCATGCAGTTAGTCCTCCTGAGGTCTCGGAGGAGGAACCGATGCAATTGGGGCATGGCCATCTGACAGGGTCTGAGAGAGCTAGGAGAATGAAGGAGGGACTATGCCTATACTGTGGGGAGAAGGGTCACCGAGTGCAGAAGTGCAGCAAGAGGGCGGGAAACTTGTCCGCTTAGGGCTGGTTGGAGGTACCACCCTAAGCGAGCCAACCCTACCTCCATATCACAGTAAGATCTTGCTGCCTTGTTCCCTTCAATGGGAGAATCAAGTTTGTCACACGTCTGCATTCATCGACTCGGGCTCCGCCGCCAATTTCATAGATCGTGATCTAGCTTTGAGGTTCAATATCCCCATTCTCCCCATTCAGAAGCATATCTATGTCACTGCAATCGATGACTCCCCACTGCAAGACAAGTCACCTCTTTGTCAAACTCCATTTCTCACCCTCCAGATTGGGGTTCTTCACACAGAAAACATTCAGTTCTTTGTTTTAAAGATGGCCACCTCATCAGTCATCCTGGGTCTCCCTTGGCTGAGGAAGCATTCTCCCCAGATAAATTGGAGAGAGGGACAACTGTCTGCATGGTCACACTATTGTCAGGAGAATTGTTTAGGGTCTGTATTAGTCTGTTCCTCTGAGGTTCACGTTGAAGGGGTTCCACCTCAGTATTCTGAATTCAGTGACGTGTTTTGTGCCCGGTCTGCGGACAGGTTGCCTCCCCATAGACCCTATGACTGTCCTGTTGAGCTGAGACCAGGTACTATGCCCCCTCGGGGACGGTTGTACAATCTTTCTGGTCCCGAGAAGATCGCGATGAAGGATTATATCAGGGAGAACTTGGAGAAGGGCTTTATCCGTCCTTCCAAGTCCCCTGCGGGAGCGGGGTTCTTCTTTGTTAAGAAGAAAGACGGTGGTCTTCGCCCGTGTATAGATTATAGACAACTTAACAAGATCACCATCAAAAACCGTTACCCTCTCCCACTCATCGACGATCTATTCTCACAGATTACTGATGCCTGTGTTTTTTCCAAGTTGGACCTGAGGGGGGCATATAACCTTATTCGTATCCGAGAAGACGACGAGTGGAAGACCGCGTTTAATACACCTGACGGTCACTATGAGTACCTCGTCATGCCCTTCGGGTTATGCAATGCCCCGGCGGTCTTTCAGGAGTTTGTCAATGATATCTTTAGAGATGTATCAGGCAGATTCTTAGTGGTTTATCTTGACGACATTTTAATTTTTTCGAAAGACTTGCAGCAGCATAGGCAGCATGTTAGGTTTGTCCTCCAAAAACTACGTGAGAACCAATTATACGCCAAGTTGGAGAAATGTATTTTCGAAGTCAGGGAGGTAGCCTTTCTGGGATACATTATCTCCACATCTGGGTTGGCAATGGATCCTAGTAAGGTCGCGGCAGTCCTGGAATGGCCACAGCCTTCAGGCCTCAAGGCACTGCAGAGGTTTTTGGGATTCGCCAACTATTACAGGAGGTTCATTAAGGGGTACTCTTCGGTGGTGGCCCCTATGACTCAGTTGACAAGAAAGGGGGCTGATGCTAGTAACTGGCCATCTGAAGCAGTTAAGGCCTTTGAGTTGTTGAAAGCAGCCTTCTGTTCCGCTCCCATCTTGCGTCATCCTGACGTCACCCGCCCCTTTATTGTGGAGGTGGATGCATCCGATGTAGGAGTCGGCGCAGTTTTATCACAGGCTTTTGGCCCGGATGGTAAGGTCCATCCGTGTGCATACTTCTCAAGGAGGTTTGCGCCCGCGGAGAAAAATTATGATGTGGGGAATCGAGAGCTGTTGGCCATCAAACTGGCACTGGAGGAGTGGCGCCATTGGTTGGAAGGGGCAGAGTTCCCTTTTACAGTGTATACAGATCACAAAAACCTCGAATACATCGAGAAAGCTAAGAGGTTAACGCCCAGACAGGCCAGATGGGCGCTTTTCTTTTCTCGTTTTGATTTTGTGATCACGTATAGGCCAGGTGACAAGAACGTTAAGGCTGATGCCTTGTCTAGGTGCTTTGAGCCTGAGTCTGCCCCATCTGCTACTCCCACTAATATCCTTCCTGAAAAGTACTTTCTGGCAGCTACTGAGATCTCGGAGGATCTTTCCAAGGTGCTTTCGGCATGTCAGGCTAATGTTCCTAAGGGGAAACCCGAGGGTCTCCTGTATGTTCCCATCCGCTTCCGAGGGCAAGTGCTACGTATGTTTCATGAACACAAGAATGTGGGACACCCGGGCATTGCCCGTACTCAGGAACTGTTGAGTAGGGCTGTCTGGTGGCCTTCTTTCATGTCCGACTGTGAGGAGTTTGTCAAGTCCTGTTCTGTCTGTGCCAGGTGCAAATCCTCCAGGAAGGCTCCAGCCGGGTCTCTCCAACCCCTGCCTTCTCCACAGGTTCCATGGTCCCACATCTCCATGGACTTTGTGGGTGAACTGCCTGAATCTGACGGTAAGACCGTCATCTGGGTTGTAACTGACAGGTTCAGTAAGATGGCACATTTTGTTGCTCTGCCCGGGTTGCCGTCTGCTCAGGATTTGGCAGAACTATTTGTGCATAACATCTTTAAGCTTCATGGAATTCCTGTGGATGTGGTTTCAGACCGAGGGGTACAGTTTGTATCTAAATTCTGGAGGTCCTTTTGCAAAGATTTGGGCATCTCTCTGTCTTTTTCGTCTGGCTACCATCCCCAGACCAATGGGCAGACAGAGAGAATCAACCAATCCCTTGAACAATTCTTGAGATGTTACGTGGCGGAGGCGCAACATCTGTGGGTGAAATTCTTGCCATTTGCTGAATTCGCTCACAATAATCTCAGGAACACATCTTCCGGGTATTCTCCATTTCAGGTCGTTTACGGTAGATCACCCAAATTCTCGTCGCTTCCAGTCAGGGAGTCACCTCTTCCGGCTCTCCAGGAGTGGCAAGGAGCCTTCAAGAAAATTTGGGAGAATGTCAGGTACAATCTGAATAAGGCCTTTAAGATCCAGAAAAAGTATGCGGACAAGAGACGTTCCATTGAATGGAACTTTGTTCCGGGGGATTTTGTTTGGGTATCCACCAAACATATCTCTCTCAGACAGCCATCAGCAAAACTGGGTCCCCGGTTTATTGGGCCTTTCCCTGTGGAAAGAAAGATTAATGATGTGACATACAGAGTGAAACTACCTGCCAGTCTGAGATGTGGCAGGACATACCATGTCTCCCTATTGAAACCTGCTGTTAGGGTAGACTCGGCTCCCCCTTCTCCTGTGGTGGTCGATGGGGAACTGGAGTATGAGGTTCAGGATATCCTGGATTCTCGCATTGTACGCAATAAAGTTCAGTATCTGGTACACTGGAAGGGGTATGGACCAGAGGAAAGATTATGGGTTCCCCTTCGAGATCTGCATGCCAAAGAGATAAGAAAGAAGTTTCATGAATCACATCCCGGGAAACCTGGAGAGGCATGTCCGGAGGCCACGCCTGAAAGGGGGGGTACTGTAATAAGACGGCGGCCTGACCGCATTCAGCAAGCGGAACGCGGAGGTTTGGCCGCGTCCGCATCAGCGGCACCATCCACCACATGGTCGCATGCGGAACGCGGAGAAACATCCGCATCGGCGTTGCGATCCACCGTTCGGTCACAGGCCTTTCGGCGTACTTTACGTCGAGGCTGTGGTCCGGTTCTTCCCTCACAGGCCTCAGGGCCTGCCACACACCAACGCTATCCTCAATCCAGTCTGGACCCCGTAGGGGCTGCGCGCGTGTGCAATAAAGCCTTTTATACTCTTAGAAGGAGAGTCAGCTGACCAGCTGGTCAGCTGACCTCAGTAAGGTCCTTGAGCTGTGCTGCAAGGTCCTTGAACTGTGTTGTGATTGGCTGATTGGCTGGGCGGGCTGGTTGAGCCCAGCACAGTATAAAAGCAGGCATTCTGTCAGTTGCAAGTTGTCTGCAGTAAGCGTTACTTTGTGATAGCCCTCAGACCTTAGCTAGATCCGAGAGAGACAGTCCTAGCTGGAGCAAGGCTCCTGTCTCTCATCAGTCATTGTTGTTTTCCTGATTATTGTATATTTGTATGTAACCTGATCTCTGTTATAGTCAGCCAGTCAGTTGATCTAATAGTCAGCCAGATAGTGATCTGACAGTCAGTACCATCGTGGGCCAAGTGCGGCTTGCCGTAACTAGCCCACAACAGTCAGATTTGTTATTTTCCTGATCTGCGACATATATGGGTTTGGCCAATATATTCGCAAGCACTATTGTTATCTGTGCCATTTTCTGATCTCCCGTTGCCGAACCTCTGCTTGTCTATTTCACTACGAGTTCGGCTTTTGTGACTTTGTACCTCCGCCTATCTGATTTCCGTTACTGACCTTGGCTAGATTTCTGATTCTGCTCTCTGTTTCACGATTCGGTACCTCGCAGCCAGTTTGTTACCGAACCGTTTCCGTCTGACTTTGCCCCCTTTAGTGGTTCTCCCACTAAAGGGTTTATTCTGCTGAATCCCTCCTTGTGGAGGTCTCAGTGGTTCCCCAGTATATCATTGCTGCTGGGGAACGCGATTCTAGCGTTACGTCATCTAGTCGCAGAATCGCACACACTGCGTTTCTCTTTTAGAGGTACCCAGTCCTCTTAAAGATATCAGTGTGGTGGGTTTTCCACTGTCGTTATACCCGGTATCCAGAGTTACGAATAAATATCCGCATTATTGGCGATTCCGCAGATCGCCACATAATCGGATATATCAGCATTATTGGTGATACTGCGGATCACCAACAATCTGAATACTCTGAGTGTGCACCAAACACCACACATTGTTACACCTGGTTTATGATATTGGCTTTGTCTGACTATTCTTCTGCTCACTGATTGTATTGCTTGATGTCCTGGTATCTGATCTCGGCTTGTTGACTAACCTATTGCCTGCTGCATATGTCCTGTGCTTGATTGTATATTATCCTGTGTATATATTAGTTAGTTAGCTTAGTTAGACAGGGTCCGGGGTTCACTGTGTGCACACTGTATATATTATATTGGTTTGTGTATGTCTGATCGTAAGACAATTGCCTGCAATCGTATTGCCAGTTTGCAATCATATTGCTAGTTGTACAGTTCATTTGTATTTATGTTCATGCACCAATTGCAGCATCACTTGTGTATATATCCTGCCCTTGTAAATAAACCATTACTTTATTTCACATTTACCCTGGTTTTGGTCTTCAGTATTTCCACATTAAGTGACATTCTGCATTCAGTGCAAATCTGCGTGCACTGCACGTTACACCGACTACCTGGCCTTGAGTGTGGATGTAGACACTGCGAAAAGCGACGATGAACCCTTGGACTACTGGTTGCGCAGGCTTGACCTGTGGCCAGAGCTGTCCCAATTTGCCATACAACTTCTCTCTTGCCCTGCCGCAAGCGTCCTGTCAGAAAGGACCTTCAGTGCAGCTGGAGACATAGTTACTGAGAAGAGAAGTCGCCTAAGTCACGACAGTGTTCAGTACCTGACCTTTATCAAAATGAATGAGGAATGGATCATGGAGGGCTACTGCACGACCGAAGACTAAGTCAGTCCCCACACACAACATCTCTGCCTGCAGGCCGCTTGCCTTCTCCGCCACTACCAACAGGGTCCAGGACTCTAGGCGGATTCCTGAATCTTTAAGGCCGCTGCTAGCAGCGGCCGCTACACTAATTTTTCTGGTGCGTGTACATGCCTGGCTAATTTTTCTGGCTGCACTGCGGGCGGCTGCAACAAAAAAACAAAAGGCATGTAGATGTGCCCATCCCCCTTCATGATCATTACCTTGCCGCGGTGAAGGGGCTTGCGTATCACAATGAACCAATGACCGCCGGCTATTTGAGTGTCTCGGGTGGGGGTGGCACACAAAAGATAATAAGGTCGTTGCTTCATTGTGGTCAGACCAAATTTGATCAGCTGGACAGTCACTGTTGTTCTATCATTGAGCTACCACAGCCCGGAGACCATATGGGCTTGAAAAATGCCACCGCCTACACTCTGGCCACGGTGCGCACCAGTCCAGCACGGCCGTCACTACGCAAACAGCTGTTTGCGGTGCGTTACACAGTGAGTTTGGTGTGTCGGTGTGAAGCAGAACTCTAATTACACTCCCTGATTGATGTATACCCATGCAAGATGTTTGAAAGCACTTTAGGCCTGCAATTTAGCATTCAATGTGATTTCTGCCCTTAAAACGCTGCTTTGCGTCAAATCCAGATTTTTCCCCGGGACTTTGGGCATGTATCCCACTCCACCATGCCCCCCTCCAGGTGTTAGACCCCTTGAAATATCTTTTCCATCACTTTTGTGGCCAGCATAATTTTTTCTATTTTTCAAAGTTCGCCTCCCCATTGAAGTCTATTGCGGTTCGCGAACTTTTACGCGAACCGAACCTTCCGCGAAGGTTTGCGAACGGGGTTCGCGAACCGAAAATCGGAGGTTCGCGACATCTCTACTATTAAGCAAAATTAAAAAGCAAGGTATCAATATAATAAAAATCTCAGACTTTCATCATGTGTACTAGACCTAGTTATAAAAGCACAATTTCTATACATATGAACATCATTGAGAAGCATAAAGATTGTCTTACAGGGCCAAGAGCGGGGGAGGGTCCCCTGACTTCTGATACAGTCCCTCTCTCCTAGCCATTTTCTGATAACCCCCTCATGGAGCAAGGAAGCAGGTGTCATTAACTACCTGTCTTGGCAAGTGCTGCAATGCCTCTTCTCATGATCCTTTTCTTTTCTGAAGGTGACTGTATATGGGGAGGCTTGCATAACTGGATGAGACATCTCTCAAATAGATACACATAGATCCGTGTGTGTGTGTGTAAAAAAATAAATAAATATTTAAATAAATATATTTGGCACGTGCTGACAAATGATAGATCCATAGGGGAATTTGTATCCCCTGTCCCCCAGGTAACATACAAACGCAGTAATATACTGCGCAATGCCTTAACATCGAGTCATTTCTGGGGTCCTAACGGCCCCCAGAAACACTGCACAGTTACTGGAACATATAGTTGTGGGGGTTGTAGCTATTGCCGCTATCTACAGATTGGTAAGTTTGTCATGTTACCCAATGGCCGCAATTGGAAACTACAACATTTTGTAAATTGCAACACCATTGGTGTCGTATATTTACTATATTGCAGATGTGGATGCTTTTATGTTGGCAAAACTAAAAGAGCTTTCAGGGAGAGGATTAAAAACCATGTGGGTGACATTACAAACTGCAATTTTAAATCACCCATCTCCAGACATGTACACTTGGAACATAGAGGGGACTCAAGTTTTGTCAAATTTATAGGGCTAGATAGAATTCATATACACCCCCGAGGGGGGGACATTGATAGAGCACTTTTACAACTTGAGTCCCGATGGATTTTCAACCTGAGAGCTACTGAACCTAAGGGTTTGAATGATAGCATTAACTATAGGATCTTTCTACCAAGATAATGCTGCAATGTATGCTGTTATGCATATGATTTCCCATGCAATTTCCCAATTATTCCTGATTCTTGCCTTACTGCCCGGTTCTCTTCACTCTCTTTTTCTTCCTTCCTATTGTACCTTTCCTCCTTTATTCCCCTCAGCCTGTTCCTCTTATCCCATCCCCACTTCACACTTCCCGTATTCCTTTTCATTTCTTACCCCTCCTATCCCTTCTTGTTCCCTTCCCGTGGCCCCCCTTTTCAGTGTGGACACTAATTTGTGTGGGGGGTCTCCCATTACGGCCCCCCGATTCCTTGCCTGTTGCACTCTCTTTGCCATCCGTCCCAACCTTTAGGTAGTGTGGCGTTTCGTTTGGCCTTTCTATTTGGAGGGCGGTGCTGCTATTACAAATAGCACACTCCCCCAACTATTATGATGAGATGTTCATTTGAGCTGGACCCTCCTCCTCTCTTAGCTTTTATTTTATTTTGTGATACATTTTTTTCAATGTGATAATGGTGGGGGAAGTGGCGGCCCCTGTCCGCAGATGGGACCTCTTCATTGGCCTGCGTCTGCGGGCATGGGCCTCCACGTTGTCCCAGGATAAATGTTGATGACCAATCCCTCTGCCCTGAGGGCGGGGGGAGGGATATATTTATCTTCAAATTAATGGGCTTCAGCCTAATGGGTATGTTTATATTTTGATGTTTGGGGGCGGTTCCGCCTTGTCCCGCCCTTGCCTCGCCGCCTCCCGTCCTCGCTATTGGCCGCCTGTCCCCGTTCCGCTTCCTGGTGGGCGCAGATTGCTGCTTCCGGGTATGCGGAGTTGGAGCGCAAATGCGCTCCGGCGACTTGGCGCCCACACGCCTGCGTGATACTGTGGGCGTGCAGTGGTGACGTGGGGGCGGCGGGACGCTGGGCGGGCGAAGCGGCGCTGCCTGGGTACATATTTAGAGACGCGGTAATGGCGTCTGGATGCTATCTACGCTGCCTGCCTTTGAAAAGGCCGCTAGTTGCGGCGAAACATGTCAGGCAATCCTGGCAGCAGATCTCCTTCTCCACCTCCATCCACCTGACCCAACAGGATTATACCAGGAGCCTTCCTACATTCATCCGACCACGGACCTTGGTTTGGTAACTATGTGGCATGCCTGACAACATCAATTGATTCAACTGCTTCCCACATTGCCTCAATTTTCTTGCACGGAGGGATATACATTTGATGAACACTGCATGTATTCCATACTGTTGCAATTGCCGTTTTTGCATGATGTGGGCACTAGGAATTTGCTGATGGCCGCCACTTGCCCTGCGATTGAGGGACATCCATTATAGTGTATGCTGCTTCTGCCATTGCTATTGCTTTATGTGCTTATCGCCCTGCGAGTGAGGGTTATGGACAATAGTGCACATCATTTTGCCCATCTTGCTTGCATCTACTAACAAGCTTTCTGCAACTTGCTTGGAGATACTGTGAACTATACATCCATCGCTTTATGTTTATGTGGAAGCCACACACTGCATATCCATTTATATTCATCATAACTGCCATTTATGCATCAGTCAGTAACAAGTTTGTTATGCCCCTTGGAATCCCACAGTCGGATTTTTTGTGATGATTATCAATTTTTGTGGTCTGGAAGTGGACTCTGCATCTTTTAACAACTAGTTGTGTTTTTTGGGGGACTGCAGCCCCCTCAGGTGGTATAGGTGGTTAGGAGGAGTATTTAATTCTATGTCTGTGGGTTTGTATGTATGTTTAGGGGGGATGTGTTTGTAGTGGTTTTATATATGTGATTTATACAATAAAGAAAAATTTTTTTTACTCTTTTCCATGCACCTAAGAGCCAATCCTCATTCTTTTTGCTTTTTTATTGATATTTTTGTTGGCATGTGCATGGAATAGACACTGTTCCACATTTGTTTAGCTACATGATTGGATCTATTTAGTTTCCCATTTGATGCCGTTTCCTTTTCTTGAGAAAGTTCTTTACACATATATATATATATATTTTATTTTCTTTATGCATTAGTGCTATACAGTACTTGGGTGTATATGTGTTTTTTACACCTGTGGTCCATATGTATGATTATATATTACCTCCTTGTACAATGTGTTTTATTGGTTACTGAATCTATGTATTTGTGCCCAAATTCCTGAGAGTCCCTCATTTAAACTTTGTAGGCACTGGCCTGAGGAAACAAGCTTGTACCCATGAAGCGTGTTGCCTGTACAAATAAAACCTAGTTTTAAGACACTCTGAAGTCTCTCAAAATACAGGTTTTTCTTTAATATCAATGCCCTAACTGAAACGCTGCATCCCCGCGGCTGAACACTAATTAACCCACCCCCCCCCCCCCCCGAAACTCCTGGGGAAAAAATCCATGACTTTCCTGGTCGTGGATTTTGCTGCCCGGGGAGGCAGAGCTTTGGGCTGTAGGTCTGCCTCCATGTGCGTCAATCTGCACTGATCGCCACCTCTCCCCCGCCCCTCTCAGTGAAAGAAGACTGAGAGGGGCGGGGAGAGGCGGCGATCAGCGCAGATGAACGTGAGTAGAGGCAGCTCTACAGCCCAAAGCTCTGCCTTTTCACGGAAGCGCTCCCCGCAATGTGCCCCGGGGAGTTTGGGGTGATTTATTGACTGTTCTGCTTCGTGGGTGAGGCATTTCAGTTTGTGCTTTGATATTAAAGAGGATTTTAAAAGAAAAACAGGTATTTTGTGAGAGACTTCAGTCTCTCTTTAAATTCACTTGTGTCATGTAAAAGGTAAGCCACCTCTATTTTCTTTTTACCTTGCTTTTAAAGAGAACCCCGAGGTGGGTTTCTGCAATCAATATTAGGACACAGAGGCACGCTCTGCATACTATCACCAGCCTCTGTGTCCTTATAGTGTACCCCCAGGCTCCCCCCGTGCTCTGCTGTCCCCCTTCTAAAAACCACCAGGCTAGCGACACACAGATTGACTCTAGTCGACTGTTTACATTCAGGCTGACACTCACCGCCGCTCCCCCGCCTCCTGTATAGCGCGGCTCCCTGCCTCCGTAGGCTTCCTCCAATCGGCTTACAGAGGCTAGGAGGGAAAGGATGCAGGCGGGGAGCCGCGCAATACAGGAGGCGGGGAGCGGCGGTGAGTGGCAGCCTGAATGTAAACAGTCGACTAGCGTCAATCTGTGTTGCTAGCCTGGTGGTTTTTATAAGGGGGACAGCAGAGCACGGGGGGAGCCTGGACACAGAGGCTGGTGATATGGTATGCAGAATGTGCATGTGTCCTAATATTGATTGCAGAAACCCACCTCGGGTTCTCTTTAATGAAGTTTTATGCACCCTGTGTATTTTTTCATTCGAGAACTTTCTGCCATGTGGGTTTCTGGGTTTTATTCTGTGTTTGTGTTTTTTAAATCTGCGTTTATTGATGCATTTGCATTTTTCATCTGTTTGCCACGCTTTTGCAGTTATAATAATATGCCTTTTCAATAAGAGAGAAAAATTACATTTCTAGAGTTGTTTAGCGAAAAGTAGCCAAAAAAGCAGCTACACAGAAAAGCATTGTTTGCGAATGGTATGTAAATTACATACATCTCTCTTGAAATCACCTCAGCGCTATAGGATATTCCACAATTGTTTTACCGTCACCAAACACCCAATACAGTGCAGGCTTACCGGATTTTATCTAGACCCAAATAAGGTCTTAAACGCGTGTTTGCCCAATCACATCCTCGATTACCACTTCCTCCTTGATCATCAATGATTACCTCTTCTCCTTGATTCGCTCCCAGTGAAATATAATATAAACCAAAACCACATCTAAGTGTATACCGTTTAAAAATATTTCATTTATTGCACATCCACATCAAAAATAAATTTCATAAAATCTTTGATACTCACTTCCGGGCCCTTCTGACAGGGACCCATGAAGTATAATAGCACATCAATCAATCCTCCTCTGAAGAACCTTCCCTTTCTATCGTCCGTAGGCCCGACCGGTTTCGCAGTTGTGTCATCAGGGGCTTGCTTACGGAATGATAGAAATTCTGAAGTTTAAATACCACGCCACATTACCCTCCGTGGCGTCGTTCTTCCTGCGACGTCACTTCCGCTGTCGTGTCATACAACTTCCGCCACACGGAGCGGACTCCTTCAAACACCGTGTGTTGCAAATGAAATCATGCTATGTCTACTCTGCGTGCATGCGTCAATAAAGACGCATGAAGATAGACTCTATGCGTACCACCAACTTACTTATTGGTGGAATGCACTCCTAGCAGATAATGACGGTATCTACCTGCCTCCTCTGCATATGGACGATAGAGCAGCTCCAGCACTCCAGTTACATAAAATTCATTAACACAATAAAATATAAATCATATGATGCATTACTTCATAAAACTTAAAATTAACACATACAATTAACACAATTTAAAAATTAACCTATCAGCATATAATCCTAATCATGATATACTGACATCTACTGACCACAATGTACAATTCATTTCTGACCACATATTTTCAGATTAGTGCTACTGCTACATTTATACTTCTATACTGCAGATAATTTATTCCCAAAAAAGACAACAACCACAACCACAATTTACTCATCTGTTAAAAAACAATTTAAATCTAGTTCAATATTCAAGCCATTAGGCTCCATGCAGTTTAGGGCAAATTTCCATTTAGTTTCTGCTTTCGATATATCTCTAACTCTATGTGACCCTCTCCAGTTCCCCAAATTTCTCTCTATTCCACAAAATGTCAATCCCACTGGATCCCTGGAATGATATAATCTAAAATGTTCAGATACCGAATGTTCCCTCACCCCATTTTTTATATTAATAATATGTTCCCCTATTCTTTCTTTAAGCGGCCTTTTCGTTCTTCCCACATAAAACAACCCACAGGGACAAGTTAGCAAATAAATTACAAATTTGGTTTCACAAGTTATAAACTGTTTAATTTCATAGTCTTCTAAACCAAAATTCTGTTGCACTCTGGGATTAGTGGTGCACGTTCTACATGGTAGACACTTCCTACACCTAAAGAAACCAACTTCCCCAAAGGAACTGACCCCCTGATACTGCGGAGTGTCAATAGCACTAGTTGTTAATATATCTCTCAAGTTGGGGGCCTTCCTATATATTACCTCAGGGTTGCTAGGCAGAATAGAACTCAACACTTGATCCTCCTTAAGAAGCGACCAATATTTGGTAATAATATTTTTAATTTTTTTATATTGTCTACTATACCCTGTTATGAAGGGACACACCATCTCCTTTTTTACTCTGATTTTTATCATGTAGAATGCTTTCTCTATCTATTTGTGAAACCTCTCTTTGTAACTCAATCAAATGGCTCTTATCATAACCTTTATCTTCAAATGTTTCCCTTAATTTATCTGTCTCCACAAAATAGTCATCCAAATCCCCACAGTTCCTCCTCATTCTTAAAAACTGACCTTTAGGTATTGCACGTAACCAATTAGGGTGATGACAACTTCCCTTGGGTATAAAACTATTTCTATCCGTGGGTTTAAAATAACTGCTTGTATTAATTCTTTCATTAGAATTTCTAATATTTAAATCAAGGAAATGTACTTCCAATTTACTATATTCACAAGAAAACTTAAGATTCACAATTTTCCCATTTAACCCCACTATATATTCATCCAAAGACTTCTGACCGCTCCGCCACATAAATAGTATGTCGTAGATAAATCTTTTCCAAACAATCAATCGATTATCGTCTTCATTATATATAGAGGTTTCTTCCCACAGGGACATATATAGATTAGCCATGCTCGGAGTGAATTTCGCCCCCATGGCCACACCCACTTTTTTAATATAGTAATCTCCATGAAACCAAAAATAGTTATGCTTAAGTGCAAATCTGGTACACATCACCACAAAAAATATCCGTCTTTTATTCATTTTTCCATCTTTCTTTAAAAAAATATTCAATGGCTGCTAGTCCATCCTCATGAGGTATGACTGTATATAACGAATATACATCCGCTGTTACTAAAAACAGGGGTTCTTCAAACCATAAATCCTTCAAAATATTAATAATATTTTGCTGTTGCTCAGCGGCATCCCCCCGCCCGCTTCGATTGCCTTCGGCAATCTCCGATCAGGAAATCCCGTCAAAGAACGGGATTTCCTGGAGGGCTTCCCCCATTGCCATGGCGACGGGGCGGGATGACGTCACCGACGTCGGGACGTCATTGGGAGTCCCGATTCACCCCTCAGTGAGATTATTATCTGATGAAAATACTTATGAAAAATTGAGAGGAGATCCAAAAAATGTCTTTAAGAAAGAATTGGAATATTTGGTAAATAAAGGGAAAGAAGAGGGCATTCTGAATGATAGAGAGGCCAAATATTTGGTTCCATCAGTGGTAAGAACGCCCGTGATATATTATTTACCTAAAGTGCATGAAGATGCTGTGAACCCTCCAGGTAGGCCCATTGTGAGTGGGATAGGGTCGGTTACTTATAGGTTGGGAGAATATGTGGACAAGTTCCTACAACCCCTAGTAGTGAATACTAGTTCTTATATAAGAGATTCTAAGCATATTATTAACCCATTCGCGTTCCGTCGTTTTCACTTGAGCAATGTTCACCTCCCATTGATTAGCCTATAACTTTATCACTACTTATCACAATGAACTGATCTATATCTTGTTTTTTCCACCACCAATTAGGCTTTCTTTGGGGGGTACATTTTGCTAAGAGCGACTTTACTGTAAATGCATTTTAACAGGAAGAATAAGAAAAAACAGAAAAAATTTATTATTTCTCAGTTTTCAGCCATTATAGTTTTAAAAAAATACATGCCTCCATAATTAAAACTCACGTATTGTATTTGACCATATGTCCCGGTTATTACACCGTTAAAATTATGTCCCTATCACAATGCATGGCGACAATATTTTATTTGGAAATAAAGGTGCATTTTTTCCATTTTGCATCTATCACTATTTACAAGTTTAAAATAAAAAAATATAGAAATATTTCATCTTTACATTGATATTTAAAAAGTTTAGACCCTTAGGTAAATATTTACATGTTTTTTTTATTGTAATGGTTTTTTTTTTATATTAAACAATTTATTTGGGTATTTTTGGGAGGGTGGGATGTAAACCATAGTTTTTTAATGTTCTTGTGTGTTGATTTAAATGTTTTTTACTTTTTGTTGTAGTTTTACTTTTTGGCCACAAGATGGCGGCCATGAGTTTGTTTACATGACGTCACTTTAAGCGTAACACACGCTTAGAGTGACGCATCGGGGAGGAAACAGCCAGAAAAAGCGAAGCTTCTGAGAGAAGCTGTCGCTTTTTCAGCGGGGGAGAGGAATCAGTGATCGGGCACCATAGCCCGATTCACTGATTGCCTGGCTAACAAACCGCGGGCCGGGAGCGCACGTGCACGCGCGCGATTGGCCGCGGGAGCGTGCGGTAGCGCGCATGGTTCCTGGACGTAGTTTCTACGTCCAGGAACCAAAATAGGTTAATATTTTGAAGGATTTATGGTTTGAAGAACCCCCATTTTTAGTAACAGCGGATGTAAATTCGTTATATACAGTCATACCTCATGAGGATGGACTAGCAGCCATTGAATATTTTTTAAAGAAAGATGGAAAAATGAATAAAAGACGGATATTTTTTTGTGGTGATGTGTACCAGATTTGCACTTAAAGAGAATCTGTATTGTTAAAATAGCTCAAAAGTAAACATACCAGTGCGTTAGGGGACATCTCCTATTACCCTCTGTCACAATTTCGCTGCTCCTCGCCGCATTAAAAGTGGTTAAAAACAGTTTTAAAAAGTTTGTTTGTAAACAAACAAAATGGCCACCAAAACAGGAAGTAGGTTGATGTACAGTATGTCCACACATAGAAAATACATCCATACATAAGCAGGCTGTATACAGCATTCCTTTTGAATCTCAAGAGATCATTTGTGTGTTTCTTTCCCCCATGCACTGAAGTTTCAGGCTGCTCTTTTCTTCCTGCAAACAGCTTTGCCCTTGTTTGTAATTCCTCAGTATGTGAAAGCCCAGCCAGCTCAGAGGACGATTTATCCAGCTGATTAGAGCAGCTTCTCTCTTCTCTCTTATCTAAATAACACACAGGCAGTGTGCATAGAGGGGCCAGGAAGAGTGAGTTCATAGCAGAACCACAACACTGAAGAACTTGGCAGCCTTCCAGACACAGGCCGACAAGTCTGACAGGGGAAAGATACATTGATTTATTACAGAGACTGTCATAGTAGAAAGTGCTGCAGTTAGCCAGAACACATTAGATTAGCTTTTGGAACATGTAGGATGATAAAAAACAGGATGCAATTTTTGTTACGGAGTCTCTTTAAGCATAACTATTTTTGGTTTCGTGGAGATTACTATATTAAAAAAGTGGGTGTGGCCATGGGGGCGAAATTCACTCCGAGCATGGCTAATCTATATATGTCCCTGTGGGAAGAAACCTCTATATATAATGAAGACGATAATCGATTGATTGTTTGGAAAAGATTTATCGACGACATACTATTTATGTAGCGGAGCGGTCAGAAGTCTTTGGATGAATATATAGTGGGGTTGAATGGGAAAAATGTGAATCTTAAATTTTCTTGTGAATATAGTAAATTGGAAGTACTGTACATTTTGTTGATTTAAATATTAAAAATTCTAATGAAAGAATTAATACAAGCAGTTATTTTAAACCCACGGATAGAAATAGTTTTATACCCAAGGGAAGTTGTCATCACCCTAATTGGTTATGTGCAATACCTAAAGGTCAATTTTTAAGAATGAGGAGGAACTGTGGGGATTTGGATGACTATTTTGTGGAGACAGATAAATTAAGGGAAAAATTTGAAGATAAAGGTTATGATAAGAGCCATTTGATTGATCTGCAGTATAGAAGTATAAATGTAGCAGTAGCACTAATCTGAAAATATGTGGTCAGAAATGAATTGTACATTGTGGTCAGTAGATGGCAGTATATCCTGATTAGGATTATATGCTGATAGGTTCATTTTTAAATTGTGTTAATTTTATGTGTTAATTTTAAGTTTTATGAAGTAATGCATCATATTATTTATATTTTATTGTTTTCATGAATTTTATGTAACTGGAGTGCTGGAGCTGCTCTATCGTCCATATGCAGAGGAGGCGGGTAGATACCGTCATTATCTGCTAGGAGTGCGTTCCACCAATAAGTAAGTTGGTGGTACGTATAGAGTCTATCTTCATGGGTCTTTAATGAAGCATGCACGCAGAGTAGACATAGCGTGATTTTATTTGGAATGCACGGCGTTTGAAGGAGTCCGCTTCGTGTGGCGGAAGTTGTATGACGCGACAGCGGAAGTGATGTCGCGGGAGGAACGACGCCACGGAGGGTAATGTGGCGTGTAATTTAAACTTCAGAATTTCCGGGATCCATGCCTTATTCATTTTGATAAAGGTGAGGTACTGAACACTGTTTTGACTTAGGCGACTTCTCTTCTCAGTGACAATGCCTCCAGCTGCGCTGAAGGTTCTTTCTGACAGGACGCTTGAGGCAGGGCAAGACAGATGTTGGATGGCAAATTGGGCCATCTCTGGCCACAGGTCAAGCCTGCGCACCCAGTAGTCCAAGGGTTCATCTCTGCTCACAGTGTCTACATCCACACTCAAGGCCAGGTAGTCGGCTACCTGCCGGTCCAGGCGTTGGTGGAGGGTGGATCCGGAAGTGCTAAGGCGAGGCGTTGGACTAAGGAATGTCTGCATGTCCTATATCACCATGAGATCGCTGGAGCGTCCTGTCCTTGCCTGCGTGGACATGGGAGAAGGATTACTGGCAGTGGTACCTTTATTGCGTTGTGCTGTGACATCACCCTTAAACGCATTGTAAAGCATATTTGCCAGCTTGTTCTGCAAATGCTGCATCCTTTCTGCCTTCATGTGATTTGGAAACATCTCTGCTACTTTGTGTCTATACCGAGGGTCTAGTAGCGTGGCCACCCAGTACAGCTCATTCCCCTTGAGTTTTTTTTTATACGGGGGTCCCTCAACAGGCTGGACAGCATGAAAGATGCCATCTGCACTAAGTTGGATGCAGATGTACTATCCATCTCCTCTTGCTCTTCCGCAGTGATGTCAGCTAAGTTCTTCTCCTCCCCCCAGCCACGAACCAATACCACGGGAAAGTTGAGCAGCACAAGCCCCCTGTGACACCTGCTGCGGTTGTTCTTCCGCCTCCTCCTCCTCCTCCTCCAAAACTACACCTTCCTCATCATCTGACTCCTCTTCCCCAAACTACTCTTCCTCCTCCTCCTCACCCCTCTGTGCTGCCGCAGGTGTTGAGGAATCATCTGCTTCTGCTGAGAATTGATCCCACAACTCTTCCTCCCATTCCTGTTCCTGTTCACGCTCCTCCACAGCTTGATACACCATTCTACGCACGGCACGCTCCAGGAAGAAGGCATATGGGATCAAGTCGCTGATGGCGCCTTCACTGTGACTCACCAGGTTTGTCACCTCCTCAAACGGCCGCATGAGCCTGCAGGCATTTCGCATGAGTGTGCAGTACTTCGGCCAGGACATCCCCATATCTCCAGATTGTGTCCTTTGACTGTAGTTGTAGAGATACTGTTTGACGGCTTTCTCCTGTTGTAGCAGATGGTAGAACATCAGGAGGGTCGAATTCCAGCGAGTCGGGCTATCGGCAAAGCATGCCATGGCCGTGTAAGACCGCCTTAAATGCCCGCACACCTTCCTGGACTGCTTTAGGATGTCCTGTAAGCCTGGGTACTTAGACACAAATCTCTGGATTACGAGATTAAGCACATGTGCCATGCAAGGTACATGTGTCAACTTTCCCAAATTCAAAGCCGAAATGAGATTGCTGCCATTGTCGCACACTACGTTGCCAATCTCCAGTTGGTGCGGGGTCAGTCACTGATCCACCTGTTTGTTCAGAGCAGCCAGGAAAGCTGCTCCAGTGTGACTCTCCGCTTTGAGGCAAGACATGTCTAAGATGGCGTGACACTGTTGTACCTGGCATGCAGCATAGGCCCTAGGGAGCTAGGGCTGTCTAGCTGGAGAGGAGATCGCGGAACCAGTAGAGCTGCCCTGCCACTCAGCCAAGGAGGAGGACGACAGCGAAGAGGATGTAGCAGGAGAGGAGGTGGCAGCAGACCTGCCTGCAAGCCGTGGAGGTGTCACTAGGTCCGCTGCACAGCCACGTACTCCCTGCTTGCCAGCGGTCACCAGGTTGACCCAATGGGCTGTGTAAGTAATGTACCTGCCCTGACCGTGCTTAGCAGACCAGGCATCCGTGGTCAGATGGACCCTTGACCCAACGCTCTTCGTAAGAGATGACACCACTTGCCTCTTAACTGCACGGTACAGTTTGGGTATCGCCTTTTTGGAGAAATAATTGTGGCCTGGTATCTTCCACTGCTGTGTCCCAATGGTCACAAATTTTCGGAAGGCCTCAGAGTCCACCAAATGGTATGGTAACAGCTGGCGGGATAACAGTTCCGCCTAGCCAGCTGTGAGACGCCGGGCAAGGGGGTGACTGGCAGACATTGGCTTCTTCCGCTCAAAGATTGCCCTCACGGATACCTGGCAGGATCCGCTCAAGGTGAGAGGCGGAGTGGAGGAGGTTGGCTGTGATTGTGAAGGTGCAAGGGAGAAAACAGCTGAAGAAGATTATGCACCTGAAGGAGGAAGAGGAGAAGGAGGATGGCTTTGCTTTTGTGTGCTGCTTTTGCTCAGGTGGTCTTCCCATTGCAGTTTGTGCCTTTTCAGTATATGCCTTCGTAAGGCAGTTGTCCCTACGTGGGTGTTGGCCTTTACACGGCTCAATTTTTGGTGGCAGAGAGTACAAATGGATTGCTCTGATCTTTGGCATACACACTAAAAAATGTCCACATCGCTGAGCCACCCTGGGGTGTGGGCACTATGGTGGCGTCAGCAGCTGACGTTTAAGGGCATGTTGGCTGGCTGTACATAGGTGGTGATACATGGCGCTGGACACTGCCACCAGCTGTTTCTGATGACGAGCTCCCCCTGCTTCTTTCAGCAACTCGTCTCTTCCTACTCCTCTCTGACTCCCCCTCTGAACTGTCCCCTTGGTCATCATGTCTGTTAGGATCCCACGTGGCATCCATGGCAGTATCATCATCATAATCATCCTCCAAAGCTTCGCTTGTATCAGACACCTCCAAAACTGCATCAACAGCAGGTACTTCATCATCCTCCTCCTCACACCTTACGTCCATAGTGTCGCCTAACTCAGACATATGAGGTGGTGTAACTTGCTTAGCGCCTTCATCTTGTTGTAGCAATAATGGCTGTGAATCAGTGATTTCCCCACCAAATAACTCCTGTCAAATGTAGCGGATGTGGTACTTGGAGTAGCGCTGGTGGCTGTGGAAGATGAGGTGTTCTGTGTTAAATAGTTAACCACTTCCTGACAATCTTGGGAGTTGATGGGATGTACCTTCTTCTGAGCACTGTACTTTGGGCCAGGGCCGCACTAAATCCCGTCAGCACGACCTTGAACAGACCTGCCGGGCGGCCTGCCTCTGGGTCTGCCCCTGCCTCTGCCTGTTTTGTCCATATTGGGGGGGATGAAGTGAAAGGTATGCACTGACTTGACTAATACAATGTGCAGTCACACAGGTGCAGTGAAAGGAATATGCAGCCTGAAGCCCCATGTAAACACACACCCTCTAAAGCGGGGGTGCCCAATAGGTCTATCGTGATCTACCGGTAGATCGTGACCGCCTATTTGGTAGATCGAGGCCATGTGGCCGCGTCACATAAAATTTTGCGCCGGCAGCACCCATCTGATTTTGCTGCCGGCCGCAAGTCAATAGGAGAGCAGGAGCGGAGAGAGACGGCGCGGCCGTGACATTATGGCTGGGGGCGGTGCCAGGCACAACGTATCCACTCACGCTGGCCGCCGCCCCCCGCACTCCAGCCTGCCACGTCAAGGACAAGCCCCAAATGCTGCCGCTGGAGCTGGAGGGAGGTAAGTGGCAACTACGCTACCTACACTGAGGGCACATCTACCTGGCTACCTACACTAAGGGCACATCTGCCTGGCTACCTACACTGAGGGCACATCAGCCTGGCTACCTACACTGAGGGCACATCAGCCTGGCTACCTACACTGAGGGCACATCAGCCTGGCTACCTACACTGAGGGCACATCAGCCTGGCTACCTACACTGAGGGCACATCAGCTTGATTCAAGCTGGAAGAAGAGAGCAGCAGCGAGGACTTCTGTACATAGTAAGCCACAGCCGTTGCACTGTCACACGTAAATACAGAGTCTCCGACACATAAAACAGGCAGGAATGTGCATTACCCGGACAGATCGGGGATTTAGGGGAGAAAAGAAAGCGTGTGGCTGGGCAATGCAGCCAGACACACACAAGCTGGCAGGACTGTGCTGGCCACAGTATCCAAGTTACTGATGCTTGTGTGCAGTTTTGTTAGCAATGGGAAAATACAGGGTTAGTAACAGGGATACCTGGTGTTTCTATGCTCAGTGCTATCTGCAGCTGCTTCTGGAAATTGTACACAGATCTGATGACCTCAGATTATGGGCATTTGTGGAAGGCAGCTGTGCATCTATCTTCCCCATCAGTATGTATTGGAATAAAACATGTACCAGAGACTTTCTTTTTTACAGCAGTAGTATGACATTTTTTCTATTTTTTTTGTGTCATATTATGGAAACTGTCTGGTATGTTGTAGTTACATATAAGGTATAGCAGAACAATAAGTAGAAGCTATCCCCTTCTTCCCCTCTCTATCTTTCTTTCCTTCCTTCTTACCGTGGATACTAGATGCTGGCCTGAGTACCAAGATGCTCAAATGCACCAAAATATTGACCATCAAATTATTTACTTGCCAGGAATTGTATTAAATACAGTTTCATATTATTATTATTATTTATTGTATTTATAAAGCACCAACATATTATACAACCATCTCTGGTTGTATGTTATTTTGTTGTCTTTTAACAATAAAATGATTTGTTAAAAAAAGAAATCATGGGCTCCACAACAAAACTTTAATGGGTTCTCTTCCTTTTCCCCGAAGGGCCCTTCCTCAACTGCAGTATTAGCTCTCTATTGGTCCTGTGTTCATAATAATCACTTCTACAGATACTTTGAATAGTGGTAATTATTAACACACTGTTCCCCCATCCCCTTCTTGCACCTCTGACACTGTAGTTTCCATTGGCAGGTTTTGGTGCGCCGTATCAATTGTTATGTATAGAGTGCTTGGAGGGCCCCAATGTAAAACTTGCATTGGGGCCCACAGCTCCTTAGCTATGCCACTGACTGAGGGCACATCAGCCTGGCTACCTACACTGAGGGCACATCAGCCTGGCTACCTACACTGAGGGCACATCAGCCTGGCTACCTACACTGAGGGCACATCAGCCTGGCTACCTACACTGAGGGCACATCAGCCTGGCTACCTACACTGAGGGTACATCTGGTAATATTGGAATTATGGTGCAATTGGAAAGTACCACCAAAAGTATCTAATCCTATCACTGCCAACACACTAAGAATTTGGAAAGAATTCACAAAACTTTGCAAGAAAGACCCACTAGCCAAACCCACAAAAATACCCTTAATTAATTTGAACATGGCCTTGAGAAACCTGTCAGTGAATAATTGGATTGATCATGGTATAGAATGGATAGATGATTTACTAAACAATATGGAGATCAGATCCTTTGAAGATCTGGTATCCACATATAATATTCCCACATCTGATAAACTAAAATACATTAGAATCCGCAAATTTTTGACAAAATACGAATCTAATCCCATTTTACTCCCTCCCCAAATTGGAAAATTACTTGACCCTCAAAACTACAAAACTAAAGGTACTTCAATATTCTATAGATCACTTTTGACCCTAAAAGACGAAACCCCGAAATGGCAGTTAAGGAAATGGCAGGAGATCTTACAAGAGGATATAGAACAAGATGATTGGACATCAGCATACAGATCTTTAAAAAAGGCAAGCCACTGTATATCTCATCATGAGAATTTTATCAAACTAACCTGGCAATGGTACCTCACCCCAGAAAAAATCGCAAAATTTGACGATAAAGTGTCTCCTATGTGCTGGAGAAATTGCAATAACACCGGTTCTCTTGTTCATATTTTCTGGAATTGCCCAAAGATTCGTAAATTATGGAAAGAAATTACTCAACTTCTAAAAAAATTGCCTGTGTCTCTCTCAAACATTCCAATAGGAATGGCTTTGTTGCACTTAAAGACAACGGACCTGCCTTCTAGAGAAAGGTTAATTTTCAACCACATCATGATTACTACAAAAATCTGTATCGCAGAAAACTGGAAATCCCCAGTAATTCCAACAGTTATAGAAATTATAAAAAGAGTGGAATCAAATCTATTAGCAGAAAGAGCCTGGGCTATAAGATGTGGAGATGTACAGACCTTTCTGGACAAGGCAAGTCAGTGGTCAATTATTTATCCTGAAACTAAACTCTTCAACTAGTAGACTATTCCAACCTTCCTCTCACATTTATAAATTCAAAGGTCGACACTGTCAGAAAGAAACTTATGATTCAAACTTACTTCCCCATAGCTGAAAGTATTAACCTATAAAGAGACCTACACTTAGTGAATAAGACCAGCTCATAAAGCTGCATACAATAGACTAACCTAAGGTATTCACCTTAGATTCGTCCAGCTCAGCTTAGTTCAACTCAGATTAGCTTAGTTTAGTTTAGTTTTTAGTTTTAGTCTATTTTGTTTTAGTTACTAGCTGCAAATTGTCAAACCTAACAATGAGTTACATCAGACGGGAAATAGTCATACCTTAGGAGGAATGACATAACGACACAACATGAAGTTGTTGGAAACACCATTCCCTATACCTCATTATATTTCACCAGACTTTAGAACCTATAAATTAATAATACAATATGTGGACGCGTCCTTGGGGATCTCAGAAGGCGGGTAGGACCCCCATTTCGCCTAAGGTACAGCTCCACCAGACATCTCATTTTAAACTATAATGGACAAAGGTGAAATATTCAAAATCGTTAATTAACACTCTTCAATGCTTAGTTCATACAACCAAGGTAAAAATCCAACAAGCATCCTAACAAAAAACCCTATCATAACAACAGTTTATTTGTCTATAGGATATGATGTAACAATGCTATAACTGTTATAATGAATAAAGACTACAGCAATATACCATGGGATGTATGTAATAAAAAGATGTTCTGATACGTATAATGTTCTATATAATATGTAATATCTGTTGATTACTTAATGTGTCATTCATTTGACTACTGTATGTTCAATTTGAAAAATTTTCCAATAAAAAATATTGTGATTGGAATTATGGTGCAATTAAATGTTGCAGGCTACAACCACCCCACATAACTTAAAGTGATGTCCAACCATGCTGGTCCTCCAAGCAGCAACAAGAACAGGAAACGCAGTAAGTACAAAGAGGAATTTGGCGGCTGCTAAAAAGAAAGAAAGAAAAGGAAAAGAAGAAAAATAAGAAAAAATTGGAATAAATGTCAAATACAGGATCTTCTCAAAAAATTTGCATATTGTGATAAAGTTCATTATTTTCTGTAGTGTACTGATAAACATTAGACTTTCATATATTTTAGATTCAAATACACATAACTGAAGTAGTTCAAGCCTTTTATTGTTTTAATATTGATGATTTTGACATACAGCTCATGAAAACCCAAATTTCCTATCTCAAAAAATTAGCATATTTTATCCGACCAATAAAATAAAAGTGTTTTTAAAAACAAAAAAAGTCAACCTTCAAATAATTATGTTCAGTTATGCACTCAATACTTGGTCAGGAATCCTTTCGCAGAAATGACTGCTTCAATGCGGTGTGGCATGGAGGCAATCAGCCTGTGGCACTGCTCAGGTGTTATGGAGGCCCAGGATGCTTCGATAGCTGCCTTAAGCTCATCCAGAGTGTTGGGTCTTGCATCTCTCAACTTTCTCTTCACAATATCCCACAGATTCTCTATGGGGTTCAGGTCAGGAGAGTTGGCAGGCCAATTGAGCACAGTAATACCATAATCAGTAAACCATTTACCAGTGGTTTTGGCACTGTGAGCAGGTGCTAGGTCGTGCTGAAAAATGAAATCTTCATCTCCATAAAGCTTTTCAGCAGATGGAAGCATCAACCCACTTTTGAACCAGAAACAGCAGCAGAAGCGCCTGACCTGGGCTACAGACAAGCAGCACTGGACTGTTGCTCAGTGGTCCAAAGTACTTTTTTTTAGATGAAAGCAACTTTTACGTGTCATTCGGAAATCAAGGTGCCAGAGTCTGGAGGAAGACTGGGGAGAGGGAAATGCCAAAATGCCTTAAGTCCAGTGTCAAGTACCCACAGTCAGTGATGGTCTGGGGTGCCATGTCAGCTGCTGGTGTTGGTTAGAGATGTCGCGAACCTCCGATTTTCAGTTCGCGAACCCCGTTCGTGAACCTTCGCGGAAGGTTCGGTTCGCAGAAAAGTGA
This sequence comes from Hyperolius riggenbachi, assembly GCF_040937935.1. NCBI lineage: Eukaryota > Metazoa > Chordata > Amphibia > Anura > Hyperoliidae > Hyperolius > Hyperolius riggenbachi. Next base: position 151,825,186 of record NC_090655.1, read on the forward strand.
CGGCCGTGCTGGACTGGTGCGCACCGTGGCCAGAGTGTAGGCCGTGGCGCTTTTCAAGCCCTTATGGTCGCCGGGCTGTGGTAGCTCAATGATAGAACAACAGTGACTGTCCAGCTGATCAAATTTGGTCTGACCACAATGAAGCAACGACCTTATTATCTTTTGTGTGCCACCCCTACCTGAAACACTCAAATCGCCAGCGGTCATTGCTTCATTGTGATACGCAAGCCCCTTCACCGCGGCAAGGTAATGATCACGAAGGGGGATGGGCACATGTATATGCCTTTTGTTTATTTGTTGCAGCCGCCGCAGTGCAGCCAGAAAAATTAGCCAGGCATGTACACGCACCAGAAAAATTAGTGTAGCGGCCGCTGCTAGCAGCGGCCTTTAAAATTCAGGAATCCGCCTAGAGTCTGACCCTGTTTGTGGTGGCGGAGAAGGCAAGCGGCCTGCAGGCAGAGGTGCTGTGTGTGGGGACTGACTTAGTCTTCGGTCGTGCAGTAGCCCTCCGTGATCCATTCCTCATTCATTTTGATAAAGGTCAGGTACTGAACACTGTCGTGACTTAGGCGACTTCTCTTCTCAGTAACTATGCCTCCAGCTGCACTGAAGGTCCTTTCTGACAGGACGCTTGTGGCAGGGCAAGAGAGAAGTTGTATGGCAAATTGGGACAGCTCTGGCCACAGGTCAAGCCTGCGCAACCAGTAGTCCAAGGGTTCATCGTCGCTTTTCGCAGTGTCTACATCCACACTCAAGGCCAGGTAGTCGGCTACCTGCCGGTCCAGGCGTTGGTGGAGGGTGGATCTGGAAGGACTATGGCGAGGAGTTGGACTAAAGAATGTCCACATGTCCGGCATCACCCTGAGATCGCTGGAGCATCCTGTCCTTGCCTACGTGGACTTGGGAGGAGGAGGGTTACTGCCAGTGGTACCTTGATTGCTTTGTGCAGCCACATCACCCTTAAACGCATTGTAAAGCATCATCGACAGCTTGTTCTGCAAGTGCTGCATCCTTTCGGCCTTCTGTTGAGTTGGTAACAGGTCCGCCACTTTGTGCCTGTACTGAGGGTCTAGTAGCGTGGCCACCCAGTACAGGCCATTCGCCTTGAGTTTTTTGATACGGGGGTCCCTCAACAGGCTGGACAACATGAAAGAGGACATCTTCACAAAGCTGGATGCAGATGTACTCTCCATCTCCTCTTGCTCTTCCTCAGTGATGGGGCGCAACTCGTCTTCCTCCACCCAGCCACGAACAATACCACGGGAACGTGGAGCAGCAGAAGCCCCCTGTGACGGCTGCCGCAGTTGTTCTTCTTCTGCAGCCTCTTCCTCCTCCACAGAAACACCTTCCTCATCATCACCATCATCAGAGTCTGACTCCTCTCCTTCCCCACACGACTCCTCTTCTTCCTCCTCCTCCCCCCTCTGTGCTGACGCAGGTGTTGTGGAAACATCGGGTTCGGATGTAAATCGCTCCAACGACTCCTGCTGCTGTAACTGTTCTCGTTCACGCTCCTCCACAGCTGTATCCACCACTCTACGCACGGCACGCTCCAGGAAGTAGGCGTAGGGAATCAAGTCACTGATGGTCCCCTCATCGCGACTCACCAGTTTGGTCACCTCCTCAAAGGGCTCCATGACCCTGCATGCGTTTCGCATCTGTGTCCAGTTGTCAGGGCCACAACATCCCCATCCTCCCACATTGTGTCCTTGTACTGTAATGATACAGGTACTGGGTGACGGCTTTCTCCTGGTCTAGCAGGCGAGAGAACATCAGCAGGGTGGAATTCCAGCGAGTCGGGCTATCGCAAATCAGGCGTCTCACCGGCAAGTTGTTTCTACGCTGAATGTCCGCAAAGCGTGCCATGGCCTTGTAAGAGCGCCTGAAATGCCCACACAACTTCCTGGCCTGCTTCAGGACGTCCTCTAAGCCTGGGTACTTGGACACAAATCTTTGCACGACCAGATTCAGCACATGTGCCATGCAGGGTATGTGTGTCAGCTTTCCCAAATTCAAAGCAGCAATGAGATTGCTGCTGTTGTCACACACCACGTTGCCGTCAGGCAAGACATGTCTAACACTGCGTGACACCGTCGTACCTGGCATGCAGCATAGGCCCTGGGGTGCTGGGGCTGTGTAGCTGGAGAGGAGATCGCGGCACCAGCCAAGGAGGAGGAGGAGGATGACGACAGCGAAGCGGTGGTAGCAGGTGGAGAGGAGGTGGCTGGAGGCCTGCCTGCAAGCCGTGGAGGTGTGACAAGTCGGTCCGCTGCGCAGCCACGTACTCCCTGCTTGCTGCCATCGGTCACCAGGTTGACCCAATGGGCTGTGTATGTAATGTAGTGGCCCTGCCCATGCTTGGCAGACCAGGCATCCGTGGTCAGGTGGACCCTTGACCCAACGCTGTGTGCCAGAGATTAAACCACTTGCCTCTCTACTGCACGGTACAGTTTGGGTATGGCCTTTTGTGCAAAATAATTGCGGCCTGGTATCTTCCACTGCGGTGTACCAATGGCCACAAACTTACGGAAAGCCTCCGACTCCACCAGCTTGTGTGGTAATAGCTGGCGAGCTAATAGTTCCGACACGCCAGCTGTCAGACGCCGAGCAAGAAGGTGACTGGCAGACATTTGCTTCTTACGCTCAAATACTTCCTTCACGGACAGCTGGGTACTGCTGTGGGCAGAGGAGAAGGAACCGCTGAAGGGAAGAGGTGGTGTGGAGGAGGGTGGCTGTGAAGGTGCAAGGGAGAAAGTGGATGAAGACGATGCACCTGAAAGAGGAAGAGGAAAAGGAGGGTGGCTTGTCTTTTGAGGGGTGCTGCTTTTCCTCAGGTGTTCTTGCCATAGCTGTTTGTGCCCTCTCTCCAGGTGCCTTCGTAAGGCAATTGTCCCTACATGAGAGTTGGCCTTTCCACGGCTCAATTTTTGCTGGCAGAGACAACAGATGGCTTTGCTCCGATCTGAGACACACACGTGAAAAAATTTGCAAACCGCTGAGCCCCCCTGGATTGATGGCGCTACGGTGGCATCAGCAGCTGACGTTGAAGGGCATGTTGGCTGGCTGGCCATAGCTGGCGATACATGGCGCCAGACACTGCCCCCAGCTGTTTTGGAGGACGAGCTCCCTCTGCTTCTATCATGGAGTCGTCTCCTCCTACTCCTCTCTGACTCCCCCTCTGAACTGTCCCCCTGGTCATCTCCTCTACCGGGAACATATGTGGTATCCATATAATCGTCATCATAATCCTCCTGGCCAGCTTCGCTTTCCTCAGACACCTCCTTAACTGCACCAACTTCAGGTGGTTCATCATCCCCCTCCTCACACGCTACGTTCATACTATCGCCACCTAACTCAGACGTATAAGGTGGTGTACCTGCGCCTTCTTCTTGTTGTTGCAGTAGTGGGTGTGAATCAGGTAGTAAGATGCAGTGAGCTGGGTTCACTGAACAGTAAAGGTACTTAGATGCAGTGAGGTGGGTTCACTGAACAGTAAAGGTACTTAGATGCAGTGAGATGGGTTCACTCAACACAACAGGTAGTTAGATGCAGTGAGCTGGGTTCACTGAACAGTAAAGGTACTTAGATGCAGTGAGGTGGGTTCACTCAACACAACAGATAGTAAGATGCAGTGAGCTGGGTTCACTGAACAGTAAAGGTACTTAGATGCAGTGAGGTGGGTTCACTCAACACAACAGGTAGTTGGATGCAGTGAGCTGTGTTCACTGAACAGTAAAGGTACTTAGATGCAGTGAGGTGGGTTCACTCAACACAAAAGGTAGTAAGATGCAGTGATGAGGTGGGTTAAGTAAACACAACTGGTACTGCAGTATATGCAGTACTGGGTAGTACAATGTGCAGCTCCCTGTCACACACACAGGTAGTCACTGAATGTGTAGGGCTGCTGGCAGTGGCACACACACTATCAATTAGCAAGGCTGTGCATGCAACAAAAGTGTCAGTTTGACACACAGAAAAAAAAAGTACAGGATGAGCTCTGAAAAGAGCTATTGAGGGGTGCTATAAAAGCAATTACAATCAGCCAGGAGCAAGATAAGCAGCCAAGAGCCTAACTAATCTGTCCCTAGAAGAACTGCAGCAGCTGTCCCTAGTATGTCTCTAGCAGGCACACGAGTGAGTGTAATGGCCGGCGAGCCTGCCTTATATAAAGGGGGTGGGGCTCCAGGGCTTAGAGTAGCCTGAATGGCTACAATGTGCCTGCTGACTGTGATGCAGAGGGTCAAAGTTGACCCTCATAGTGCATTATGGGGCGAATCGAACTTCCGCAAAAGTTCGCTTGGTCCAGGCGAACGCGAACCCCCAAAGTTCGCCTGGAACCGTTCGCCGGCGAACCGTTCGCTACATCTCTAGTGTTGGTCCACTGTGTTTTATCAAGGGCATGGTCAATGCAGCTAGCTATCAGGAGATTTTGGAGCATGCTTCCATCTGCTGAAAAGCTTTATGGAGATGAAGATTTCATTTTTCAGCACGACCTGGGACCTGCTCACAGTTCCAAAACCACTGGTAAATAGTTTACTGACCATGGTATTACTGTGCTCAATTGGCCTGCCAACTCTCCTGACCTGAACCCCATAGAGAATCTGTGGAAAAATTGTGAAGCTCCGCCAATTAGAAGCAAAATGGATTTACCAGCTGGGGACTTTGAGCCCAGGAGGTCTGAATGGGGGATTTACATATACCCCATTTATCTGAGGGGGCGGTTTTTCCTGTTGTAGTGGATTTGCATATTTCGGATAAAATAGTACTGGCCTATTTACATTAAAAACGTGTAAGTTCAGGTACAGAGGCTTTATAGTGTATGATGGAGATGTTGACTATATAATGGATAAGTACAGTAGATGTGCCTTATAAGGCCATATTTGTTTGTGGGGAATAGTATAGTTATACTGATACACTAAGGAGATAGTAAACCTTTATCTATAAGGTTATTATAGGTTTTATGAGTGGATACTGCCCCTCCCCCTACATGTATAATATACACTTTTGTACTGGGTCATCAAGGTCCATATTTATATATATATACAGGATCTTCTCAAAAAATTAGCATACTGTGATAAAGTTCATTATTTTCTGTAATGTACTGATAAACATTAGACTTTCATATATTTTAGATTCAAATACACACAACTGAAGTAGTTCAAGCCTTTTATTGTTTTAATATTAATGATTTTGGCATACAGCTTATGAAAGCCCAAAATTCCTATCTCAAAAAATTAGCATATTTCATCCGACCAATAAAAGAAAAGTGTTTTTAAAACAAAAAAAGTCAACCTTCAAATAATTATGTTCAGTTATGCACTCAATACTTGGTCGGGAATTCTTTTGCAGAAATAACCGCTTCAATGCGGCGTGGCATGGAGGCAATCAGCCTGTGGCACTGCTCAGGTGTTATGGAGGCCCAGGATGCTTCGATAGCTGCCTTAAGCTCATCCAGAGTGTTGGGTCTTGCGTCTCTCAACTTTCTCTTCACAATATCCCACAGATTCTCTATGGGGTTCAGGTCAGGAGAGTTGGCAGGCCAATTGAGCACAGTAATACCATGGTCAGTAAACCATTTACCAGTGGTTTTGGCACTGTGAGCAGGTGCCAGGTCGTGCTGAAAAATGAAATCTTCATCTCCATAAAGCTTTTCAGCAGATGGAAGCATGAAGTGCTCCAAAATCTCCTGATAGCTAGCTGCATTGACCCTGCCCTTGATAAAACACAGTGGACAACACCAGCATCTGACATGGCACCCCAGACCATCACTGACTGTGGGTACTTGACACTGGACTTCAGGCATTTTGTCATTTCCCTCTCCCCAGTCTTCCTCCATACTCTGGCATCTTGATTTCCGAATGACATGTAAAAGTTGCTTTCATCCGAAAAAAGTACTTTGAACCACTGAGCAACAGTCCAGTGCTGCTTCTCTGTAGCCCAGGTCAGGCGCTTCTGCCGCTGTTTCTGGTTCAAAAGTGGGTTCATGCTTCCATCTGCTGCAAAGCTTTATGGAGATGAAGATTTCATTTTTCAGCACGACCTGGCACCTGCCCACAGTGCCAATAATTATGTGAAGGTTGCCTTTTTTTGTTTTAAAAACACTTTTATTTTATTGGTCGGATGAAATATGCTAATTTTTTGAGATAGGAAATTTCGGTTTTCATGAGCTGTATGCCAAAATCATCAATATTAAAACAATAAAAGGCTTGAACTACTTCAGTTGTGTGTATTTGAATCTAAAATATATGAAAGTCTAATGTTTATCAGTACATTACAGAAAATAATGAACTTTATCACAATATGCTAATTTTTTGAGAAGATCCTGTATATACACATACATACAATTTTGAGCAATCATGCAGCCCTGTTTATGGATTTATTGGTACGATAAATGCCATTCTCCTAAGATGAGCTTTATATATTAGTGTGGGGATCATCGGTATGTTTACAAATTATGCCCCATTTATGCTCATTGTGATGTATAGGTTTTTTTCTGAGGTATGCGGATCTATATAGTTGGATTTTCCACTTTGAACAGTATGTGGATATCTATGAAACTTTTTTTGGTAGAACTGATAATATACTACATAATCCGCGCTTTGATAGTATGCGGATATTTGTATGAATAAAACTGCCTCTGCCAAGACTGACAGAAAACAGAAAGGGTCTCCATAGTAACGGGATGGATATACGTAGATAGGTTTTTAATAGTATGCGGATATCTGTACGAATAAAAGCTGCCTCTGCTAAAAATGCCAGTAAACAGAAAGGGTTTCCATAGCAACGGAACGTTTACCCGGCTGCTGATATACGCAGATTGGCTGAACAGCAAGAACTCGCCGCCCCACTCCCGCCCTGTCCTAACATATGATCATGTTATTGGTTGGCAAAGGGGACTCTGACCCGCCCTGCACCTAAGCACGAATTGACAGCACAGCACTCGATGGAGATGAGTGCCGATTGGCTATTGGAACAGATATGTTCCAATGAGAGCTGAATACTGCCTCTCACGAATGAGCATTGAGGATTGGAGGAAAGTAGGTGGGGAAAGATACAAGCCACCAATGGGATTCGCCCAATGCATCTCTATGGTGGAGAAAATGATCTCTGGCTCTTTGCTATTTTCAGAGGATATATAGATGTAAATCAAAGTGGTTTGAACTGAGGGATTTATATATACCCCATACAGCGAGTTTGGAAGGTTATACTTACCTGTAAGTGATGTTTTTTGATATCATTGGATTGGATATGACAGCCAATCATTTACAGAGTATAATGATTAATGGACGTTTGGGCCAATTGTGGCTAACCTCTGTGGGGAAGGATTAAATTTGCATGACACTCCCACAGGGGAGAGTATATAAGACAGCCTTCAGATGGAGCTCACTTGATGCCTGACTGAACTAGAGAGCACAGCTCTCATTTATTGCTTTCTATATGTGATGATTGTTAATTTATAAGATATGCACCTTGCACCCTAGCACTTAGCACTTTATTCCCTGACGACGGCTCCAAATGGGGAGCTGAAACATGTCGGATTGGTGGTGGGGGGTTTCTTTATAGCACTTTAGCAATCTTAGTGAGGAATAGGTTGATCAAATGTATGTTTACAAATGATTAATATCTGATCATTGATTTTGTAACCTATCTCAGTTAGGTCAATTAGGCATCTGATTTTATTTTAATTATATTAATAAAAGTTATATTTTATAATGTACACACTCTAGATAGGAATTATCCTTGTGTTTTCTAAATATTAATCAGGTTATGTGAATTGTGAAAATTGTGAAGAGAAAGTTGTGAGACGCAAGATCCAACACTCTGGATGAGCTTAAGGCCGCTATCAAAGCATCCTGGGCCTCCATAACACCTGAGCAATGCCACAGGCTGATTGCCTCCATGCCACGCCACGCCACGCCACTTTGAAGCAATCATTTCTGCAAAAGGATTCCCGACCAAGTATTGAGTGCATAACTGAACATAATTATTTGAAGGTTGACTTGTTTTGTTTTAAAAACACTTTTCTTTTATTAGTCGGATGAAATATGCTAATTTTTTGAGATAGGGAATTTGGGTTTTTATGAGCTGTATGCCAAAATCATCAATATTAAAACAATAAAAGGCTTGAACTACTTCAGTTGTGTGTATTTGAATCTAAAATATATGAAAGTCTAATGTATATCAGTACATTACAGAAAATAATGAACTTTATCACAATATGCTAATTTTTTGAGAAGATCCTGTATATCATAATTCCATCTTCACAGATACAATACATTAAAGTATTATTAAATAAAAGGCCACAGGTCATTGAGGCCTGTGTTCCGCATTCATACCAAATGGAATCAAAGTTTGTAAAGTTTTAATCCAACGAGCCTCCTTATGTAACAGAACTGCCTCTCTATTGCCACCTCTTCTCAAGGGTGCAACGACTTCCAATACAAAAAAGCGGAGCTGGTTTGGCGGATGGCCCATTTGTGCAAAATGTTGAGCTACAGGGAGTCGATCTCAAAAATAGTTTGTTTACGGTGAAAGGCCACATTAATTTTTGATCTATATTCTATAATTCTGTCCTTAACCGCTCTTGTAGTTTCTCCAAAATATAATTTACCACAGGGGCATTTGGTTGCATATACCACGTATGAAGTTTCACACGTGGCATAATGGAAGAATTTAATCTGGTGGCCTCGCATGGGGTGATTGAAACTCCTGCCTTTTAAAACTAATTGGCAGCATGAACAGTTCAAACAGGAAAACGTGCCTTTTCTGATCGGGCCGAGGGCTGTCTGAGGGTTGACCCGACCAGAGCCTAAATCTGCTCTAATAAGGTGGTCCCTTATTGATTGTGCCCTCATATAGGCATATATATATATATTGGTGGTGTTTTAAAGGTCGGTACTTCTGATCCCTTAGATTTTAAGATCGGCCAATGACGTCTGATGACTGAGGAAATTTGTGTTAAAGGATGTGGATAGGATCATGCGGTCACTGTCCCTTGAAAATCCAGATTCACATGTGAGCAACAACTCAGATCTCTCACAAGTAAGAATTTGTTTTCTGGTACGTTCAACCAAGCCCCTGGGATAATGTCTCTCGAGAAACTTGGTGGCTACCTGACATGCACTGAACAGTTTGAGTTTCATCACTGTCCATACATCAAACACGCATAAACTGCAATTTAGGTAGTGATTCGCGTAAACTCTTAGGGTGAAAACTCCTATAATCAAGTAGTGTGTTGCGGTTGGTCGGCTTAGTATATAAATCAAAGGAAGGTAACCGCCCCCTCCTACACACATCCACATCCAAAAATGCTATTTTATGTGTTTCAACACTGCACGTAAATTTCAGTGAGGTCGATGCCTCTTGTAGCTGACTGTAAAAGGTCTCAAAGGAGGACAGGGGCACAGACCAAATCAAAAAGATGTCGTCTATGTACCAACGCAGGCGTGGTTTTTAAATAAAGAATTCTGGTAGACCCTAATCTCTCCACAAAGATATTTGCATAAACGGGTGCCACATTGGATGTAAGGATCCCTCCTGTAGTGTGTTCTGTCTGTTGCAGTGGAGCTGTAAACGGACAGTTCTGGCTTATCTGCTTGCATTCGGTCGTGCATTCACAATAAGTCTCATTGTCATTTGCAATCGCTCTGCAGTTCTGGGCAGCTCAGGATGCTGTCATTATTCCACCAATTGCTTTTTGCAGCTGAGCTGCGGCCAGATAGCCCTGGATTTCCTGCATGCATGTTGTTACATAATACTGCATGTATTTCTTATGGGAGTCCTTTGTATTCACAGTCAGCTAGCAAATGGTAATCAAGCTAGCTCAAGATTGAATGATTACCATTCAACAGTGTGGGAATTTGCATACCTGCTTCCATTGGCTGATGCCAGCATAAAAGTCTGCCTCCCATTTTGTACCTCGCCCGTCATAGTGTTCAGCTCTCTGAGTTGTCGTTGGGTCTATGCTGTGAAAGTTGTTATTGTAAATGTATAATGCCTTGCTCTGTATTGTCATGTCTGCTGGATGTTTGCTGACCTGCGGGGGCTCAGTGAAATCCTTCTGATCCTGATAGTTAGATTCTGCCAGCACCACGTTGATGACTGGTAGTATTCCTTCTAGCCTTGTTCTTGAGGATGAACTATAGCAGCGGTTGCCATTAGTTCGCTCCTAACTGTTAGTCTTGTCTATCTCAGTGTGAATGTCACTGTTACTGAAACAGCGACTAGATTGGCTGAGCATTCCATCTGTCTGTCTGTTGTCTGTCTTGTTAATTATCATTACTTGTGCTTTAGCTAGTGAGTTATTTGAAAGCTACATTTCATATATTGCGCATCAGCACGATATATATGTACTCTAGTCAGTCAGTCTTGTACTTTGTAGTTATATTATATATCTTGTAATTCATTTGTAATATTCTAGTAATATTATTGAAGTAACATCTATTGTAATATTGTATTGTGTACCAACCTTTGCCTGCTTCTCGACTACGAATCTGCCTAATCCTTCCAATACGACACATATGAATTAACGTGTATGACCCAAATCTGTTACCGACTACGTCTGTTGTGTATTGTATCACATAGCATCTAGCCTGATAAGCGGCCCAGAGCTGCATTTGCTCTGGGCAATCTTGCTCCCTTGTTTACTACTCATGTGTCCATCTGTGGAGCCTCTTACATTATCCAGCTCTTAGCCTTGTTATGCTGGGTGGTCAGAAAGTATGGCCCCCCAGCATTACATTATGACGGGCCAAACACAAACCAACATGGAGGAGGGCTCTGACACAGTAAGTTATGGTTCTTTGTTTTTTAAAAGATTTGAAAAGCTTGACCCTGAAACTGCAGACAAGTTTTTGCATGAATGTGTTAGATTTTTGTCAGACCCAGAGTTCCAAGCTACACCTGTCTCTACTTGGGCTGTTCAGTTAGCTTACATTCTGTTCAAAGGTAAGCTTTTTGATTGGGCAATTGATGTTTTGAATAACTCTAATTTTAGAGAAAAAACTTTAGAATTTATAGCCTTTGTGATTCATAACTGGTTAAAAATATCTCCATTACCATATCCTCTTAATGAACTCCTGGCAGCAAAAATCAGGATGCAGGTGATTCCTATCAGCTTACTCAACCTGCAGTGTCATTGCCCATGCCCATAGCAACCAGTCATTTGTGTAGTCGCACTAATTTAAGACATTCCATTTTTGATCCTGTGATGCTGAGAATCCCTAAGCAATTACCTTCTGTAAAGAAAAATGCTCATTCTGTTTTGTTATTGCCCTTAGCAACCATGCATCAGGTTCCTAGTAATGAATGATCCAGTTGATTCTCTGTAAGGAGTAAACCAAGCCAAGTCCACTCCAGCTAGCTTCCTGCAGACTGGCCCAACTGTAAATTATGCCCAGAATAATTGTTTAATTCCTGACAAAAATGAATTGGATCCTCCATTTAAAAAATGGGAAATTGACGCATTGATTTATGAATTGGAGAATGATCGAGAATATTTCTATGAATTTTAAACTGCTAAGAGTAACATAACTTTGCATGCATGCATTGAGTCTGCTTTTTCTTTGATTGAAATGAATCTGTGTGTGCATGATTTTGTAACCCTTTTAATTGGTGCATGGAATGAGATCTTGAATGATCACTCTGGGAGTCAGTGTGAGCAACACTCAGTAACCAATGTCAATTCTGTCTCTCTGTTGCCCCTAGCAACGACATCACCTGCTAGTCTTGTTCCAGATGGACACCTTACTTCTTTAGCCTGTTATAATGGTGGCAATAAGTCTTTTTTTTTATTTCTTGCAGAATTGCAGCATTTTGAATTTGTGTTCTTTTTTTTTAGATCAGCTACTGCATTTCAGCAGTCCAGGTTTATTATCTTATACCTGCTTGATAGCAAGATGAACTTGGGCTGAGTAGACCTACAACAATAAAACATGCAAAGCATAAACTTATTCAATTTGTGATGTCACAAGCCAAGAGGCATTTGGCACATAGTTGGAAGAGAGAGTCCTTATCGGTAGAGGCAGTCTTCCGTGACCTCAATGACACTATGTCATCGGAATATATTAGAGCTAAGATCTTTGACAATCTTGAAAATTTTTATAAGGTTTGGGTTCCCTGGATTGAGTGGCAGAACAATATAGGTCTCTCCCATGTATTGCACTCTTTCTAGTTGGAATGTTCTTCTTTCCTCTCTTTTATGGATGGAACTTTGATTGAAGTTCAATACCTCTGTTGTGGTAGGACTATGATTTTCCTCAAGAAGATGACCGGCCGGAGAAGTACTATGGCTGACCAGCTTTAAAATGTTCTTGATGTTATCTCAACTCACCTCCCTACCCACCCACTGTCCCCCCCTTTTCCTCTGGGTGTTGCCGTTGGCATGATGTGGATACTCCACCCATGGTACATCCTTGAATCCTCCTTCCTTTCTCCCACTTTATCCTTACCTTCCTACCCCTCCTATATCCTCCCTTCATCCCCAATAAAAATTAAGCAACATAAGATCATTACATTGATATATGCATTATGCAGAATTATTTTGGCTTGTTAATGATTGTCAAATGAATGTTCATGTGATAAGCTATATTGTAAAACTCCCCACATGTGGGGAATAACTGTGAATGTTTTTGTTTGATTTTGTCATGTGAACTACTTTTACAACAAACACCCTTGGAACGAAAATGAGGAGGTTTTTGATGACCCCCTGGAATTTGTTAAATTGATCGCAAAACGTTTTGCGAAAAAATCCCAAAAATTCCTACTGATTTGTTTTCTGCATCCTGCAAACCATATGATCCAGCAGACACCAATAGATGCACTACATCAGTTCCTGAGTCTCAGCAATCATGTTTGGTAACCTTAGAACCCCAGCATCTGAATTTTCCAATTTCACAGTTGAAGAACTGTGGTTTGGATTCGCAAACTCTGTATTCTGATCCTCCTGTTTCAGCACCTTGCTCTAGTTCCTTGAATGGTTCAGAGCATCGGTTATGTGAACCTGAAATCACAGAATCATTGCCTTATCCAGAAAATGTTCCAGTAAATTTGCCCTGTACCATGGATTATTCAGTAGTTCTGTCCAATGAAGCTCAGGTCACAGAAACATTATGCTGTCCAGCAGGTGTTTCCATGGTTCTGTCCTGCAACATGGATTGTTCAGTGATCCTGTCCAGTGAAACTGAAGTCACAGAGTCTTATGCTTCACCTAGTACTTTGGATGCTTCAAGATCTCTAGAAGAGGACTCAGAAGCTCTGCTTACTTCAGTTGGTGTTGCAGTAATATTCACCTGTTTAGCAGCTGTCTTAGAATTACAGTCCACTCTAGTAAAATTTGATGAATCTCTGTCCAGTGAAGCAAAAGCCATTGAAGCATTGTCCTCGTCAGCAAGTGTTTTAGATACCTTACCCTGTACACAGCAGGGTTGCCAACCTATTTTCTAGTTTGTGATGGACAAAAGGCCCAAAAAAGCAGGGCACCCAAAATTTTAGATGGGCAGGGGGCGGAGTTGGGGGCGGAGTTAAAAGAACACTTTTAAGTAGAGTTGTGGGTGGCACTAAGCTCTGGCCATTATTATAATTTTTAATATTTATATAGCCAGGGCTGTGTAGTCGGAGTCGAGGAGTCAGAGCAATATTTGGGTACCTGGGGTCGGTGGTTTCATAAAAGGCATCCGAGTTGGATGACTTTTGTACCAACTCCACAGCCCTGTATATAACAATGACATCTTCTGCAGCACATTACAGAGTACATAATCATGTCACTCAATCCTCAGAGGAGCTCACAATTTAATCCTGTCATAGTCATAGTCTAATGTCCTACCATATTATTAGGTATTTATATAGCACTTAAATCTGCTGCAGCAATTCACAGAGTAAATTATCATGCCTCTGACTGTCCTCAGAGGAGCTCACAGTCTACTCTAATCCAGGGGTGGGCCAACTTTTGACTCAAGGGCCACATTGGGTTTTCAAGTTTGATTGGGGGGTTGGACCAGAATAGGAGTGTGGCGCGCATAGCGCACTGTGGCAAAAAAATGGTGTGGCCATGACAGGATGTGGGCTGAGCTAACTGTTATGTAACAGAGTAACACAAATACAGTGGGCCCAAGTTCACTCCCAAAACACAGGCAAAGTCACCCTAAAAGTAATTAGACAATGTTCCACCACCCACAAACAACAAAGGTCCAGGGGCAGTAAACAGACCACCTCAGACAGCAAGTCATGCAATGCAGCAGTGTTTCACCAGAAAATACACATAATGGTGCAGCGTTTCCCCAGTTGGACACGACACCTTCCACCGAATTTACAGTGCATTTTAACCAGCAGCAGGCCTACAACAAGCTACAGCACGATATACAGTACATATAGATTGGATTGAATGCATTCCTCTAATAGTCCTTACCACTTACGGTATATTTTTTTCTTCAGAGAGAGCCAGGCTGCCAGACTCCAGTAGTGGACTGACTGTTCCTTATCCTCGGCTTCCTCTAGGCTCCAGCACCAGTCCAGTCTCCAGCACTGCATGGCAGTAGGCCTGGCTAAAAGGGATTGCTAATCCTCTCTGCTGCAGTGGACACCAGGCAGGCGGGTCAGTGGGCCACTCTCACTCACGACACTGTGACTGTCACTGACTGTCACTCTCAGTCAGCGCAGTGTGTGGTCTGTCTTTGTCTGCTACTGGTCGCATGGTCTGGTGCCAGTGCATGGCCGCGGTGCGGTGTGTTGTTCAGGCAAGCTGCAGTATAGTCTTAATCGCCTGCTCCTCAGGTGATCATCCTTTGCAGCACAGTCAGTGGTCCCTGCTCCTCAGGTGTCCACTGGCTGCAGTATAGTCTTAATCGCCTGCTCCTCAGGTGATCATCCTTGCAGCACAATCAGTGGTCCCTGCCCCTCAGGTGTCCACTGGTTGCAGTACAGTCTGAATCACCTGCTCCTCAGGCGATCATTGGCTGCAGTACTGTCTGAGTCACCCGCTCCTTGGGAGATCTCCTCTTCCTCATTACTGTTGCACCAAACACTATCTCACATTGGTTGTCCTGTGTCTGGCTATACAAGCATTATTGGTGATTCTGCAGATCACCACATAATCAGGTATAGCATCTGTATTATTGGTGATACTGCAGATCAGAATCAGAATCAGAAATATTTTAATCGCCAGGCACGACTGGGTCGTGCTCGGAATTGGGTTTGGCACATACAATTGCTCAGAAAAAGGGTTCAAAGGTGTAGATAACAGAAGGCATAAATAATAACAATAGGCATAAACAGGAGTGCAACTTGATAAACAGGCAGGACTGCAGATTGATAATTAGTTATAGGATGTGTGCAAGTTGGACTGAATAGCACAGAGTGCAGAGTGTAGTTGCAAGCATAAAAAATTTCTTCCGGTACTGGCTGAAGATGAGTGTGATTATACGCAGGAGGACAAGTTAATAACTGAGGAAGGGCAAGGTGCCATACAGTTCACAGAGGTGGAGGGGGTGGGATGACCCAGATGGAGTTCAGGAGGTTGACAGCACAGGGGAAAAAGGAGTTCCTGTGCCTTGAAATTTTGGTGGCAATGGCCCGAAACCTCCGGCCCAGAGGGAGCCGGCTGAAAAAGCGGTGACCAGGGTGAGATCACCAATAATCAGAAAATCTGTTTTGCTGACACCAATCGTTACAGGTCAGTTGTAAGTTTCCATCCTCTTTACATTTTCTCTGAGGAGTAGCAACATGGGGGTCTCAAAACAACTTTCCAATGACCTGAAGACAAAGATTGTTCACCATCATGGTTTAGGGGAAGGATACAGAAAGCTGTCTCAGAGATTTCAGCTGTCTGTTTCCGCAGTTAGGAACATATTGAGGAAATGGAAGACCACAGGCTCAGTTCATGTTAAGGCCCGAAGTGGCAGACCAAGAAAAGTCTTGAATAGACAGAAGCGTTGAATGGTGAGAACAGTCAGAGTCAACCCACAGACCAGCACCAAAGATTTACAACATCATCTTGCTGCAGATGGAGTCACTGTGCATTGTTCAACCATTTGGCGCACTTTACACAAGGAGATGCTGTATGTGAGAGTGATGCAGAGAAGGCCTTTTCTCCGCCCACGGCACAAACAGAGCTGTTTGAGCACATTTGGACAAGCCAGCTTCATTTTGGAGTAAGGTGCTGTAGACAGATGAAACTAATATTGAGTTATTTGGCCATAACAAGGGGCATTATGCATGGAGGAAAAAGAAAACAGCACTCTAAAAAAAACACCTGCTACCTACAGTAAAATATGGTGGTGGTTCCATCATGCTGTGGAGCTGTGTGGCCAGTCAGGGACTGGGAATCTTGTCAAAGTTGAGGAATGCATGGATTCCACTCAGTATCAGCAGATTCTGGAGACCAATGTCCAGGAATCAGTGACAAAGCTGAAGCTGCGTCCGGGCTGGATCTTTCAAAAAGACAACAATCCTAAACACTGCTCAAAATCCACTAAGGCATTCATGAAGAGGAACAAGTACAATGTTCTGGAATGGCCATCCCAGTCCCCAGACCCGTATATAATTGAAGATCTGTGGTGTGAGTTAAAGAGAGCTGTCCATGCTCGGAAGCCATCAAACCTGAATGAACTATAGATGTTTTGTAAAGAGGAATGGTCCAAAATACCTTCAACCAGAATCCAGACTCTCATTGGAACCTACAGGAAGCATTTAGAGGCTGTGATTTCTGCAAAGGGAGGATCTACTAAATATTGATTTCATTTCCTTTTTGTGTTGCCCAAATTTAAGCACCTGCCTAATTTTGCTTAAACAATTATTGCACACTTTCTGTAAATCGAATAAACTTAATGTCACTTCTCAAATATCATCAGTGTGTGTCTCCTATATGATATATTTAACTGACATTTTTTTATTGTAACAACCAAAGATTTATACCGGAAAATAATGATGATTAACAAAGTTGCCCAAACTTTCGCACCCCACTGTATATGCTTCCACCTGATCATCATTTTGTGGTGGTTTATTGCTTAAAGGTAAGAAGAAATTCAAATACTTTGCTCTATATAGAGATACTTCTGGTTGCATTCTTGGCATACGCAAGGGTTTTGAAAAGAAGGCCTTCCATCTTAACTGGTCAAAAAATCTTTCGACCTCAATGTCTAGATTGAAAAAATAGTGTACAGTGGTAGGGCATGAACGATAGACCTCTAGATAGTACAAAAATGTAATCTGGTGACAGAGGGTATTCAGAGATATTAGTTACAGGGGATGGTTGTGACTTGGCCTGGCTTGTAACATCTATTAGGTGCGATCCCTGAAAAAATAGTCACTCTTGGGGACTTGCTTTGGTGGTTGTCTTTTCTTGGGAACCTGTATAGGTACGTGGCCCCTAAAAAAAGAAGATTCTGATGCAGAAGATCCAGATGAAGGCGTGGATGAGTGTGGTTGATCTGGTGTTGGTTTTGGATATCTCCTCCTGGGTTTTGGGCAACGTCTTGTGCCTCCTAGTGTAGACGGGTTAGTCTTTTGTTGCCATTTGTAGACATAGCCTGACGTATAGTCTCGGCAATCTCTTTGAAATTTTTCCCTTTTAGTTTGTAAAACGTCTCTCCTGTATTTAGAGAGATTTTCTTCCAAGGGCGCTATCTGTGCATCAAAGGATTCTTTAGAGATTTGGCTAGATAATTTCTGGTGCAGTTCAGCCTCCTCTGTTTTAAATCCTGGTTATTTTTTTTATATATCCACTCAACATATAATAGCAATATATCAGAAGAAGATTTATACAAAATGCCTTCAAATCAATTCAAAAATTCATTATCATCTGTAAAAATATTTGGGCGTATGTGGGATCTCACACCTCTAGGGATTTTCAAGTCCTTATAGTACTCGGCCAAAGTTTGGCCGTGCAGTTCTAAATCGATATCGAATATATTCGAATATATTTTTCAACTTTTTCCAATTCTTTAAAGTGAATGGGAACCGCATTTTAAAAAAATGAAGCAAATACTTACCTAAGGAGAGGGAAGGCTCTGGGTCGTATAGAGCCTTCCGTCTCCTCTCTCGGTGCTTTCTATCCTGTGCTGGCTCCCCTTCGTTTCAATCCCCTGCCGAAAGGGTATTTGGAAGTCTTCGGGAGCCGTGTCCTCCCGAAGACGTGCGGCTCCATACTACACAGGCGTGAGCGTGCAAGAGAGCGTGCTTGCGCAGGTGCAGTACAGGGCCGCCTTTCTACAGGAGCACTCGGGCTCCCTGAAGACTTCTGAAGCCTCCTTCTCCCAGGTAAAGCAGTATTTGACTAATTTAGTCAAATACTGCTACCGGGCGAGCCAGCACTGGAACCATGGGACCAGGAGAGGAGCAGGAAGGCTCTATAGGACCCTGAGCTCCCTCTCCTTGGGTAAGTATCTATCTCATTTTTTTAAATGCGGTTCCCATTCACTTTAAAGTCCACTGTTAGTCTAGAGAAAAGACGCCTTAGAGGAGATCTAATTAACATGTATAAATACATCAGAGGGCAATATAATAGCTTGGCGGATGAGCTTTTTGTCCCTAGGCCTTCTCAAAGGACTAGAGGACATGATCTGCGCATGGAGGAAAAACGTTTTAGCCATTTATTTAGGAAAGGGTTCTTTACAGTAAGAGTGATTAAGATGTGGAATGCATTGCCACAGGAAGTCGTTATGGCAAACTCTATACCTGCATTTAAAGGGGGCTTAGATGCTTTCCTTGCGTTGAATGACATCCATGGCTACAATTACTAGGTAATGCCAATGATGTTAATCCAGGGATTTTATCTGATTGCCAGCTGGAGTCGGGAAGGAATTTTTACCTTGTAAGGGTTTTTTCGCCTTCCTCTGGATCAACAGGGATATGTGAGGGAGCAGGCTGGAGTTGTACTTTGTACTGGTTGAACTCGATGGACGTATGTCTTTTTTCAACCAAAGTAACTATGTAACTATCAATGTTTCCTAGAGTCTTGCAACAACCTTCTACGTTACTTAGGATTCTTTTAATATCTTCATCAGCATATGAAAAAATGGTTGTACCTGTAGACCGTGCTGTTTCCTCTGTAAGAGGAGTAAGGTCATTAGATGACATTTGTGAAAAAAATAACAAAACCAGGTAAGAATTATGTTTTTAACTTTGGATTAGTGTTTGAATTATGCTTCACTGTTAGACTAGTGGTTAGGTCTCTCCCATGGGGACACGTCATCATCGTGGCAGAGTCTAGTAGGGAATAATTTGTGCACAATTTATGCTGAAGCTAACACCCTGCTTTTACTGTACCTGTTTTGAAAGCAAGCTGTCTAATCTGCCCGTTATTCAAGCTCTGCATACTTGTGCAGGTAGTCAATCATGTGCAGCGTCTGTTTGGAAGCGCTGCCATTACCTTCTGCTGATCAACAACAATATGAATACATCCTATCTAGTCCCAAAGGGACTATCGGCGGTCCCTAGCTGTTGCACTATGAGTAACAGTGCACCTAAGAAGCAGCTACACAGTATTTTTTTTCTCCTCCCCGCGCTCGGGTGGATGATTTATTTATTTTTTTGCATTTCTCGGGAATTGTGTGCGTCGTGCGATTTTATGTTCCCAGAAGCGTTACATTGTAACGCATGGGAACGCACACCTGTAGTGTGAATGGTAACATGAAAGTCTATGGACTTTCATGTTGCCATGTGGATCGTACACTATGTGTGTGACGCAACGTCAAAACTGACAGTGCAGCACATAGTGTGAATGAGCCCTAAGCGCTTTTCCCGAACGGTTATTTAATTCACTCCCTGATGCAAGTCAGGAAGTGAACTCTTTGACCCGTAAAAGAATAAATACAATGTATTTATTCTAAAAAACGCAAACACAATCACTGCACAAAGCGATTTTGTGAGAGTTTCGCGTTTTTCCTATACCTTCCATTAAGGCAGAAGCACCCCGAAAATGGTCCGCGGCGCTCCACTTTGCTGTCCGCCCAGTGCACAACCCGCACTAATATAAACCTTCTCATAGACATTCATTGCACAAGTGTTCGGGGGGCGCACGTGGGAGAAAAAAATTTAGAAAACGCCTGCAGTGTGAACGAGCCCTGAAAGGATCAGCAGGGAAAATGCAACATCCATTTCCTCATTGTAAATTTGGAGTGTAAAATAAGCACACTGAGACATTTTTTTGCACCATTTTTTTTCTAATTTCATGTACCGTATATTCCGGCGTATAAGACGTCTGGGCGTATAAGGTCGACCCCCAACCTTTCCAGTTAAAATATAGAGTTTGGGATATACTTGCCGTATAAGACTACCCCTCTTCCAACACACACCAAATAAAAAAAAATAAATAAAAATCATATACTGGTGCTATGTATGAACAGATACTGGTGCTGTACTGTATGTGGTATCCAGTATATAACAGTATACAGGTGATTGACTGACTAGTTGGATTGGTCAACTCTCCCTAAGTGGATTGGTCAGCTCTCCCTGTCTCCCTGTTTATCAGAGTAGTATGGAAGAATAGATCGTGCTGTGCCCATAAAACACGCCTCTTTTATCTGTCTGGCCCACCTTTGTATCCTATAGCAGCGTTTTTCAACCAGTGTTCCGCGGCACACTAGTGTGCCGCGGAACGTTGCCTGGTGTGCCGTCCTCTTATCCCCCCTCCCGAACGTCCCCGCGGCCGCCGCTGCTATTACCTTAGCAGCGGCCGCTCTCCCCTCTCCAGCGCATGTGTTTATTCTAGCAGCGTATCTCCGGCTGCTCTGTGTGATGCGCAGGAGGCAGGGCTCGGTTTCCATAGTAACGGCGATACATATCGCCGTTACAGGAAGCCGCTGCCCTGCTTCCTTCCGCATCACACAGAGCAGCCGGAGATACGCTGCTTGAATATACACGCGCCGGAGAGGGGAGGAGCGGCAGCTGTTAAGGTAATAACAGCGGCGGGGACGGGCGGGGGGCACTATACTGGCTATCCTGGGGCACTATACTGACTATACTGGGGCGCTATACTGGGGCACTATACTGGCTATACTGGGGCACTATACTGGCTATACTGGGGCACTATACTAGCTATACTGGGGCACTATACTGGGGCACTATTCTGGCTATACTGGGGCACTATTCTGGCTATACTGGGGCACTATACTAGCTATACTGGGGGGCTATACTGGGGCACTATACTGGCTATACTGGGGCACTATACTGGCTATTCTGGGGCACTATACTAGCTATACTGGGGCACTATTCTGGCTATACTAGGGCACTATACTGGCTATACTGGGGCACTATACTGGGGCACTATACTGGCTATACTGGGGCACTATTCTGGGGCACTATACTAGCTATACTGGGGCACTATACTGGGGCACTATTCTGGCTATACTGGGGCACTATACTGGCTATACTGGGGCACTATACAAGCTATACTGGGGGCTATACTGGGGCACTATACTGGCTATACTGGGGCACTATTCTGGGGCACTATACTAGCTATACTGGGGCACTATTCTGGCTATACTGGGGCACTATACTAGCTATACTGGGGGGCTATACTGGGGCACTATACTGGCTATACTGGGGCACTATACTAGCTATACTGGGGGGCTATACTGGGGCACTATACTAGCTATACTGGGGGCTATACTGGGGCACTATACTGGCTATACTGGGGCACTATACTAGCTATACTGGGGCACTATTCTGGCTATACTGGGGCACTATACTGGCTATACTGGGGCACTATACTAGCTATACTGGGGGGCTATACTGGGGCACTATACTGGGGCACTATACTGGCTATACTGGGGCACTATACTGGCTATACTGGGGCACTATACTAGCTATACTGGGGGGCTATACTGGGGCACTATACTAGCTATACTGGGGGGCTATACTGGGGCACTATACTGGCTATACTGGGGCACTATACTAGCTATACTGGGGCACTATTCTGGCTATACTGGGGCACTATTCTGGCTATACTGGGGCACTATACTGGCTATACTGGGGCACTATACTAGGGCACTATACTAGCTACACTGAGGCAACTAAACTCCGGCAACTAAACTCCCTACACTGGGGCAACTATGCTAGCTATGCAGCCGCACCCCAGGCCCCCCCCCATAGCCTGCTGCGCACGGCACTGTCGACTAGGTCGCGCAAACAACCGGGGGCCGCATCCCCCCCCCCACGCGTGCGCCGTTCCCCGGAGAAAAGCTTGGTCAGACAGTGTTCCCCGGGCCGGAAAAGGTTGGGAACCACTGTCCTATAGGATACGGCGTATCACCCAGCATCAATGACACCTGGTGTATAAGACGACCCCTGACTTTTCAGAAGATTTTCAAGGTTTAAAAAGTAGTCTTATACGCCAGAATATACAGTAGATGATGATCGGCATACACTCTCCAGTGCCATCCATGAACCAGGAAGTGACTGATCATCCTGAGTCAGTCACTGTAGTTGGGTCTAGTGTCTATTGGCTGGCTACTCCACTGATTGGAGGCCTGGAGTATTTAAGGCTGAACGCGGCAGTAGCTCATTGCCCGTGATAGCGTTAAGATGCTAGAGCTAGCTGCCGGGCATTCCTTGCTAACCTTTGTATTACTTGTCAGATATTTGTCTGGACCTTTGCCTGTGTCCATCTGGTCCAATGTTTATGACCTTTTGCATGCTGATTTTGAGGTTGCTTACAATTGTGAGCATCTGATATCTGTGTATGACTTGGAACTATTTAACTATGATTACTGCCTATATCACTGTTTTGTGGTAATTGGTGTTACCATTGTCTTACAGCCTTCAGTCCCTATACCTTCCGCCTTAAGGCCTGGGTGTAACCTGAGTCAGATAGACACTTCTCTGTCTCCTGTTCAAGCGGGGATGCGTCACTCAAGATGAAAATTGCAGAGATAGATTTGGCCATAGAAACTGATATAGCTACTTGATGCACGCTGTGCAGTACATTCACGGCCTTGCAAAGTTCACAGGATGCACCAGGGCCGTGAATGCAAGTCTGCAATGGCATGCAGCCAACGCTCGCTCCCGTTCGCCACCGCTTAACGGGGAGGCTAATGAATGGGACCGCAGTTCCCATTCATAAATCTAAGTCCCCGATTCAATGGCATTCATTGTATCTTCCTGTTGTTACACTGGCACGCATTACTTCCGTTTCACGTGCTTACATACGTGAATCGGAAATAATGACTGAGGACATCTTGTGGCCAAATAGCAAATTACACCAAAATTAATTTTTATGTAATAAAAATCCTCACACTGACTTTTATAATTAACTATTTTCCTCCCACACCCTCCCATAGTACCCAAACGATTTTTTTTTTATAAAGGATGAAAAAAAAATGTACATAAAAAAATATATAAGTAGTTACCTTAGGGACTGAACTTTTTAAAAATGTATGTCAAGGCGGTATATTACTATTCATTTTTAATTTATTGGCTTGTAATTAGTGATGGACGCAAAACTGAAAAAATACACCTTTATTTCTAAATAAAATATTGGCGCCATACATTGTACTAGGGAAATCTTTAAAATTTTGCGATAACTAGGACAGACGGGCAAATAAAATGTGTGTTTTTTATCCCCAGTAGAACATTTTATTTGAACACTATAATGGCCAAAAACTGACAAATTATGCATTTTTTTCAATTTTTTTCTTATAATTCATGTTAAAATGCATTTAGGATAAAATAACTCTTAGTATACTGTACCTCCCAAAGAAAGCCTAATCGATGGCGAGAAAAACAAGATATAGATCATTGGACTGTGATTAGTAGTAATTAAGTTATTGTCGAAAGAAAGGGAGGAGCGCTGACAGGTGAAAATTGCTCTGGTCCACAAGGGGGAAAAAACTCTCAGTCATCAAGTGGATAGTGGTGGATCTGTCAATCCTTAGACCCTGCATAGTATTCCCTGGTGGTCTTATGGTCCCTAACGGTAGCAGTCAGCAGCATAACAGGGAAATGTGGACGCCCAGAGGCTTTCGCTTTGTGATTTTCATATTTAGACTTCTTATTGCCATTATACGAATTTGACTATGATTTTCATATTGAGACTTCCACTATATGATTTTTGTATCAACACTTCCTTTATGATTTTCACATTTGGACTTCCACTATATGATTTTTGTATCGAGACTTCTTTTGATTTGCGATAGGAGAAAAAAAAAAGGAAGAGGTAGGGTGTTCAGGTAAATATTTTAAATTACCAATTCACTAAGAAATCACAGAGTGGTGCAATTGCTGTGCAATTTTCTTCCATATATTCTATAGAAGGCGAATCACATGAAAAAATGCAGCAGGCACAACAATGCAGAAAAAATCATGTCCCAAACGCAACACACTACTAATGGAAACATCCCCACAGAGTTTTTATTGGTTCAAAGTGTACCTAGCATTTTACAATCCAATTAGGATTGGATCGCAAAACATATAAAACGCAAAAAAAACACTTAGCGTATTCGAGATTCTGTCTTTCGCAGTCCTAATATTACAGAGCATCATGCTTGCAGTTGTAATGGTAACATATGACTTGACATTGAAAACAGATTTGTCATTTATCCTGCGCCATATTTTTTTTTCTGATTTGTTACTATTGTATCTTTTACGATTGGCTGTTATGAGCTGCCTTGAGTATATTCAGCTAAAAAAAATATTTGTGTGTGTTTTTCTGCCTGCAAAGCTACACAATAAAAATAAGGAGGTAGGTGTTTACTATACCCACTGTATCTATGGGAGACCTAGCAGATTCATCTGCTATCTGATAAATATTCCACAAGGATACATTCAAAATCTGGCATGATTTCAAGATAGGATGTCTGGATGTTAGGGGTGAATTTAGATAGTAGTATCCATTCAGTGAGTGTATCAAAGATCATTTAAATGTCAGGGGTGTAATGAATCTACCTGGTGCTTTTAACACAGTACTGAATGACGAGGGTTGGGTGGGCTTAATCATAAAGAGGAACTGTAATAACGTAATGAACAAAATTACCTCTTTTTTTTTTTACAATATTCATTTATAAATCATTTGGTCAATCCTTCCCTATTGTAAAATCTTTCCTCACTGTGATTTAAATCCTGAAAGTTATCACAGGTGGCAACATATTTAGTCCTGTCAGGTGCAGCTCTGCAAAATGTTTCTGAGAATTCCTTAGCTAGTGAAAATAATGCCTGGTCTCCCAGAATGCTCTGGCAGGAAATGTTCACATAGCTAATCAGCCAATGCTTAACATCACTAGGAGGGCAAGTTCACATACCAATATACAGCAAAAAAATAATAATAAATAATATATATATATATATATATATATATATATATATATATATAT
Source organism: Hyperolius riggenbachi (assembly GCF_040937935.1). Taxonomy (NCBI): domain Eukaryota; kingdom Metazoa; phylum Chordata; class Amphibia; order Anura; family Hyperoliidae; genus Hyperolius; species Hyperolius riggenbachi. The sequence continues at coordinate 151,850,487 of NC_090655.1, forward strand.
ATATATATATATATATATATATATATATATACTGGCTGATGGCCCGGTGTTGCCCAGGTATGTAGTTGGCTGGTGTTGGCTCCGCTCACTTTTTCTAACCCTGACACACAATTACTCAATTACTCAGTGATCAAGTTTGTGAACTTTGTGGTCTTTGGCATCAATCATTTGCATTGAAATAAAACAAATCTGATTGGCCCAATGACCAACTGTGCCAGGTTTGAGGCTTGTGCCATTAACAGTGCAAGAATGGCAGCAATTAAATATTCCCCTTGAAAATCAACAAGGGGAATTTTGATTGGTTTTTGTAGGCCCCACCCATTTTTCTGAATATTAATTCCAGTCACCCAGTGACCAACTGTGCAAGGTTTGAGAACCCTACCATTAACAATATAAGAATGGCTGCAGTTTACATTTTCCCAGTGAAATTTGTATTTGTCTCCACTCACTGATGAACCGGCGTTGCCCGGGTATGTATTTGGCTGCGCCCACTTTTTCTAACCCTAACACACAATTACTCAATTACACAAGACCAGGTCTTTGGCATCAATAATTTGCATTGAAATGAAACTAATCCTAATTGGCTGTTTGTGACTCCACCCTTTTCTGAATTTGAACCCCAATCACCCAATGACCAACTGTACCAGGTTTGAGACTTGTGCCATTAACAGTGCAAGAATGGCAGCAGTGAAATATTCCCCTTGAAAATCAATAGGTGAATTTTGATTGGCTTTTGTAGGCTCCACCCACTTTTCTGAATATGAATCCCAGTCACCCAGTGACCAACTGTGCAAAGTTTGAGAACCCTACCATTAACAGTGTAAGAAATGGTTACAGTTTACATTTTCCCAGTGAAATTGTATTTGTCTCCGCCCACTTTTTGGTTATGGAGATTGCTTATGGGGATAAAAAGTATTCTATATGTTATTCCAGGTAATGTACTATTGTGTGCCAAATTTCATTCAAATACGTTCAACCATTGTTGTGTGATTGAGTAACAAACAAACAAACGCACGCACAAACACACACACACACATATATATATATATATATATATATATATATATATATATATACATATATATATATACATACATATGTGTGTGTGCGTGCGGTATATACATACTGTTTCTGATGCTGAAACTGGGAACATTACCCATAAATGTAGGTATCTTAAATAATTTACCGTGTTCTACTGTATACTTTAAAATTTAAACTTACCAACTTACCTTATTTAATTTACACAGAACACCTCATCAATATATTAATATACTAGAAAATGGTAAATTGTAAAAATAAACTGCTGGTTATGGTGAACCATGCTTGCTGTGATGAGCCCCAGTGGCTGCATTTTACCTCTATCAATGGAAATATCGTTACACAATGAAACAGCGACATAAGCACATTGGAATCTTGGCCGTAACTTTATGAAGCACTCTATCTGATTAAAATCTCTCTTTTAATCAGAGATATGGCCATTTCCTCTTTCTTAAATGGAACTGGGCTGGGTCATGTCTGGAAATTGCTGTAGAGTAGTTCTTGTTCTTGTCTCCGGGGAGCCAGATGTCATTTATTACTGTTAAAGCAGAGCTGAATTATGCTTGTAAAATATTGCTAAATTAATTAAGGTGCTTCAATAAATCAAACAATTGATCAGCTTATGCTGAAAGTCTGCGTCACTACAGGTCAGACTTACTGCTTAGAACGGGCAGTGCTGCTGTATATTATTGCTGGAGTCAAGTACTCTGCTGCATCACTGCATATGTATTCAAAGCAGAACTAAAGGTTCCATTATCTGCAGAAGAGAAGGTTAATGGAAGAGTTACCGAGCTCAGCATACCTTCATTTACTTATTCATTTGGACATAACAGTCCTTGTAAACCTGGAAGGACAGACTCATGTTTAGAGATATTAGAGAAACTTCTTAAGGTGGCCATACATTTATCGATTCGACTACTCCAGATGGACGATAACGATCGGTTGTGGGTTGAGAGCAACGACAGGCCAACGGCTCATAGCAATGCACTGGATCAAACTGTGAAATGCAGCAGTTTCATACAGAAATCTATTAACAACCTGTTCCTAGTGTGTGGCACAGATCAGATGGATCCCTATCAGATTCAAATCTGGTGGCTATTTATAAGTGCATAGCATGGTTCTCAATAGACAATGCCCAAAATGTTCCTACCAGGGACAGAAAAGGCATACCTTAAAGTGTATACTAATCAGAGCTGGATTAAGGCTAAACAGGGACCTAGGCGAGGTGTCCGATTTGGACCCCAGCCATAAATGGGTGGGTTTGAGTAAAAACGAAACCAACCTAATAAATCTACAATGACTAAGGGCCCCTTTCCATGAGTGAGCAGCTGAAGACTGACAGGTGGTGAATGTCAGCTGCTCCTGTGCACTGGCCGGGAGCTTACTAGCACAGGTGGCCATCCTATGTAGTTACATCTGAGTACGACGCAACATGAGACACGTATTTTTACTGCCGGTAACGCAGTCTCAAAAGTGACATATGCGGTGTTACCAAACGCTGCCATTCGGGTGCATATAATTGCAACTGGACAGGGCTTGTGGCCTGCAGCTGAGCTGCTTGATAAACACGCAGTTTGGCAGTCCGATCCTATGGAGGAGAGTTCATCAACCCTGTCCTCACGGTCAACCAACAGCTGAGCTGCTTGATAAACACGCAGTTTGACAGTCCGATCCTATGGAGGAGAGTTCATCAACCCTGTCCTCACGGTCAACCAACAGTATATATTTTGCAGGAAACCACACACAATCACAGGTGGAGTAGTAAGTGTAATAAGTAGAGCTGTGTAAATAGTAAGTGTAATAAGTAGTTAGTAGTAAGTAGAGCTGATTAACTACCTCTTTGGATTTATACAAAACATGCAGTGTTGGTGGGCCTTGAGGACAGGGTTGGGAAACACTGCTATAGAAGCTTCCCACACCATCTTCTTTTCCCCCACTGTCCAGCACGAACCCCCCAAAGAAATCTGACCAGGGATAGTTGGTATGACCATTGGGGCTGCACTCCTCTTCAGGCACAAGCACAGCTGTACTGTATGCGTGAGTATGGCCGCACCTGTGCAATAAGGAGGAGCCTCTTGTGCACGAGCAGCTCTGGCTTACTGCGCTGGTATGTCCGCACTTGGGCCTGAAGAGAAACGGGGCTTGGATCTTTCAGAGCGTCCTGGTGAGCGGCAGCAGCAGGCAGGAGGTCATGGGAAGCCTCTACAGCAGGGCTGCCCAATAGGCCGATCGTGATCTACGGGTAGATTGTGACTAGAGTTGGGCCGAACCTCCGATTTTAGGTTCGCGAACCTGGTTCGCGAACTTCCGCGGAAGGTTCGGTTCGCGTTAAAGTTCGCGAACCGCAATAGACTTCAATGGGGATGCGAACTTTGAAAAAAAAAATAATTATGCTGGCCACAAAAGTGATGGAAAAGATGTTTCAAGGGGTCTAACACCTGGAGGGGGGCATGGCGGAGTGGGATACATGCCAAAAGTCCCGGGGAAAAATCTGGATTTGACGCAAAGCAGCGTTTTAAGGGCAGAAATCACATTGAATGCTAAATGACAGGCCTAAAGTGCTTTCAAACATCTTGCATGTGTATACATCAATCAGGTAGTGTAATTAAGGTACTGCTTCACACTGACACACCAAACTCACCGTGTAACGCACCGCAAACAGCTGTTTGTGTAGTGACGGCCGTGCTGGACTGGTGCGCACCATGGCGAGAGTGCAGGTTTTGGTGGCTTTACAGCCCATATGGTCGCCTGGCTGATGTAGCTGCGGGTTCACAGAACAGGTATGCAGTGGCAGGTTCACTGAACACAACAGGTATGCAGTGGCAGGTTCACTGAACACAACAGGTATGCAGTGGCGGGTTCACTGAACAGGTATACAGTGGCGGGTCCACTGAACAGAACAGGTATGCAGTGGCGGGTTCACTAAACAGAACAGGTATACAGTGGCGGGTTCACAGAACAGGTATGCAGTGGCAGGTTCACTGAACACAACAGGTATGCAGTGGCGGGTTCACTGAACAGGTATACAGTGGCGGGTCCACTGAACAGAACAGGTATGCAGTGGCGGGTTCACTGAACAGGTATACAGTGGCGGGTCCACTGAACAGAACAGGTATGCAGTGGTGGGTTCACAGCACAGGTATGCAGTGGTGGGTTCACAGAACAGGTAAGCAGTGGTGGGTTCACAGCACAGGTATGCAGCGGTGGGTTCAATAAACAGGTATACAGTGGCGGGTCCACTGAACAGAACAGGTATGCAGTGGCAGGTTCACTGAACAGGTATGCAGTGGTGGGTTCACAGCACAGGTATGCAGTGGTGGGTTCACTGAACAGGTATGCAGTGGTGGGTTCACAGCACAGGTATGCAGTGGTGGGTTCACAGCACAGGTATACAGTGGTGGGTTCACAGCACAGGTATGCAGTGGTGGGTTCACAGCACAGGTATGCAGTGGTGGGTTCACAGAACAGGTATGCAGCCAGACAGGAACAAGTTAAGCCTAACTAATCTTTCCCTGAGAGACAGTCTGCAGCAGCTCGCCCTACTCTCACTAACGCAGGCAGCACACGAGTGACCGTAATGGCCGCCGCTGCCTGCCTTATATAAGGGGGGGTGGGGCTCCAGGGGCTAGTGTAGCCTAATTGGCTACACTGGGCCTGCTGACTGTGATGTAGAGGGTCAAAGTTGACCCTCCATGTGCATTATGGGGCGAACCGAACTTCCACAAAGGTTCGCCTGCGGGACGCGAACGCGAACCACTGAAGTTCGCATGGAACCGTTCGCAGGCGAACCGTTCGGCCCAACTCTAATTGTGACCGCCTGTATAGTAGATCGCGGCCATGTGGCCGCTTTCCTGTCAAATTTAGTTGGCACGTCACACGGCTGTCAAAATATTCTACCTGTGTAGCTGCGGCTGTCAAAAAAATGCTATGCGCAGCCGCAGCTGTTAGAATTTGATGCCTAGCTGCATTAGTAAGAGGAGGGGAGAGGCGTGTCTGAAGAGGGTCAAATGGTGAGATAGCGTTTCCTCCCCTCCAGGCTGTGAAACGTGCAGAGTGTCTCCTCCCCTTCAGGCAGAACACAGGAAGCAATGTGGCTTGGCTTTTCCCCGTTAGCAGGACATAAAAGGTGAGGAGCTTCTAAGGGGAGCTTCTTATACTGGGGACACCTCTGCCTATTATTGGGGAGGGGGCTGCCAATACAGGGGCACAGTCTGTCTAAGCTGGAGGAGGGGGCTGCCTACTGCAGGGGACAACTCTGTCTATTGGGGAGGAGGGTTGTCAATACGGGGGAACAAGCTCTCTGGCTGTGCTGGGGAGATGGGCTGCCTAATACTTGGGGCACAACAATCTGCTTGTCTATGCTGGCGAGGGGGCTACAAATACTGGGAGCATGATTACACTGTCCATGCTAGGAGAGAGGGGCTTCCTCTACCTCTGTGGTGATTTTTTTTTGGAGGGGGGGGGGGGGTAGATCGTTCCTGCTCAGTAATTTTTTAAGTAGCTTGCAAGACGAAAAAATGTGGGCACCCCTGCTCTACAGCATCCAGAGACTTCCCTTCTTCTTTGCTAAGGTGGCCTTTTTTTTTCACCTGAGATTCACCTCAGACTCTTTTTAAAGGAAACCTGAGACAAAACGACCTCAAAGATTGATACTTACCTTCCTCCACGTCCCCCCCCCCCCCCTGTAATCCACGGTCTCTCTCGCCGTCGTCCCGGGCTACTGCACATGTGAGCCGTACTCTGGGAGTCAGGAGCTTCTGTCGCTGTGCACCTAGTTAAGGCTTGTAACTGCACAATCGCAAAATGCTCCTAGCCCCAGGAACACGACCAAGGAGACAAGTGCACTAATCCCTGACTGGCCCGGCAGGGGATTTAACTGGGGCTATCAGCTGCAGAAATATGGGACTGGACAGACACAGAGACAAAAAGGGAATAGAACAAGTCCCAGGTAAGGATAAATGCCTGTAGTCGTTTTGTCTCAGGTACACTATGAGGAAACTTTTACAGTGAATAACCTGCCGAACTCCCACAGCCACAGCTGTGAGTTCTATGCATACTGGGGGAGCCTATAGCTGGGGGTACTCTATGCAGAGTACACAGAGCACACATTGCCTGAGATGGCTAGGAAGATGAACTGGTAGTGAGCAAATGTGTGTGTTGCAGTTAGCATTCAGTTTAGAGGCAGTGGGGGTGAAGTCCCTGGTAGTGAGAGTTCCAGGGCTCGCCTGCATTTGCCTCTTGGTATCGCATGGTGGTTTGGGGGCCCCAGCTGGTGAGAGAGACCTGGGGCCCCTGGCTGTCGTGCGAACCAGTGTTTGTGATTTCTGTTGGCTTTAAAGGCATTTTATCGACAAGTTTAAAATTATCACCTAGAAGAAAATTAGGTGAAAAAGTGAATTGCATATGGGCCTGTTTGTGTACAGGACAGCACAGCTCACGAGTGCTGAAGGAAGTTATCAGCCATCTCAAAGGCAGAGATCAGTACTCACATGCTGTACCTTCTCATCTCCTACCTGCATGCAACATTGATTATATTGCACTGATACAGGGCCGGTTCTCGCATGAAGCAAGGTAAAAGATTTGCATCAGGTGCAGAGATTACAGGGGCAGCATGTTTGTACTGTGTGTGTACACTTACAGCATGCAGTCAGACAGAGTAGGAGGAGAAGCAAGAGGAGAGTGAGGTGAAAAGGTAATTATTGGGGAAAAGCAGCTTGTTATGCTATGTGAGGAGTCTGACAGTGAGGTAGGAGAGCAACAGGATTTCATTTGACTTGCAAAGCAGAAGGGAGGAGGTGGCACTGATGTCCTGACTGAAGGGGAATGGAGTGGCTGAGGGTGAACAAATTGTTTGTCACAAACATTAAATGAAGCAGAGTAAATTGTCAGGTGCTGTGCGATCATTCCAAATTAGGGGTGGGGCACATCCTCACAAGTTTGCCTCAGGCAGCAAAAAAGTCTAGAACCGGCCCTTAACTGATAGCACTGAAGCTCTACTTCTTTTCTTCTACTTCTACTTCTTTGTCATTTTTTTGCATTCTCTGATTGGCCAAATACTTCCGAGTTGACTGCACTCTCTGATTGGTTCAATGCTTCCGAGTTCTATGATTTGACTCAAATTACTGGGTTGCAGTAATGCAGTATTTCCACAGAAATCCAATTTCCAAGTTCTGTTTTCCGATTTTCGAGTAGTATTTTTTGGGTAATTTCTGCATTCTCTGATTGGCCAAATACTTCAGAATTTACTCTGCATTCTCTGATTGATCCAATGCTCCCAAGTCCTATGATTGGGCTCAAATTACTGAGTTGCAGTAATGCAATATTTCAGCAGAAATTCAATTTCCGAGTTCCATCTGCTGATTTCCAAGTAGTGTATTTTTGGTCATTTTTTTCCCTTCTCTGATTGGCCAAATACTTCTGAGTTCACTCTGTATTCTCTGATTGGTCAATTGCTTCCAAGTTCTGTGATTGGGCTAAAATTACTAAATTGAGGTAATGCTGCAGAAATTCGATTTCCGAGTTCCGTTTTTCAATCGGAAATGCAGAAATTTCAATCCTGCAAAATCCGAATGAGCATCCCCAGTGGTAGCAATGTAGATCCCAGACCAGATAATGGTGGTAGCTGTGGGTATGGAAACTGGCTGCACGCATCGGGCCTGCTGCCACATTACTATATGAAACTGAAGGTCTCCTAAGCGGATCAGCTGATTTCGGCACGCGGCTCTGAGAGCCGAGCACTAAAACTGGGTGCCCCATTGCAGCAATGCTATGCTGCGCGGGGTGCGTAGTGGTAATTCAGGGCTCTGGCGGCTGCCAGACCCCGAATCACATCTCCCTCCGAGTTGCCACAACTCGGAGGAGGAATAGTATTTAACGCCGCTTCGGAGTTTAGCGGCATCGGTGCGAGCCGTCATTCAGCTCTCACTGTCCCGAACTGAGTGGCGCCAAATTCATAAGCACCCCTCCTAAGATAGGGCAGAAAGTGTAATTGGTTCAGCCTGTGCTAGATCTGGTACTGCAGGTCCAGCCACAATTACTCTGTCTATAAATTTGCTGACTTGCTTCACCCGGCAGATCATTAAATAGCTAGCTGCAGCTTGTTGAGTAAGCATTGCCTCTCTTTTTGTTTAATTTGGGTAGTAGTGGTAGGTGGTGAGGGCACTGGGGAGGGTTGCCCTCTGTGCCCCATGTGAGTGTAGTATATAGGTGGTGGTCCCAGATGGTGGCAGTGCTCGGGACCCTGCCTATACTGCTCACCTCTGTTTAAAGCTTTTTTCAAAATGTTAATTAACCACTTTACCACCACAGGTGCGTATATCTACGCTCCTTTTAACACCCACCAGGAGCGTAGCTATACGCACCTCCCCCCGCTACCGCCGCTGTCCGCGCTCCCGTGTGCGCTCCAGCGTGCGCTCCAGGACTCGTTCACGCCGCCGGCCGCTCGCCTGGCGATCAATGAATGGGAAAAACCGTTCCCGTTCGTTGATCTCAGCCCCCCAGCAAAGATCGGCTCCCTCTATGAGAAGCAGCACGATCATTGTGAAAAAAAAAGTTTCGCAGCCTCGTTGAACTTCCTGTAAGCGTACTGCCCATTGGGGTACATTTGGGATTTGAAGCTAATGTGTTTCCACAAAAGACATTGCGGTAAGTGGATTGAACTGAATGGATTTATTTATTTAAGTATTTATATAGCGCAGGAATATTACGCAGCGCTGTACAGAGTATATATTGTCTTGTCACTAACTGTCCCTCAGAGGGGCTCACAATCTAGTCCCTACCATACTTATATGTCTATGTACATGTATTGTAGTCTGGGGCCAATTTAAGGGGAAGCGAATTAACTTATCTGTATGTTTTTGGGATTTGGGAGGAAACCGGAGCGCCCAGAGGAAACTCACGTAGACATGGGGAGAGCATACAAACTCCTTGCAGATGTTGACCTGGCTGGAATTCAAACCAGGGACCCAGCGCTGCAAGGCAAGAGCACTAACCACTACTGCGATTGAATGTAAAATGTTCATATATTCAATAAAGGTTCTGTTTGCGTGTCCATTCCTCCACTGTTTTCTGATCCGAAAAAACATGCTTTTTCCTCTAGTGTGAACTGAGCCTGAGTCTCCAACTTTAATTTCTTTTTAATTGTTGTAAGGATAGCACACTAGGTTTGATTTTTTTTGTCTTTTTCTCTTATTTCAATAAATTCTTAACTGGCTCCACCCTTTAACTCACTAGGGGTTGACTATCCCATCCAAAGTACAGTTCCAGGATGAAAAGAAACACCATTATCAGCAACTGAAGATCTTCATGTAGTAGCCATTTAGCGGAACTGCAATATTATTATTGTTGTTTGGTACATTATACTGTATAGCGCTGACATCTTACTCAGAGCTGTACATAGCAATATAGCTGTAGCAATATATACTGTAAACTACAGAACATTACTAACTTTAAAGTAACCTTTTCAGATCTACAGTAGATTGCCACCTCAATAGCCATCATGCCTTCTACGTGAATGGAATAGCTTTTTTTACATAGGTAAATGTCATGTGACCTGACTTTGCTGGTATAATATGTCACAATAATATCTCTCTAGCAGATGACATGCATGTAAGTCACAATAGACTTGCATCAACAATTACCTGTCAATCCTTAAAAATTTAAACAATCCTAAGTAGCTTGGCAACTGACGGAAGGAACCCTACAAATATTATGCAAATTGTATCTTCACTTTTTTTCCTAGGAGATAATTTTTCATCTTCAATTTTAATTAACTTTTTATTACTTTTGCAATAGAAAAAAATCCAAAAAGTAGGTGAGAAAGTACTGTCAAAACTATTTTCAGTATTGTTGCTCGAAACGGCCATCAGGCTGCTGTGCCCTGCACCCACCACCCACTGACTGCCCACCAGGACCGCTATGTGCACCTAAGTGTTGATCTGCTGCACCAGTTAGCACCTTACAATGTTGCTGTTTGCACTTTAATATTGGATTAAACTGATTTGCTTGCAGTGTTGACTCCTACCTTTTTCCTCCATCTACTGCACTGAGTTTCTTATGTCAGAGCACGCATAGCATGGTAGCTGGTTAACTAGCCGGCCCTGGGTGATACAGTTGCAACTAGTACTAGTGAAGTACTCACTCAACTTAAAGGGCGAAAAATTGTAAAATTTAAAATGTGTGCAAACATATACAAATAAGTACATTTTTTCCAGAGTAAAATGAGCCATAAATTACTTTTCTCCTATGTTGCAGAAGCGACAGGTTTTGGGCTAGTCCATCTCTTCATAGGGAATTCTCAGGGATTTATTTATTTTCAAAAGCACTTAGTGAATGGCAGTTGCTCTGTCCAACTGCCAAAAAACTGTGTAGCGAGCAGGGAAAGCTGGCCAGCATCATTGTTTAAATCCTTTTTAGGGACTATCTTTATAAATCATAAAAGCCTTGCTGAGAATCCCATATGAAGAGATGGACTAGTCCAAAACCTGTCACTTCTGTCAGATTTCTACTACCTACTGTAAGTGACAGCAACATAGGAGAAAAGTAATTTTTGGCTCATTTTACTCTGGAAAAAAGTACTTATTTCTTTATGTACATACAGTTGTGTTCAAAATTATTCAACCCCCACTGAAATTGAGTGTTTTGGCCAGTTTGACATTGATTTTGATCATTTCAGTCATCTTGTTTACAATTAAATCAAAAAGCCACTTGTAAGTCAGACAAATATAACATAACATTTATAATGAAATAACCACAAATGTCTTTTCTGTGCTCACATCATTATCAGTGTTATTCAACCCTCAAGTGACATTCAATCTTAGTACTTAGTACAACATCCTTTTCCAGTTATAACATCTTTTAACCGCTTCACCACTGAGGGGTTTTACCCCCTGAGCACCAGAGCAATTTTCACCTTTCAGCGCTCCTTCCATTCATTCGTCTATAACTTTATCATTACTTATCGCAATGAAATGAACTATATCTTGTTTTTTCCGCCACCAATTAGGCTTTCTTTAGGTGGGACATTATGCCAAGAATTATTTTTTTATAAATGTGTTTTAATGGGAAAATAGGAAAAATGTGGGGAAAAAAATAATTATTTTTCAGTTTTTGGCCATTATAGTTTTTAAATGATGCATGCTACTGTAATTAAAACCCATGAAATTTATTTACCCTTTTGTCCCGGTTATAAAACCATTTAAATTATGTCCCTATCACAATGTTTGGCGCCAATATTTTATTTGGAAATAAAGTTGCATTTTTTTCAGTTTTGCGTCCATCCCTAATTACAAGCCCATAGTTTATAAAGTAACAGTGTTATACCCTCTTGACATAAATATTTAAAAAGTTCAGTCCCTAAGGTAACTATTTATGTATTTTTTTAATTGTAAATTTTTTAATTTTTTTTTAATTACAAAAAAAAAAAAAATGGGGAGTGTGGGAGGTAATGAGTTAATTTTTTGTGTAAAAATCATTTATTTGTATGTGAAAAATGTGTAGGGTGTAGTTTACTATTTGGCCACAAGATGGCCACAGTAACTTTTTGTTTTAATGCGACCTCCAAGCGTCCTTCCGGAAGCTTGGAGGAAGTATAAGGAGGCTGGACACGTGAGTTTTTTCTCACAATGATCGCGCTGCCCATAGGAGAGCAGCGGATCATTGTGGGGCTTAGATCAACGAATGGGAATGGATTTTCCCGTTCATTGATCTCCGGGCGAGCGGGCGGCGGCGTGTTTACTAGCGGCGGGCGGCGTGTTTACGAGCGGGAGCGCGGACAGCGTTGGGTACGCGGAAAGTACAGATTTCTCCGTCCCTGGGGGTTAAAGGATGGAAAAAGGGACGGAGAAATTCGTACGGGCGGGGGTAAAGTGGTTAAACATGAAGCATAGCTTGACACACGTGTCCTGCAGCGATCTAGGGGTATCTTAGCCCATTCTTCATAGGCAAAAGCCTTCAGTTCAGTCACATTCTTAGGTTTGCGCGCTGCAACTGCTTTCTTTAAATCCCACCAGAGGTTCTCAATCGGATTTAAGTCTGGGGACTGTGATGACCACTCCAAAATGTTCCAGCCTTTAATCTGCAACCATGCTCTAGTGGACTTGGAGGTATGCTTGGGATCATTGTCCTGTTGAAAGGTCCAACGTCTCCCAAGCCTCAGGTTTGTGACGGACTGCATCACATTTTCATCCAATGTCTTCTGGTACTGAAGAGAATTCATGGTACCTTGCACACGCTGAAGCTTCCCTGTATCTGCAGAAGTAGAACAGCCCCAAAGCATGATTGACTCCCCGCCATGCTTCACAGAAGGCAAGGTGTTCTTTTTTTCATAGGCCTTGTTCTTCCTCCTCCAAACATAGCGTTGATCCAGGGGCCCAAACAGTTCTAATTTTGTTTCATCAGTCCACAGAACACTATCCCAAAACTTTTGTGGTTTGTCCACATGACTTTTGGCATACTGCAGTCGGCTCTTCTTATTCTTTAGAGACAGCAAGGGGGTGCGCCTGGGAGTTCTGGCATGGAGGCCTTCATTATGCAATGTGCACCTTATTGTCTGAGCTGAAACTTCAGTACCCGCATCTGACAAATCTTTTTTCAGTTCCTCAGCAGTCACACAGGGACTTTTCTCCACTTTGCTCTTCAGGTAGCGCACAGCAGTCGAAGTCAGCATCTTCTTTCTGCCACGACCAGGTAGCGTTTCAACAGGTCCCTTTGTCTTGAATTTGCAAACGATGCTTCCTATGGTGTCTCTTGGTATGTTTAACATCTTTGCAATCTTCTTATATCCATTGCCCTTCCTGTGAAGAGAAATCACCTCTTTTCTTGTCTTCCTGGACCATTCTCTTGACTTCACCATGTTTGTAAACACACCAGTAAATGTCTAGAAAGAGCTGAGTATCACAGTTATTTTAAATCTGCCTAATTGGTGCTTATTATGCTTGATTGCTGCTCGTTAACATCCACAGGTGTTTTCAATACCTGATCGAAAACACTTGAATGAACCTCTGTTATTAAGAGTGGTCATCTTTAAGGGCTTGAATAATTGTGTCAATGTAGAAATCACAAAAAAACATTTAGTACTGTATTACAAAAACAATTGATGTCATTTTAGTTGCATTTGGTTCTTTAAAAAGTCCTTGTAAGATTTCATTCTAAACACAATTACAAATGTACACTAAATTCCCTAAAACCCTTTACAGCATTGGGGGTTGAACATTTTTGAACACAACAGTATTTAACATTTTTCGCCATAGTGCCCCTTTAACCACTTAAGCCCGAAGGGTTGAAATTTTTTTACATCCGAGCAACTTTCACCTCCCATTCATTTGCCAATAACTTTATCACTACTCATCACTATGAATTGATCTATATCTTGTTTTTTCCGCCACCAATTAGGCTTCCTGTGGGTGGTACATTTTGCTAAGAGGCACTTTACTGTAAATGCATTTTAACAGGAAGAATAAGAAAAAAACTGAAAAAATTCATTATTTCTCAGTTTTCAGCCATTATAGTTTTAAAATAATACATGCCTCCATAATTAAAACTCACGTATTGTATTTGCCCATATGCCCCGGGTATTACACCGTTAAAATTATGTCCCTATCACAATGTATGGCGACAATATTTTATTTGGAACTAAAGGTGCATTTTTTCCATTTTGCGTCCATCACTATTTAGAAGCCCATAATTTATTAAATCATATTGATATACTCCTTTGACATGCATATTTAAAAAGTTCAGACCCTTAGGTAACTATTTATGTATTTTTTTTTTTTTATTATTATAATTTTTTTTTTTTTAATTTAAACTTGTATGTGGGTATTTTTTGGTGTGGGAGGTAAACAGGGGTTTTTTAATGTATTTAAATATATTTATTTAATACCAAGGGCTCGATTCACAAAGCGGTGCTAACCCAGTTAGAGACTTTAGGCGTGATAACCATTGCACCACGCTGGTGAAAAGCCAGTTTAGGCGTGATAAGTTTAGGTGTGATAAGTTTAGGTGTGATAAGTTTAGGCATGCTAAGTTTAGATAAGTGTAGATAGCGCGCAAAGTCCCGCACGCAAAGCAGCGCCATTAAACTCTATACGAAGTGCACCAGACTTTGCTAGGGCAAAACTTTTGATCAGCTGTGCACTGCGGTGCTAACGCAGTTGGTGCTTAAATGTATCATGCCTAAACTTATCACACCTAAACGTATCATGCCTAAACTTATCACACCTAAACTTATCACACCTAAACTTATCATGCCTAAACTGAGTTTAGGCATGATAAAGGGCTTTTCACCAGCGTGCTAACTGTTAGCACCGCTTTGTGAATCAGGCCCCAAGTGTGTTTTGGGTGTAATTTGCTATTTGGCCACAAGATGGCCAGAAACAAAAAGTCCTGGGAGCGATCGATCTCGCTCTCAGGCAGAAGAAAGGAGACCAGAGCTCAGAAAAGCCGCAGCGTCTGAAGAGACGCTGTCGGCTTTTCTCCAGGGGGGTCTGATCAGCGAAAGGGATTTATAATCCCTTTCACTGATCGGTGGGCTAGCGGCCAGCAGCGGGGGCGCGCACGGGGGGGCCCGCGGGAGCACGCGCGACCCGCGGGAGTGCGCGCAGCCCAACTGGACGAAAATTTTCGTCCAGTTGGGCTTAAGTGGTTAAAGGGACACTGTAGGGGGGTCAGGGGAAAATGAGTTGAAGTTACCCGGGGCTTCTAATGGTCCCCCACAGACATACTGTGCCCACGCAGCCACTCCCCAATGCTCCGGCCCCGCCTCCAGTTCACTTCTGGAATTTCAGACTTTAAAGTCTGAAAAACACTGCGCCTGCGTTGCTGTGCCCTCACTCCCACTGATGGCACCAGGAGTGCACTGCGCAGGCCCAGTATGGTCTGTGCCTGTGCAGTACGCTCCTGGTGACACCAGGGGAAGCAAGGACACGGCAACGCAGGCTCAGTGGTTTTCAGACTTTAAAGTCTGAAATTCCAGAAGTGAACCAGAGGCGGGGCCGGAGCATTGGGGAGTGGCTGCATGGGCACAGTAAGTCTGTGAGGGACCATTAGAAGCCCCGGGTAACTTCAACTCGTTTTCCCCCGACCCCCCCCCCCCCCCTACAGTATCCCTTTAAAGTGAACCTAAACCGAATTGAATAAAAAATCCTCAACGATCCTCCGGTCCAGAGGTGTCTGAGCCATTAGGCAGGTATAAATTCTTGCCTAGAGCGACAGGAGGAGGGAAGGGCGCTGCTGCAT
This sequence comes from Hyperolius riggenbachi, assembly GCF_040937935.1. Lineage (NCBI taxonomy): Eukaryota > Metazoa > Chordata > Amphibia > Anura > Hyperoliidae > Hyperolius > Hyperolius riggenbachi. The sequence continues at coordinate 151,865,757 of NC_090655.1, forward strand.
TGAGTAGTGAGAGAAGAAATGCCTCTCAGCTCACTCAGGTATCAGTTTACACAGCAGCAGCTAACAGCAGCGCCTGACTCGACTCATAACTGATTCACTGACTGATTCATTCATTTCCTTCAGCTCAATGATTCAAAGAACCACAGTAATGAATGAGTCAGTGAGAGAAGGCACTCATCCTAATCAGGAATCAGAGTACAGCATCAGATCCTGAGTCTCCAGATCCTGAGTCCTGAGATTCATTCAGTCCCTCTCTCTCTGCTACTGGTAACTGTGTGGATGTAGGGACTGTGTAGCAGCAAGCCATGGACTACCCCCTAGGCTGCCTTTATTCAGTGATTTAGGGTTGGTCCTGTGTCTGCTGTATTCAGGTTTGTTGATGTAAGGCAATGTGAAACACTAGGCTAGCTGATAAAAGTGCAATTAGAGGGCAGGCAAGCTGGTAAATATACACAGCATGATGCAGAGGAGGGTCCATGGGAAAAAATCTGTCTGGTCTCTCCCCATTGTTAAAATGACTGCATGTGCAGATAAGGTGTTAAACAGGTTGAAAAGTTTTGACAGTCCCTAGACTCCAGGAGGGCTGCTTTCTGACTTGTGTGAGAGACTGTCAGGGACAGCAGTCCTATTACCAGCAACTAGCCTCTGTGTAATGTGGGACTGCAATACAGATGAGCTCTCTGCTCCATCCCAGGCTATTCTCAGTCTCACTCCACTCCTATCTCTGGGCTAGTGCACAACAAAATCGCAATAGCAATCGCTAGCAATTCGCGAATGTGAAGCGATTTTTAAAATAATCGCTCCAATAAATGCTACCTGCAGCATGTTTGTGATTTTAAAAAATCACAACACTGCTGTGGGAACACCCTCATAGGGTAACATTAACCCAGTGCTTTTCAAATCGCTGTAAATTTGAAAAGCGCTCTAAAGCACTCTTGGTGTGCACCAGCCTCCTTCATTCACCTTTGTTTCCCTTTTTCCCTAGGGCTGGGTGTCTGTCAGGGGCGTAACTAGACATCACTGGGCCCCCCTGCAAAACTTTGGATGGGCCCCCCCACCCCCACCTCCCTCGCTTTCTGCACAGGAAAACTGAGGACCAATGTGTTTTCCCCATGCAGATAAAAACACTTAGACTTAAAGGAAATGTCAGGCAATCTATGCTTCCTCCAGATCTACTTATCTGGGGCTTCCTCCAGTCCCTTGTCGCAGCTCTGCCCCCAGTACATACACACACAGCCGTATTATTTCACTGCATGAGAGCACATGCTATGTGGAGGGACATCAATGACATGCTGAACATAAGATATAGTATTCACTGTAACTTTGGCAAACCATTCAGAATCATGTCACTGATTGATACTTTTATTACAGGATCTTGGACTCCATATGAGATAACAAGCTCTCAATGAGGTAGCGACAGTCAGACATCAATCTTACCCACTCCACTGTGTCAGTAATCAGACACCATAAGGTCACTAGCCTGTGTGCGATAAGAATCTAGGAATCGCTTTGGAATGATTGCTGAATAGGGACAGTCTACAACTTCTTTTTAATCTGTGACTCCTTTGTTTGTAAGGTTGTACATGAAGTCATCAGAACTTTTCTGTAGTGTGAGACAGATATTTTTTACGAACCCTAGGGAGCAGGGACAGTGTACAAATTCCAAAGTGTGTATGATTTCTTATCTGTGTGGTGGACACATGCAGTCAATATAACAATGGTGCGAGAGCAGAATATGTTTTTTCTCTTCATGCCCTTAGTTTGTCAGTCTCTCAAACATTTGCCCCCACGGGCCCCCTGTGGCTTCTGGGCCCCCCTGCGGAGGCATCCCTTGCAGGGTCTATTGTTACGCCCCTGGTGTCTGTGTCTTCTTGTCATACAGGAAAGCTAAATAAAAGTGCAATCCTGGTGAGGCAAATATCTTCTTCCCTCTCTTTCAGCTTTTCTCTCCTCATTATTTCTCTGCATAAGGGATCAGACACACTATAAGGTAGTGAAAACCGGGATTAGTAGAGATGGTGGTGAATGGGGAGGGCATAGGTAGGTGTATGTGGGCGTCCAGTTAAAAATGGCGCCAGCCAAATAATGGCGCCTGGTTACGAACGATATTTTTTTAAAAACGATATTTATCGTTTTTACGAAAACGGTATTTATCGTTTTTACGAAAAATGATATTTATCGTTTTTGAGAGTTTAAAGTTCCTTTCCTGGATATATATGTGTGTGTGTGTGTGTGTGTGTGTGTGTGTGTATGCTTGTGTGTCTGTGTGTGTATATATGTGTGTTGTTCTGGAAGTGTTGCTCTGGGAGACATCTCAAGCTCACTCCAACCTGAATTATCGCAAATTCTTTCTGTTTTAGGAAAGCAAACTTTTGTTTATATATGTGTGTGTCTGTGTGTGTATATATTGTATATATATTTGTGTGTTTGTGTGTGTGTGTGTATATGCATGTATGTATATATATATATATATATATATATATATATATATATATACATACATACACACACACCACACACACATACCTACATAAATACACACACACATATACACACACACAAACACGCACATATATATATATATACACACACACACACACACACACACAGACACACACATATATACACACACAGACACACAAGCATACACAAACACACAAGCATACACAAACACACACACACACACACCCCCACACACATATATACACCCTCACACATATATACACACATACACACACACACACACACACACACACACACACACACACACACACACACACACACACACACACACACACACACACATATCTATATATATACACAGACATATACACACACACCTATACACACACACCCCTATACACACACACACACACACACACACACACACACACACACACACACACATACATACACACACATACACACAAAAACATATATACACACATATATACACACACACACAAATATACACACAAACACGTATATACACACACACACAGACACACACACATATATACACACACACACACACACAAACATACACACCCACACATATATATACACACACACACACACACACACACACACACACACACACACACACACACACATATATATTTATACACACACACACACAGCAAAACCCATATTCAACACATTTCAAAATGATATTTATAGTTTTATGGAAGTCATAAAACGATAAATATTGTTTTTAGTGCGGCACCATTTTTTAACTCATAAAACGATAAATATCGTTTTATAATGCAAATTAATGCGGCGCCATTTTTACACTGTAGGCTCTGGCGCCATTTTTAACTGATCCCGTATGTGGGGGGGGGGGGGGGGCGTGGGGGGATTGGCCTTGAGGGAATTACAGTGGCCATACTTCTGTTGACTTGACAGCCGATCGACCAACCGTTTTGATATTAGCAAATTGGATAACAAATTTTGGGTAGAAATTGGTTGAATGTATCAATCTGAGATGTTGGGAAATCTTGGGCCAATGTGGTTGTCAGGTGCGATAATCATGGCGTGCGATAACCACGAATTATAGACAAGACGGAAACCCCGGCCGTTGTCCCTCAAAATGTATTGATGCCTGTACTTTACCTGCCACACTGTTCACAGAGTGTCCTTGCTGTATTTCCGCATTGGTGCTCCACGTCATTACTGGCATATACGACATGGGGTGAGTGTGTGACATAATTTGGGCTGAGGCTGCCATGATAACGGGCCTCTAGTCTGTGTTTCCCCCCCAGGCCAGAAGGTCCCAGTCCTCCCCTGGTAGCAGCATAGTGTGTGTGTGTGTATAGTGTATGTCTACTCAGGGCCGGATTTGGACTTCCCAGTGCCCTAGGCCCGGTACCACCAACCCCCCCCCCCCACACACACACACACACACACACACTCAGGGTGCATACACACATCATATAAAAGTCTTTGAAAAATGAAAGACCAATGTTACCCCCTTCCATGTAGTATGAGAGCCATACCTTCACAGTCTATTCTATGGAGCTGAACTCCCCATCAGACAGAAATCTTTGCAAGATGCTGCACACAAAGATGCTGTAGACACTCAAAAGATCAGTATCTGCAAAAGATCTGTTCCTGCAAAAGATCCATTCCTGCAAAATGCATTCATAGTCTGAGATCTGCAGATCATCATACACACCTTGTTTAACAGACATTCATCTGCAGATCAGATCCACCAGGATGGATTTTCAGATCTGCAGATGATTGTCTGATCTGCAGATGAATGTCAGTTAAACAAGGTGTGTATGATGATCTGCAGATCTCATAGACTATGAATGCAATTTGCATGAAACGGATCATTGGCAGGAACAGATCTTTTGCAGATACTAATCTTTTGTGTCTGTGCAGCATCTGTGTGTGCAGCATCTTGCAAAGATTTTTTTCTGATGGGGAATTCAGCTCCATAGAATAGACTGTGAAGGTACGGCTCTCATACTACATGGAAGGGTGGTAATATTGGTCTGTGATCTTTCATTTTCCAAAGACTATAGTCTGATGTGTGTATGAGCCTTAACGATCACTTGTTTGCAGGAGGAAATGCCTGTTTTAGTGACTCGTGTATACCTATGAATGTTTTCTCTCTGAAAAATGATGAATGATTGTTTTTCCTGTTAGAGCAGTGAGTCCCTAATGCCTGGTACGCACCAGATAGATGGGTTGAATCGATTTTCTGATCACATATACAAAGTCGATTAGAAAAATGATCAGAAATCAGATTAGACCTGTCAGAAATAATCAATTCAAACCCATCTATCTGATGGCAAATTGCATGGTGTGTACCAGGCATGAAGTAGCAGAGCGGCGTTCATCTCCCTCTCTGCTCTTCTGTAACCACAGATCTGTTGCATTTATTTTATAGTATTTATTGTACTGATTCTTTCACAGGTGTTTTTTTTACTGTTTGCCAACACGGTACAAATATATATTTTTTTAAATTTTTAGTGTATGTTATTACTTTTGGTATACAAAACAGAATGTAACAATACAAAAGTATACAACAGTACATTTGCAATTATAATTATAGAGAAGTTGTCTATCTCATACTAGACTACTGCTACCTTTAAAATGAGCCAGCAAGGGGTTAAGATTTAGCTTAGAAGGGGCTGTCATAAATCTCTCTAAGAAAAAAAAACCCTTATCTTTCTGTTTAAGATTTACAATCCAGGGGGAGAGAGGAGAAGGAATGTCTCAAGTCATTAACAGAGTTTGACCAGCAATACATTGTTTAGCCCAGCTTGAGTTGTAAAGTGGAAATAATTCTGTTACCTTACTGGATCAGAAATTGTGTCTACATTGTGATCCATGTTTCTCTCACCCCTGGCATTAAACTGAAGCTTGTATGTTCAGGAGATAGCACTGTCTCATCGCACACCACGAAGTATGGAAAATACACATAGCTCTGGAATTCTGACTGTGTGCGCAGCAAAGCAGGGCGGCTTCGGAGCAGGAGAAATTATTTATTTTGACATGCAGCCTCTTATCTCTCTCAGGTCCTGCCGCCCTTTTATCCTTCTGATTTTTTTCCGCCCAAGGCCGTGGCCTTTGTGGCCTTTGCAGAAATCCGGCCCTGTGTCTACTGTGTGCGGTGTATAGTGTGCTCTGTGTGTGTGTGTATAGTGAGTGTGTGTGTGTATAGTGTAGTGTGTGTGTGTGTGTGTATAGTGCGTATAATGTGTATAGTGTGTGTGTGTACTGTGTGTGTCGATAGTGTGTGTGTGTACTGTGTATAGTGTGTATGTTGTGTGCGGTGTGTGTGTGTGTGTGTGTGTGTATAGTGTAGTGTGTGTGTATAGTGTAGTGTGTATAATGTGTATAGTGTGTGTGTACTGTGCATGTCTATAGTGTGTGTGTGTGTGTGTGTGTGTACTGTGTATAGTGTGTATGTTGTGTGCGGTGTGTGTGTGTATAGTGTGTGTACTGTGTGCGTGTGTATAGTGTGTGTGTGTGTGTGCGTGCGTGTGTGTATAGTGTGTGGTGTGTGTGTACTGTGTGTGGTGTGTGAGTGCATGCCGCAATAAGTATATTTTATGGTGAAAGGCTCGTCTGCATTACAATTATTTTCTGGTGAACTCATGCCGCAATAAGTGTATTTTCTGGTGAAACGCTGCTGCAATATGATTTTCGGGGGTCTTGGGGTTCATCACGAGGGGTGGGGGGTATGGGGCTGGGGGCAATCACAGGGGGGGGGGGGAGACGCCACAGGATTTCTCACCTGGAGTGACAAAATGGCTAGAGACGCCCCTGCTCCAGTCCCCCGCAGCGGCTCAGTTTCCATTTAGGCCAGTCGATGGCCCTTGCTGCACACGTCCTCTTTTCACACCCACGATAATAAGGTCATTGCTTCATTGTGGACAGACCAGATTTGATCAGCTGGACAGTCACTGTTGTTCTCATTCAGCTACCTCAGCCCGGCGACCATATGGGGTAGAAAAGCCACCATCACCTGCACTCTCGTCATGGTGCGCACCAGTCCAGCACGACCGTCACTACACAAAAAGCTGTTTGCGGTGCGTTATACAGTGAGTTTGGTGTGTCAGTGTGAATCAGTACTCTAATTACACTCCCTGATTGATGTATACACATGCAAGATGTTTTAAAGCACTTTAGGCCTGCAATTTAGCATTCAATGTGATTTCTGCCCTTAAAACGCTGCTTTGCGTCAAATTCAGATTTTTTTCCAGGACTTTTGGCGTCTATCTCACTCATCCATGCAAAAACTCAGATGTTAGACCCCTTGAAACATCTTTTCTTTCACTTTTCTGGCCAGCATAAGTGTTTCTAGTTTTCAAAGTTCGCCTGCCCATTGAAGTCTATTGCGGTTTGTGGAAGTTTGCGCGAACCAAACTGTTGCGGAAGTTCACAAACCCGTTTCGCGAACCTAAAATCGGAGGTTCGGGCCATGTCTAATAATGATAGTCTATGGTGCTGCTGCCTTTTTCAGCATATGCAGTTCTATATAACCAGGGCTCTTTCTAGACTGTTCCATGTCTGAGGCAAACTTGTGTGGATGCGCCCCACCCCCGATTTAGAATGATTGCACAGCCCCCTACAATTTACTCTGCTTTATTTCATGTTCTCAGATGACATGCTGCAGCTCAACACAATAGCACACTGGCTGGCTGTGAGTCTGTGACAAACAAACTGCTCATCCTCAGCAACTCTATTCCTCCTCAGGAAGGTACACACAGTACAAAAAATGCTGCCCCTGAAATCTCTGTGCCTGATGCAAATGTTTCACCTTGCTACATAGGAGAACCGGCCCTGCACATAGCGTTAGCGTTTAATAAAAAAAAGTTACAACCTGCACTACATTCCCACACAACACAGGTGGTTTTCAATAGAAATCAGTGGCTACTGTAAAAAACAATGCTAGCTAAAATGCTCAGCAGATCGCACAATGTTGAAGCAAGACGCTGGTGGAGAATCGTCTGTGATTCCCGCAGATGCAAGTGTGATGCCTCCCTTAAAGCGAACCCATGTTAACCATGAGCTTAGTCAGTAAAAATGTATTATAATGTATGCATAGATGGTAATAAGGGCTATTTATTATTGATAACTTGTTTCGAGCAAAATACCATTGTTTCAAGAACATTGAGGGTCTCTTTATCAAGGTATAACACTAAAGCAACTCATAATGTCTTGGTTAATTAATACACACACAAATGCAATATGTAGATGCATGCGCTTGAGTGATACACGCGTTTTGGGTGGTGGCAGCAGAATTGTAATGAAGTTGAGAGGATAGTTCATATCAGTAATGCAAATTTACCTATGTGTACAGTATTAACCAGGATATTACTGGAAATTAACTTAGTGTTAGGGATTGATAAAGAAGCCATTAGTGTTTTTAGAATGTTGGTTTTCTCTGTGTGTTGACAGCTCTACTTTAATTTTTGATCTGCCATCTTTGGTGGTATCATTTGGTACCAGAGACAGTGCAGGCAGCCAGTCTCCAGGACCCCATCTACCACTAATCAGTGGTGATCAGATACCCCACAATCATGGATTCGACTGTGACTGAAAAAAAAAATCCGGAAACGGCGTGATTGATTTTCCGTATTTGAGCCGGACTCACTAATTCGACTCGGATTTTTCCTGTGAATGAGGCAATCACGCCTAAACACGGCCGTGATCACGGAATAGCGTTTAAGCTATTAAAGCCCCCATACATGCTACAATCCCTCAAATTGCATAGATTCAAAAAATGGATTTTAGTGTTAAATCAACACTTTAAATGGGGCTATTAATTGGTAATTTGTTTTCTACAGGGAAATACACTTTAAGCAACCGCAGAGGTGATGGCAAGTCTTAATGGCACCAGGTTGGCTGTGGTGGTACTACTGGAGGAGGATGAGTGGGGGACGCCACAAAAATACCCAGAGAGGTTTTTGTAAAAAAAAAATTCATGCATCGATAGCAATGACATGGCAGCAAAGTTGTCTGATAAATCAGCCCAAAAATTGTAGCATCTGTGGACCCTGGTGGTGGGTACACAGACTGCTGTTGTCATTAAATACGACATGAGAGGCGGCAGCAGGAGGACTGAGCAGCATTCGGCAGCAGCACAGAAGAAGAGTATGGCACCTCACTGATGGCACCACAGCACAATAAATTATCAGCCCAAAAATTGTAGCATCTGTGGACCCTGGCGGTAAGTACACAGACCGCTCTTGTCACTAAATACGACATGAGAGGCGGCAGCAGGAGGACTAAGAAGCACTCTGCGCCAGCACAGAAGAGTATGGCACCTCACTGGTGGCACCACAGCACGATAAATAAGCCCAAAATTGTAAGTATCCGTGGACCCTAGCAGTGGGAACACAGACTTAAGTATTCAATTCCAACATCAGCAGCAGGAGGTGGAGGAGGAGGACTAACCACTCAGCAGAAGCACAGAAAGGCATGGCCCCTCATTTGTGGCACCATAGCACGAGAATTGTGCCTAAAAATTGTAAGTATCCGTGGACCCGGGCGTTGGGATCACAGACTTTAGTAGTTAAACACAACATACAACATGTCTTCCGGGGCCTGAGACACATACAGACGGTCCCGATCATTATCATCATCACCTTCATCATAATAGAACTCTTCTCCTGACCCCCGCCACCTCTGCCGCCCCATCATCCCCAGACACAGACCCCTCATCGTCTTCAAATAAACATGGGATGCTGGCCCGAGCCCAGCCTCCTCCTCCACATCAGGCCCCATCATCTCTTCAATGGCCCTCATCTATACTCGCCCAGATGCCGGACTGAGGGACACAACGCTCTCGTCCGGGGAGAGCTGCTGACCACTGGCTGCTGGGGTGGATGTCACAACTTGCTTAGGGCATTGGCTGCTGCTACTGCTGGGAGTGCTGCTCACAGCGGAGGTCTGTAAGAAATTCATGATGAGCTGCTACTCCGTCATCATGTCTAAAAAATACAATCAAATGCGCAGACGGCGCAAATACTGAATACAGTAATAGAACACAAAAATCATTGGACAGCGCCGCGGTCTGACTGCACTATGCGCACAGCAAAGTAACTGGCTGCACACTATTAGCACAGTACAATGTCACTGACTAAACTTAGTGACTTACAGTGGCAGTGACTGCAACTAATTAAAGTTGATCACTGGCTATGAGCTGAATACAAGTGTCAGCTATAGTAAAATATAGAGCACAAAAATTAGTGGACAGCAGTCTGCCTGCAGTGCACTAATAGAACAGTACAATGTCACTGACTAAACTTAGTGACTGAACAGTGGCAGTGACTGCAACTAACTGAAGTTGATCACTGGCTAATGAGCTGAATACAAGTGATATACAGTAAAATAATAAAAAGCACAAAAATTAGTGTACAGCGGTCTGCCTGTACTACTAGAAGAGTACAATGTCACTGACTAAATTAGTGGACAGAGCCTTCCCTCCTATTATTGGTTGTTAGGGCCTGGCTGGGGGCCTCTGATTGGCCCAGGGGATGTCATTTCCACCCATTTCCGCTATTCACGACCTAATCACAGCTTTACCCACCACAATCATGACAGTGAATGCGTTCTGAATATTCTTATTCACGAAATTGCCGTGGCTGATTTCCGTGATCCAGAATTGATCACTGTGTCGAATACCGAAACCGAATAGTGAAAAAATGCTCGTGAATCATGGCTAATCCATGATCATGGAAAATATCTGCCCATCACTGGTACTAATATGGGACCTGCAAGCTGCATTACCTGTGGGATGCTATAAGCTTCAAACAGAGGGGGTTGGGGTGGAGGGGGGGTGTTTGGGGCCCTGAGTACTGCCACTTCTCGGGACCATCAACCGCACACTACACATCAGGGGGCAAAGTGTGCAGCCTTCCCCAGTGCTTGCTCACCAAGCAGCCCCTGGTTTTTAACTGGTCTGAAGGGTTAAGTGAGTCAGAAAATGTAAAGACATAGTAAATGTGTCCAGATCTACAGTGCCAAATCTAGCATGGGCTATGCTGTAGCATAAAAGAGATAGTGTAATTAGGTTTAACCCGTGCTAGATTTGATGAGTAAGGCTTGGTGAGTAAGCATACAGTATATGCATCCCCATTTGAAGATGAACTAGTCCAAAAAGCTATCAGTTGTCATTGTCAAGTTTTTACTGCCTACTGTAAGTGACAGCAACCTAGGCGAAAAGCAGTTTACAGTGCATTTTACTCTGGGATATCCAGTACATCTGTACATCTTATATGTATGTATTTAAAATTTTACATTTTGGGGGGATAGCGTCAGATCAGAATCACAGGGAATATAAAAAAATTATTTTCAGAACACAAGGGAGGCAAAATTACACTGCAGACAGGCATAATGCACAACACGTGTAATGTTTTTACTAGATGGCTTTTCTTCACATTATTCACAGGTTCACTTTATGCTGCTTTTTTTATATCTCTACAACACAGACACTAAATATTCCTTTGCAACTGTTCTGTGAAAATTAACTGTAAAGTTATTTGATAATCTATTACACACATCCTCAGTTAATACATTTTACATCTACAGTAAATGGCATAAATTCAACTCCAAGCTTCAGAATTTCCTATTCTTGACAATGATGACCCGCTCTGTATCACGAGACAAAATTGCCTCTTGCTCAAACACTATAACACCCGGCACTCCTTTTATCTTCATTGTCTATGCTGAATGAGGGACAGTTTTAAGTGGGCTGTTTTAAGCTGTTGAAACATCTTGATTGATTTTAATGCACTCAGCTAAATGATTAGTAGAGGCCTCTTTATTTTCTCAGCGTAAGAAAGCCCTCCAAAGCTTTTAGGAAGGTGTGCACTTGTGGATCGCAGGGCACACGTGCAAAGGAAAAGAGGTTCTAAGCAAAATGAATGAATGCACATTACGAAAAAATATTCACCTTACTATCTTCACCTAAAGAATATTAATGAATGCTGCAGTGAATAAGTCACATAACAAGTACACACCTGGAATATGCATTTATAATCCACGTCTTTCAGCTGTAAATGAATATGATCATGCTTATTACATTTTATACTGAAGATATTCAGTGCTGACTAAGCCAGGCTGCACAAAACCGCATTCTGATCAGATGTAGCATATCCCAGATTAGGAACCTTTCTGTCCAAAGTGAGGACTCCATCTGACATGCATACTTTTAAAGGGGAACTCTGTGTTGAAAAAAAAAATTCATGGTTTTCAGTTTGGCTTTATATGAGGTTTTGCTAAAAAAATAAAGAGATTGATTTGAAATTAAAAAAGTGGTTTATTATTACAATTGTATAATTTAATGTTATCCCCTTCACCATACTCTCCCACCCCATTGACACATTAATGAATATGGATTTTCCAGTGGTGAAAGCAGTGCTGGAAGTCATCAGGTGTTGCTTTCATGTCCTGGAATGCAGGGGTAGACTAATAAGTACAAGAAAGGCATTTTATTGATGAGGTGTGAAAATATCAACAAGGAGAAAAAGTTAAAGGAACAGGAGCCTGTATTATATATTGTATCTTCATGCATTTTGCAATTTCATTATAGTCAGTATAAGTACATAAACGAAACATTTATTAAAACATGTGGTCATGCATGTGTATGCATTTTCATGTCATTTTATCTGCAATAAGCTCAGTTTCTGTGAGATGAATTCCACTGTCATGGCCACTGCAATAAACTGTGGAGGCAGTAACAGGAGCTGCTATACATTAAAAAAAAATAAGAAGAGAAAATGTGACGTTTAAAATCTGGTTTTCAATGTATTGTCTCATAATCAAGGCCCATCCAAGCTGTACAATAATAGGCACACCCACAATAAAAATGCAGGTAGGAATGGGATTCTGTAGTAACAAATTGGATGGAGCTGTACACAGTCAAAAGTTTGAAACTGTCATGTGGCAGTTGACAATGTAGACCAGTTTGGTGCAGTGTGTGGCCTATGGTTGGGTTACTGACAGGCTGACCCCTCACCACTTCAACATCTGCAACAATGCTGACAGCACTAATAGGTCTACTTGCATTATACATCCTCTGGATATAATGCTGAAAACGTGCGCTCAACTTCTTTGGTTGACTATGGCACGCCCTGTTCTAAGTGAAACCTATCCTGTTAAAGCTGCTGTATGATCTTGGCCACCATAATGCAGCTCAGTTTTTGGGGTATTGGCAAAGTTCTTCCTAGGCTTTCTTTATGTAGTGCAACATTTTTTTTAAGATCCTCAAGAGTTCTCTGCCATGAGGTGCCAAGTTGAACTTCCAGTGACCAATATGAGAGAGTGAGAGTGATAATATAATATATAGAGTGATAATATAATATAATTTTAACACATCTGTTCCCCATACTCATCTGAGACTTTGTAACACTAATGAGTGACATGACCCCATAGAGGATAAATGTCTAATTGGGCAGAATTTTGATATTATTCACTTACAGGTTTACTCACTTTTGTTACCAGCTGTTTAGACATCTATGGCTGTGTGTTAAGTGGTTTTGATAGAGCAGCAAAAAGTTTCTGTAAAAGTTTAGTGTTTACTATTTACCTGCATCAGTGTTTTACTTCAGCTAACATCTGGAAATAAGCCTGAAGAACGGGGCTAGATACCAGAAAGCTTGCACAATTTAACTCTGTCAGTTAGCCATTAAAAAGTATTACTTTTACAAAACTTTGTTATTTTTCTACCTATATAATTTGATAGAGCAGCAAATTTACAATTATACAACTGTTCACTGACTAGTTTACATTGTATCAAAAAGTTTTGAAAGCTATACACTGACTACTTTACATTGTATCATCGTGTCATATGTTCAGAGTTGTTACATCTCAGTATCTTACAAAAGGGTATTCCCTTTTGTAAGATACTGTAATTACACCTGCAGCAAGATAGTAGTTTCTGGTCAGTCATAGGCAACTGTACTAATAGCAGAGTACACAGCTGCTGTGAAGACTTTTGAGAAGAGTGATTATTGATTATTTGCAGTTTTGGAAATTCTTTGGCTATTCTCTCTTGAATTTAAAAAGAAAAGATTTAATAATATTAAATTGCCTTAACTTTAATATTAATATGAGTGACATTAAGCAGTACCTACTAACAGCACCCACATTTTATTAAGTCCAGGCCATGTTTTCAGGATCACTTATAATCTAGGATAATATTTATTATTTTATTTATTGTATTTATAAAGTGCCAACATATTACCCAGCGCTAACATATTACTCAGCTCTGACACCTCAGTAAATCACACTCATACAGGAATTGCGCAATTTCTTGGTAAACCGTACTTATGCTAAGCAAATGAACAAATCTCTAATTATGAAGAAATACTGCCACCATGTGCTTGCTTGGTGTCAGTAGATTATAGCTAGTATGGACATACTGTAGCTGGACCAGCGGAGTATTGATTCAAAACTGTACAGTAATTCTTACTGTACTTGTATAGAATGGGATTCAAAACATCTATCTATTCCAATGAAATATCTTATGCTTATCTTATAGCTTATGTGTAATCAGAAAGTGCACCATATTACCCCTTATTCAATTTAGGTTTTCTGCTAGATGATATTTACACCTTATTAATAAAATGCCTTTTAAAGTATACTTGAGATGAGAAGCGTTTGCAGGTACCATACTTACCTGGGGCTTCTTTAAGCGCCCATAGGGTCGCTCGTCCCTCACCATCTCCCCAGGTGGATCAGATCCTGGACCCTGGCAATTCAGCCTGAAAGCCTGGCCGAGTCGCCTTTCATCGTGCAGGCGTGCTCCCCAATCATGGGCTGAATTGCCAGTGACCGGAGCCACCTGGGAAGACAGCAAGGGACGAGCGGCTTTAAGAGGGCTTAAGGAAGCCTCAGCTAAGTATGAGACGCTTCTCTTCTTAGGTTCCCTTTAAGCCACCAGCAAGTAAGAAAATACTTCTAATAATTTTAATTTTAAAGTAGATTTCCACCTACCTTTTGGTACTTTTTTCTTTGAAGAGTGCTGAAAAGTTATTTTAAAAAGATGAATAATGATCTCCTAGGTGAAAACTTGGGAGAAAAAGTGAATTGGATCAGGCCCTTTGTGACTAACAGAATCCCATTTAGTCACAGGTGTTGAATTCCAGTCCTCGAGGGCCAGATCCATGCCAGTGTTTAGAATGGACTGAGAAATGGAGAAATGTGTTCTACCTGATGAGTCACACCTCTCCTGATTAAGTCTCATCAATTAGTTTGAGCTGTGCCAAAAATGTGTGAGAACCTCGGCCCTCAAAGGATTGGAGTTCGACTCCTGTGATTCGGTAACACTGCCCCCCTACATTGCAACTACAATGTTCCTGCCAAAGCCACGTGGAATTGGAACTTCACAATAAGAAACCAAAAAAGAGCACCAATGCTGTTTTAGATAAAGCTGAAGCAAATCTTTAAAAAAGAAAAAAATTTGTGGTAAAAATACATTCCCTATATTATTAAAAACCCCTTCAAGTACGTGAAGACCGAATTTTAGTCATTTACCACTATTGGTTTCATGGTGTCATAGATCAAATATATCAATCAAATATTATTTTTTAAGATTTTGCGATGTCTGTTATGTCTGAAAAATCACAGCTGGCTGTAGACTAATATGTAAACATAATTTAAGAATAGAAAATTACAAAATGGCTTGCACAGCGCTAATGTATTGAGTATTGATTTTGGCTTTCTTTTACAGTTATGCTTCACTATAATTTTACTTCGTCCACCTGATCTTATTGATTCAGCCAGTTGAATTTGTGTGATCAGCTAGCATTTGTAGAAGAAGGAAAATGTCTCACAATAAACTACAGTGCTGCGTTCCAATGTGGTTTGGGGAAGTTTCTCCCTTGAGCTATAAGAGAAAGAGCCCCCACATCCCTATCTGTAGTGGCAGGTAAGGAACAGAGAGAGACTCTGCATGCAGGGGGTTTCCCTCAACTCTAGTTACCGGCTTACTATGCCCTTAAAGTGTATCCGAGATAAACTTTTACTCAGTGCATAATTGTGTTCCTTTTATATAGTTTATAGGGCATTCCTCAAGCCAAATACTTTTTTTTGGTTTTCTTTTAATACTCGAATTCCCTATAAACTAAACAAGCCTCACCCACAGCTTTTCACAGTGCCTTGGCACTGTAGCAAGGGCTTATGGGAGCTCAGTCTGGGCAGGAGGAGGAGGTTACTAGCCATTGATTTCAGAGGCAGAGGGGAGGAGGGAGGAGGAGAGGGGACTGAATTTACACACAGGCAAGCTGATAGCATCTCCAGCCCTCAGCCTGTGACAATGTGACAAACAGAACATGGCTTCCCTCATTGTATCACAGGAATAAATAATCATAAACTTTTGAAGCTGTTTGCAGCTAGATATGCTGTGTAAACTAATGTAAGATAAGATATATATATAGACAAGTTACTTGTTATAGTTAGTTTTTAATCTCGCATCTGCTTTAAAGTGTGATTATACTCCCAAAAATTGAAATTTTAGAAACTACTCTCAGTAATATAAAAGAACATTTAACAGCAATCCCACATATTCTCTCTGCGTATAAACATGTATTGTTGCTGCAGAACAGGAGAAGATAGCCTTATCTCTAGTCAATGGCAAATGTAATCATTGCTGAATAGAATCTCTCTCTGCCTTTGCTTCACTCTGCCCCCTCTCTTTCTGCTGAAGTGACTCAGCTGTTGCCAGGACAATGTGTCTATTCAATAGAGATGGTAAGGGCATAGTAAAGAGACTTGCAGTGAGCTTCGGTGGCAATTATTAACTGCAGAGAACAGGAAAAGATACAGTATTTTCTACTGCTTTCTGCAGTGAAAATAAACATTTGTACACAGAGAGACTGTGGGATTGCTGATTGCTGTTGAATGTTATTTTATGTAACTGAGAGTAGTTACTGAAATTTTAGTTCTGGAACTATAATCCCACTGAAGTAGTAGGGTAGGGATGTACTATGCAAGAAAGAGAACATATTCTCCCCTCTCACAAACCACCATGTTCATTGCTGGTGGGCACAGGAGGTCTAATACACACCATACAATTTTCTGTTAGATTTTCTCTAAGATTTACCTGCCAGATAGCTTTTTTCCATGTTGTAGGTAAATCTAACAGAAGGATTCCCCTGGCCTGACTAGCTTCCTTTACTCCCAATGCACCACCCTTGTGTTTAGGAACTCTTGGAACATTTGCATAATTTCCCATTTCAATTTAGAACAGTAATATCACATATGCTGTGAGCTGGTAGTCATCTCCTCCTAGTCATCTGGAGGTCATCTCATATCCCTCCCTTCTACTACAGAATTAAAAAAAAATCTACTACATAACAATTTAACCTTGGAAAGACCTCTAACTACTAGACTTTTTTCAGAATGTGACACAAGCCATTGGCCAATAGACTGATATTCAGCATATAGGGGAATATAACCTTATTATTTTTAATGGCATGTGGTATATCATTAAATGACAACTGTAGTGATGGTAGCAGGGCCGGCCCGCTCATGAGGCGGGGTGAAACTTTTGCCTCAGGCGGCAAATTTCTAGGGGCGGCATCCGCCCATCGGTGGGTGCGGGAAGCCGGCCGCCGAGCTGGAGGGGTAGCGGGCAGGACGGGGGTATTGGGCCTAGCGGCGGGGAGGGGGGTCGGACCCCCCCCTCCCTCGCCTGGGTCCCCCGTCCTCCGCTCCCCTCCAGCCTTAAATAGATAAGAAGCGCAACTCGTAAGAGGCAGTGGGCGGGGAGGACTCACCTCTTCCTCGCTCGATCCAGCGTGCGCTCCACTGACGTCACTTCCTGCAACGCCGCCCACTGTATTGTAAGTGGACGGCGCTGCAGGAAGGGACGTCAGTGGAGCGCACGCTGGATTGAGCGAGGAAGAGGTGAGTCCTCCCCGCCCACTGCCTCTTACGAGTTGCGCTTCTTATCTATTTGAGGCTGGAGGGGAGTGGAGGACCGGGGGACCCAGGCAAGGGAGGGGCGGCGGCAGCAATTATTTTTTTCCTCAGGCGGCAAAAAGTCTAGGGCCGGCCCTGGATGGTAGGTATGTGGAGGCTGTCATAATTATTTCATTTTAAGCAATACCAGTTGCCTGGCAGTCCTGCTGATCCTCTGCCTCTAATGCTGGGGATACACGGTACGTTTCTGTACCGTGTTACTGAGCGCGCCCAACCGGGCTGCAGCTCTCTTAAGCTGCTCCAGACCTTGTCTCAGATTTCTACACCTTTAAACCTATTTGTGCTGAAACTGGACCCAAAATACAGAGGAATTCCACCCACCACGACTAAGGCTACAACTACAGAACAATCGGATTACTTTGGATGGCAGAGATTTAAACTGGATTGAAATGCTCCATGAAGCCTACCATTCCTGAACACACCAAGTCTTCTAACAGCTGACCTGAAACAAGACCTTCAACCTCTCTGTGATTGCCCTCACTCCACTCTGTGAGTAATCCTTTATCCATTATCCAAGGCATATGCACCAAGTGACTATTTTCCACATTTATTTTATCATTTATCATCTAACTTTAAAACAAGGAACTTTTTACTTAAAATAAATCTATGATCCAACTCTGTGTAGGAAGAAAGCATTTTGCACAGATCCCCTTTGATCTCAGTATGATTCCAGAAGTAAAAGCTATCTAAACAAGTCTATTGTCTCTAATGTCAACATACAAATACTCATCACAGGACCTTCTCTCTGCCTGCCCTGCCAAGAAACAATTACAAATTAACACCTCACTAGCTCTCCTCTCAAATCCTTTGGGATTCTCAGGAAAAGCAGAAGGGGCGGAGAGGCAGTGGATCCAAAAAGAAACACCAGGGAAGCAACATCAGGCAAAAGGTAACAAGTTTGACAGTGAAGTCTAAAGGCCCATACACATGGGGTACGGCCATCGCCGCAGCCACGTGGCACACGCGTGTTGCGGCGACAGGTCGCCCGTGTGTATAACGCGCGCGCCCCGAACCGTCGCCCGTAGGAGCTGTCGCCAGGCGATTGACACTTTCAATCGCCGGCTACAACTGTCGCCGCGACTTCGCCGGAACTGTCGCTAGTCCCGCGTGAGTACGCGGGCTAGTGACAGGAGACCTACGCGAGTGAATGGAGCATCCAGCTGGGGGATGCTCCATTCACAAACAGCTTCCGCCACGTCTCTGCCTTTCTGGCGAGACGTGTGGACAGCTGTCGCTCCCTGTTCGCGTGCGCGCATGTTACGGGGGACAACTGTCCCTCGTGAGTATGTAGCTTAAAAAACATAGCTGTCCCCAGGAAAGCTCAATCAAAGCCACACTCTGCAATGCCAGACTGATAAATAATAAGACTGCAACTATTATACATGACCTAATAGAGCTCTCTGATTTGACCTTTTTGACAGAGACCTGGCTTGGGAAACATGCAGGCCCAACTCTTGAAGCAACCGTGCTGACCAATTATTCAGTCTTGCACTGAGTGGGGTTGCCATATGCTTCAGATCCTCCTTGAACATAAGGCCCCTGGCCATAGGCCCCACTGAAACCTTTGAATGTCTTGCAGCCCAACTCTCAGCAGAAATAAACATCAACATATTGCTCATATACTGCCCCCCAGAAAATTGCTCAGCCTTTCTTAAAGAAATCTCTGAACTCTTATCCTGCCTTACAATTTAACACCCTAGATGGATCATCCTGGGAGATTTTAATGCATGGGTGGATGATCACGACTCACGCCTAGGAAGTGAACTACTTCTCATAATGAGTGAACTGGGTTTCTCTCAGGCTGTCAACCTCCCCACCCACAAGAAAGGGCACACACTGGATCTTATATTTCATTCCGGACTTTGAATATCACACATGGATATAAACCCAGTGGTATGGTCAGGCCACCACACCATCCACTTCTTTCTGACAGCACCAGCAATAAAACACAGAGGGAAAGAACTCATAAAATACCGTTCTCTGAAAGATGTCTCACCTCAGCACGTTCAGAACATCCTCAACTTTGACGCATTAACCAATCATTGCGCAGACCCATACTCCATGGTCCTGATGTACAACCATGCCGTGTCATCTGACTATGACGCCCTTGCTCCAGTTCGCATTAACCACTTAATGACCGCCTAACGCCGATAGGCGGCGGCAGGTTGTTAGTGGTTTTACATGGAAACGAGCGGCCTTTCCATGGCAGTTCATGGAGGGTGTCTCCGTGAACAGCCTGCGAGCCTCTGATCGCGGCTCGCAGGCTAAATGTAAACACGCAGGGAAGAAATCCCCACTGTTTACATCATACAGCACTGCTGCGCAGCAGCGCCGTAAAGGAGTTCGGCGATCCCCGGCCTCTGATTGAACGGGGATCGCCAACATCTGATAGGCTGAAGCCTATGAAAAGAGGCGCAGGACAGATCTCCGTCCTGTGCCGCCCATAGAAAGAGGGAGAGGGAGGGAAGGAGAGGGAGGGAAGAAATTGCTGCAGAGGGGGGCTTTAATGAGCCCCCCCACAACACAAAGATAGCTGGCGGCGATCAGACCCCCCCAGCAGGACATCCCCCTAGTGGGGAAAAAAAGGGGGGGGAAGTCTGGTCGCCCTGGCTCAAACATGATCTGTGCTGTGGACTGGAGAGCCCACTCAGCACAGATCACCGCAAATGATCCCGGTCGTTAAGTGGTTAAACGGTCTACACCACTTCACCATGCACGGTGGTTTGACAGCTCACTAAAGGACCAAAAGAAAGAAGTGCGCAGACTAGAAGGGAAGTGGCGAAAATCTCAGAATTCCAAAGATAAACACACCCTTGTCTCTCACCTGGAAAAATGCGATCATCAAGAAAAAATCCTCCTACCTATCACAGGAGATCGCAAAGGCCGCCAACAGGCTAGCCCAACTATTCCGCACAGTTGATAGACTATGTAACCCATCCTGTCTAAAAACAACCATAACTCCTTCAAAGCAGCTATGTGAAAAATTTGCTTGCTACTTTGCTGACAAAGTATCCTCTATTCGGTCTCTCATTCAGTCCACAGCACCTAAGACTTATTCAACTCCTGGAAATAGTTGCAAAAACAACCTAACACTCTGGACTGACTTCAAAAGTATTAGTGAGGAAAATATCTCAGACATCCTCCATCGCCTCCACCAGACAACCTGCGACCTAGACCCTGGACCAACTAAACATATGCTGAAATGCCCTGACCTGCTTGGTCCAGCATTTCACAAAATAGTAAATTGCTCTCTTCAAGCAGGGAGGTTTCCTACCTCTGTAAAAGAAGGAATCATCAAGCCCCTTCTTAAAAAAACTTCCATGGATCCAGATGCAATGAGCAGCTACAGACCTATCTCCAACCTCCCCTCCCCTTCTTAGGTAAAGTTATTGAAAAGGCTGTCTATCTGCAACTTGAAACCAGACTGTCAGTAAACAACATCCTGGACCCTCTACAATCTGGCTTTAAGAAACACCACAGCTGGGGGGGCGCATGCGCGCAGCAGACCAAGATGGCCGCTTAATCTAGGTCCTGCGCGAGTACGGGGAGAATATTCGCCTCTAAAAGCTATCTTCTCTGCACGAACGGGCTTTAATCTGCTCTACTACCTCTCGGAAGGTCCCGCGGTCAGATTGAGCTATGGCCACCAGCACTAGGGCCAGAACCGGAGCCAAAAGCACGACTTCATCCTCACCACCGGAGTCACCTAAGATGGCGCCCGCCCCTGAACTCGAGCCAGACCAGCGCTACGAGAACAGTCAGGAGCTCTTCCCCGTAGGAGAGCTCTCCGCCGGAAAACCTGCCTCCCTCCCCGAACAACTTACCCTGGATGAACTTCGCAATATCATCCGTCAGGAGGTTGTAGGCAAACAACTGGGATGTGAACTCCTGCGCGAGATACGCCATCTCACACAGCGCACTTCCGCCATCGAAGACAGACTCGACAACGCCACAGTGGTGCTGGAGGGACATGAGGAGGAGATCACGGCCCTCCGCTCGGAGGTACGCACAATACATGACAGGCAAGAGGATTCGGAGAACCGGTCTCGCAGAGAGAATCTTAGAATCCGTGGGATTCCCGAGACAGTACAAGACCTGCAAGGCTTCGTTACCGCGCTCTTTCAGGAACTCCTTCCGAGCATACCCATCGACCACCTCGAGATGGACAGAGTGCACCGCGCCCTAACGCGCCAAAACACCAACGGTGTCCCCCGAGACATAATTCTGAAGACCCATCACTACCTGACCAAAGAAAAACTCTTGCAAGCTGCGAGAACCAAGCCCGACTTGTCCTTCCAGGGCCACAAGTACCAGCTTTATGCCGACCTGGCGCCCACCACGCTAGCAAAACGAAAAGACCTGCGCCCATATCTGCAAATCCTTCGGGAGAAAGAGGTCAAATATAAATGGGGCTTCCCCTTCCAGTTAAGCTTCACCTGGCAAGACAAGGTACAGATCATCCGCTCCTTGGACGAAGCAAGGGATCGCTTCCGCCTACTGGGCCTACCCCTGCCGCCGAAACCTACGCAAGAGCCGCAGAATCAGGAGGAGTCTCTCCCCCAAATATCACCCCAGCAGAGCCGGTTACCCCCGCATGAGCAAAGAAACACGAAAGACCGAAAGCACGCTCTTCAACAGCTGTCATCTCAAGTCTTCCGGAAAGTCACTTGAAATCTCAGATAAGTGTTTCTTTTTTTCTCTATTTTTACCACCCATGTTTCGGCCCGTTCTCCCACCCACAATACTGCTAGTACTACATAATGTGGATGGACTGGGTCCGCCATGACCACATGGAATAATCCCTTTTCTCCCTACCAGCACGATGACTCGCATCTGCACCTATTTGAACTTTCGGGACGGTAAATGCCCAACACACTGGGACCCCGGGACTTGGGCCCCACCTTGGCATAGTTGCTACTATGGAGATAGCACCGCTCCCCACATACAAAGACACCTGGCCGATCCTAACCATAATCTTCACCCCGGAGGGTGGCTCGTTTGTTGCAGGAGCACTTGGACCATACCCTTAACACCCGCTTCCAGCCCCACACGCTATTTTTAAGAGCCAACATCTGATATAACCTGCAGAGCCAGATGGAGGACAACAAGTCTCATTCTGCTATATTGGCTTGAGCGGGTTACTTTAGTCGGCCTATGCGGTTTGGTCTTTATTTTCTTTTTTCTTTTTTTTCCTTGTTTTTTATAAACACCTAACTTTGAAGCAGCTTTTGAAGCTGCATGGCTCCGAGGTTCTCCCCCCTCCCCCCACGCCATGAGAATACTAACTTACCTAATTAGTTGATTTGCACTCATCTCCGACGTGGGGGGACGGGGATTATAATGTTATAATGTTAAAATGTTATAAGGTTACGGTGTTATAATGTTATGGTGCTATGAGGTTACAATGCAGTGTTGCCCGCCTTGGCGCCCTGGGGGCTCCCTCTCGGGGCCACGCCAGAATGGGTGCCTGGATGCTCGCGGGGTGCGCGCGGATCACAGTTCTGGGCCGGCGCTCCCCCCGCGAGCATTCGGGCCCACGACTCATTTACGTTGCACTAAGACAGTTGATGCCTATGTTTCGTTATTACATGGCTCATGTTTCCTCCTGATGGGCATATAGCACCAAGATCTTTCCGAAAACTTTATTCACCACAAGTCACTTTTATCTCGCAAGCACCTGCCTTCTAGAAAGCCTTGTGTACTTACCAGTCCCAGCCCCCTGAGGTGCCCAGACCTTAGATGACTCTCCCACCTTCCTCCACATAAGCTCCAGATTAGCATGACCCCACCTCCCCACACCCGGCAAATAGGGCTAGGTACTATTGTCCTGGCCTCTCCCTTGCAACCCCACACACACACCCCAGTGCAGAGAATCTTAAAACTTCAGGTACAATCTCTAAACTGCATTCACTTTCGCTTAATGTGCTCTCCTCCACCCATCTCGTGCCCCCACTTGTACCCCATGAGCCCCCGTCTCGTGAGGCCCCGTGGGTACGCCCTGATGCTAGTAAGCATCGACATGCCACGTTTGGGGGTCTCTGATGTTTCAGA
This sequence comes from Hyperolius riggenbachi, assembly GCF_040937935.1. Taxonomy (NCBI): domain Eukaryota; kingdom Metazoa; phylum Chordata; class Amphibia; order Anura; family Hyperoliidae; genus Hyperolius; species Hyperolius riggenbachi. The sequence goes on from NC_090655.1 coordinate 151,889,253, forward strand.
CACCCCCATTCCTTCTCCCTATAAACTGTCTTTCATTCTCTTTCTCTCTTCCTCTCGCATTCTGTTCTCTCCACCCTTCTCTTTCTCCCTCCTCCCACCTTATCCTGACCTCCCTGGCTCCGTGAACAGTCTCAAATATGGAAAGCACTTTCTCAAGCACCCAACCAAATTAGCAGCTACTGCCTACTGGATGACAAGATGGCACTAAATGTCAGTTCTCTAAACGTCAAAGGATTCAACTCACCTGTCAAACGCTCCAAAGCATTCTCATACTTTCGTGCCGGCCACGCTGATATAGTCTGCGTGCAAGAGACACACTTTCCCAAATCGTATGAACCAAAGTACATGCACCGCACCTTCCCGCAGTTCTTTCTGGCAAACGCTCCTACTAAGCACAGGGGCATATTAATAGCTTTTAGGAATTCAATTAATTTTGTCTGCAGTAAAGAAATTAGGGACCCTGATGGCAGATACCTCATACTCATAGGCTCAATCCACGACGTTGAGGTTACCATAGCCTCATACTACGCCCCCAACTCTGACCAGCTACCATTTCTCAAACACTTCATAGACCTACTGCAGACACACGCGCAAGGAACCATAATTGCTTGTGGGGATTCCAATATGTGCCTGCACCCTCATTTGGACAGGGACAGCCCAAAAACACCTAGCGTCAATCACGCGGAACTCCGAAATGCCAGGCAATTCGAGGACCTCCTAAGGTCCGCCTCCCTGGCAGACGGTTGGAGAGAGCTTCACCCTTGCAGAAAGGAATACACTTTCTTTTCTCACCCCCATAATTCGCAATCCCGAATAGACCACTGCCTTATTCATACTAACCTACTCCCTAAATTGATTAAAGCACAGATCAAGGCAGTGCCATGGTCAGATCACTGCGCAGTGCTCACCACTTTCTCCTCCATCATTACTAAGCCTCCAGGCATGCGTTGGTCCCTCAACCAACCCCGCCTTTCTGACACAGCAATTTTCACCACCCTAGAAGGCCACCTTAAAGATTATTTTCAAATAAATTCGGGAGGCACAGACGTCTCTGACTACACTGTTTGGGAGGCCCATAAGGCTGTCCTCAGGGGTCACATAGTGGGCATTGCCGCTAGCAGGAAAAAACACAATCAGCAGGAACTGAAGCAACTAGAACTTGCATACGCTAGAGCCACAGAACAGCTATCTGCTGATCCCTCACCTCAAAATAAACAAACTTGCTTCAAAGCTGCTGAAGCGCTTAACCTTCACCTAACTAGTGCAGCTGAGAAACGCCTACGGTGGAATAAATTTCGCTTCTACGTAAATTATAATAAGCCCTCTTCGATGCTAGCACGTAAATTAAGGAATGAAGATCCAGGCTTCAAAGCCCTTAGGTTACGCATAGAGGGCTCATCCTTCACTAGCAACCCTAGCAAAATAGTACAGATCTTCCATAAAGGCCTCTCTAAAATATACCAATCCCCAGCAAACATTAACACTATCCTCCTACAAAACACCTTAGACGCATGCCCCCTGCCCCCACTCGCAGAATCGTTCAAACTTAGCCTTGAGCAGCCCATCACTAATGAGGAGATACTTCAGGCAATTCAATCTCTTAAAGTAAACAAGGCCCCTGGTCCAGATGGATTCCCCTCCCTTTACTACAAAAAATTTGCACACATCCTCTCCCCCTTTCTGCAAAAAGCCTTCAACTGTCTGCTACGGGGATCGAGACCTGGGATGGAATCGCTCTCAGCGGCGATTAGCATGATACCCAAGCCCGGAACTGATCAGACCACCTGGTCTAACTTTAGACCCATATCGTTGCTCAACGTCGATATCAAAATCTTGGCCAAAATTCTGGCCACTCGTCTCAACGAGGGCATCGGCTCGATAATTGGGTTGGACCAGGTGGGGTTTATGCCCCGACGTCAGGCGGGGGACAATGTTAGGCGCTTGCTACAAATTATTTCTTCTGCGGAGCAGACAGGTGCTCCCATGATGCTCCTTTCCCTTGATATCCAGAAAGCATTCGACACAGTATCATGGGAGTACCTGTTCTCCTTGCTGTCCCGGTGGGGCTTTGGCCCTAACTTCCAATGCTGGATCCGCGCACTTTATCACTCCCCGCAAGCATTTATACAGTACTGTGGACATAGATCTGAGACCTTCACGGTCCGCAGAGGCACAAGACAGGGATGCCCTCTGTCCCCGATACTGTTCGCACTCGCCATGGAACCCCTAGCCATACTGATAAACAAACATGAAGGGGTCAGAGGGCTCCCCATTGCTGGCCTCCAACATAAAATTTGCATGTACGCAGACGATGTGGTCCTGACACTCACAGACTCCCAAGACTCACTCTCTAATCTGGCTGACATTCTGTTAACGTTTGAGGACATCTCGGGCCTCCGAATAAATAGCCAGAAATCCTGTGCACTCAATATTTCCCTCCCCCCCTCAGGAGCTTGAGCCCCTGAAAGCTTCATGTGACTGTAAATGGGAACCCAATAAGCTAAAATATTTAGGAATTCACCTTACCAACTCTTACCACACTATGTATAAGGCAAACTACCCAGACTTAATCAAAGGGGTCACTCAGTCCATGGAATGTTGGAAGAGATATTGTATTTCCTGGGTCGGGCGCATAGCTGCTACTAAAATGGTGGTTCTACCGAGACTGCTCTATGCTTTCCGCGTTTTGCCCGTAAACATCCCTGCCCCAATACTCAAAAATCTACAATCTTCTATCTTTGCGTTTATATGGGGTAAAACTAAACCAAGGGTCCCTAGGAACACATTGCTACGCCTAAAATGCGATGGGGGTCTAGGTGTCCCTAACATCAGCGCTTACTACAAAGCTGCACAGTTATCACAGCTAGCCATGTGGAACTCGACATCTCATCCCCCTAAATGGGCTGGGATAGAGCAGTCCATCTGCTCTCCCATCTCCCTTGGGAACCTGCTATGGTTATCTCCCAAGCAACGTGGGATTATCAAAAATCCAATCATTAAACACTCTCTCAGAATATGGGACACGACTAAGCACAGAGGCAACCTGGTATCAGTACACCTCCCTCTCACCTCTTTCCTAGGCCACCCTAGTTTCACCCCGGGTATCGAAAACCCTTCAGCATTCCATTGGTGGCAACATAAACACCTAACAATCCTATACGACCTGACCACCGACACCGCAATCAAATCTTTTACATCTTTAAAAGAAAAATGCCAGTTACCAGAGTCAGAATCCTTCCACTATTTACAAATAAAACATTTCTTTTCCTCACTAATCAAGGGCCACAGCTCACTCCGGACGCGCACGGGATTTGAGCACATCTGTGCCTCTGACCCAGGATCCCCGGGCTTAATATCCTTGCTATACAGGTACATCGTCTCTCCCCCTAATCTCCCAAAACCACCCTATATTACAAAATGGGAACACGATTTAAATATCACGCTTGAGAGCGAGAACCTGCTCACGGTTTGGTCAAGCACCCCGCAATGTTCGATAAGCGCCTCACTTGTAGAAACCCAATATAAGGTGCTCCTAAGGTGGTACCTCACCCCACATCGCATTTCCAAATTCGATTCAAAATGCAGCGGATTATGCTTTCACGGCTGTGGCCAGATGGGCACTTTCTTACACGTGTGGTGGACGTGCCCAAGAGCCCGGAGGTTCTGGATCAGAATTTACCAGGTCATCTACTCCACTATTACAGTCAGAATCTCCAAACTCCCTGAAATCGCCCTCTTGGGCATACGCCCACCAGTAATAACTAAACACCAATACAGATTACTTACGCACATCTGCCTGGCGGGAAAACGGGTCATAGCTAGCTCATGGAAATCCTCATCCTTGCCAATAGCCCAATTCAGAACTAACTTGAGCAACGCACTATGCTTTGACAGGATGAAGGCTATCCTTGACGACTCCCTCCCCAGCTTTGAAAAAACCTGGCTCCCTTATATCAACCAATATCATCAAGGACTCTCCACATCGCTCCTGTTAATTTAGAGGATGTTTGGCACTGGACGTAGCCAGGGATCAGGGCCGGGCCGAGGCATAGGCTGGAGAGGCTCCAGCCTCAGGGCGCAGTGTAAGCTGTCCTTCCTAATTGTGTTTGAAGCAGAAAGGAATAAGAAAAGGGGATACATGGCAGTGACTGCAAGCCAGATAACTAGATATTAAGGTGTTGGGGAGGTTGTGGGCCCTGTGGCCCTCTTAGTCTAATAGCAATCAGTGTGTGACGGCTGGGGTGGGAGGGATGGAGGGGCGCACTTTGGTGTCTCAGCCTTGGGTGCTGGAGGACCTTGTCCCGGCTCTGCCAGGGATGGTCGCTTTCCCCCCCCCCTCCCCCTGCCTTCTACTACTCCCCTTCTTCCTCCTTTCTTCTGCCACTGTCCTTCTCCCCTCTCCTCTTCTCCAGTCTCTTGAGCCTCTTCTCTCTGGATCAGGCACAAATGCCTGCCCTGACTTCCCAGGGGACGGAAAACTACCAGCTGCTTTTCCCCCCCTCTTTGGAGCATATGTGACCTAGTTGTTCTGGTCTCCACAGCTATATCATACACCTAATAGCCCACCACTGCTTGGTGGGCCTCCATGTAGTTTATCCACCTACAGTCCAACCTGTGGACACCATGAAGGGTGCCGGCGATAGAGGCCTTAGCGCTGCTGGCACTCACCTGTAACTTAGCACTGTACAGACACTGCCACCCAGCGAGGCAGTAAGCACTACTAGGCTAAAATTTATGACATACGTCAGAGCCCACTGACATAGAGGTTCAGCTAAACTGTTAGTTACTGTTTTGCATTTAGGTTTTATTGTTTTATTATGTTGTTTATTATGTACTTTACTGATACATAGTGAATGTCTCCTTTGCGTGTACTAGTACAATTACGCAGATGTTTATGCACTCCCTTACTCTCTGTACTGTACACTTATCGCTCTCAATAAAATACTTTTGTGAGAAAAAAAAGAAACACCACAGCTGTGAAACAGCCCTCATCCAAGTCTGCAACGATCTGCTCATGGCAAGGGACAGAGGGGAATGCTCCATCCTAATCCTGTTGGATCTCTCAGCGGCTTTTGATACAGTTGATCATGAAATCCTACCACTTAAGGACCAGGGGATTTTCTTCTGATCGATGCTGCGTGGACTCTCCAGCCCGCAGCACCGATCAGGAAATAGCCAGGGCGATCAGACTTACCCCCTTTTTTCCCCACTAGGGGGATGTCCTCCTGGGGGGGGTCTGATCGCCGCCGGCTTGCTGCGCTTTGTGGGGGGGGCTCTTCAAAGCCCCCCTCCGCAGCGTTTTTGGCGCTCTCTTTCTCTTACTCCCCGTGTGAGCAGCGCAGGACGGATATCCGTCCTGCGCATTGTAGGATAGGCTTCAGACTATCAAATGACGGTGATCCCCGGCCAATCAGAGGCCGGGGATCGCCGATTTGCTCTACGGCACTGCTCGGGGATTTCTTCCCCGCGTGTTTACATTTTGCCGGCGAGCCGCGATCGCTGGCTCTCCGGCTGTTCACGGAGACACCCTCCGTGAACTGACATGGAAAGGCCGCTCGATCAAGCGGCCGTTTCCATGGTAACCCACTTAAGACCTGCTGACGCCTATGGGCGTTAGCTGGTCCTTAAGTGGTTTTCAGACTGCAGGAGTACTGTGGCATCAGTGGATCAGTCCTCCAGTGGTTCAGATCATTCCTGACTGACAGAACACAGAGAGTATCCGTAGGACCTATATTGTCCAAACCTGCACCTCTACAATTCGGAGTGCCACAAGGATCAATCCTATCCCCTCTGCTGTTTGCAATCTACATGTTGCCACTCGGTACACTTATCCAACGACATGGCCTGACGTACCACTGCTACGCCGATGACACACAGCTATACCTGTCCTTCAAACCTGGTGGAACAGACCCTACTCCAAAAATAAACTCTTGCTTAGCTGTGCTACAGGCATGGATGAATGATAACTGATTGAAACTGAATGCTGACAAAACTGAGGTCCTTTTTGTCCAAAGCCAGCGCTCGCCATCAAAACAGCTCTTTCCTAAAGCAACACCAATCAGGATTGGGAATTCAGACATAAACAGCTTCAACCTTGTGCACAACCTTGGCGTACTAATCGATGGGGAATTGAGTATCAGAAACCAAATTTCATCTGTAGTTAAATCTTCCTACTTTCATCTGAAGAACACTGCAAAGATTAAACATCTGATTCCCCCAGAGGATCTTCCAACCCTAGTTCACTCCTTCATCACATCACGGCTGGACTACTGCAATGCCCTTTATGCTGGCCTCCCCAAAAAGGACCTGCGTCGCCTGCAATTAATGCAGAATGCTGCTGCCAGATTGCTAACAAACCAGCCTCGCCAATGTCACATTACACCGATTCTTTGCTCACTGCACTGGCTATCAGTAGAATGGAGAATACTCTTCAAGATTGGACTGCTGACATTCAAATCCCTGCACAATCTCGGCCCTGGATACATGAAACAACAACAACAACAAATAACATTTTTAAAGCGCTTTTCTCCCGTGGGACTCAAAGCGCATAAGCATGGCTCCGACCATCGTGGTACAGAGGAAGAATTTTATAAATCTGGAAATGCCAGGCTAAACAGGTGGCTTTTCAGTCTGGATTTGAATAGCTCCAGGGATGGTGCTGTCTTTACTGGGTGTGGTAGGGAGTTCCAAAGAGTAGGGGCAGCATGACAGAAGGCTCTGTCTCCAGATTTTTTGAGGTGCACTCTGGGAGTGACCAAGTTTATAGAACTTGCTGATCTGAGGTTGTGAGAGGTGTGGTGCAGCTTCAGCAAGTCCTTCATGTATCCAGGGCCCAGATTGTGCAGGGATTTGAATGTCAGCAGTCCAATCTTGAAGAGTATTCTCCATTCTACTGGTAGCCAGTGCAGTGAGCGAAGGATCGGTGTAATGTGACAGTGGCGAGGCTGGTTTGTTAGCAATCTGGCAGCAGCATTCTGCACTAATTGCAGGCGACGCAGGTCCTTTTTGGGGAGGCCAGCATAAAGGGCATTGCAGTAGTCCAGCCGTGATGTGATGAAGGCGTGGACTAGGGTTTGAAGATCCTCTGGGGGAATCAGATGTTTAATCTTTGCAATGTTCTTCAGATGAAAGAAGGAAGATTTAACTACAGATGAAATTTGGTTTCTGAAACTCAATTCCCCATCGATTAGTACGCCAAGGCTGCGCACAAGGTTGGAGCTGTTTATGTCTGAATTCCCAATCCTGATTGGTGTTGCTTTAGGATAGAGCTGTTTTGATGGCGGGCACTGGCTTTGGACAAACAGGACCTCAGTTTTGTCAGCATTCAGTTTCAACCAGTTATCATTCATCCATGCCTGAAGCTCAGCTAAGCAAGAGTTTATTTTTGGGGTAGGGTCTGTTCCACCAGGTTTGAAGGACAGGTATAGCTGTGTGTCATCGGCGTAGCAGTGGTACGTCAGGCCATGTCATTGGATAAGTGTACCGAGTGGCAACATGTAGATTGCAAACAGCAGAGGGGATAGGATTGATCCTTGTGGCACTCCGAATTGTAGAGGTGCAGGTTTGGACATTATAGGTCCTAGGCATACTCTCTGTGTTCTGTCAGTCAGGAATGATCTGAACCACTGGAGGACTGATCCACTGATGCCACAGTACTCCTGCAGTCTGTTAAGCAGGATTTCATGGTCAACTGTATCAAAAGCAGCTGAGAGATCCAACAGGATTAGGATGGAGCATTCCCCTCTGTCCCTTGCCATGAGCAGATCGTTGCAGACTTGGATGAGGGCTGTTTCACAGCTGTGGTGTTTCTTAAAGCCAGATTGTAGAGGGTCCAGGATGTTGTTTACTGACAGCCTGGTTTCAAGTTGCAGATAGACAGCCTTTTCAATAACTTTACCTAAGAAGGGGAGGTTGGAGACAGGTCTGTAGCTGCTCATAGCATCTGGATCCGTGGAAGGTTTTTTAAGAAGGGGCTTGATGATTCCTTCTTTTAGAGAGGTAGGAAACCTCCCTGCTTGCTGAAGCTGCACCACACCTCTCACAACCTCAGATCAGCAAGTTCTATAAACTTGGTCACTCCCAGAGTGCACCTCAAAAAATCTGGAGATAGAGCCTTCTGTCATGCTGCCCCTACTCTTTGGAACTCCCTGCCACACCCAGTAAAGACAGCACCATCCCTGGAGCTATTCCAATCCAGACTGAAAAGCCACCTGTTTAGCCTGGCATTTCCGGACGTATAAAATTCTTCCTTCTTCCTCTGTACCACGATGGTCTGAGCCATGCTTATGTGCTTTGAGTCCTACGGGAGAAAAGCGCTTTACAAATGTTATTTGTTGTTGTTGTTGTTGTGTATCGACCAGCTGATCCGGCCAGCTGATAATATTCAGCTGGCCTGATCAAGCCGCTCGACCCCCGCCCTCTCGATTCCCGCCTGCGGACAATGGCAGGGAATCGAGCGCTGATAAGGAAGAGCCGGCGGGGGTGAGCGGTAATCGATCCGCGCGGACGAGCGGGGACGCGGCTGGGGTCAATCCGGCGGCTGATCGAGCCGCCGGTCGACCCGTGTATTCCCGGCATAATACTTTTAGCCATAGCCCCTGAACAAGCATGCGGTAGATCAGGTGTTTTTGACAATGTCAGATCTGACGAGATTATCAGCATGCTTGTTTCTGGTGCTATTCAGACACTACTGCAGCCAAACATATCAGCAGGGCTGCCAGGCAACTAGTATAGTTTAAAAGGAAATAAATATGGCACCCTCCATATACCTCTTGCTACAGTTGTCCTTTAAGGGGGAGATCTCCAAAACAACACAAAAGTTGTAAAACACATTTCTTTATGCCTTAGTCTGAAAAGGCACAAGGTACTATACAGAATAGCCATTGATATTTTTCAATTAATAATAAAGTCAGGGCCAGATTTTTCATAAGGAACAGTAGGCACAAGCCTACAGGCGCCTTATTGAGGAGAGGCACCCCCCATGAATGTCCCTCTGGCGAAAGCGGACGCGTCTCTCCTTCCATTGTGCCTGTGCAGGAGTGCTCTGGTCCGTTCCTCTCACTCTCTCTCTTCCCACTCCCTCAGATGTAGTATGCAGGCAGGGGAACTTACTCCCTGTTCCCGCTGGTGCCTGGCGGCGTGTGTGATCTGCACTTTACCGGCAGTGTCCTTCTGTGCTGAGTCTTAAAGGGCATCGCTTGATGAGATCAGCAAGCAAGGGCCCCCTTACAATGCGGGAGGATGCTGCTAGTGAAGTGCAGATCACAGTGGCCGCTATAGGGATGGGGTGGAAGTAAGTGCTGCTGCCTGCATACTAAATCTGAAGAAGCCAGACAGGGATGGAGAGGATCGTACCAGAGTGCTCCTGCATCATAGAACGGGGTCCCTGCAATGGAGTACTAGAGCAGAGCAGTAATGTAAGCAGTAATGTAAGCCAAGAGGGGGACGTTCATGGACACCTGCTACAGAAGGGGAACATATGCATCGGTGGATGATAGCCACTGATATCACTGAGGAAGAGCAATCTCGCCATGGTGTGCACCAGTCCAGCACGGCAGTGCGCTTTTTTTTTCTTATTACGCCGCTCACATGCTGGGATGCCTCTGCAGGGACATCCAGGTAGTTCAGATGAAGGTAAGGCACTAATGCTATAGTGCGCACCTCACGTAAGAGTTATTACTTCTCCCTCTGAGTTGCCATGGCTTGGAGATGGAATAGTATTTAAAGGACAACTGAAGTGAGAGAGATATGGAGGCTGCCATATGTATTTGCTTTTAAACAATACCAGTTGCCTGGCAGCCCTGCTGATCTATTTGGCTGGAGTAATGTCTGACTCTCACCAGAAACAAGCATGCAGCTAATCTTGTCAAATCTGACAATAATGTCAGAAATGCCTGATTTGCTGCATGCTTGTTCAGGGTCTATGGCTAAAAGTATTAGAGGCAGAGGATCAGCAGGGCAGCCAGGCAATTGGTATTGCTTAAAAGGAAATAAATATGGCAGCCTCCATATCCCTCTCACTTCAGTTATCCTTTAACATCGCCGGGAGATCTGCTTGGTCTAGCAAGGGCATTGTACCAGTTGGAGCAGCCCAGAGAGGATGTGACATGCAACCTCTAGTTAATGAGAGTGGCTGACCACCAGCATGGGGTCCCTCAGTGTCTTTGACAGCATGGGTACCGAGGAGTCGAGGACCCCATGGAGTACTGGGCTTCCAGACTGGACACCTGGAGGGAGCCCTGGAAGTCCTCTCCTGCCCCCTTCCAGTGTGAAAATGAGCCAGGCTTGGGTTGAAGGCTATTTCCTGGCCCCTGCTGTTGGTAAGAGGACCTGAACTGGCATCCCTGCCTCTACCTCCCTCAAGTCACCCACATATTATTATTTTTTTTATTTTTATTAATTACACCTGTCTACTTGCCTGCCTAATTTGTCCCCAATTTACCACACTTGCTAACCTGCTTTCATGTTGGAGGTGTACAGGTTGAATACTGTGATGTTCGAGTTGTGTCGAGGGACCAACCACGGCTTCTCGACCCCTGCCTAAAACCTGCTGCTGTCAAAGGTATCTGCTTATGTTACCACAAATGTGTTAACCAGCTATCATGCTGTCAAGTCATGTCTAGGTTAAAAACTGTGATGTCTGAGTTGTGCTGAGGGCCCAACTGCAGCATCATGATCGCTGCCTGGAACTTGCTGATGTCACAGGTGTCTGCCTACCTGATATGTCACCACAGATTTGTTAACATGCTGGGGGTATTGGGGTTGAAAAGTGTGTTGTCTGAGTGCCAAGGGCCAATCCAGTAATGGTGGGGATAGGAGGATGTGGCAAGCCTCTACAGAAACCAGAGCCCCCCATCTTCTTAGATAAGTCTAATTTTTCTTTTATTCCACTCTGCCTCTGGTACACGTTCAGTTTGATCCTCCACGTATATACTATAGTGGGCTAACATATTATTTTACCATGCATATTTTGTGACTATTATTATTATTGGATTTGGATGGATTTGTTTCTGTTTTAAAACCTAGAAATATACATATTCCCTCTTTTTTACTTAACACCATTTTTATATTTATTCTAACTGCACCACTAGCCCCTTAATAATTAACATCCTAGATCAATGCTTCTTTTTTTAACTAATAATTACTAACAACTACATTTATATGAGGCAAAAAAAACAACCCCAGGCCTGTTTCGACTGCACGGACTGGGAGGCTCTGGAGACACCTAACCTGGATGAGTGGGCGGACACTGTCACATCCTACATAAGTTTTTGTGAGGAATCATGCGTTCCCTCAAAGTCCTTCAAAATCTACCCAAACAGCAAACCCTGGTTTTCCAGCAAGCTACGACAACTACGAAAGCGCAAAGAAGCTGCGCACAAGACGGGCTCCCTAGAGGACTTCAGGATAGCAAGGAACTCCCTCAACAAGGAGCTGAGAGCAGCAAAAAGGAAGTATGCAGGAAAGATAAGGGAGAATCTCAGCTCAAGGGACTCACGGGCTGTTTGAAAGGGGCTCAAGACGGTCACAAATTACAGGCCTGCACCTCACAATGTAACGCCAAACACAGAGCTAGCTGAGGAACTCAGCAGCTTTTACTGCAGGTTCGAAAACCCAACTGACTCGCAGGGGCCCCCTGCACCCTCTATCCTCCTCCCTGCAAGCACAAGCCTTCCCCCTCCAGCAGTGAGTGAGGATGAGGTGTTGCACCACCTGTCCATGCTAAACACCAGAAAAGCCTCAGGCCCAGATGGTGTGTCTCCAGCCTGTCTGAAAGCCTGCGCACAGCAGCTGACCCCCATCCTCACTTCCATATACTCCATAGCCGGATCCAAGATGGCGCCTGGATAGGAAGCCACGGCTACAGGGCTCCGGCAATAACTTCTTTTTTCTCCTCTCCCTGGGTCTCCCCTGGCCATGGCTCACCTCAGAGGCTCCTTGCAGCATCTTCTCTCCACCGCTGTGAAGTGCGGAGCGGTGCGCTCGCTCTCCGGGCTCCGGCTCCCCCTGCGCTCGCTCTGAGGACCGGCTAGCCATGTGGAGGACTCCAGAGAGAGCCGCCGACCCATGCTCAGCATCCACGTGATCCGCATCACATGGACACTGGACACCATCGCTGCCCAGTGAGACCAGGACGCCGCCAGGACGAGCAGGAGGCCGAAAGGGTCTGTGCACCGCCCCCCAGCTGTAAGCAGCCGCCGGGACAGAAGCTTCCTCCGGCTCCTGCTCCATCATACCAGCCAGGGGTGCCCGCGCTGTGCATGCCTCTCCTCTCCACAGCTGCACCATCTCTGGTCAGACCAGCAATCGCCGCCGTCTGCCACGTGGGGGGTCCGGCACCACCGCTCTGCAGGTCAGCCACAACAAAATAGACGGGAGGACTGTGGTGCTTGTGGTGGCCTGCCTGATTCTTATCCATGGGCGTACACTAGAACCAACACTGCTGGCTCCAGCTGCCTCGGGGATCCCTAGCACTTGGCTTCTGCCACTCTGGGTCCGGGCTGCTGCAGTTGGGCCTACACTGCAACCAACACTGCCAGCTCCAGCTGCCTCGGGGATCCCTAGCACTGGGCTTCTGCCACTCTGGGTGCGGGCTGCTCCATCGCTGCAGTTGGGCCTACACTGCAACCAACACTGCCGGCTCCAGCTGCCTCGAGGATCCCTAGCACTGGGCTTCTGCCACTCTGGGTGCGGGCTGCTCCATCGCTGCAGTTGGGCCTACACTGCAACCAACACTGCCGGCTCCAGCTGCCTCGGGGATCCCTAGCACTGGGCTTCTGCCACTCTGGGTGCGGGCTGCTCCATCGCTGCAGTTGGGGGGAGGTATGTCTGCCGCTGCTGCTCTATCTCTGCGGCCAGAGCAAATCAGTTACCTCCATCCACTATCCCCCAGCCTGTGAGTGGGAACATCAGCCCCCAGGTCTTCCCCTCAGCAGCAGCAGCAACGCAAATTCACTGTGGCCTCCTGGGCCCACCTCAGCCTAGTGTGCATCCTGTGTCCATGGCTTGGTGCCATGCCCTTACAGCATCTCCATGCCCTGGAGCCCTGCAACCAGCAGGCATTTAGGAATACCTGCACCAGGGATGCTCTCCTCTGCCGAAGACCTCCTTTTGGGCCTACAAATCCAACCTCACCAGACTAGGCCGCAAGCCTGGGGACTTTCCAACTTTCCAACCAAAGCAGTGATCCAATCTGCCGGCCACCATTGAAACCCCAGGGGATTCTCGGACTCTCATTTCTCATCTATTCTTTCTCTCGCTCTCGCCTACTCTCTATCCTTCTCTCTCCTTCTTTTCTCTTCTCTCTGCACTATCCCTTCAAGACCTTCTGTAGGGCATCTGAATTGCTGCAGAGCTGTTGAGCGCCACAACAGGATTGCGGCAGCTCCACTCAACATAGCACTCAAAAGCCCGCTCCTAGGTCCTCCTACACTGTCTTTGTGCATATGCCATGCTTGGAACATTCTATTGTATGTACTTACTGTATGCAGTACTGTATGTATTTGATGTACCATCACCGACCCTGTATGTGCCAAAAATAATTCCGGGTACAACCCCCATTGTACTTGGCGAAATAAATGATTCTGATTCTGATTCTGAAGTCCCTAAGGGAAGGCAAGGTCCCTTCATGCTTTAAAAAGTCCACCATTATCCCTGTTCCAAAAAAACAGGGAGCTCGAGACCTAAACAACTTCAGACCAGTGGCCCTCACTTCTGTTATCATGAAAACTTTTGTGAAAGCGGTCCTAGCCCTTCTTAAGCACTCCACTCTGCACCGCCTGGATCCACTCCAATTTGCGTATAGAGCTAATAGGTCCACGGATGACGCTATTAACATATGCTTGGAGTTCGTTACAGACCACCTGGACGGACCGGACTCGTATGCCAGAGTGCTCCTCTTGGACTTCAGCTCGGCATTCAACACCATATGCCCACGGATACTGCATGATAACCTAGTGGAGTTCGGTGTCCACCCCACCCTCCGCTGCTGGATCACGGATTTCCTTACGAACAGGTCCCAAACTGTGAAACTTGGAAACCTATCATCCAGCCCAAGAACAACCAATACGGGAGCCCCACAGGGATGTGTTCTGTCACCGTTTCTGTTTTCACTTTATACCAACAACTGCACATCCAAAGAGAACTCTGTCAAAGTCATCAAATTCGCAGATGATACCACAATTGTTGGCCTTGTTAGGAAGAACGGGGTGACGTCCGCGAACCTGGTGGAATGTCTGAGGTGCTCAAATACCCCTTTTTAAAATTCGAGTTTGGTCGAATTCGAATAGTAAATTATTCGAGGTCAGTCGAATATTCGAGTCGAATAATTTTTACTATTCGATTCGACCTCGGACTTCGAGCTCACTATTTGAGTCGGTATTCGAGCTAACTATTCGAGCTGACTATTCGAATTGGCCTTAAATAGCTTCCCAACACTTGTTTTGAGGGTTAATGATGCAAGAAACATATTTTTTTCCAAGTGACAACAGCAAGTGATTATGTGGGGATGTTCCTTTAAAAAAAAAAAAAGGTGAAAAGAGAAGTTGTGTCCAGAATTTTGTTCAGTACTGTATATACTTCTTCTTCTTCTTCTTCTTTATCTTCTATATCTTCTTCTTCTTCTTCTATATCTTCTTCTTCTTCTTCATCTTCTTCTTCTTCTTCTTCATCTTCTTCATCTTCATCTTCTTCATCTTCATCTTCTTCATCTTCTTCATCTTCATCTTCTTCATCTTCTTCTTCATCTTCTTCATCTTCTTCATCTTCATCTTCTTCATCTTCTTCTTCATCTTCTTCATCTTCATCTTCTTCATCTTCTTCTTCTTCTTCTTCTTCATCTTCTTCTTCATCTTCTTCATCTTCTTCTTCATCTTCTTCATCTTCATCTTCTTCATCTTCTTCTTCATCTTCTTCATCTTCTTCATCTTCATCTTCTTCATCTTCTTCTTCATCTTCTTCATCTTCATCTTCTTCATCTTCTTCTTCTTCTTCTTCATCTTCTTCTTCATCTTCTTCATCTTCTTCTTCATCTTCTTCATCTTCATCTTCTTCATCTTCTTCTTCATCTTCTTCATCTTCTTCATCTTCATCTTCTTCATCTTCTTCTTCATCTTCTTCATCTTCATCTTCTTCATCTTCATCTTCTTCATCTTCTTCTTCTTCTTCTTCTTCTTCTTCTTCATCTTCTTCTTCATCTTCTTCATCTTCTTCTTCATCTTCTTCATCTTCATCTTCTTCATCTTCATCTTCATCTTCATCTTCTTCATCTTCTTCTTCTTCTTCTTCTTCTTCTTCTTCTTCTTCATCTTCTTCTTCATCTTCTTCATCTTCTTCTTCATCTTCTTCATCTTCATCTTCATCTTCATCTTCTTCATCTTCTTCATCTTCTTCTTCATCTTCTTCATCTTCATCTTCTTCATCTTCATCTTCTTCATCTTCTTCTTCTTCTTCTTCTTCTTCTTCTTCTTCATCTTCTTCTTCATCTTCTTCTTCATCTTCTTCATCTTCTTCTTCATCTTCTTCATCTTCTTCTTCATCTTCTTCATCTTCTTCTTCATCTTCTTCATCTTCTTCTTCTTCTTTATCTTCTTCTATATCGTCTTCTTCGTCACTTATTTCTCTTTTCATTTTTTTTTTTTTAAAGAAATGCAGCTATTTTTGAGCGTAACAACAAATAGCTGGTGGCGCACGCATGTTGGAAGCGCCATTGTATGTGCTCCCTGGCAGTGGAAACACACAGACAGCAGGAGGTAAATTTAGCAGCAGGAGGAGGAGGATGAGTGTGTGGCAGCATGCAGTCAATGAGGCAGGCAGCGTGACATAATAGCCCTGGTACCTAGCGGTGATACCATGGCTGTAAATAAACACAACAGGAGGTCCCAGACAGCGGTCGTGCAGCCCACATTGTGTCCAATACACAACTGGGACAACACAGTTTTCAACCCGGGCACCTCAGAAAAATTAAACCTTTTTTTGTAATGGTTTTGTAGTTTTGGTTTTACAACCAATTACACAGATATATAGCTATTTTTTGACGTAATAGCTGGTGGCAGAGTGGCAGCAGAAGGTAAATCTGTGTACCCTGGCGGTGGGAAACACAGACAGACAGCAGCAGCAGCAGGAGGAGGAATGGAGGAGAGTAATTATGTGAGCAGCTATTGTTTGACGTAATAGCTGGTGGCAGTGTGGCAGCAGAAGGTAATTCTGTGTACCCTGGCAGTGGGAAACACAGACAGACAGCAGCAGCAGGAGGAATGGAGGAGTAGTGTGAGTGTGGCAGCAGGTAGGCAGCGTGACATAATAGCCCTGGTACCTAGCGGTGATACCAGGGCCGTAAATAAACACAACAGGAGGTCCCAGACAGCGGTCGTGCAGCCCACATTGTGTCCAATACACAACTGGGACAACACAGTTTTCAACCCGGGCACCTCAGAAAAATTAAACCTTTTTTTGTAATGGTTTTGTAGTTTTGGTTTTACAACCAATTACACAGATATATAGCTATTTTTTGACGTAATAGCTGGTGGCAGAGTGGCAGCAGAAGGTAAATCTGTGTACCCTGGCGGTGGGAAACACAGACAGACAGCAGCAGCAGCAGGAGGAGGAATGGAGGAGAGTAATTATGTGAGCAGCTATTGTTTGACGTAATAGCTGGTGGCAGTGTGGCAGCAGAAGGTAATTCTGTGTACCCTGGCAGTGGGAAACACAGACAGACAGCAGCAGCAGGAGGAATGGAGGAGCAGTGTGAGTGTGGCAGCAGGTAGGCAGCGTGACATAATAGCCCTGGTACCTAGCGGTGATACCAGGGCCGTAAATAAACACAACAGGAGGTCCCAGACAGCGGTCGTGCAGCCCACATTGTGTCCAATACACAACTGGGACAACACAGTTTTCAACCCGGGCACCTCAGAAAAATTAAACCTTTTTTTTTTTTAATGGTTTGTTTGGTTTCGGTTTTGCAACCAATATAGCTATTGTTTGACGTAATAGCTGGTGGCAGAGTGGCAGCAGAAGAAGGTCATTCTGTGTACCCTGGCAGTGGGAAACACAGACAGACAGCAGAAGGGCAGTACACAGCAGCCCACTGTAGGTGTAAAATGTGTGGCTGCAGGCGACGTAATAGTCAAAGTGAACCAGGCTGGCTTAGTGAGCAGGAGCCAGGAGGTGGTAAAGGGTGGTAAGGCACATTAACGATGGTTCCGGCAGCCAGTTCATGTCCCCCTCTCGCCGACAACAGGGGCCAGAAACTCGCCTTCCACCCACGCCTGGTTCATCTTGAGAAACGTCAGTCTGTCCACAGACTTGTGAGACAGACGTGAGCGTTTCTCGGTGACCACGCCACCAGCTGCACTGAAGCAGCGCTCGGACAGCACGCTGGAAGGGGGGCAGGACAGCACTTCCAGGGCGTACTGCGCTAGCTCGCTCCAGATCTCCATGCGCTTGACCCAATACTCCATGGGATCAACAGGGGCATCGCTGTCAAGCCCGCTGTACGACCCCATGTAGTCAGCCACCATGCGGGTCAGGCGCTGGCTGTGACCGGAGGAGGATGCTGCTGCATGCATCTCCTCTCTAGTCACTGCTGCCGGAGCCTCTACAGTCCTGTAGAGCTCGTGGCTGAGAGACAGCAGGTCTGTGGGGCGCTTGCTGCTGCTGGATGCAGGCACCTGCTGCTGCCTCTGTGCTGGCTGCTGGACAGTGGGGGTGGAAGGCTGGGGGAAGGCTTCCTCCAAGCGCTCAACAAGGGCCTGCTGCAAGCTCCTTATTTGTTGCGCTGGGTCTCCTCCTGCAGGCGGCAGGAACTGGCTCAACTTCCCCTTGAGGCGTGGGTCCAACATCATGCTGATCCAGATGTCCTCCCTCTGCTTCATCTGGATCACCCTGGGGTCCCTGCGCAGGCACGCCAGCATGTGCGCTGCCATTGGGAAGAGGCGGGCCACGTCTGCTGGCACATCGACGTCAGTGCTGTCCTCATCCTCCTCCTCTGCCGCCTCATCCTCTCTCCACCCCCGCACCAACTCAGCTGCGCTGTGCTGATCCCCCTCATCAGCAGCCAGGTCAGGGACCTCCACCAAGTCCTCCTCCTCCTCCCCCTCAGAGGTGGACTGCGCAGCTGGTTGCCGCTCCTGCTGGTCCAAGGCTGCCGCTCCCTGTTCCAGCAAACCATCGAGGGCCCTGTTCAGCAGAGAAACCAGGGGCACCCACTCGCAGACCATAGCATGGTCCCTGCTCACCATGTTTGTGGCCTGCAGGAAGGGAGCCAGCACAAAGCACACCTGCTGCATGTGCCTCCAGTCATCATCGGGGACGATGGACGGGATGTTGCTGGTCTTGTCCCTTCTCCGAGCTGCGGAAACAGTGGCCAGGGCAAGGTACTGGTTGACAGCGTGCCTCTGTTCAACCATACGCTCCAACATCGCCAGGGTGGAGTTCCAGCGAGTCGGAACGTCAATGATCAGCCGATGGCGTGGCAGATCCAGCTCCTTTTGCACGTCTTCCAGGCTCGCACAGGCTGCAGCCGAGCGCCGGAAGTGACGCACAACATTCCTTGCCGTTTCCAGCAGTTCGCCCATCCCCTGGTAGGTGCGCAGGAACTTCTGCACCACCAGGTTCAGCACGTGGGCAAGACAGGGGATGTGGGTCAGGTTTCCCCTGTCTATGGCAGCAACCAGATTGGCCCCATTGTCGGACACCACCTCTCCGACTCTGAGGCCTCTGGGGGTCAGCCAAATCCTCTCCTGCTCCTGGAGTTTGGCCAACACGTGGGCTGCCGTCAGCTTGGTCTTGCCAAGGCTGACCAAGTGCAGCAGCGCTTGGCAGTGGCGGGCCTTCACGCTGCTGCTGAGGCGGGGGGTTTGGCCAGGTGTGGCGGAGGATGGCAGAGGATCGGAGGAACCCGCTGCAGTTCCCCTGACCCTGCGGGGTGGCACCACCCACTGTGTTGCTGCTGCTGCTGCTGCTGTGCCCGCTGCTGCTCTCCCATCCTCACCCCCTTCCACCAAGCTGACCCAGTGGACAGTGAAGGACAGGTAGCGGCCTGTCCCGAAGCGGCTGCTCCAGGAGTCCATGGTGACGTGGACCCTTTCACCAACCGCGTGCTCCAGCCCTCGCTCCACATTGGCCATCACAAAGCGGTGCAGTGCTGGAATGGCCTTGCGGGAGAAAAAGTGTCTGCTGGGGAGCTGCCAGTCTGGGGCTGCACAAGCAAGCAGCGCCCGCATGTCGCTCCCCTCCTGCACGAGCGTGTACGGCAGGAGTTGGGAGCACATGGCCCGTGCCAGCAAGCCGTTCAGCTGCCGCACGCGACGGCTGCTGGGAGGCAGAGCCCTAACCACCCCCTGGAAGGACTCGCTCAAAAGGCTCTGGCGTGGCCTTTTGCTGACACGGGAATCACCAGACACAGCGGAGGAGGCCACTGAGGACTGGCTGCCAGAACAGGCCTCAGTGTCGGCGGCAGGAGTTGCAGAGGGGGGAGGAGCAGTGCGTTTCCGCACTCCTGCTGGTGCTGCTGGAGGAGCAGGAGGGCGGGTGGCTGCTGTTGCTGCTGCTGAAGGCTGTGCAGTGATGGGTGTGGTGCCACTGCCAGCACCAGATGCCTTCAGCCTCTGGAACTCCTCATGCTGGTGGAAATGTTTAGCCGCAAGGTGGTTGATCAGCGAGCTGGTGCTGAACTTTAAGGGGTCTGCACCTCTGCTCAACTTCCGCTGACAGTGGTTGCAAGTGGCGTACTTGCTGTACACAGTGGGCATGGTGAAAAAGCGCCAGATTGGTGACAGAAACATCCCCCTACGGCATGGAAGCGCTGCTGCCTGTCTCCCTGTGGTGGTTGGGGGGGGGGCTTGGGTGCGGCTGGTGGTGGTACTGGCTGATGCTGCTGCTGCTGCTGCTGAGCCTGAGACACCAGCAGGCTGTGGGTCGCTGCCAATGCTTGCAATGATGCGCCTCCTTGCAAGGCCCACAAGCGCATCCTCCTCCTCCTCCGAGCTGCTGAGGACGACATCCCCTGGAGGTGGTGGCACCCAGTCTCTGTCTGTCACCGGGTCATCAACATCATCCTCCCCCTCCTCAAACATGTCCTGCTGGGATGATGACCCCCCAAACTCCTCTCCTGATGCATGGATGGGCTGCTTGACTGTCGCCACAGTCTTGCTGTCCAATCCCTCATCCCCCAAAGTGCCCATCAGCATCTCCTCCTCAAAATCGCCAACAACAGCAGACAATTGACTCATCATGCCTGGGGTCAAAAGAGTGCTGAATGAGAGGTCGGCGACTGACGGTGAACTGGCCTCCTCCCCAGACCCTGCTGGGCGGCTGCTGCGAACAGGGGTGGTGGTGGTGGTGGTGGTGAGGGTGGAGGCCTCGGATGCAGAGCTGATGGCGGGCTGCTCATCCTCCGTCATGAGTTGCACCACAGTGTCTGCATCCTTTTCCTCAATGGGACGTTTCCGACCCGGCTGGAGGAAAATCGGAGCAGGTGCTACACGCTGCTGCTGCTGTGTCTCTGCAGCGTGAGTTGCAGATGCTCCTGCTGGGCGGCGCCCAAGGCGTCCACGGCCAGTGGCTATGGGAGGAATGTTAGCCACTGACGCTGCTGCTGCTGCTGCAGGACTGTGCATGGTGGCGCGCCCGCGGCCGCGGCTTGCCACAATGCTGCTCCCTCTCCTCCTGATTCCCTTGCTGCCCTTCCCCTTGCCCAAACCGCGCTGGCTGCCACTTCCAGACATCTTAAATGTTTTGGGCGTATAGACAAAAGTTTTGTAAAAGGGCGGGTGAAAAGTGGGGTACTTTAATGGAGTGGGTTGGTTGGTGAGGTGACTGAGTGAGTGTCCCCTAGTACAGTAAGTAAGTAGTAACAGTCAGGAAGTACAACTAGCAGTTACAATAATCAGTAGTAATCACAAGTAAATTTAGTGTGTGTACACTCAGACAGTGAGTGCACGCACGCAGGAGCTAGTAGCCTATGAACACAGTGACTGAGTGTCCTAGACTCCTAGTACAGTAAGAGTAAGTAGTAACAGTAAGTAGAACTAACTAATTACAATAATCAATCAGCGATCAGAAGGAAATGGAGTGTGGGTGGTGTGTGTACACTCAGACAGTGAGTGACCGCACGCAGGAGCTAGTAGCCTATGAACACAGTGACTGAGTGTCCTAGACTCCTAGTACAGTAAGAGTAAGTAGTAACAGTAAGTAGAACTAACTAATTACAATAATCAATCAGCGATCAGAAGGAAATGGAGTGTGGGTGGTGTGTGTACACTCAGACAGTGAGTGACCGCACGCAGGAGCTAGTAGCCTATGAACACAGTGACTGAGTGTCCTAGACTCCTAGTACAGTAAGAGTAAGTAGTAACAGTAAGTAGAACTAACTAATTACAATAATCAATCAGCGATCAGAAGGAAATGGAGTGTGGGTGGTGTGTGTACACTCAGACAGTGAGTGACCGCACGCAGGAGCTAGTAGCCTATGAACACAGTGACTGAGTGTCCTAGACTCCTAGTACAGTAAGAGTAAGTAGTAACAGTAAGTAGAACTAACTAATTACAATAATCAATCAGCGATCAGAAGGAAATGGAGTGTGGGTGGTGTGTGTACACTCAGACAGTGAGTGACCGCACGCAGGAGCTAGTAGCCTATGAACACAGTGACTGAGTGTCCTAGACTCCTAGTACAGTAAGAGTAAGTAGTAACAGTAAGTACAACTAACTAATTACAATAATCAATCAGCGATCAGAAGGAAATGGAGTGTGGGTGGTGTGTGTACACTCAGACAGTGAGTGACCGCACGCAGGAGCTAGTAGCCTATGAACACAGTGACTGAGTGTCCTAGACTCCTAGTACAGTAAGAGTAAGTAGTAACAGTAAGTAGAACTAACTAATTACAATAATCAATCAGCGATCAGAAGGAAATGGAGTGTGGGTGGTGTGTGTACACTCAGACAGTGAGTGACCGCACGCAGGAGCTAGTAGCCTATGAACACAGTGACTGAGTGTCCTAGACTCCTAGTACAGTAAGAGTAAGTAGTAACAGTAAGTAGAACTAACTAATTACAATAATCAATCAGCGATCAGAAGGAAATGGAGTGTGGGTGGTGTGTGTACACTCAGACAGTGAGTGACCGCACGCAGGAGCTAGTAGCCTATGAACACAGTGACTGAGTGTCCTAGACTCCTAGTACAGTAAGAGTAAGTAGTAACAGTAAGTACAACTAACTAATTACAATAATCAATCAGCGATCAGAAGGAAATGGAGTGTGGGTGGTGTGTGTACACTCAGACAGTGAGTGACCGCACGCAGGAGCTAGTAGCCTATGAACACAGTGACTGAGTGTCCTAGACTCCTAGTACAGTAAGAGTAAGTAGTAACAGTAAGTAGAACTAACTAATTACAATAATCAATCAGCGATCAGAAGGAAATGGAGTGTGGGTGGTGTGTGTACACTCAGACAGTGAGTGACCGCACGCAGGAGCTAGTAGCCTATGAACACAGTGACTGAGTGTCCTAGACTCCTAGTACAGTAAGAGTAAGTAGTAACAGTAAGTAGAACTAACTAATTACAATAATCAATCAGCGATCAGAAGGAAATGGAGTGTGGGTGGTGTGTGTACACTCAGACAGTGAGTGACCGCACGCAGGAGCTAGTAGCCTATGAACACAGTGACTGAGTGTCCTAGACTCCTAGTACAGTAAGAGTAAGTAGTAACAGTAAGTACAACTAACTAATTACAATAATCAATCAGCGATCAGAAGGAAATGGAGTGTGGGTGGTGTGTGTACACTCAGACAGTGAGTGACCGCACGCAGGAGCTAGTAGCCTATGAACACAGTGACTGAGTGTCCTAGACTCCTAGTACAGTAAGAGTAAGTAGTAACAGTAAGTAGAACTAACTAATTACAATAATCAATCAGCGATCAGAAGGAAATGGAGTGTGGGTGGTGTGTGTACACTCAGACAGTGAGTGACCGCACGCAGGAGCTAGTAGCCTATGAACACAGTGACTGAGTGTCCTAGACTCCTAGTACAGTAAGAGTAAGTAGTAACAGTAAGTAGAACTAACTAATTACAATAATCAATCAGCGATCAGAAGGAAATGGAGTGTGGGTGGTGTGTGTACACTCAGACAGTGAGTGACCGCACGCAGGAGCTAGTAGCCTATGAACACAGTGACTGTCTGACTGAGTGTCCTAGACTCCTAGTACAGTAAGAGTAAGTAGTAACAGTAAGTACAACTAACTAACAATAATCTATCAGTAATCAGAAGGAAATAGAGTGTGTGTACACACAGACAGTGAGTGAGTGCACACACGCAGGAGCTAGCTAGTAGCCTATAAACAGTGACAGTCAGTGAGTGTCCTACTCCTAGTACAGTATAACTACAATACTATTAGTAAAGGACAGCAGAAATACTGGTATAGATGAGAGAAATAAACAGAGGACAGCTGCCCACAGAGGCAAGGCCCCCCTGAGGCCTAAACCTGTAAGCTTGCAGCAGCTGCCTGTCTCTAATGTAACACACAAGCTACTAACTAAAATACAATGTCTATCTAACTAACAACAATATAGGTGTATATGGCAGGTGTAGGTGAGCAAAAACGCTAGGTAAATGATCACAATAGAGCACTTGCTAAGCCAAAGCACAAAGGAGCAACTCTCTCTCTGTACAAGTCTCAGGCAAGCATGGAGAAACGTAACATGGCGGCCGCTATTTATAGGGTAGGGGCTGGCCAGGGTCCCCCTCTGTGATTGGCTGCCGTCAGAGGGCCTGGGAGCCCTCTGATTGGCTCTAAGGACATCAATCTGGGCTATGACGCTATTCGAGCTCGGTACCGAGCTCGAATAGCGCCGAGTTGCTCGAATAGCTCGAATAGTGAATGGGCTATTCGAGTGTACTCGGATAGCCCATTCGAATAGCTCCAGCTATTCGGAGCTCGAATACCGAGCTCGAATAGCTGAAAAAGAGCTCGAATATTCGAGCTACTCGAATATTCGAGCTCTGCTGAGCACCACTGGTCCCCAGTCTTCTCCAGCTGCCTTCAGTATTAGTGTCCTGGGCTAAGTATCTCCTTTTTTTTTACTCTCACTCTTTGCTCTTCATGCACTTTATCTTATAGGCTGCTCCTGTCATTATATTTATGCAGTCCGTTTTTGTTCAATTTTACATGGTTGTTTTGCACTTAGGCACCTTGTTTTATGAATCAATTATCACTAAGCACTTTATATAGGTACTGAACCCGGGTTCTACCACTGGTGGGCTCTCATTTGTAGCCCACCAGGTTGGCATATTTTCATAGGAATTATTCCGTTTATTTACGTGTGTGCGCATTGATAAGCATATGTTTAGAGTACATGAATTGTTGCAGCTGGTGCTTTAGGACTATGTGGTCTTTTTTAATTGGTTTTATACATATTTGAACTTCCCATTATGTCATTTATTACTACATGAAGTTTTTGAAATAAAATTGTTATATTTTGAATTTATTCTGAGTGGTGCTGTGTATATGGGCTTTCTTTCTCTACAATTAATGAGGGCCAAGAGACTTTGAATACTGTGAACAGAGCTGGGCTCTCATAATACCTAGAAGTAGTAAAATTGGCTATTCAAAATTGTATGTGTGTACCAGGCTTTACAGCTAATACTGTACATACAATACAGCTGGTTTACAATCAGTACAGGCACAGAGCAACACCTTATACTGTACATACTGAAGGTAACAGATCAGCACACACTGCAGCTAGTTTACTGTCAGTACAGGCACAGAGCAACACCTTATACTGTACATACAGGGGATAACAGATCAGCAAACACTGCAGCTAGTTTACTATCAGTACAGGCACAGAGTAACAGCTTATACTGTACATGCTGGAGGCAGCAGAGATCACCACACGCTGCAGTTAGTTTATCATCAGTACAGGCACAGAGTAACAGCTTATACTGTACATACTGGAGGTAGAAGAGATCAGTACACACTGCAGCTAGTTTACTATCAGTACAGGCACAGAGTGACAGCTTATACTGTACATGCTGGAGGCAGCAGAGATCAGCACATTGCAGCTAGTTTACTATCAGTACAGGCACAGAGTAATAGCATATACTGTACATACTGGAGGTAGCAGGAATCAGCACACGCTGCAGCTAGTTTACTATCAGTACAGGCACAGAGTAACAGCTTATACTGTACATACTGGAGGTAGCAGGGATCAGCACACGCTGCAGCTAGTTTACTACCAGTACAGGCACAGAGTAACAGCTTATACTGTACATACTGGAGGTAGCAGAGATCACCACACGCTGCAGTTAGTTTACCATCAGTACAGGCACAGAGTAACAGCTTATACTGTACATACTGGAGGTAGAAGAGATCAGTACACACTGCCGCTAGTTTAATATCAGTACAGGCACAGAGTAACAGCTTATACTGTACACGCTGGAGGTATCAGATATCAGCACACACTGCCGCTAGTTTACTAGCAGTACAGGAACAGAACAACAGCTTAAACTGTACATGCTGGGGGTAGCAGAGATCAGCACACACTGCCGCTAGTTTACTAACAGTACAGGAACAGAATAACAGCTTATACTGTACACATTGAAAGTAGCAGAGAACAGCCCGAACCTAGTGCTGGGAATACACGGCTCGATTCTGAGCTGATAAGATGGCTCGATCGATTCTGCATTGGGGACAATGGAAAAAGATAAGAAAAACAAGCGGAAAATAAGAGAATCGCCCACAGATTTGAGTGGCAAAAACGATTGAGCGCAGAATCGAGCCCCAGAATCAACCCGTGTATTCCCAGCATAAGGCCCGGCTCACACTTATGTTTAAAAACTTTGCTGCCAACACGCACATATATATATACACACACACTGCTGCTGACTGACACACATGCACGCACGCACACACCTTAGCACTGGGTCAGTGTAACGATCGGTGTCAGCACACAGAGAGAATCTGATTGTTGATGATCTGCAGAATCATCAACAATACAGATGTATACTCGATTATGGATGATCTGCAGAATCACCAATAATACAAGTATGACTAACCTCTGGACACCTTAATGAGTTAAATGTATTGGATGAACTGGAGACTATCTCCCGAGGAGCAGGAGATAAGAGACTCGGCCAAGAGCCACCTGAGGGGCAGGTGACCCCGGGCAGTGCAGAAACTATCTCTTGATAGGTAGGACCTGGTAACCAGGGATAACAGTATTAAATGGTGAACTGTACTGCAGCCAGAGGGAGGGACCACTGGCTGCTAACAGGCCGGACTCTCTGAGGAGCGGGAGTCCTGGTTGCAGCTGACACCTGATGGAATGGTGTCACTGCTAATACTGATAGACTGAGCACTCAGGGAGAGTGACAGCTAGGATAGTCGGGCAGGCCAGGTCGGCAACACACGAGCAGATGAGGTACAGAGACAGAAGACTGATTCGGCAACCGGTACAGGCAGGGTCTGGCAACAGGTAGACAGATATGCAGAGGTACCGAATCAGAAAGCGAGATAGAGGTCGACAGAGCAAATAGTCATAACATATAAATATAACAGAGTCCTAGACTGGGATGTGAGCTCCTTGATCTCGACACCCGGGAACTAGTCTAGAGTAACACAGTAATGACACAGAGTCCCTAAGCTGGGTGTGAGGTCCTTGGTCACAACACCCTGGAACTGTTCTAAAGTATAACACAGCAGTGACACAGTATCCCTAAGCTTGGGTGTGAGGTCCGTGGTTTCAACACCCTGGAACTGGTCTAAAGTATAACACAGTAATGACACAGTTTCCCTAAGCTTGGGTGTGAGGTCATATAACACATACGTACATATAACATATAACACATATAACACAAACGTATTCTGGCTAAGTGTGAATTCCCAGGTCCTCCTGGTTCTAACACACTGTGGGATCTGACTGGTCTGAGTGCTCACACGTAAGTATTCGCAACGGCAGACAACCAGCAACTGACAGGCAAGAAGTATATATAGAGCAGCGCTCCTCAGCGCCGCCCAGCCCCACTTAGCTAATCACCTACTACGCTGGGATCAGCTGATCGTCCTGGTCAGCTGATCCCTCTCCTATTGGCATAAAGGTCCTGCCTCCTAGCGCGCGCGTAGCTCTCCATCTGTGTGCACTACTAGGCTCAGACACACCAGACGCACGCTGCTGTGCGGAAACCGCTGGCATGAACGCGGAGACAGCCGCCCTGCTGTCAGGCCGCGCGGCGGTGTCTCCGCAATCCATTACAGTCACAAAGCTGACTGGTAATACCAATTTGTATTATACAAACATGCCTAATTAAACTTCACACTTAAATAGGATAATAATACAAGTGCTTAACCACTCCAGAATACTAAAAACACTGCAATAAAATGCTACATTATAAAGCATAAATTCCCTGGACAGATTATAGGACCAACACAACAAACATACCCAGGCAATCAAGGGTGAGCCTGGGGTGCCTGGCACCTGGGTGCAAGATTTTCTCTGGCGCCTATGGGAGTAGTTAAATTAACCGCGCCCAACCACATAACCACACCCATGTCCTGCCTAATCACACCCACACCTTCCACCTCTTTATGCATGCATGTGATACCCCATTTCTACCCCTCTTCCATGGGCTTGCTCCTGGCTGGCTTTGGCTGCCTGCGAGTCTGCTAGTATGTGGACTGACTCAGATTGAGAGGCACTGCGAGTGCGACGCAGTCACACACTGCGTATTTATGGCTGCCTGCGGCCACCCTACTCTCGCTCGCTGTCGTCGGCTCCCCCCCCCCCGCCAAGCCCAAGCGTGAGGTGGGCTGCCTGTATCTTTCCCGTTGCGCCGCGCAGCCTGCCAGTGTTGCCAACCTTTCACGTTATTTTTTACTGACAAATACCTAAAAATTTACTGGCAAAAGATTTCTACTGACAAAATTTCCCCACTAAATGCACATAAGAGACAGCGTTTCACCAGTAAATGCACATAATGACAGACAGCCTTTCCCCAGTAAATGCACATAATAAGAGACAGCTTTTCCCCAGTAAATGCACATAATAAGAGACCGCTTTTCACCAGTAAATGCACATAATAAGAAACCATTTTTCACCAGTAAATGCACATAACAAGAGACAGCTTTTCACCAGTAAATGCACATACTAAGAGAGAGCTTTTCACCAGCAAATGCACATAATAAGAGACAGCTTTTCACCAGTAAATGCACATAATGACTAACAGCTAGTGTCCCCAGTATATGTAGCCAGCCTGGACCCCCTTTAGGCAGTGAGTGACAGGGAGCCCTTTAGGCAGTGAGTGACAGGGAGCCCTTTAGGCAGTGAGTGACAGGGAGCCCTTTAGGCAGTGACAGGGAGCCCTTTAGGCAGTAAGTGACAGGGAGCCCTTTAGGCAGTGAGTGACAGGGAGCCCATTTAGGCAGTGAGTGACAGGGAGCCCCTTTAGGCAGTGAGTGACAGGGAGAACCTTTAGGCAGTGAGTGACAGGGAGCCCCTTTAGGCAGTGAGTGACAGGGAGCCCCTTTATGTAGTGAGTGAGTGACAGGGAGCCCCTTTAGGTAGTGAGTGAGTGACAGGGAGCCCCTTTAGGTAGTGAGTGAGTGACAGGGAGCCCCTTTAGGTAGTAAGTGAGTGACAGGGAGCCCCTTTAGGCAGTGAGTGACAGGGAGCCCCTTTAGGTAGTGAGTGAGTGACAGGGAGCCCCTTTAGGCAGTGAGTGAGTGAGTGACAGGGAGCCCCTTTAGGCAGTGAGTGACAGGGAGCCCCTTTAGGCAGTGAGTGACAGGGAGCCCCCTTAGGTAGTGAGTGAGTGACAGGGAGCCCCTTTAGGGAGTGGTGTCTGGGGGTGTGTGTATTTGCGGCGGCACAGCAAGCACAGTTGCCCCAGTATAGGGAGTCTAGTTACCCCAGTACAGCTAGTATGGTGCCCCAGTATAATTAGTATCAAAGTGACGAAGTATAGTTGCCCCAGTATAGCTAGTATAGTGACCTAGTATAGTGACCCAGTATAGCTAGTATAGTGCCGCAGTATAGCTAATATAGTGAGTGCCCCAGTATAGCTAGTATAGTGCCCCAGTATAGCTAGTATAGTGCCCCAGTATAGCTAGTATAGTGCCCCAGTATAGCTAGTATAGTGCCCCAGTATAGCTAGTATAGTGCCCCAGGATAGCTAGTATAGTGCACCAGGATAGCTAGTATAGTGCACCAGGATAGCTAGTACAGTGCCCAGTGTGCCCCAGTATAGCTAATATAGTGACCAGTGTGCCCCAGTATGGCTAGTATAGTGCCCCATGTGCTCCAGGATAGTTTGTATAGTGCCCCAGCATAGCTAGTATAGTGCCCCATGTGCCCAAGTATAGCTAGTATAGTGCCCCAGGATAGCTAGTATAGTGCCCCATGTGCCCCAGGATAGCTTGTATAGTGCCCCAGTATAGCTAGTATAGTGACCCATGTGCTCCAGTATAGCTAGTATAGTGGCCCAGGATAGCGAGTATAGTGCCCAGTGTGCCCCAGTATAGCTAGTATAGTGCCCAGTGTGCCCCAGTATAGCTAGTATAGTGCCCCATGTGCCCCAGTATAGCTAGTATAGTGCCCCAGTATAGCTAGTATAATGCCCAGTGTGCCCCAGTATAGCTAGTATAGTGCCCCATGTGCCCCAGGATAGGTAGTATAGTGCCCCAGGATAGCTAGTATAGTGCCCCAGTAAAGCTAATATAGTGCCCAGTGTGCCCCAGTATAGCTAGTTTAGTGCCCCGCGTGCCCCAGGATAGGTAGTATAGTGCCCCAGGATAGCTAGTATAGTGCCCCAGTATAGCTAGTATAGTGCCCCAGTATAGCTAGTATAGTGCCCAGTG
The DNA here is from genome assembly GCF_040937935.1 of Hyperolius riggenbachi. NCBI lineage: Eukaryota > Metazoa > Chordata > Amphibia > Anura > Hyperoliidae > Hyperolius > Hyperolius riggenbachi. The sequence goes on from NC_090655.1 coordinate 151,919,096, forward strand.
TGCCCCAGTATAGCTAGTATAGTGCCCCATGATAGCTAGTATAGTGCCCAGTGTGCCCCAGTATAGCTAGTATAGTGCCCAGTGTGCCCCAGTATAGCTAGTATAGTGCCCAGTGTGCCCCAGTATAGCTAGTATAGTGCCCCATGTGCAGCTAGTATAGGCAGTGAGTGACAGGGAGCCCCTTTAGGCAGTGAGTGACAGGGAGCCCTCTTAGGTAGTGAGTGAGTGAGTGACAGGGAGCCCCTTTAGGGAGTGGTGTCTGGGGGTGTATTCGCGGCGGCACAGAAAGCACAGTTGCCCCAGTATAGGGAGTTTAGTTACCCCAGTACAGCTAGTATGGTGCCCCAGTATAATTAGTATCAAAGTGACGAAGTATAGTTGCCCCAGTATAGCTAGTATAGTGACCTAGTATAGTGACCCAGTATAGCTAGTATAGTGCCCCAGTATAGCTAATATAGTGAGTGCTCCAGTATAGCTAGTATAGTGCCCCAGTATAGCTAGTATAGTGCCCCAGTATAGCTAGTATAGTGCTCCAGTATAGCTAGTATAGTGCCCCAGGATAGCTAGTATAGTGCACCAGGATAGCTAGTACAGTGCCCAGTGTGCCCCAGTATAGCTAATATAGTGACCAGTGTGCCCCAGTATGGCTAGTATAGTGCCCCATGTGTCCCAGGATAGTTTGTATAGTGCCCCAGCATAGCTAGTATAGTGCCCCATGTGCCCAAGTATAGCTAGTATAGTGCCCCAGGATAGCTAGTATAGTGCCCCATGTGCCCCAGGATAGCTAGTATAGTGCCCCATGTGCTCCAGTATAGCTAGTATAGTGCCCCAGGATAGCGAGTATAGTGCCCAGTGTGCCCCAGTATAGCTAGTATAGTGCCCAGTGTGCCCCAGTATAGCTAGTATAGTGCCCCATGTGCCCCAGTATAGCTAGTATAGTGCCCCAGTATAGCTAGTATAGTGCCCAGTGTGCCCCAGTATAGCTAGTATAGTGCCCCATGTGCCCCAGGATAGGTAGTATAGTGCCCCAGGATAGCTAGTATAGTGCCCCAGTATAGCTAATATAGTGCCCAGTGTGCCCCAGTATAGCTAGTATAGTGCCCCATGTGCCCCAGGATAGGTAGTATAGTGCCCCAGGATAGCTAGTATAGTGCCCCAGTATAGCTAGTATAGTGCCCCATGATAGCTAGTATAGTGCCCAGTGTGCCCCAGTATAGCTAGTATAGTGCCCAGTGTGCCCCAGTATAGTGCCCCATGTGCAGCTAGTATAGGCAGTGAGTGACAGGGAGCCCCTTTAGGCAGTGAGTGACAGGGAGCCCTCTTAGGTAGTGAGTGAGTGACAGGGAGCCCCTTTAGGGAGTGGTGTCTGGGGGTGTATTCGCGCCGGCACAGAAAGCACAGTTGCCCCAGTATAGGGAGTCTAGTTACCCCAGTACAGCTAGTATGGTGCCCCAGTATAATTAGTATCAAGGTGACGAAGTATAGTTGCCCCAGTATAGCTAGTATAGTGACCTAGTATAGTGACCCAGTATAGCTAGTATAGTGCCCCAGTATAGCTAATATAGTGAGTGCCCCAGTATAGCTAGTATAGTGCCCCAGTATAGCTAGTATAGTGCCCCAGTATAGCTAGTATAGTGCCCCAGTATAGCTAGTATAGTGCTCCAGTATAGCTAGTATAGTGCCCCAGGATAGCTAGTATAGTGCACCAGGATAGCTAGTACAGTGCCCAGTGTGCCCCAGTATAGCTAATATAGTGACCAGTGTGCCCCAGTATGGCTAGTATAGTGCCCCAGGATAGCTAGTATAGTGCCCCAGTATAGCTAGTATAGTGCCCCAGTATAGCTAGTATAGTGCCCAGTGTGCCCCAGTATAGCTAGTATAGTGCCCCATGATAGCTAGTATAGTGCCCCATGTGCCCAAGTATAGCTAGTATAGTGCCCCAGTATAGCTAGTATAGTGCCCCATGTGCCCCAGGATAGCTAGTATAGTGCCCCATGTGCCCCTGTATAGCTAGTATAGTGCCCCAGTATAGCTAGTATAGTGACCCATGTGCTCCAGTATAGCTAGTATAGTGCCCCAGGATAGCGAGTATAGTGCCCAGTGTGCCCCAGTATAGCTAGTATAGTGCCCAGTGTGCCCCAGGATAGGTAGTATAGTGCCCCAGGATAGCTAGTATAGTACCCCAGTATAGCTAATATAGTGCCCAGTGTGCCCCAGTATAGCTAGTATAGTGCCCCATGTGCCCCAGGATAGGTAGTATAGTGCCTCAGGATAGCTAGTATAGTGCCCCAGTATAGCTAGTATAGTGCCCAGTGTGCCCCAGTATAGCTAGTATAGTGCCCAGTGTGCCCCAGTATAGCTAGTATAGTGCCCAGTATGCCCCAGTATAGCTAGTATAGTGCCCCATGTGCAGCTAGTATAGTGCCCAGTATAGCTAGTATAGTGCCCCAGGATAGCTAGTATAGTGCCTCAGTGTAGCCCACTCCCCCCGCGGCCGCCGCCCCGGTTACCTTATGAGCTGGTGGCCGCTTCCTGTCACAGATTCCCGTAGCCGCTCTCTTCTGTGCAGCATCTTCTATTTACAGCAGCACCTTGCACGGCTGCTGTAAGGAGGGAAGGAAGCGAGACAGCGGTTTCCATGGTAACGGCGATCGCCGCTACAGGAAGCCGCTGCCCCGCTTCCTTCCCTCCTTACAGCAGCTGCGCACAGGGCCGGATTTAGGACAAGGCCACCTACCTGCGGTACTCTGCTGCTAGCCGCCTGTGCAGCAGCCACCTTGCTCTCTGTGCACGTTTGCATTGTGGCTGGCAGCTATGGACTTGGGCAGCATTGGAGATGGAAAGGAAGAGGAAGCTTCTGCATTGAAGACAAGTGGAGAAATGAGTGACAAGAATGGCTGCTGGGGTGTGAAGGCAAGCAGGCTACCTATACTGAAAGGGGTGGGAAAAGGAGGGATTAAGGAAGTCATCTGGCTACCTATACTGGAGCCTGAAGGGAAAGGGGTCATCTGGCTACCTATACTGAAGGGGGGCGGCTGGTGACAGCGGCCTTGGGCGGTAAAAAGTACAAATCCGGCCCTGGCTGCGCAGGAAGCGCTGCTGTAATAGGAGATGCTACACTCCTCTGACTCTGAGCGAATACGGGGAATCTGTGACAGGAAGCGGCCGCCAGCTCATAAGGTGACAGGAGTGGCAGCCGCGGGGGGAGGGGGGGCCGCGGCCCAGTGCAGAGCCGGGACAAGGTCCTCCAGCACCCAAGGCTGAGACACCAAAGTACGTCCCTCCATCCCTCCACCCCAGCCGTCACACTGATTGCTATTAGACTAAGAGGCACCCCAGGGCCCCCAACACCTTAATCTCTAGTTATCTGGCTTGTAGTCACTGCCATGTATCCCCTTTTCTTATTTCTTTCTGCTTTAAACACAATTAGGACTGACAGCTGAATGAATTATGCGCCTCCTCCTACACTGCGCCCTGAGGCTGGAGCCTCTCCAGCCTATGCGTAGGCCCTGGCCCAGTGGTTAGGGACTCCTGCTCCAACACACAGCCCCCGGGCCCCTCCCCTGCCTCTTCAGGAGGCGGGCCCGGTCGCCACGGCGACCCCTGCGACCGCGGGCCCTACGCCAGTGGCCAACACCATCTCAACCCAAAAGAAGGCCCAGCAGAGACTCTTCTTCCTGCGGCAACTGAAAAAGTTCTGTATGGCCCACGAACGCCTAAAGTCCTTCTACTCCGCCACGATCGAGTCTGTCCTCATCTGGTACGCTGGGGCCACAGCCAGCGATAGATACAAAATCCAGAGGGTCATCAGAACTGCAGAGAAAATAATCGAGAAGTCCCTTCCCCCTCTGGAGCTCATTCATGAGGCCAGGATGTGTTCCAGAGCAACAAGGATTGCCAACGATCCGTCGCACCCAGGCCATCACTTCTTCCAACGGCTCCCGTTGGGGCGTAGATTCCGGGCCATCTCCACCAAGACATCAAGGCGCAGGGACACTTTTTTCCCCATGCCAGTGAGACTCTTGAACTCTGTACGGTGGGTCCCCCTGCCACTCAGGGAAGCACCTACGTAGTCTGACACACCCAATCTTAATATTAGTGTTCTACTTCTCTCTGTGCTGTTCCTCTTGCAATGCCTCTGTATCTACTGATGAGTTGCTTTTACTGTCATGCTTATTATGTTTATTATGATTACTTTTGATTACTTTATTTGCTGTTTTTATTCCTCTCTACTACTGTCAGTGTGTCTGTGTAAACAATGTCTAAGGTGTCCTGTGCTGCTAAAACCAATTCCGGGCATGACCCAAATCATGCTTGGCGAAATAAACTGATTCTGATTCTGATTCTATATGTTTCTGTTTGGCATTAGCTGTAACACAACCTGTGACAGAGCTCCACTGCCACCTAGTGGATTTCTAATACATATACCAGCCCTTTATTTGTTATCAAGAGCAATTCAATTATATACCCCCATTGAAATATATTTTCAGTTGGTGCAACCTTTCCTTTGTAAAAAAAAAAAAAAAAAAAAAGCACACTTTTTTAGGTCCCATTCACTTACAAAACGCATTTTGCCGGCGTTTTGCAGGAGTGATTTTTTCCTCGATTTCACGCGGAAAAATCAATGAACACTACGGCAATTTTGCCGCGATTGCGTTTAGTGCTTCTATGGCACTGAAACGTGATCGCCGGGAAATGGCCTGAAAATGGTGCAGGCGATGCGTTTGCATTTCGCGTATTTCGCGTATTTACCCGTTTTGGGGCGATTTGCGGCGATTAGCGCAAATCGCCCAAGTAAGAACGGGCCAACAGGGTTTCATTACGCTAGCACTTTTAAAAAGCGCTAGCGTTTGAGCGTTTTGCAGAAATCTCGTCAAAACGCTCTAGTGTGAATGGGTCCTTAGTGGCACTTTTTTACCTTAAAAAATATACATATCCAAACCAGCTAAAAATTGCCATAATAGGAGTATTTTAAACACTTCTTTTAAATTAAAATAAACGCAGAGTTATAATTTGTATAAAGGCCAGTGATTGGCTCTTTCATCTTAAAGACTTTCCCACCAGAAATAGATGCCAGTGATTGGTCAAAAGTTTACATTTGCATAAAGGCCAGCAATTGGCCCTTTCATGTTAGAGGCTTTCCCACCAGAAATAGACACCAGTGGTTGGCCATGTTCGGCCATGTGACATCACTCCAATTAATGAACACGTATTTAAACCAGACTGCAACTATTGTTCTGATGTTAAGCCTGATGAAAGGGAGTCTTCTCTCCTGGAAAAGTGTTGCAAATAAAATATATACTTTACAAACCAGGTCCTAGCCGTGTCTTACTTCCACTCACAACCCACAGCAATTCATTACCAGCTGCTTGTGACCTGTTCAGTGCTAAGTCGCATTGCAGTGCAAGGGAAAAATGGCTAGGTACGCCATCCAGCCACTAACATCACCAGCTGCTCACTGGACCACACACCACAGTGCACCCGTAGAGTGCATGAGCTGCTTGTGGTCAGTTAGAGCAGGCACCAGCTTTGTGAGGACCCCCAGAGGAGTACAACAGGAGCTCTAAAGAGCAGCATGCCTGGTCCCCAGAGAGAGGGCCAAAGTTATACTGCTGGGAATCCCATACGGGCTTACCAGCCACCATCTCAGGTGAGGTTACTCCTTGGTCGGCCACTTATACCTCTGAGTGCGCTTTTTTTTTCTTCTTATCACCCTTATTGCCAGATCATGCCAACACCAGAGTGGACCACAGAGCGGCATCAACTGCACACCCTTCTCGTAGAAATCTGACTTTGATCACTCCATTTGCAGTCCAGCAAAAGTCACACATCCCACTCCACTGCCAAAAATAATGTCACCTAATAACTCCATCTAGGATAAGCATACAATCCTGCTTTCACAGTTTTCTTCCTGAAAGGATACCCGAAGTGACATGTGACATGATGAGATAGACATGTGTATGTACAGTGCCTAGCGCACAAATGACTATGCTGTGTTCCTTTTTTCTTTCTCTGTCTGAAAGAGTTAAATATCATATATGTAAGTGGCTGACTCAGTCCTGACTCAGACAGAAAGTGACTACAGTATGACCCTCACTGATAAGAAATTTTAACTATAAAAAACTTTCCTAGCAGAAAATGGCTTCTGAGCGCAAGAAAGAGATAAAAAGGGGGATTTCTTATCAGTGAGGCTCACACTGTAGTCACTTCCTGTCTGAGTCAGGACTGAGTTAGCCACTTTCATACCTGATATTTAACTCTTTCAGGCAGAGAAAGAAAAAAAAGGAACACAGCATAGTTATTTGTGTGCTAGGCACTGTTCATACACAAGTCTATCTCATCATGTCATATGTCACTAGAGATGGCCCGATCGGTTCACATGCGAATGGTTTCAGGTGAACTTTCGGTTGCTCACATTCGCCAGCGAACGCAAACTTTTGCAGAAGTTCGATTCGCCCCCTTAGTACGCCATTAGGGTCAACGTTGACCGTCTACATCACAGTCAGCAGGCACATTGTAGCCAATTAGGCTACACTCTCCTTGAGCCACTCCCCCCCTTATATAAGGCAGGCAGCCCCGGGTTTTACACTCACTCGTGTGCCTGCATTACTTAGTGAAGGGACAGCTGCTGGCAGACTCTCATAGGGAAAGATTAGTTAGGCTTATGTAGGCTTGTTAGCTTGCTCCTGGCTGATTGTTATTGCTAAAATAGCACCCCTCAGCAGCTCTTTTGAGAGCTAATGTTCTCCTGATGTGTTTTTTTTTTGTGTTGCCCACTGACACTGACATTATACAGCCCTATCTGTTGCAGCTGGACCTTGGTAATTGCTATTACTGTGCCAGCCAGGCCCTGCCTAACTATCTATACTGGGACACCTGCCTATGCCTACCTAACTACTGGGGCACCTACTTACCTATACGGGGACACCTACCTATGCCTACCTACCTACCTACCTATACTAGGGCACCTACCTATGCTTACCTACCTATACTGGGTCTCCTACCTATGCCTAGCTAACTGCTGGGGCACCTACCTATGCCTATCTACCTATACTAGGGCACCTACCTATGCCGATCTACCTATACTAGGGCACCTACCTATGCCTAGCTAACTACTGGGACACCTACCTATGCCTACCTACCTATACTGGGACTACTACCTATGCCTAGCTAACTACGGGGGCACCTACCTATGCCTAGTACCTACCTATACTAGGGCACCTACCTATGCCTACCTACATACAAGAAGATAATAAGGTCGATGCTTCATTGTGGACAGACCAAATTTGATCAACTGGACAGTCACTGTTGTTCTATCATTGAGCTACCACAGCCCGGCGACCATATGCGATTGAAAACCGCTATCGCCACGGTGCGCATCAGTCCAGCACGGCCGTCACTACGCAAACAGCTGTTTGCGGTGCGTTACACAGTGAGTTTGGTGTGTCAGTGTGAAGCAGTACTCTAATTACACTCCCTGATTGATGTATACACATGCAAGATGTTTTAAAGCACTTTAGTCCTGCAATTTAGCATTCAATGTGATTTCTGCCCTTAAAACGCTGCTTTGCGTCAAATCCAGATTTTTCCCCGGGACTTTTGGCGTCCATCCCACTCATCCATGCCCCCCCCCCATCCCGCCCCTCCAGGTGTTAGACCCCTTGAAACATCTTTTCCATCACTTTTGTGGCCAGCATAAGTGTTTCTAGTTTTAAAAGTTCGCATCCCCATTGAAGTCTAATGCAGTTCGCGCGAATCGAACCTTTTGTTCGATTCCCTAAAGGGTATCCTTTAAGCAAGAGCCTGTGTTCATTTCTATCCCAGTAGAAATACCACCTTCTGTTCTGCTCTCCAACCTGCAGCTAGTGTGTAGAGTGTAAGGCCCGGTTCACATTATGTGCTGTAACATGTACGAACAGAGGCGCCAAGCAGAGTAAAACAATGTTCTAAAAATGATAAAAAGAGGGAAGTCGAGGTGGACTTACCTCCCTCTGGTAGTGGACATATACTCAAATGCAGAGTAAAAAATATACAATTTATTCACAGCTCCATAAAATCGCAACGCGTTTCTCGGTCAACAATCCCGCTTCATCAGGCAGTACAATCCCGCTTCATCAGGCTGTCTGGATTCACCTGATCGGATCCGGACCGTATACTGTACAAACGGAACGGACATTCCGCATAGCAATGCAAAACGTATGCGGAACGGAGCCGGATCGGATCCGGACTCCGGACACTTTTCCAACATGCTCTATTTTTTGGGTCCGGATCATCCGGCCTACGCACCCGGACCGGAGCCTGACTGCACCATCCGTGCATAGAAACCAATGGGAAACGGAAAGCACAGAACACACTGGCTATAAAAACCTGACGTTCTACCCCACTTCCTATGCGTTTTCTAGCGGCCATTTTGGATGGGGACACATGGGCACAGCATTTCTGGAGTGGAGCAGCAGTGACTTTGTGCTGGAGCTCTTTGGCAGTATGTCGGACGTGGAGGTGAGGCCCTACACAGCGGAGGACCTGATTCTACAGGTGCACCTTCTGCTGACCTCCCAGACCCCAACAATATTCTATAGTTTGTTATCTCTTTTACCAAACGGATCCGGATCGCAGCCGTATTCATACCTGATGCAAACGAATCCGGATCCTGTCCGGTCATCCGGTCCGTTCTTTACAGAAACGCAAACTTTAAAGAACAAAGGCCTCTTGCACACTGCAAGCGATTCCGATTCAGATTCCGTTTTTTAATCAGTTTTTACATCCGATTCCGATTTGCAGTTTGCTCCCTGCACACTGCAAATCGGAATCTGAATCGGATGTAAAAACCGATTAAAAAGCGGAATCTGAATCGGAATCGCTTGCAGTGTGCAAGAGGCCTAATAGCTCACTTTCACCACAAACGGGTGCAAAGGTAGTTTGGGTTAAAATTAGGCAGCTTGAATACAAACAATTTCAAGCACAAAAGCCACATAGGCTCCCACTGACTTGCGGTAAAATCACGGTAAAATCGCAGCAAAATTATTGCAATCACGATTTCTTTTTTTTATTACCACTATTTTAATGCAAGTCAATGGGAGCGCCTCTCACTCACATCGAGTTGTTGCGCAGGCAAGGACCCAAGAGTTTCAAAATGCTCATAAACTCCAGCAATGAACATCATACTTTGCAGTGGATGTAAACGGGTGGTTTGCCCATCAATGATGTGCCTTTCTTATAACTACTTGTTGGTCATTTTGTTATTCTATCTGTGTACATGTTAAAAAAAGGTGCCATGGTAATTTGGGCACCAGGGACAGTGGGCCGAACTGTTCGCCTGCGAACGGTTCCATGCGAACTTCCGTGGTTCGCGTTCACGTCCCGCAGGCGAACCTTTGCGGAAGTTTGGTTCGCCCCATAATGCACATGGAGGGTCAACTTTGACCCTCTACATCACAGTCAGCAGGCCCAGTGTAGCCAATTAGGCTACACTAGCCCCTGGAGCCCCACCCCCCTTATATAAGGCAGGCAGCGGCGGCCATTACGGTCACTCGTGTGCCTGCATTAGTGAGAGTAGGGCGAGCTGCTGCAGACTCTCTCCCATAGGGAAAGATTAGTTAGGCTTAGCTTGTTCCTGGCTGCATACCTGTTCTGTGAACCCACCACTGCATACCTGTACTGTGAACCCACCACTGCATACCTGTTCAGTGAACCCAACACTGCATACCTGTTCTGTGAACCCACCACTGCATACCTGTTCAGTGAACCCACCACTGCATACCTGTTCAGTGAACCCACCACTGCATACCTGTTCAGTGAACCCACCACTGCATACCTGTTCAGTGAACCCGCCACTGCATACCTGTTCTGTTCAGTGAACCTGCCACTGCATACCTGTTCTGTGAACCCGCCACTGTATACCTGTACTGTTCAGTGAACCTGCCACTGCATACCTGTTCTGTTCAATGAACCTGCCACTGCATACCTGTTCTGTGAACCCGCCACTGTATACCTGTACTGTTCAGTGAACCTGCCACTGCATACCTGTTCTGTGAACCCTTAAAACGCTGCTTTGCGTCACATCCAGATTTTTCCCGGGGACTTTTGGCGAGTATCCCACTCCGCCATGCCCCCCTCCAGGTGTTAGACCCCTTGAAACATCTTTTCCATCACTTTTGTGGCCAGCATAATTTTTTTTTTTCAAAGTTCGCATCCCCATTGAAGTCTATTGCGGTTCGCGAACTTTAACGCAAACCGTACCTTCCGCGGAACCTAAAATCGGAGGTTCAGCCCAACTCTACTGCTAGTAAAATATTGGTAAAATTACCAAAATTATTACTATTGGTCACTGAGTGCCACTAAAGCAGCAGCATTAATAATTTTGGTCTATGCCTGCTGATGCCAGGGTCACACTGTAGTCACTTCCTGTCTGAGTCAGGACTGAGTCAGCCACTTACTTACCTGATATTTAACTCTTTCAGACAGAGAAAGAAAAAAAAAGGAACACCGCCTAGTTATTTGTGTCCTAGGCACTGTACATACACATGTCTATCATGTCACATGTCACCTCGGGTATCCTTTGTCTATTTGCTTGAGAAACAAAATAGGTATGTAGGGTTGGGAGGGGGGCCCAAGATGGTTACCCTGCCTAGGGCCCCATTTGGCCTTAAACCGGCTCTGGTAGCACCTAGTGTATATTTAAACACTGTGCTTGGGGCCAAGCACAAAGTTACGTTTGATATTCCGTTTTACTAGTCATTTTGATTGTATTATAAACTTCGGCCTGTAGGTGTCTCTGTTGAGGTGTACCAGGAGAATGAATGCATCCATTTATCCATACATACTTTTGTATTGGTATTGTGCCAATTGTTTTTATTAATGTATAGAAATTTTTATTGCATTTCTTAGTGCAACTTTTAATGAAACCTTTTATTGTAAGTTTAACAATATAAATGTGATGTTTTTGGTTAAACAAAAAGCATGTCATAATGGTAATCTGTTATTTATTCCACTGCAAGATATAAAAGTTACACAATCACACGTGATCACAGACTGAAATCGTGTAATACCTGATTAATTTTGTTTAAATAAAATTTTAAAATCGATCTTCACTATGTGAAGTTTTTATTTTTCTTGCACAGAGCTCCCAGCTGAGTGGAGAGAGGCAATCAGCTGTTCCTGCACACAGTCGGTGGTGGAGATGAGAGTGGTGTGTCTGACCCTGGCCAGCAGCTTGATCGAGGAGGATGAACTAGTGGTTTGGTGACCCCAGATCCTATGCGCTTGTTCAGTCCCCAAATCCTGGTAAGTGCATTTGAGGTATTTTGGTGACTGAGTGCTGAAGATTTGTGTAATACTACAGAGGGTAGGAACACACTAGGCACAATTGCATATGCAAACTCATGTGATTCTGCCTAGTGTGTGCCTACCAGAAGCTTCTGGTGTTTTTACTGGAGTCTGTGGGAGCTGTATGGATGGATTTGTTTTTATTTTTTATGAACTAAGGCTAGGTTTCCATTTGTGGGAATTTAGGCCGATTATTCGGCAGCCTATAGAACTCTATGCAGAGCATCAGAATTTGTGGCCAGGGAAAAATCTGGGGCCTTGCAGCATAATTCTCCTCGTTACTGTCCGAATCCCATAGCCGTGCATTAGAGGGATTCGGAGGGTTAGAGGGATTCGGCTGCAAGACACAAGCAGCTGTGCCGACATCGCATCTCGCAAGATACAAGTAGAAATGGAGCTTTAGTTTTACAGTATATTCTGTAAGGCATTGAGCATTACCTTACTTTTCCACCAGAGGGCATGCTTGCTAAACATTACTATTTTATCTATCAAACATACACATTTGTAATAATGAACTATTGTATTATCTGAAACAAAATCTACCGTAGATCAATCAATTTTATGTTTGCAAATGAGTTTAAAATTCTATGGTAATGTCATGGTTGAGTGCAGAGTATGAGGATATATTTCAATACCATCTTTGCTGCGTACATTCCAATTCATTCTCTGTCATTTAGGGCTGTTTTCCACTAAGAAACTTTGGGATCGCTTTTCTTTTATTTTCCAATGCCGCTTGACCGCTGGGTGTACAGCATGACAGTGATGCATTTACCATTTCCATTGTGAGGAAAAAACAGCGGAAAAATATTTTGATTTGCCAATCTGCTGAAAAAATGGCATGTTGTTGCAATTGCTATGCAATTTTCCTTTGTTCCTATACTTTGTATAGGAGACCAATCGCATGAAAAATACAGCAGGCATGATGATTCGGATCAGGAAGAAATGTGTCGCAAATGTAACAGATCAATGTTATCATGTTGAAAGGCCAGAGCATTTTGCAACTGATGGAAACAATACATCAGAGTATCCCTAAGATTCTGTATGAAGTCACAGGAGCTTGTGTCCTCTCTAGGTATCCCAGGCATCTGTAATTGTAGTGCCTTCCTCACTAGGGAAAAGGTATGACATCATTACATAACTGCCCTGGTTCATTTTCCTGACAGTCAGCATGACTAGTAAGATAATCTCTGTAGATCTGCATTGTCCAATCTATGCTGGTAATAGTTTTTGGCCTCCAGAGCTTTCTGAGAGCTTTTTAAAAAACGCTCCCATTGACTTACATTAAGTTTACGGTAAAATCATGCAATCTTATCGCGATTGCGATTTTAGTGCAAGTCAATGGGAACGTTTTTTAGAAAGCTCTCAGGGCTGGTTCACACGTGGCGATTTTTCAGCGCTTTGCTGATTGCCGGCGATCAGCAAAGCACTGCTACTAATGTATCCCTATGGATACATTCACACTGCAGAGTTTGCGATATCATTTAATCGCAAACGTGCTGAATGCAGCATTTCAGGAGCGATTGAGATGTGATTCTAGTTCTATGGAATGGGAATTACAAGAACAAATCGCGCTGAATCACAAGATTTTCACCGCAGATCGCAATTGCGGACCTGAACGTGGTTGTGGGTATGAACTAGCCCTCAGAAAGCTCTGGAGGCCAAAAAGCGCTCAGAAAGCGCTCAGAAAGCGCTTAGGGCTTGTTCACACTGCAAGCATTTTTGGCTTTTTTTTTCCCCGCGTGCAGTTTTTAAAAATGCCCTACAATCGCGAGGACAATGAATGTCTATGAGAAGGTTCATATCAGCGCGGGTCGTGTGCTGTCCATTCAGTAAAGCGGTGCATGGACCATTTTTGAGGTGATTCCGCCTCAATGGAAGGTATAGGAGAAACGTAAATCGTTTACAAAATCGATTTGTGTAGCGATTGCGTACACGTTTTAAAGTCTAAACATAGATGGTAGCAGAAGAACAAGAGGTCATTGATAACATCCTGAAAATATACAGTGTGCAGAAGGATCCTAAAGCAGTATCATAAAAAATTACAAATCAGGGCAATATGTAATCAATAATGTGTTCATTCTTTGCAAGCAGAATATTGTGCTTTGATTCAGTAGATTGTCTTGGAATGAATCCCTCATTTTGACTGCCTCAATAAATCTAACCAAATGGGCCTAGTACATAACGAGCATTCAATTAAATGTGCTATTTTCATACATAAACGTGCAAGCATTTCTCTTTAGGATCAGAACAATACAAGCAGACAGATATCTGATTATACACCTTTAATGAACATGTCCTTATACAATACAAAAGTATGTACTGAAGAGGGCAAGAACACATTATGCTGTATATGAATGTTACCATGACATCAATGTATGAGAAAACTAAGTAACTATTCTTCTTCATACAGAAAACTCATGGTCAACAAGTCTAAACTGGTTAGTGTAAATTTATAAAAAGGGCGTAAACAGGGTGGAAGTGATGGTGTAAAGCCTTGTATGAGGAGTATCATACAAGGCTTTACACTAGCCTTGGTTTATTATATCATAGGATTATCATACAAGGCTTTACACCAGACCTGATCCCTGAAACTAGGAGCACACTAGGCAGAAATGCTAGAGTTTTTGCCACTAATAAAATTCTATGGACCACATGTAAAAACACATATATGTGCTTTTTACATTGTTAATTTTTGAAAATGCACTTGCTGCATGTTTTTTTTTTCCAAAAATGTATGTAAAACACACATAATGTATCTCAGAGAAATGCATTTTTACGTCCGTGTTTGTTTGTTTTTAAATATGATACCATATTTTTCTTAATTGATTAGGGAAAATAATAAAAATGCAAATGTGCACTAAAAACGCATGAAAAATGCAAATGCCAAATGCGGCATCCTGTGCCCAAATCTCCTGGTAGGTGTGCACCTCCTTACCCTTAAAAAAATGTGTGGGAGCTACAGTATGAGTGCTGAGATATCAAGCCTTTAAAGAGAGTCTGAAGCCTAAAAAATTACCTCTTTTTAATTGCCACGTCAATCTCCGCGGATCTCTGCCTCCTCACGCCCCCTCAGTCTTCTTTCACTGAGAGGGGCGGGGAGAGACGGAGATTCCCCGGGCAGCAAAATCCACGATGTGGAAAGTCATGGAATTTTGCCCGACATTTTGGGGGATAACACCTTATTCTGCCGCGGGGATGCGGCGTATCAGCTATGGCTTTATTGCTAAACAGGACTGGCTATTAACCATTTCGGCCCACGGGGATTTTTCACCTTATGCAACAGAGCAATTTTCACCTCCCATTCATTCGCTAATAACTTTATCACTAATTATCACAATGAATTGATCTATATCTTTTTTCCACCACCAATTAGGCTTTCTTTGGGGGGTACATTTTGCTAAGAATTATTTTTTTCTAAATGCATTTTAACAGGAATATTAAGAAATAAAATTGAAAAAATTCATTATTTCTCATTTTTCGGCCATTATAGCTTTACAATAATACATGCTACCATAATTAAAACCTATGTATTTTATTTGTCCATTTGTCCTGGTTATTACACCATTTAAATTTTGTCCCTCTCACAATGTATGGCGCCAATATTTTATTTGAAAGTAAAGGTGCATTTTATCAGTTTTGCGTCCATCACTATTCACAAGCTTAGAATTTTAAAAATGTTCATAATATACCCTCTTCACATGCATATCTAAGAACTTCAGACCCTTAGGTAACTATTTATGTTTTTTCTTTTTTAATTGTAATTTTTTTTTTTTTTAATTTGTCATTTTTTTTCCATTCATTTTTATTTGTGTAATTTTTGGTGTGAGAAATAAACAGTTAATTTTAAATGTAATAATGTGTGTTGTATAAAAAAAATGTATGTAGATATAGTTTTACTATTTGGCCACAAGACGGCCACAGTGAGATTTTTTTTGTGTGTTTCTCACTTCCAGGAAGCAAGTAGAGGACGGGAAACTTTTTTTTTTTTCCAGAAAGACCGCAACCTCTGATAAGAGGCCGACAGTTTTTCTGCTGGGGATTCAGATCAATGAACGGGAACCATGTTCCCATTCATTGATCTCTGGGCTACTGGGGGCGGCATGGGCGCACGTGCGCAATCACGCACCGAAGCACGCAGCAGCACAGCACCCGCCTGAACGTGAGGCTCACGTCCAGGCAGCATAAATGGTTAATAAGAAGTTTTTTTTAAGCTTCAGGCTCTCTTTAATATCAGTAGCATAATATAGTTCTTATACCTGCTTATATAATGCTTATTGCCTGTATTGTGTTTTCTATTATCATGGTCTGTAACCTTATTTATTGAAAAGTACTGGGTAATATGTTAGGGCTATATAAATCCAAATAATAATAATAATGTAGACAGGAGGATCAGACACAGCATAGGCACAACAACTTAGTAAAGAGCAGAGAAAAAGTAGCAGCAGCACAGGATCAGACCCTGCACTGACAAAGCAGCTTAGTGGAGAGCAGAGGAATATCAAAAATGAACAGTGTGAAAAGCCGTCTGTTTCATACTGAAAATTGTGGCAACATTTTGGCACAGTTGCATTTGCAATTCTTGTTCAAGAAACAAGCATTGCTCCCCGAATGAGAATTACAAAGTTGTAGCAAAATAGCAGGAAGAAGAGTAAAACAGAATTAATTGTTTTTCCACCATCTCTGTCCACCTTCCTAAAATAACAATAATTGGTAATAACATTCTCATAACTTCAGTTCCCAAAGCACAGTGCTTAGGGGTGATATATGACTCCTCTCTCTATTTTATTCCTCACATTCACTCCCTAACCATCTCCTGTCATCTCCAACTCAAAAACATATCTCGCACCTGACCTTTTCTCACTCAAAACACAACTAAAATGTTAATACATGCTTTTATAATATCTCATCTGGACTATGGTAATGCTCCAATCTGTACTGAACTCGGCTGCTTGTCTCATCCATCTTTCTTCTCGTTCTTCCTCTGCTGCCACTCTCTGTCAAGCTTTTAATTGGCTACCAATTACCCAGAGGATCCAGTTCAAACCCTTAACCCTAATTTACAAAGCTATCCACAATCTCGCTCCCCTGTACATCTCCTCACTAATTTCCAGATACCATCCCAATCGCAATCTCAGATCTGCACATGACCTTTCTTTGTCCTCTTCTAGAATTACCTCCTCGCATTCATGTATTAAGATTTCACATATGCTTCACCCCTCCTCTGGAATACCCTTCCACAACACATCTGTCACTCTCCAACCTTTGTTACCTTTGAAACGCTTTCTCAAAACTCACTTTTTCTGACTAGCATACGCTCTACCGTAGGCCAATTCCAGTTTGTCCCTCGTCCTAAGGCCAAGTTGCACTCTTACTAGATATCCTAAAAAACACGGCCTCTGTATGCTTGGAAGCAGGGGCGCCTTAACCTACTGACCACCCAGGCAGCGGCTTGGAGCGGACTTTGATGGGGAAGGCGCAATAAATTACTGTCAGTCCAAGGGGAAATAAAAATTCCTGTCCTGAAAGACCGTTGTAAGGGACTGGAGAGAAATAGATTTCCTTCTGTTTTAAGAAGGCAAATTACACCAAGCTTTGCTTTTTTAGTAAGAGGGCATTTTGGTAACTTTTATCTCCCTATACATTCCTAGTAGCTTGGGTCACCCTGCGCTGCTTGGATACTCTGCTCTTTTCACAAATAGCATTCTGCTAAGTCAGGGATAAAGAATCATTCAGAGTTCAGATTTATAGATACTCCCTAAGAAGAAGGTGTCTGGTTTATAACTGTTCTCTGCCCCCACCTTTCTGAGCCTGAGTGACTGACTGCCGTTTAAGGGTATGTAGAGAAAGTTTTCTACTCTCTGTTTTAAGAAGGCAATTACACCTAGCTTTGCTTTTTTAGTAGGAGGGCTTTTTGGTTCCTTTTATCCCCCTATACATTCCTAGTAGTTTGGGTCACCCTGAGCTGCCTGGTTACTCTGTTCTACTCTCACAAGTGTTTTTAGGAATGCATCTAATAAGGATTCATAGAAAGATTGGAGACAGTCCCTCACTATTCAGTGTACAGAGGTGACAGCGCCCTACCCCCAAATGTTACTGAGTCTGCAGAGTGAGCAAGACAAACAAACAAACAGTAAACTCTGCAGACAGCCTGTGTGCTCTGCTAGAATGTCCTGCATGTCTAGATGTCAGGACTCTCTCCAGCCATGACTAGCTATGGAGCGGTAGGATCATCTGATGCTCTCTCCCTCTGACTGGGACACACAGCTTGCACTTCTCCCTGAGTTCCCAAGGACAGTGTTTGAAGTGTGTAATGGACACAGTGGGGGTTGCAGGTTTTGTCTTTCATTGTGAGAGAGTGAATAGGAGGGCAGCATCTAAAGCTCAAACAATGATAATGGACATGTAAGCAATGTGTTTAATTACATCCATCACTACTTATAATTGAAGATGGCATAATAATGTATTTCCATTAATGCTGTCTGTTTGCCCTCTCTCTAATGCTATGTACCCACCTCACGATTTTTCCAACGATTTTCCCGATGTCCATTCATTTTTTTTTTTGAGCGACAAGTAGTCATTTACACGATGTCGTGACATCCCTTAGCGTTGTGTGGTGAAAAGTGACCGTCACTGAGGACCGGATCTTTAAGATCCTTGACGACACCCCGTAAAGTACTGCGGTCGCTTGACTTCTCGTTCGCGCCCGTTCTGTAATGTCACGTGACATCTCGCATACCTGCTGGCAGGAAGATGAATCGCTGGACGCTTGTCATGAGGGGACATCTCGCTGGATCCATCTTCCTGTGTTGTTGCAGTCACTGTGGTGAGTGTGGAGCTTAACTTTGCTCGCCCTCACCCTCTGCTCATGCTCCCTCTCCCACTGTCTCTCTGACCAAACAACTGCTACTTGGGGAACAATGTGCACAACTATGTACACTAGTCTGAGCACTCTT
Organism: Hyperolius riggenbachi; assembly: GCF_040937935.1. Taxonomy (NCBI): domain Eukaryota; kingdom Metazoa; phylum Chordata; class Amphibia; order Anura; family Hyperoliidae; genus Hyperolius; species Hyperolius riggenbachi. Next base: position 151,937,374 of record NC_090655.1, read on the forward strand.
CAGAGGAGCCAGTAGCATTTGGAACTATTATTGTGTATTTATGTAGCACTGACATCTTCAGCACTTTACAGAGTACATAGTCATGTCACTGACTGCTCACTGGAGCTTACAATTTAATCCCTACTATAGTCAAACTGTAATGTCCTACCATATTATTATTATGTATTCATATAGCACTGACATTCTGCAGCACTTTACAGAGTACATAGTCATGTCACTGACTGTCCTCAGAGTAGCTCACAATCTAATCCAACCATAGTCATAGTCTAATGTCCTACCATATTATTATTATGTATTTATATAGCATTGACATCTTCTGCAGCACATTACAGAGTACATAGTCATGTCACTGACTGTCCTCAGAGTAGCTCACAATCTAACCCTACCGTAGTTATAGAATAATGTCCTACCATATTATTATTATGTATTTATATAGCACTGACATCTCCTGCAGCACTTTACAGAGTCATGTCACTGACTGTCCTCAGAGGAGCTCACAATCTAATCCCTACCACAGTTATAGTCTAATATTTTCAATATAGGATTGTTTTGGGGTAAACCAGTTGACTTATTAGTATGTTTTTTAGGATGCAGGAAATGTCTGAAGTGTCTGAAGACAGAAACTCCATGCAGATTTTGCCCTGGCCAATGTTCAAGCCTAGGACTCAGCACTAAAATGCAGTAGTGCTACCCACTGAGCCTCTATTCTACTCATAGATATCTGCTCATCCATGTCATCAATTCTGACCCTCTACTACCCTTCCTCCCTCCATTCTACTTCTCTTCTCTTGTATCACTTACACTACAAACACACTGTGCTTATCTCCAGAATGGATTATGAATCGAACCATTAGGCCCAGTGCACACCAAAACCGCTAGCAGATCCTCAAAACGCTAGCGGTTTTTGGAGCAGATTTCAGAGCGATTCTAGGCATGTTTAGAGACATTTTCTAAACATGCTGAGCATTTATGTGAAGCAGATTACAAATCTTGTTACAGTAAAAGCTGTTACTGAACAGCTTCTGTAGCAAAAACGCCTGGAAAACTGCTCTGATCTAGCGTTTTTTCAGAGCGGTTAGCATTTTTCCTATACTTTACATTGAGGCAGAATCGCTTCTGCAAACAGCAAATGTGCAGCAGGAGGCACGTTTGCGGTTTGCTAAAAACCTCAAACCGCTGGTGTGCATCATCCCATTGAAATACATTAGCCAAGCGTTTTCACAGACAGATGCGGTTGGCGGATCGCTGCTAAAACCGCTCGGTGTACACTGTGCCTTAAACCACCTTACCATATCAGCCCTTCAATGTCATGATATACCCACTCCAGTCCTACCCTAACAGGTGGTAACATATCTGCATATCTCATAATGTTTGTGAAAAATTATTCTGAAAGGAAGAATGTCTTGCTTGATAATCCAATCTTGCAATGTGACTGACATTGGAACTTGTAGTGTGGGTGTTGTATTTATTTGAGGTGCATACTGGCAGCATGTGCTGTATGGCATACAATGCTGATCATCCACAAGGTAAACTTAGGCAGCTGCCTAGGGTCTAGAGAGAGTTTAGGGGCCTGGTGGTTGCTAGCCCCCACCAAATCTAACTAAATGAGCCAGGTGACCATCAGTGCCATCAGTGGAGGGCAAAGTGTTATCTTGCCCAGGGCCCCGTTTCATAGTTATCCTTCTCTGATGGCTTATATCATGTGTGAAGTGTTCTATAATGTATATGATTTTTGTTTTATTTTTATGGGGGGGGGGGGGGGCGCCACAGGATTTCTTGCCTGGAGTGACAAGAAGGCTAGAGGCGCCCCTGCTTGGAAGGGCAGGGCACTTTTATAAATCAATAATAAAAAAAAATAACTAAGGAAATAAAAAAAACCTCTAGCTCTGCCAGCCGGTAGTAAACATGATTTCTCCCATGCTGCGGAACTTTTCCTATACCACAAAGATAGGGTAAGGATTTTTCCCCCTTTTGGTTATTTCTTCTTTTCCTCAGAACACACACGCTTTTCCCATGTTTGTTTAAAAAAACAACAACAAAAAACTCCTTACAGATCCTCTTAGTTTCTGTTTTACAATATTGTCAGATGAGGCTCACACCAAAGCGATGGAGCGTGTAGGAGCAGAGGATGAAAATAGGTCCCATTTGCCTGCCAGATCTTGGAGAGTTGTATACCCCCCTGCTTCACACTATGCATGGGAATGGGGGCATCCTTTCTGTCTACCTATACTGGGGGAACTATCTGGCTACCTATATTGTGGATGTGGGGGGTAATGTTTGAATATCTGGCTACCTTGGGGAGGGCACTCTCTGGTTACTTATACTAGGGGGCCTCTCTGGCTATCTGTATTGGGGGTGAGCACCCTCTGGCTACTCATAATGAGGGGGCACTCTCTGGCTATCTACTGTATACTGGGGATGAGGGGCTCTATGGCTACCTACACTGATAGTCTGATTGTTTTAGTATTTCTATAAGTAAAGCAGTAAACAATGTACATTTAAAAAATAATCAGACTGCCAGGGAGGTTAACTGCTTTGAAAAAATGTATAGGCAGGTAATATCCGGACACTTGCATAATGCATGCTTGTTTAAGTTCCTTGACTTAGGCTAGGTAAACAAATAGAAAAAAATAAAATTTTCTGGACAAGAATCCAGCAGACAAACAGACTTGAACAACAGTGGCGTACAGGGCCGGATTTGTACTTTCCAGTGCCCTAGGCCTGCTGTCATCTACCCCCCCCCCCCCCCCCCCCGCCACCACTACCAAAAAACATTCTGACCAACACTGACTATCGATCATTGGTTTGAATGGGCTCATTTCAGTTGTGCTGCTCTGCCTCCCATTCAGCCAAGAATCAGAGGATGCGCTGTCTGCTCAATAATTCCTGCAATTTGTGCTCCTGCCCGAAAGTGCACAGCAGCCAATAGTGTTCTGGGAATGCATACTTGAGAAATGACGCTGATATATGTACTTGTCAAGAATGCATAACACTATACTGGCGTTGATTGCTGTGCACATCTGGGCAGGAGCAGAAAACTTGCGCAAGTCGCAAGTGGCCAGAGCATGCGCTGCTTCTTTGTCCTCTGTGCGACTGGCTGCAGTCATAGCCACATACAGGTGACAGGGAGCGCGAGTGGCCAGAGCATGCGCTGCTTCTTTGTCCTCTGTGAGACTGGCTGCAGTCAGAGCCACAAACAGGTGACAGGGAGCGTGAGTGGCCAGAGCATGCGCTGCTTCTTTGTCCTCTGTGCGACTGGCTGCAGTCATAGCCACAAACAGGTAACAGGGAGCGTGAGTGGCCAGAGCATGCGCTGCTTCTTTGTCCTCTGTGCGACTGGCTGCAGTCAGAGCCACAAACAGGTGACAGGGAGCGTGAGTGGCCAGAGCATGCGCTGCTTCTTTGTCCTCTGTGCGACTGGCTGCAGTCATAGCCACAAACAGGTGACAGGACAGCTCAATGGAGAGAAACAAAGAACAGGTAAGTAGCAAACATCCTGTCAATACCCACTTTGGATGTTTGGTTGTATTTAGAGCGGACCTGAACTCAGAACTTCCTCTCTGCTTCAAAAGATACACAATAACATAATAACCTTTAAAAAAACATTTCTTTGTTACAGCTGATACAAATCCTGCAATCAATCGGCAGTGTCTACTTCCTGTTTTCATGGAAGCAGACATATTGTTAACATCCTGTGCTTTCAAATTAGCTTAGATGTTGTGGCAGTCAGGGGACACAGGAGAGATCAAATTACAACGTCAGATTAGACACAGATAAGGGGGAATTACACAGGCTCTCTAAAAAAATGCAAGGTAGATTTTTCTATGTTTTCCTTCTGTCCTGTGCAAGAGTTCAGCTCCACTTTAAAGCATCTGAATGATATTTATTTATATTTGAAAAATCTATGTATCTCTTTTGAATGTTGAAAGTACATATGGTGGTGTGCTCTAACATATTGACAGTATACAGGAACAAAGTCTTAAGAAGGCTTATTCACAGAAAGATTACTTTTTTCTTTTAAGCCAATAAATGGTATCATCCTCATTCAAAACTCTCTGCTTTCGCTGTGGCTAAAATGGTACAATGCTTTACTGCTACAGGAAAGGAGAAGGATGCCAAACTATACAGACTAGCATAGAGGTAGTAACAGCTCAGGTGACAGTGACAGTTTAGCAATGAAAGTAAAGCAAACAGCATTTTTATTCCTCTCATAGATGGTAGGAACAGAAAATGAGTCAGGAAAGAGTTAACTGAGACCACTGCTGGCTAGGAAGAAAAAAAAACCCTAAAGCCATAAATTTAAGTAGACTAGAGATAAGAAAGTGTAATTAACAGCTGCTGGGGTCAGTGGCAAAACTGTAAAGGAGAAAGTGAAGAAATTAGCAGGGTTCACTGATGTCTTTGAATGCCTGCATTAAAACTCAGCGGAACTTAGTTCTATCTGCTTTGTAATGTAAATCCCTGGTATTTCTCACATCAACTTGTATGATCATGATAAGAGGAATTGATCATCAGATGAGGTGACAGCAGATGTTGATTGAGAGAGAGAGACTTGCTGGAATTGGGGAACTCTGGAATTCAGCTATTAGTGCAGAGCAGGGCGCTGGCTGGCTGCGCTGCGGGACCAGAAGAGGTGATTAATTTTGACATATGACCTCTTCTCTCTCCAAGTCATGCCGCCCTTCTTATCTTATCTGATTTTATCGCCCTAGGCCGTAGCCTTTGTGGCCTTTCCAGAAATCCGGCCCTGGTGGCGTAGCAATAGGGGGTGCAGAGGTTGCAACCGTACCGGGGCCTTTGGGCCAGAGAGGCCCCGAGGGGACCTCCATCAACCAAAGTATTAGCTTTGTCTTGGTACTGGGCTGGTATTTTCACTTCTATAGATGTTTTACCTAGTAGTAATCATTAACAAACTTTTCCCCATCCCCTTCTTGCACATCTGACACTGTGGTTGTCCTTGGCAGGTTTTGGTGCACCGTATCAATTATGTGTAAAGTGCTTGGGGGCCCAATGTAAAACTTCCACTGGGGCCCGCTGATGAACAAATACAATGTTAATAGGATCCAGTCACATGTTTGTTTGAAACATATCCATTGGTCAGTCAGTGCCTCTGTTTGTATCCTGATTCTTGCCTTTAAAAACTCTTTGGGTTTTCATTTATCTCTGAATATTTTTCCACATCTCAGACAGACAAAAGGTAATTCCTCATGGAAATGTAAAAACTATACAGATGTTCCAAAAGTTAATTACTATATTCAAAACAAAACTGAATAAAGAATTACAGTTTGACTAATCTTTATTTACTTATTTTTAAACTATTTGTGGTGATTTTATAGTATGTAATTTTGTATATTTTTTCTTCTGATTAGCAAATTAAGAATACATGAGAACCCATCTGTAAATGCTATATTCACATACCATCAATGCCGTGGGGGATGAAGCTGTAGACTTGATGTTATTTATGATCAGTCTGTTTCAATCCACCATAAGCTTATACACTTGAAAATTCTGTAGGAATAATGCTGAAGACTATGATGTCACATCCAATTCCATCACTATAAGGAGAATAGGATTAAACCACCCTTAAGCTGATTTGGCGAGAGTGTTATTTGATTAAACATAAAATCAATTTCAATAAATGGTTTGGACCAACAGTCCACATGTTTAGAGAGTGCAAATAGCAAGGTCATCTCAAGTTCAGAGATTGGCAAGTGACATTAAATCTACCCTACAGTGATTACTCTCTTATAGGTTGCTGACTGAAACTGAACTGAAACTATCCAAAATAAACTGAAAGCATCATAATCTCCTCACAATCCCATAACCGTAAACAACTTTTTATACCTCCCCCAATCTCCCCCCCCCCCCCCACACACACACACCACCTTATGCTTATCAGCTAAAGATTTTGCATCATACTTTTTTAGCAAAATTGATACAATACAGAATAGTTTCAAAATGCAAACCCTTTCACTAGTTCAACAATCTACCCCATCATCCTCACCTCTGCCTGGTTGCTCACCCACCAAATACTACCCCCTTCTACCTTGCCAGTCACTCACTCTGACATCACCCTCTGTAACTGCTTACACTGCTTTAACTGAACAGTGTCTTTCTTCATTAATCTCTAAAGCTTCTTACACTAACTGTTTTCTGGACCCTATTCCCTCTTATCTTATCCCCCAACTCTCCAAGCACTCCAGTGGCGGACATACGGCCGTGCAGGCCGTGCCGCCGCACGAGGGCCCCTGAAGTTCCGTTGCTTCAGGGGCCCATTAAGTATTTTTTTTATATATATTTTTTTATTTTTTTTTAGTTTCCCTGGGGGGCTCCGACTCCTATCCTCCCTCCCTCCCTCACCTCGGGTGCCCCCCTCCCGGTATGCGTGACGGGAAAGCGGCAAATAGAGGATGTCTCCGGGGCTCCAGGCAGGCGCTAGAGGCTCAGCCGCTGCTTGGTCTCCGATGTCTCCAACTCTATATATGGCTCGCTACTTAACCAGGAAGTAGCAAGCAGTATACAGAGTTGGAGACATATTGGAGACCAAGCGGCTGAGCCTCTAGTGCCTGCCTAGAGCCCCGCAGACTTCCTGTATTTGCCTCTCTCCCACCGTGCATATCGGGAGGGGGGCCCCCCGAGGTGAGGAAGGGGGGAGGATAGGAGTCGGACCCCCCACCCGGATAGCTAAGGGCTACCTGCCTACCTACCCACCCGGCTACCTACCCACCCACCAGGCTTCCTACCTACCTAGTCACCCGGCTACCTAACCACCCACCAGGCTTCCTACCTACCTACCTACCTACCCACCCGGCTACCTAACCACCTACCCACCCGGCTACCTACCCACCCACCAGGCTTCCTACCTAACCACCCACCCGACTACCTAACCACCCACCCGGCTACCTACCCACCCACCCGGCTACCTACCTACCTACCCACCCTTCTACCTAACCACCTACCCACCCGGCTACCTACCTACCCACCCACCAGGCTTCCTACCTACCTACCCACCAGGCTTCCTACCTACCTACCCACCGGGCTACCTACCCACCCACCAGGCTTCCTACCTACCCACCTGGCTACCTACCCACCCACCAGGCTTCCAACCTACCTACCCACCCGGCTACCTAACCACCTACCCACCTGGCTACCTACCCACCCACCAGGCTTCCTACCTACCCACCCGGCTACCTACCCACCCACCAGGCTTCCTACCTAACCACCCACCTGACTACCTACCCACCCACCAGGCTACCTACCCACCCGGCTACCTACCTACCTACCTACCCACACGGCTACCTAACCACCTACCCACCCGGCTACCTACCCACCCACCAGGCTTCCTACCTACCTACCCACCCGGCTACCTACCCACCCACCAGGCTTCCTACCTACCTACCCACCTGGCTACCTAACCACCTACCCACCCGGCTACCTATCCACCCACCAGGCTTCGTACCTACCTACCCATCCGGCTACCTACCCACCCACCAGGCTTCCTACCTACCTACCCACCCGGCTACCTAACCACCTACCCACCCGGCTACCTACCCACCCACCAGGCTTCCTACCTACCCACCCGGCTAAGGGCTTCCTACCCACCCACCCACCAGGCTACCTACCCACCCACCCACCCACCAGGCTACCTAAACTTAACCACCCACCCACCCACTCACCTACCCACCAGGCTACCTATCCACCCAACCACCCATGGGAGCTGCGCGCCGGATGGAGGCTGGGACAGGAAGTCTGCTGCTGCAGGTGAGTAAATGTTTTTGTTTTTTTATTTATATTAGCAGATGTATGTTCTGGGCAGGTCTGCCACATGATTGCATGTATTTTCTGCGCAAATCTGCCGACATGATTGCACGTATTTTCTGGGCATATCTGCCGACTTGATTGCACGTATTTTCTGGGCATATTTGCCGACTTGATTGCACGTATTTTCTGGGCATATCTGCCGACATGATTGCACGTATTTTCTGGGCATATCTGCCGACATGATTGCATGTATTTTCTGGGCATATCTGCCGACATGATTGCACGTATTTTCTGGGCACATCTGCCGACATGATTGCACGTATTTTGTGGGAATATCTGCCGACATGATTGCACGTATTTTCTGGGCATATCTGCCGACATGATTGCACGAATTTTCTGGGCATATCTGCGGACATGATGTGTATTTTCTTGAGAAAACCTGCACAATTATGTGAATTTTCTGGGGAAAGGGTCACCAACACTTGGGCCCACTGTCTTTGCGTTGCACTTTTCAAGGGAACCTGAGGTGAGAATAATCTTGAGGCAGCCTGCCATATTTCTCTCCTTTGAAGCAATACCAGTTGCCTGGCTGTCGTGCTGGTCCTCTGCCTCTTATTCTTTCAACAATAGACCCTGAACAAGCATGCAGCAGGTCAGGGGTTTCTGACAATATTGTCAGAACTGAGAAGATTAGCTGCATGCTTGTTGCTGGTGTAATTCAGTTTATTACTTCAGCCAAATAGATCAGCAGAGCCGCCAGGCAACTAGTATTGTTTAAAAGGAAATAAACCCTCACCCCGGGTTCGCTTTAAGTTACAGTTAGCTCTGCCCTCATCCAATCATTGCCACGCCCATTTTTTTGCCGCAGGTTCTATCCACACCTATTTTTTGCCGCGGCGCGCTTCGTAGGGGCCCACAATTGCAATTTTGCACAGGGGCCCACTGCTGGCTGTGTCCGCCACTGAAGCACTCAGTCACTGGGTGTCAAGGGCCTAGCACATCCTTGAATTGGCTATAGCTAGAATATAAAGCGAACCCGAGAGGTGAGAATTATATGGAGGCTGCCATATTTATTTCCTTTTAAACATTACCAGTTGCCTGGCTGTCCTGCTGATCCTATAATACTTTTAGCCATAGACCCTGAACAAGCATATGAAGATCAGATGTTTCTGACAATATTGCCAGCACTGACAAGATTAGCTTCATGCTTGTTTCTGGTGTGATTCAGACACTACTGCAGCCAAACCGATCAGCTGAGCTGCCAGGCAACTGGCACTGTTTAAAAGGAAATAAATATGGCAGCCTTCATATCAATCTCTCCTTGGGTTCACTTTAAAGCTCACTGCTTCATCTGTTAACCCTTTTGTCTACTCCCCAGTGTCTTAACCCCACTAGCCTCTTGATTGCAAGCTTGCAAGGTCAGGCATCTCCCCCTTTTTGTTTCCTGTTCCTGTGCAAATTATCAAATTAACATACTGTATATCAGTATTGGTGGTGATATTCAAACTACAAATCAGTTGTATGTATTGGTACTTGCGTCACTGGTTGTCCTGATTGTACAGTATGTTGTTGCTCATGTCATGTATCTATGAACCGTATGAACTGTTCGCGTATATCTACAGTATGCTTTCCATTGTTGTATATTTTGCACGTTATACAGTGCTATGGAATATGTTGACGCTCTGTAAAAAAATAAAAATAAAGAGTGCATACAATCCTTAACCACTTCACCACTGAGGGGTTTTACCCCTTGAAAACCAGAGCAATTTTCACCTTTCAGCGCTCCTTCCATTAATTCGTCTATAACTTTATTATTACTTATCCCAATGAAATGAACTATATCTTGTTTTTTTCGCCACCAATTAGGCTTTCTTTAGGTGGGACATTATGCCAAGAATTATTTTATTCTAAATGTGTTTTAATGGGAAAATAGGAAAAAATGTGGGAAAAAAATATTACTTTTCAGTTTTCGGCCATTATAGTTTTTAAATAAAGCATGCCACTGTAATTAAAACCCATGAAATGTATGTAACCATTTGTCCTGGTTATAAAACCATTTAAATTATGTCCCTATCACAATGTTTGGCGACAATATTTTATTTGGAAATAAAGGTGCATTTTTTTCAGTTTTGCATCCATCCCTAATTACAAGCCCATAGTTTATAAAGTAACAGTGTTATACCCTCTTGACATAAATATTTAAAAAGTTCAGTCCCTAAGGTAACTATTTATGTGTTTTTTTTATTGTATTTTTTTTTTTTAATTACAAAAAAAAAATAAAAAAATTGGGGAGTGTGGGAGGTAATGAGTTAATTTATTGTGTAAATGTAATGTTGGTTTATGTAAAATGCTTTTAGGGTGTAGTTTACTATTTGGCCACAAGATGGCCACAGTGTGTTTGTTTACATGCGACCTGTAAGCGTCCTTCCGGACGCTTACAGGAAGCAGTAAGAGGCTGGGAAGATCACAATGATCGCGCTGTTTCTAATAGAAGCAGCACGATCATTGCGGGGGCTTAGATCAACGAACGGGAATGGATTTTCCCGTTCATTGATCTCCGTGCGAGCAGGCGGCGGCGTGCACGAGCGGCGGGAGCGCGGACAGCGGCGGTAGCGCGGAAGGTACGGATTTCTCCGTCCCTGGTTTTTTAGGGGGGAAAAAAGGGACGGAGAAATTCATACCGCGGGAGTTAAAGTGGTTAAAGTGGATCCGAGATAAACGTTTACTCATTGCATACTTGTGTTCCTTTCATATAGTTTATAGGGCATTCCTCAAGCCAAATACTTTTTTTGTTTTGCTTTAATACTCTAATTCCCTATAAACTAAACGTGCCTTACCCACGGCTCATTTTGTGCCTTGGCATTGTAGCAAGGGCTTATGGGAGCTCAGTCTGGGCAGGAGGAGAAGGAGGTTACTAGCCATTGATTTCAGAGGCAGAGGGGAGGAGGAGAGGGGACTGAATTTACACACAGGCAAGCTGATAGCATCTCCAGCCCTCAGCATGTGACAATGTGACAAACAGAACATGGCTGCCCTCATTGTATCACAGGACAGGAATAAATGATCATAAACTTTTGAAGCTGTTTGCAGCTAGATATGCTGTGTAAACTATCTAAACTTTAGATAAGATATATAGACAAGTTACTTGTTAGTTTTTCATCTCAGATCCGCTTTAAGGGACCCAGAACAGAGCCAGGAGGATGCCGGGGGACCTCGCAGCCTACGGTGGGCTGGAGGAAGCCCCAGGTGAGTACCAATTTTAAATTTTTGCACAGGACCTGTGCAAAATAAACCTGAATTTCTAAAATCACAAAAAGTCCGTTGGTATACTTCCCGAAAGGGGACACCTAGAAGGTAGGATCACACCATTTTATCTTTGGATGTTATATCTACCACATAGCGTGATTACATTGTTATGTTCTACCGGGCGCCTCCTACTCATTTCCTAAAATATTTTAACACACATCTGTACATGAGTCCCGAAAGAGGGACAATTAAGAAAGTGGGACGGAGGAATAGGGTTTTCAAAGAGGGAGTGTCCCTCCTAAAGAGTTAGCTAAGGATAGATAACTGAATATCAAGGTCCTGGATATCACTTGATTTTGTTCAAGAGGTTGCTTTTATGTAGGCCTAAAACAAAAATTCCCAGCTTTTGGGGTTGTTGTGACACTTGTATACTATTTAAAAATACATTTTTTGAATTTGGGATGCATGTTCCTTTAATTAGTCATAAAATGAAAAATGTTTTATACTTTTTTCAACAATCTATGTATTACTATTATCCCCACCTGCATTTTTTCAGCTTATTGAAATTGAGTGTTTCCCTGATGTGAAAAAAATGCAGTCTTTTTGAATAAGTATTCCTCAGTATGGAGTGAGGGAGCGTCTCGGCACGCATACATTTCCTATACCTGCCAGATGCCTCGCACTGGGCTGTTCTGTTGACTCTGTCCCTCCGTCCACCACCACATTGACTGTCACACCACGTGCTCGGTCCCCGGCTAATAGTGAGGGACACATGCCTGTATTGGCTGATCCTCGTGGACAGCCACATCTCAGGTGAGACCTGTCTGGGTAAAGGTGGCCACACATGATAAAATAAAATAATCAGATTTTACAGCAATTCGATAAAAACGATTGTATCTCTCGAAAAAATCGAAAGCTTTTTTTTTCATTCGACTGAAAAATCCGATCGGATTTCCCATTTTTTTCGATTTATATTGATCCGGAATGCCAGATATTTCTCTTCAATTTCTACTAAAGATTGTATGGTGTTTGTTGGATTGTCAATTTATTAACCCATTCGCGTTCCGTAGTTTTCACGTGAGAAATGTTCACCTCCCATTCATTAGCCTATAACTTTATCACTACTTATCACAATGAACTGATCTATATCTTGTTTTTTCCGCCACCAATTAGGCTTTCTTTGGGGGGTACATTTTGCTAAGAGCCACTTTACTATAAATGCATTTTAACAGGAAGAATAATAAAACAATGGAAAAATTCATTATTTCTCAGTTTTCAGCCATTATAGTTTTAAAATAATACATGCCTCCATAATTAAAACTCACGTATTGTATTTGCCCATATGTCCCGGTTATTACACCGTTAAAATTATGTCCCTATCACAATGTATGGCGACAATATTTTATTTGGAAATAAAGGTGCATTTTTTCCATTTTGCATCTATCACTATTTACAAGTTTAAAATAAAAAAAAATATAGAAATATTTTATCTTTACATTGATATTTAACCACTTCACCACTGAGGGGTTTTACCCCCTGAGCACCAGAGCAATTTTCACCTTTCAGCGCTCCTTCCATTCATTCGTCTATAACTTTATTATTACTTATCGCAATGAAATGAACTATATCTTGTTTTTTCCGCCACCAATTAGGCTTTCTTTAGGTGGGACATTATGCCAAGAATTATTTTATTCTAAATGTATTTTAATGGGAAAATAGGAAAAATGTGGGAAAAAATTAATTATTTTCCAGTTTTCGGCCATTATAGTTTTTAAATAATGCATGCTACTGTAATTAAAACCCATGAAATGTATTTGCCCTTTTGTCCCGGTTAAAAAACCGTTTAAATTATGTCCCTATCACAATGTTTGGCGCCAATATTTTATTTGGAAATAAAGGTGCATTTTTTTCAGTTTTGCGTCCATCCCTAATTACAAGCCCATAGTTTATAAAGTAACAGTGTTATACCCTCTTGACATAAATATTTAAAAAGTTCAGTCCCTAAGGTAACTATTTATGTATTTTTTTTTAATTGTACATTTTTTAATTTTTTTTTAATTACAAAAAAAAAAAATGAGGAGTGTGGGAGGTAATGAGTTAATTTTTTGTGTAACACTCATTTATTTCAATGTAAAATATGCTTAGGGTGTAGTTTTACTATTTGGCCACAAGATGGCAACAGTAACTTTTTGTTTATTGCGGACGCTCGCAGGAAGTACAAGGAGGCTGTGAGTGTTTGTTTTTTTTTCACAATGATCGCGCTGCCCATCGGAGAGCAGCGGATTATTGCGGGGCTTAGATCAACGAACGGGAATGGATTTTCCCGTTCATTGATCTCCGGGCGAGCGGGCGGCGGCGTGTTTACTAGCGGCGGGCGACGTGTTTACGAGCGGGAGCGCGGGCTGCAGTGGGAGAGCGGAAAGTACGGATTTCTCCGTCCCTGGGGGTTAAAGGATGGAAAAAGGGACGGAGAAATTCGTACGGGCGGGGGTAAAGTGGTTAAAAAGTTTAGACCCTTAGGTAAATATTTACATGTTTGGTTTTTTTTTTATTGTAATGGTTTTTTTTTTTATAGTAAACATTTTATTTGGGTAGTTTTTGGAGGGTGGGAGGTAAACAATAGATTTATAATGTAAATGTGTGTTAATTTTTTTTTTTTTTACTTTCAGTTGTAGTATTACTTTTTGGCCACAAGATGGCGGCCATGAGTTTGTTTACATGACGTCACTCTAAGCGTAACACACGCTTAGAGTGACGCATCGGGGAGGGAACAGCCAGAAAAAGCACAGCTTCCGAGAGAAGCTGTCGCTTTTTCAGCGGGGGAGAGGAGTCAGTGATCGGGCAGTGATAGCCCGATACATTGATTCCGTGGCTACCGAATCCGCGGCCGGGAGTGCATGTGCACGCGCGCGATCAGCCGCGGGAGCGCGCGGCAGCGCACATGGTTCCTGGACGTAGTTTTTACGTCCAGGAACCAAAATAAGTTAATATACACACCCTTGCAATTTTCTCAGAGTTTCCAATCATTTTTTATCATAATTGGGGGAAAATTGAACATATGTGTATGGTACATTGGTCATAATTTTGAAATGTTACAGTCAGTCAGAAAAATTGATTGCATTTCTTACAGTGAACAGATATTTAAAAGATTGTATGGTGTGTGGCCACCTTAAGACAGCGCTGGTAAACAATGAGCCATAGAACTCAGAGTGTTCTTGTGTATATTATTTTCTTCTATTTTCTATTCTATTTTATTCTATTTAGACTGCTCTTTCACCTAATTCTCATTGTCTTATTCCCATGCTCTCTTCTGGGGACTCTTACTATATGTCCCATCACTGAACTCCCCTTAAGGACAGTATTGTGACAAATGTGGAAATCCAATAGAAACAATTGACCCTAAGCCTATTCCTGGCTATTATTAGCAGGAACTTCCTGGATTAGCTCCTTTAGCTGTGAGTGAAAATGGAGGGGAATACAATTTGCGTAGAACTCGAGTCTCCACTCTCCAGTAGTGGACAGGTTAAGGAATCATCTCTGATCCTGTGACGCATAGGCTTGTACATCATCTTTTGTTTCCACCAGCACTTAATCACATTAGGTTCAGTGGATTTTTCTTCTTCCTACTCTGACTAATGGAAGAAAAGCAACTAAATCCAGAATAGTGACTGAAATGATCAAATCCTTTACTGAAACGCCCGATGTTGACATCTGCTAATCATTTACTTCTGCTACTATGCAATATCTATAGCTAACATATTCAGACTTTTTTTTTTATAAATATACTGCATGTACAACATTCTGTAGAAATAAAACTAATAAATCTGATCTCTGAAAAAAGATGGATAATATATTACATGTTTTACACTATAGAGGTTAAGAATAAATTCAAGGTTTGGGAATAGGTTATGACATTAAGTTGGAACGCTGTGGTGGGTAAATTGTAATTTTGCAAGCATTCACTCCCCTGCTCGTTACTGACAGCTCGGGTACTGAAATCAGCAGGGCTGAGCTGTCAGTGCCAAGCAGACACGCACGCACTGAGGATTGCTGAAAGATTACTGAATTAGCGTTTGAGCTATTGCAGTCATGTGCACACATCCACAGCAAGAATTTATTTTTCACAGATCTAGGACAGCCTGGATTTATTCAGATACTTGTTGTGGGTATATTCAGAAAATGATTTCATTTGTTTTGTGCTGAGTGACAACTTCTGCAACACTTTATTGAGAACAAAGTCCAATAGAGAACTGCCCCTCCAAGTAGTATACATATCTTCATGTCCTTAGCATAGTCTAAGGCCAATTTGGGGTGAAAGGGTGAAAGGGGAGGAGTAAATAGTTTGCGTATGTTTTTTAGGAATGAGGGAGAGAGTGTGTGGCAGAAACTCACGAAGACATTGGAGAAACACATAAATGCCACACAAAAGCTGTCCAAAAATCCCAACAATCGCACAAATGATAGTTTAGGTTTGGTGTCTCACTCTATGGGGATATTCAGAATTTCTTTTTACATTTTCCATGTAAAATTTAACAAGCCACATGTAAGCTGTATACTGTGACCTTTATGCAAATAGCGTAAGTGCTGTATGCACCCAATGCATACATTTCTCCTTTCATGTGCTTTGTATACAGTGGCTTGCAAAAGTATTCGGCCCCCTTGAAATTTTCCACATTTTGTCACATTACTGCCACAAACATGAATCAATTTTATTGAAATTCCATGTGAAAGACCAATACAAAGTGGTGTACATGTGGTAAGTGGAACGAAAATCATACATGTTTCCAAACATTTTTTAAAAATCAATAACTGCAAAGTGGGGTGTGCGTAATTATTCAGCCCCCTTTGGTCTGAGTGCAGTCAGTTGCCCATAGACATTGCCTGATGAGTGCTAATGACTAAATAGAGTGCACCTGTGTGTAATCTAATGTCAGTACAAATACAGCTGCTCTGTGACGGCCTCAGAGGTTGTCCAAGAATATTGGGAGCAACAACACCATGAAGTCCAAAGAACACACCAGACAGGTCAGGGATAAAGTTATTGAGAAATTTAAAGCAGGCTTAGGCTACAAAAAGATTTCCAAAGCCTTGAACATCCCATGGAGCGCTGTTCAAGCGATCATTCAGAAATGGAAGGAGTATGGCACAACTGTAAACCTACCAAGACAAGGACGTCCACCTAAACTCACAAGCCAAACAAGAAGAGCGCTGATCAGAAATGCACTCAAGAGACCCATGGTGACTCTGGACAAGCTGCAGAGATCTACAGCTCAGGTGCGGGAATCTGTCCACAGGAAAACTATTAGTCGTGCACTGCACAAAGTTGGCCTTTATGGAAGAGTGGCAAGAAGAAAGCCATTGTGAACAGAAAAGCATAGGAAATCCCGTTTGCCGTTTGCCACAAGCCATGTGGGGGGGGGGGGGGGGGGTGCTAGTAAAAAAGGGCACACAGGGCTAGTGGACAAAAAGGGCGCTGCCATAGACTGCAATGCAATATATCGTCTATTCGGCGCCCAACAGGAAAAAAGGGCGCTCGAAAAATAGCGGTTACAGGGATCGTGTTAAGTTTTCGATTACAGAATAAGGTTTATAATAAATATCATTTACAAGTTCGTTTTGAGTTTGTGTTGTACTTATTTTTTCGTTTTTAAATTTCGCTTATATCAGTTTTTACTTATTATTTAGTTTAAAAATTTCGCTTACAAAAGTATAACAACTAAATTTTCGTCTACACTTCTTTGACCATTTAAAAATTTGTTTCCATATGTGTAATGCGTAAATACCGTTTTCAACCTTATTGTATTAGAAATACATCGCTTTTGGTATTAACTTTGTTTTTACACTTATAATGCATTGATTCTAGTTACTAAAATATCGCTTTTAATATTACTGTTATTTTAAGGTTGTTTTTACTCTTATAATGCATTGATTATAGTTACTAAAATACCGCTTTTAATGTTACTGTTATTTTAAGATTTCTAATGCTTGTAAGGCTATCTATTGTATTGCATATATTTATATATACTTTTCTCTATTTATAATATTAACCTATTTTGGTTCCTGGACGTAGTTTCTACGTCCAGGAACCATGCGCGGAATGGTATCGGGCTATGGTGCCCGATCACTGATTCCTCTCCCCCGCTGAAAAAGCAACAGCTTCTCTCGGAAGCTGTGCTTTTTCTGGCTGTTCCCTCCCCGATGCGTCACTCTAAGCGTGTGCTACGCTTAGAGTGACGTCATGTAAACAAACTCATGGCCGCCATCTTGTGGCCAAAAAGTAATACTACACCTGAAAAAAAAAATTAACACACATTTACATTATAAATCTATTGTTTACCTCCCACCCTCCCAAAACTACCCAAATAAAATGTTTACTATAAAAAAAAACAAAACCATTACAATAAAAAAAAAAAAAAACGTAAATATTTACCCAAGGGTCTAAACCTTTTAAATATCAATGTAAAGATGAAATATTTCTATATTTTTTTTATTTTAAACTTGTAAATAGAGTGGGGCCGAACCTCCGATTTTCGGTTCGCGAACCGGGTTCGCGAACCTTTGTGGAAAGTTCGGTTCGCCGAAAAGTTCGCGAACCGCAATAGACTTCAATGGGGATGCGAACTTTGAAAAAAAAAAATTATGCTGGCCACAAAAGTGATGGAAAAGATGTTTCAAGGGGTCTAACACCTGAACCCCCAGGTGGAGGAGTGGGATACATGCCAAAAGTCCCCGGGAAAAATCTGGATTTGACGCAAAGCAGCGTTTTAAGGGCAGAAATCACATTGAATGCTAAATGACAGGCCTAAAGTGCTTTAAAACATCTTGCATGTGTATACATCAATCAGGTAGTGTAATTAAGGTACTGCTTCACACTGACACACCAAACTCACCGTGTAACGCACCGCAAACAGCTGTTTGTGTAGTGACGGCCGTGCTGGACTGGTCTGCACCATGGTGAGAGTGCAGGTTTTGGTGGCTTTACAGCCCATATGGTCGCCTGGCTGATGTAGCTGAATGACAGAACAGTGACTGTCCAGCTGATCAAATTTGGTCTGACCACAATGAGGCAACAGTGGCGGGTTCACTGAACAGAACAGGTATGCAGTGGCGGGTTCACTGAACAGAACAGGTATGCAGTGGTGGGTTCACAGAACAGGTATGCAGTGGCAGGTTCACAGAACAGGTATACAGTGGCGGGTTCACTGAACAGAACAGGTATAAAGTGGCAGGTTCACTGAACAGAACGGGTATACAGTGGCGGGTTCACTGAACACAACAGGTATGCAGTGGCGGGTTCACTGAACAGAACAGGTATGCAGTGGTGGGTTCACTGAACAGGAATACAGTGGCGGGTTCACTGAACAGAACCGGTATGCAGTGGCGGGTTCACTGAACTGAACAGGTATGCAGTGGCGGGTTCACTGAACAGAACAGGTATACAGTGGCGGTTTCACTGAACAGAATAGGTATGCAGTGGTGGGTTCACTGAACAGAACAGGTATGCAGTGGTGGGTTCACTGAACAGGAATACAGTGGCGGGTTCACTGAACAGAACAGGTATGCAGTGGTGGGTTCACTGAACAGAACAGGTATGCAGTGGTGGGTTCACTGAACAGAACAGGTATACAGTGGCAGGTTCACTGAACAGAACAGGTATACAGTGGCAAGTTCACTGAACAGAACAGGTATGCAGTGGCGGGTTCACTAAACAGTACAGGTATGCAGTGGCAGGTTCACTGAACAGGTATGCAGTGGTGGGTTCACTGAACAGGTATGCAGTGGTGGGTTCACTGAACAGGTATGCAGTGGTGGGTTCACAGAACAGGTATGCAGTGGCAGGTTCACTGAACAGGTATGCAGTGGTGGGTTCACTGAACAGGTATGCAGTGGTGGGTTCACTGAACAGGTATGCAGTGGTGGGTTCACTGAACAGGTATGCAGTGGTGGGTTCACTGAACAGGTATGCAGTGGCAGGTTCACTGAACAGGTATGCCGTGGTGGGTTCACTGAACAGGTATGCAGTGGTGGGTTCACAGTACAGGTATGCAGTGGTGGGTTCACAGAACAGGTATGCAGTGGCAGGTTCACTGAACAGATATGCAGGTATCCAGTGGGCTCACTGAACAGAACAGGTATGGTGGGCTCACTGAACAGAACAGGTATGCAGCCAGGAACAAGCTAAGCCTAACTAATCTATCCCTATGAAAGACAGTCTGCAGCAGCTCGCCCTACTCTCACTAACGCAGGCACACGAGCGAGCTTAATGGCCGCCGCTGCCTGCCTTTTATTAGGGGGGGAGTGGCTCCAGGGGCTAGTGTAGCCTAATTGGCTACACCGGGCCTGCTGACTGTGATGTAGAGGGTCAAAGTTGACCCTCATGGTGCATTATGGGGCGAACCGAACTTCCGCAAAACTTCGCCTGCGGGACGCGAACGCGAACCATTGAAGTTCGCATGGAACCGTTCGCAGGCGAACCGTTCGGCCCAACTCTACTTGTAAATAGTGATAGATGCAAAATGGAAAAAATTCACCTTTATTTCCAAATAAAATATTGTCGCCATACATTGTGATAGGGACATAATTTTAACGGTGTAATAACCGGGACATATGGGCAAATACAATACGTGAGTTTTAATTATGGAGGCATGTATTATTTTAAAACTATAATGGCTGAAAACTGAGAAATAATGAATTTTTCCATTTTTTTCTTATTCTTCCTGTTAAAATGCATTTACAGTAAAGTGGCTCTTGGCAAAATGTACCCCTCAAAGGAAGCCTAATTGGTGGCGGAAAAAACAAGATATAGATCAGTGCATTGTGATAAGTAGTGATAAAGTAATAGGCTGATGAATGGGAGGTGAACATTTCTCACGTGAAAATGACGGAACGCGAATGGGTTCATGTATACGTGATTTTAAGGCTATTTTAAGGCTATTTATTCTATTACAAATATATAAATTATTTTATTCATGTTATTTGTAGAAAAGTATTTTAAGGATTAAATATATTATTGTTTATATGTGTTTAGGGTGTTTGTGCGGTGGGGATGGTTAGGTTTAGGCATTACCAGGGGGGTCTAGGGGTTAGGGATAGGTACAGGGAGGGTTAGGTATAGATACAGTATAATATAAGCAATCAGGGGGTGGTTAGGGTTAGGCACCACCAGGGGGTGGTTAGGGTTAGGCACCACCAGGGGGGTCTTAGGGTTAGGCACCACCAGGGGGGGTCTTAGGGTTAGGCACCACCAGGGGGGTCTTAGGGTTAGGCACCAACCGGGGGGGGGGGGGTCTTAGGGTTAGGCACCACCAGGGGGGTCTTAGGGTTAGGCACCACCAGGGGGGTCTTAGGGTTAGGCACCACCAAGGGGGGTCTAGGGGTTAGGGCTAGGTACAGGGAGGGCTCTGTGTGAGAGTAAGGTTAGGTATAGTTACAGCACAATATATGTAATATATACAATGTGTTAAATTATATATATTTAAACAAAGAGGGGTCTAAGGGATAGGGATAGGGAGAGATCTGTGTGAGCCTACAGTTTGGTATAATTACAGTAAAATATCTGTAAAACCTACCATTGCATTGCTATGCTTAATACAAGTGTAAATATCGTTTTTGTTATAGACGATATTTGACGTTTCTTTTCAGAATTCGTTTGTTGTTATAGATGGTATTTTGCCATTTCATTTCCATTTATTTAACCTATTTAGCACTAAATTTTCGTTTACAACCCCTTAAAAGAAAAATATGGTTTTGCATTAAAACTTAAAATTTCGGCTATACCCCGCACCCTTTTTTACAGGCGCCCTTTTTTGATACACGCATGTGGGGGCCACAGCAAACGTGTGGAAGAAGGTGCTCTTGTCAGATGAGACCAAAATTGAACTTTTTGGCCAAAATGCAAAACGCTATGTGTGACGGAAAACTAACACTGCACATCATTCTGAATACACCATCCTCACTGTCAAATATGGTGGTGGCAGCATCATGCTCTGGGGGTGCTTCTTTTCAGCAGGGACAGGGAAGCTGGTCAGAGTTGATGGGAAGATGTATGTAGCTAAATACAGGGCAATCTTGGAAGAAAACCTCTTGGAGTCTGCAAAAGACTTGAGACTGGGGTGGAGTTTCACCTTCCAGCAGGACAACGACCCTGAACATAAAGCCAGGGCAAGAATGGAATGGTTTAAAACAAAACATATCCATGTGTTAGAATGGCCCAGTCAAAGTCCAGATCTAAATCCAATCGAGAATCTGTGGCAAGATCTGAAAACTGCTGTTCACAAACGCTGTCCATCTAATCTGACTGAGCTGGAGCTGTTTTGCAAAGAAGAATGGGCAAGGATTTCAGTCTCTAGATGTGCAAAGCTGGTAGAGACATACTCTAAAAGACTGGCAGCTGTAATTGCAGCAAAAGGTGGTTCTACAAAGTATTGACTCAGGGGGCCGAATAATTACGCACTCCCCCACCTTGCACTTATTGATTTGTAAAAAATGTTTGGAATTATGTATGATTTTCGTCCACTTCTCACACTTCGGCAGAGATTCTAATACAGCAATATTACTTTACAGAAATCCCCTGCAAAGACTTTGCCACATTCCACGTGGTCTCCTGTTGGTCATTACCCCGGCAAGAAATTCATGTATGTCAATTTTTATACCAACGGGTGTCATTTAACTGCATTTAAACAGTGTGAGGACATTCTTGTAAAACTGCCAAAAAAGTCCTCACTCATCTATAGAGCACATTTAATGCCTCATACTCACGGGCAACTTTTCTTCACTGTCGCTAGCACACGGGAGCGTGTGCGCGATAGTTTGGCGACAGCTCGTCGCCACGTCCCTCCGCGTACACACACGGAAGAGGGATCAACGGTGCGACGGAAGCTGTCGCCGACGTTCCTCCTCCCCCCGCCGGAAGCTCCGTGTTCTCTAGAGAGGTTGCTGTCGCTAGTCCGCATACTCACACGGACTAGCGACAGATTGACCGCGCCGATCGCCTGGCGACAGTAGCAACGAGCGATGGTTCGGGGGGGGGGGTGGGGGGGGGGGGCGAGCCCGTGTTGCGCCTCATACTCACGGGCGACCTGTCACCGCAATACGCGCGCGCCGCGTGTTGCGGCGACAATTGTAGACCGTGAGTATTGGCCATTACACATCCAGGAAGCACACAAGGGGAGGAAAGAAAGCTACAGGAGAGCACATGCTGGTGGTATAGGGGGTGTCAGAGGAAGTACATGAGGTGAGGAAAAAACAGCAGGGGGACACTTGACAAAAGGGAAAGGCAACAAGGAGAATGAAGGGAAAAGAACAATAATTAAGGGTACATTAGCAGGGAGGTAAACCTCATGGAGCATGAATTTACAGGTAATTACTTTACTATGGACTCTGTTAAGGCACTGCAGAAGAGCTATGCAATAATAGTATAGTAGTATTAAGTAGTAGTAGTAGTAGTATTAAGTATATGCCTGTTACATTTCTTGCATGCTTCCTATGAGTTCAAATCATTGTGTGTTGCCAGAAATAAAGTGTATGTATCTCGCTTGTGTAAGCTCCTAAGAAGAAATCAAGTTATGTTAGTTACCAATCATAGTTTCTAGTGGAAATTATGCATTCTCTGTTGTAAGGATTCCTAATGGCTTGATTTGAGGTCAAGAGTTCATTAAAGAGAGATTTCCGCAGGCTAATTCTAGGGGGATGAAAGGCAAAATCTCCGCTCTTTGTAATTGACGCTTTACGTAATACAGAGAACTAATTCTCATACAGTGGGTATTTTCTTGCCTAAAATATACACCACCTGCCGTATCTCCCATTTGTCACATGCCCTGTAAGCATTTCTGCTCCGCACAGTTGAACTTTTAGATCAAAGGGTGAAAAAAATTAAATACAATGCAAGTATACGGAACACCATAACCTATCTATAAGTAAGCATCATTTACATTTATTTAGTTTCAACAGGGCATACACGTGTGCATATGCCCCTTGGGGTTAAACATTCTTTCAGCAAACTTTACATTCTACCTCAACAGTGAGTAATCCACTATCTAATCAAGCCGAAGATGATTACATGTCCTCATTGAAGTATGACTCAGCACGTTTTCCTAGTCTACTGTAGGCCCACTGTGGCGAAGATTGGTTTTATCTGTGTAGATACAGTATGTGATGATGCTTAGATTCATGTTGCTTAGACACGTTGCTGTAGGTTAAAATCAGAGAGTTCAAGCTCTGTTCTGCCTACATGTTGTCTCAACTTACTATTGAGACCATTCTGCTGTAGCTGCAGAAGCATTAAATCAGGCTGCGTATTTGTACTTCCACCTAGAAATGTCCTTTAAAGCACTCTAAGGAAGAAATGGCTAAAAATTAGAAACTTCCCAAAGTAGTGGAAAGCATCTGGAAGATTTATGTGGCTTAATTTTGAGATGGGAAAATGGCTCCTCATATTTGGCAAAAGATGTCTACGACTCTTTGAGAAGCAGGTGTAAGATGGGCATGGCTGTTTTTCAGGTTTGCACATGGTAAGGGAGAAGGTTTTACATGGGTTGTGAAGGAGGAAACCACTGTGAAGATAAAGTGGCTTCATGCTGAGAGCATAATAAATGACTGCATGTGAATGAGTTTGTGATTATAAATGATGATAAATGTTGCAGGTGTTGTCACGATTATAAATTATCCTGAATATCTGGCCTTAATAATTAAAACATTTCTAGTACCTGTGTGCTTGCAACCTCAGTTACATAATTGCTTTTTCAAAACATTTCATCAACACACGCTCTTGTCACCTAATTTAGCAGACACATTTTAATAAGCCCCAGCTGTATTTTCAGGATACAATTTCCAGTGCAAAGGTGCTAAATGAATAAATCAATAAATCAATCAGTATTCTTATGTCTGTAGCGGTAAGTGCGCTCCTCTTAACTTCCAATATATAATTCAAAATAACACCACACTGTTCAGAATGTTTCGCCGCACTATGGGTTGGTATCACCACCCTATAACTAGAATAGTATACAGTAGTGCTGCGCTCAACAGACAACAGTGTCCCTTTGTATTATATTCAACAGTCTTTAGTGTTCTCCAGTTTTCACACATATCACTTCACCATCTGCAACAAAACAACAGTCCAGTCTGAAGTGTGTATATGACTCCTCCTCCAACTGCAAGCAATACAATGCGCTCACCAGATCTCGTGGCTGATTCGTTATAGTCAGCAGTAATCATATGTAGTGCTTCTGTGCCTCCTGGATTCCCAGATTTCAGCAGTAAGATACTCGGACATAAACAGAAAAAACAAACATAGCGTAATCCTGTATGTGATCAGAACACCGTGATTTCCACTGCACACTGTGTCAAAACACCTCCACCACACTGTGCAGTAATCTCCCCCTGTATAACAATCTGCTCACCAGATAGCTTGGCTGATCACATGAAACCAGCAATCACGCTTTGCAATGATGTTCAGTAGTTACTCCAGCTCCTTGTCCCTTAAAGACTCAAATACAGAGTGGCCATAGCGTAATAACGTTTAATCAAGTTTAAAACACATAAAAGGTGCACTCACATTCCATTTGTAAAATTGCGCATATAAAATCCCTGGACGTCCTAATAGCCGCTGCTGATAGTTTCCGCGTCTCTCACACCACGACCGAGGCCCCGCCCTACCGGTTTCGTCATCAATGACTCATCAGGGGCATTGATGACGAAACCGGTAGGGCGGGGCCTCGGTCGTGGTGTGAGAGACGCGGAAACTATCAGCAGCGGCTATTAGGACGTCCAGGGATTTTATATGCGCAATTTTACGAATGGAATGTGAGTGCACCTTTTATGTGTTTTAAACTTGATTAAACGTTATTACGCTATGGCCACTCTGTATTTGAGTCTTTAAGGGACAAGGAGCTGGAGTAACTACTGAACATCATTGCAAAGCGTGATTGCTGGTTTCATGTGATCAGCCAAGCTATCTGGTGAGCAGATTGTTATACATGGGGAGATTACTGCACAGTGTGGTGGAGGTGTTTTGACACAGTGTGCAGTGGAAATCACGGTGTTCTGATCACATACAGGATTACGCTATGTTTGTTTTTTCTGTTTATGTCCGAGTATCTTACTGCTGAAATCTGGGAAGCCAGGAGGCACAGAAGCACTACATATGATTACTGCTGACTATAACGAATCAGCCACGAGATCTGGTGAGCGCATTGTATTGCTTGCAGTTGGAGGAGGAGTCCTATACACACTTCAGACTGGACTGTTGTTTTGTTGCAGATGGTGAAGTGATATGTGTGAAAACTGGAGAACACTAAAGACTGTTGAATATAATACAAAGGGACACTGTTGTCTGTTGAGCGCAGCACTACTGTATACTACAATCAGTATTCTTGTTTTATGTTACCATAAGAAGAAAGATAACGTGATTGGCTGTCTATAGTTTTCTATGAACACTTATCTAATCTCATCATTGTTTTTCACTTCTATTTAAAGTGGACCTGAACTCTTGCACAAGACAGAAGGGAAACATAGAGAAATGCATCCTGTATGTATTTATAGAGTTTAGCCTGTTTAATTCCCCCTCATTTGTGTCTAATCAAAAGTTGTAATTTGATCTCTTTCCTGTCACCTGATTGCCATGGCTGATAAGGCAGATAAGCTCATTTGAAAGCACAGGATGTTAACAATATGCCTACTTCCATTAAAACAGGAAGTAAAAACAGTGCAGATTTATTGCAGGATTTTTATCAGTTGTAACATATAAATGTTTTTCTTTAAAGTTTATTATGCTCATACGTATCTTTTAGAGAAGAGAGGAAGTTCTTAATTCAAGTCCGCTTTCCACTGGATCCTGAGTAAAGTGGGCCATACGTATTGAAATGTAAACTAGCAATGGATGGATCTGCAAGCAAGCATCACAGAGTGCTGTTAGGTCATTTGGTTTGGTTAGATCAGTTGGCTTATCTACCCAGCAACCACTTGCCCTAACTGCTGTCTACAGTAAATGAATTGTGATTTGGACTGTTTCACAAAAGTGGTGGTTGAATGAACAACTGAGTAGTCCAAAATAATATTTCTAAAAGTCCATAAGTCATGTGGATCAGGCTCAGTTTACCCTACATTGGACCCAGTGGACACAATTGGCACATAATGTGAACTGGATCATCTAAAGATCATCATTATAAACTTTGGTACAACCATTGTTATCCACTGTCCATTATGTCAAAATTGCTGGACAGTGGATCTAGTGTGAACTGCCAGGCTTAAGTGAGTAGCTATTTGGAAGAGGCAGCCATCTCCTGTTAAGTGTAGTTATTATTATTATTATTTAGTATTTATATAGCACTGACATCTTATGCTGCGCTGTACAGAGCATATATTGTCTTGTCTCTTAACTGTCCCTCAAAGGGGCTCACAATCTAATCCCTACCACAGTCTTATATCTATGTATATATTGTGTAGTGTATGTATCATAGTGTAGGGCCAAATGAGGGGAAAGCCAATTAACTTATCTGTATGTTTGTGGGATGTGGGAGGAAACTGAAGTGCCTAGAGGAAACCCACACAGACACAGGGAGAACATACAAACTCCTTTCAGATGTTGACCTGGCTGGGATTTGAACCGGAGACCCAGCGTTGCAAGGCGAGAGTGCTAACCACTACGTTACCGCGCTGCTCTCTTTTGAAAGGATATAACCATTGTCTTTCTTCAAACAGTGAATTACATCACATAACAGGGTAAATTTAATTTGCAGATAGAAGGGAATCAGAACCACATTTATTTGAAATACACATGAAATACAAGTTTGTTTAAATAGTCATAATTTTCCCATCCACTTTGAGATCCATGGGAAAAAGCAAAACTGTGTTGGAGGGCAGCTTTATCTGAGTGAGAAAACAGACTATGTTTTACTTGGTCTATAAAAAGTTATGCTTTATCTTATAAAGTCTGAAACAGAAATACCCATTGAAGACAACCTGCTGACACAGTTGGGTTTCTGGAAAGGCCACAAAGGCCTAGGTCTTGGGCAACTTCAAGCCAAGGAGGCAACTGGACATGAAAGAGGTGTTGCTACATATAAAGGAGAAGGCTGAAAGGAGCAACAGAAGAAAATGGGAAACTGATGATCAAGGGAGCTGTCCATAAATAAAAGGGGCTTCTGTACATGAATAATACACATAGAAGAGGAAACTGCACATGGAATGGGAGGGGCGCTGCTACTCAAGAAAGGGGAGCCACAACACCCTTGTCCTCCTAGGGGCACAAAGAGTATAAATCTGGCCTTGCCAGCTGGCACATACCAAAGGCAGAAATCTCACATTCAAACCAGTAGCAATCAAAGTCTTTGCACTGAAGAAGAGGATATAATAAGTAGATTTGATGGCTGATTCTCCCTGGAGTCAAAATATATCGCAACACAGTTTACTGTAATTTCAAAAAATGTTTTATTTGTTGGGTTACTGTGATTCTGAACATGTTTCCTTTCACAACAATATAGTTTCCAGCATTGTGTTTTCTTGTGAAGTGATTGACAGAATGCTAGAGTGGTATTTGCACTTTGCCACTAATTGGATGCTGTGTAGTTTGACAAGAGCTGGAATCCTATGAGCGTACTGAGATCAGTCAGCTGCCTCTAGCACATGTCTGCACACACAACAATTCAGCATTGTTTCCAGCATGTGTGATTCAATAAGAACATCCTCCAAAACCAGAAGAGGCGAGCTCTGCTCTGATCCTCATTATAGGCATGTAATGGGATTTCACAGCACTGTGGGATACTGAACAGAATGGCTTTGTCTTTATCACCATTTCTAATCCCATTTCACATTATTTAAATATTCTAATACAGCCATTTTTTTTCTCTAAAATTCAGCTGCATGGTACTTAACTAATAGCTTTTTAAAATCATTTTGTTTGAACTTTAGCACTGTGCTTAGTATTCATACTAAATTAGTTGATTCAAACTGAAAACATTGAAGAGTTTGGACAAAGTGTGACTGTGGAGAGCCCACAGTAGTAGCCCACAACTGATTCATTCTAATTCCTACTACTACTAATATTACTTCCTCACAGAAATAGGTGAACTCTGTAATGCGATACAGTACTGTTTGTTCACATAGTCATTACACTTTGAACTGTCACGCTCCTCTCATCTCCGGGCACAAATGTTTTTCTACACCTCTGCAGGCCCTCTGTTTCAGAGCTTGTTTGTATCTGGGTAAAAGCTCCTTGGTCATTTAATGTCAAATAAATCACTTTTAAAGGGGGATTGTCATCATAAAAATCAAATTCAGCAGCAACTGGTCTGAGTGTATTAAAGGGAACCTTAACTAAGGAGGATATGGATTTTTCCTTTTAAAATAATACCAGTTGCCTGATTCTCTTGCTGATCCTGTCTCTCTAATACTTTCAGCCCTAGCCCCTCAACAAGCATGCAGGTCAAGTGCTCTGACTGAAGTCAGACTGGATTAGCTGCATGCTTGTTTCAGGTGTGTGATTCAGTCACTACTGCAGACAGAGATCAGCGCGACTGCCACGCAACTGGTATTGTTTAAAAGGAAACATCCATATTCCTCTCAGTTTAGGTTCCCTTTAAGTGATAAAGACGCTAATTCTATATTGAAAACTTTCAAAAAATTTTTGCTGTTATGGTTTGGAGTTATCACATACCTTAGGAGCACTGGCCCTTTAATAGCCATTGCCATTCAGTTGCATGCTGGGGGTTCTTTTTTTCTATAATATATTCCTCCTCTTCCCTTTATTTCCCTGCCTCGCTGAAATATGATCATCTGCTCACTTGTGTTTACAAGCAAGGCTGAGGTGACTCAGGGATTGAAGTAGTAAAGAAAAAAAAATTAAGCGAAAAAATGACATCAGTATTTAGGGGCAAAAGACATGGTTCCCACCAGGAACAGAATTCTCTTCATTTACTATATAAAATTCACTGAAATCAAAACGTGGACAGTACAATACATGTGTTATGTAAGTAGATCAAGTATGTATCTACTTATATATGTGTGTTTTTTTCCCCAGGAATAGTATGGTTAACCCTCCTGCTTTAAAGTACCAACGCTTAAGCTGGCCATACACTAGACCGATTTCCCGCTGATCGACAGCAGATTCGATCACTGGGATGGAATCTGCTGTCAAATCGTTAACGTTAACGCTAAATTTCGTCCCGAAATAGATCGGTCCCATCGATCGATCCGTGCGGGAAATTACCGTCGATCGCCCGCGGGTAGAGAGCGCGTCACTATCGGCGTTCGAGTGCCCGACGACCGACGCAATACAGCTGCGATACATTACCTGCTCAGCCGGCGCGACTCCCCCAATCTCTGCTGTCTTCTTCTCCGCTCTGGTCTGGTCTCCGGGTCCAGCAGGCTTCACTTCTTCCTGTCCCGGCAGGAAGTTTAAACAGTAGAGGGCGCAGTAGAGGAAGTGAAGCCTGCTGGACCCCGAGACCAGACCAGAGCGGAGAAGAAGACAGCGGAGACCGCGGGCCTTGCCTGCTAGCAATGGTGCCCCCTTTGTGCCGACCTCTCTCACAAAAAAAATCTGAAGTTGAAGCTGGTTTTTAATAAAAACGAAAAAAAAAAAAAAAAAGCTGAAAAATCAAGTTCAGCCTACTGAGTCTTACTGTATCTTAATCTACAGAAAAGAAGGGCCACAGGGGTAAATGATCTCCCTGTGTGAATGATATCATATCATCCGCTTCCTAAATCTAGCAATCATTGTAAGGAAAGCATCCTTTCCTTTTGTGGTATGATACTTTCACATAACTTTTGCTGTGTAGAATGTATTTATGAACAGACGCTGGAATCTCCTTTCCTCCTTATGAAGGGGCTGTCCTTTGTATAAAAAAAAATAAAACAAAACAAAAAACCTAAGGCTAAACATTTAATTTGCCAAGCCTTTATTGAGCTCTTCTAAATATGTATAAATATGTAACTTATATTTCTATTGAAAGGGTCATCTCTGAGTATATCTACCAGGCTAGATAAGTCCAGTTTGTATTGCTTTCCCCGGTAACGGTAAGTGAGACTTTCCATCTTCTGGGTTAACTTACAGTGGGTTGCAAAAGTATTCGGCCCCCTTGAAGTTTTCCACATTTTGCCACATTACTGCCACAAACATGCATCAATTTTATTGGAATTCCACGTGAAAGACCAATACAAAGTGGTGTACATGTGAGAAGTGGAACGAAAATCATACATGATTCCAAACATGTTTTACAAATAAATAACTGCAAAGTGGTGTGTGCATAATTATTTGGCCCCCTTTGAGCTGAGTGCAGTCAGTTGCCTATAGATATTGCCTGATGAGTGCTAATGACTAAATAGAGTGCACCTGTGTGTAATCTAATGTCAGTACAAATACAGCTGCTCTGTGATGGCCTCAGAGGTTGTCTAAGAGAATATTTGGAGCAACAACACCGTGAAGTCCAAAGAACACACAAGACAGGTCCAAGACAGGTCAGGGATCAAGTTATTGAGAAATTTAAAGCAGGCTTAGGCTACAAAAAGATTTCCAAAGCCTTGAACATCCTACGGAGCACTGTTCAAGCGATCATTCAGAAGTGGAAGGAGTATGGAACAACTGTAAACCTACCAAGACAAGGCCGTCCACCTAAACTCACAGGCCGAACAAGGAGAGCGCTGATCAGAAATGCAGTCAAGAGGCCCATGATGACTCTGGATGAGCTGCAGAGATCTACAGCTCAGGTGGGAGACTCTGTCCATAGGACAAATATTAGTCATGCACTGTACAAAGTTGGCCTTTATGGAAGAGTGGCAAGAAGAAAGGCATTGTTAACAGAAAGCATTAGAAGTCCCGTTTGCAGGTTGCCACAAGCCATGTGGGGGACACAGCAACCATGTGGAAGAAGGTGCTCTGGTCAGATGAGACCAAAATGGAACTTTTTGGCCAAAATGCAAAACGCTATGTGTGGCGGAAAACTAACACTGCACATCACTCTGAGCACACCATCCCCACTGTCAAATATGGTGGAGGCAGCATCATGCTCGGGGGTGTATCTCTTCAGCAGGGACAGGGAAGCTGGTCAGAGTTGATGGGAAGAGGGATGGAGCCAAATACAGGCAAAACTTGGAAGAAAACCTCTTGGAGACTGCAAAAGAATTGAGACTGGGGCGGAGGTTCACCTTCCAGCAGGACAATGACCCTAAACATAAAGCCAGGGCAACAATGGAATGGTTTAAAACAAAACATATCTATGTGTTAGAATGGCCCAGTCAATGTCCAGATCTAAATTCAATCGAGAATCTGTGGCAAGATCTATAAACTGCTGTTTACAAACGCTGTCCATCTAATCTGACTGAGCTGGAGCTGTTTTGCAAAGAAGAATGGGCAAGGATTTCAGTCTCTAGATGTGCAATGCTGGTAGAGACATACCCTAAAAGACTGGCAGCTGTAATTGCAGCAAAAGGTGGTTCTACAAAGTATTGACTAAGGGGGCCGAATAATTACGCACACCCCACTTTGCAGTTATTTATTTGTAAAAAATGTTTGGAATGATGTATGATTTTCGTTCCACTTCTCACATGTACACCACTTTGTATTGGTCTTTCACGTGGAATTCCAATAAAATTGATGCATGTTTGTGGCAGTAAAATGTGGCAAAATGTGAAAAACTTCAAGGGGGCCGAATACTTTTGCAAGCCACTGTACATGCCTGTTTTTGTACCTTTCGTGTAGCATGGTACCAAAAATTGTATCTCATTGACTCTTGGCTAAATATGTGCTTAATGGAATTTTTGTGAAATATTTGCACCAAGAGATTACGCAACACTGAACAATAGATCAATTCTGTTGCATAATTCTTGTATCTTTTACCTGGTTGTCTTTCTCCCTATTTAAGTCTTAGTTACCACAGGAAGGGTAACTGATGATGGGGGTGCATGATCAAGTTGGATACACTAGGGAAGAACCCTGACAATTGTGCATGAAATAGGGGCACAAGGAAAATTGGGCCTGTTTTGTTAATAAAATTATTATTAATATCTAAAATTTTCTTTGTTTTTAAAGTGTAAATAGTGTAAAATATTGGTGTACATATATTGATATTTTGCTGCAACGTAACCTAACCTGCTTTCACACAGAATCCTCTCCTGACCCTAAAACCCCCTTCCTGATGCCTAACCCTAAAACCTCCTTCCTGACTCCTAACCCTAAAACCCCCTTCTTGTTGCCTAACCCTAAAATATCCCATTTTGATCATATTTTATCTTGATGTATAACCTAACCTTAAACACCACTTCTTTACTCATAGCCCCCCAGAAAACTCTTCCTGATGCCTAACCCTAAAACGCCTTTTCTTGACGCCTAACCCTGAAGCCCCCCTTCTTGACGTCTAGCCCTAAAACCCTACTACCTGATGCTTAACCCTTCCTTATCTTTATAATGTCCAAAATGATGATTTTCAAAAACTAATAATTTGTAAATGCAAAACATGAAAAATGTAAAAAAAAAACCTATAACATTGTAATTTTGAAAGCGATAATAATCGCGCCACCAAATTTCTGCATTGGCGCCTAATAGCCAATATATTTGCATTAGCTCCTCTTGGACACCCAAATTGGCCATTAGCCACTGGGTGTCCAAATTTCCTGCTTCCCCCTCACAGAGGCTTACAATATAATATAGTCCTACTTTTACATTGCAATGTCTATAAATCAAAGACCTCAACTTTGTTGTTTTTTTATTTTATTTGTGCTGTAACTTATTTGGCACCATGACACTGAAATAAGTGTAGGAACTGATAATACTTAAAGGAATACTATCGATGTATGCATTTATTTTTAAATGCTGTATGTTGTAGCACACATTAGGACAAGTACTAGGAGCAATTTGATTCCTCACACAGCTGTTCCTCTCAGCTGTAAAATCCTCCGTCAGTTTTGGCCGTCAGTGTTTGATACAAATGTATCTATATGCTGAGGGCTCCCAGAGGGCTAAGCCCATGTCTGCACAGGGGAGTTGCTATCAACTCCTCAGTTTATAGTTTAATTATCACCTTGCTGAAAGAATCTTATTGATATGGTGGTAAGGGGTTAAAGATTCTAGCAATGTGTGTTTATTATCTTTGCTTCTCTTGACTGATAAAGATACTAATAATGCTAATTGTAAACAGTGGTCTGCCCCTCTCAGCAGCTTGTAAAGTGGATGCAGCCTGGAGTGAATCACCTCAAGCAGCAGCCAGACTGAGTGTAAACACAGACTATTGTTTATAGCTAGTTATATTCCAGCAATATTACAGCTCATTTAGTTACCTGTTACCACCTCAGACCAGCCTATTTCTCCTCATGTCTCCTGCATGCTGTGAGTGACACAGTGAAATATATTTGTGAGCTGTGTGGCAGAGTAACCAAGCAGCTCAGGGTGACCCAAACTACTATGAGCTGTGTGAGAAATGAATTTTTAAGCAGGGATAGTGAGAGAGAGACCTGGGTGAATAAATAAAGTGCCCCTAGCACTAGTGGTAATGTGTACACTAATATACAGTATTAAAAAAAAAAGTCGTTTCAATCGATAGTACTCCTTTAAGTGGTGAAATGGGAGCAAAACTTTATCATGTAAAGGAAAAAGTTATCACGAGGGTTGTCCAGAAAGTAACAGCTGTTTGCCTTTATCTGCCACACAAGGTATTCTTTCTACTTAATTTAACTTGCATCTGTCAGGTTAATCTCTTCTCTCCCTGCACAACTTGTCACAGAAGAAATCCTATGCAGTACTTATTATGCAATATTAATTAATTGTGTTTTTTTTCTTTTTTCACTTGAGACATTTCAACAAGCTGGGCTGATCTGCATCGAGCAGAATTTTACTTTGAATACCGAATTTGCTACCTGTGAATTTCTTACCAGTTATGGTCACACTGCTGCAGTCACTGGATTTCATTTTTTGTTCAGTGAATTGTGATCTGGCAGTTTTTAGGGTTGAAAGTTTGACAATACAGTTTTTGCTAAATAGATATTGGTTTTAAATACCCATGTAAAGGGTTCCACTTGCTAAAAACTCCAATTGGCTACATTTTTCCGGACAAACGGATGCGTTGCCCATAGCCACTTATGGAGCTAACGCATCCGACCCGAACGCAAATGTGATGGTAAAATGGAATGGAGTGGTTACTGAACTGGTCCGTTCCACCCTGTGCTGAACAGATACATGCCGAATGGTAACTGAGCCTTATACTAAACAAACGGTAACGTTTATTCCAGTTATGGAGAGCGTGGATCTCCTCTTATTGACGTTTTGTTCAGGACAATCCTTGAAGATTTCTGTCCCGTATTGCTACATACGGAGGCATATATAAACTTGTTTAAACAGATTAGTCCAAAATGTAGTCATATCACTGAAAATGCAGCAACCCACAGCAGACAATGAAAATTCTATCAATACTAATGAGATCAGTTAAGTGATGACTTGTGATTGATTGCTATGAGTCACAGCACTTGCAATATGGAACATGTCACTGTTGGTTTCTATATTAAAAATGTAACTTGTTGGGCTGTTATGCTAATCCTCTGATGCCATACCTCATGAATCTCTGATCCAGAATGAGTATTCACTACTAAGTGCCATGTCATATGAGTGACTGAGTCACAGCAAATAGCTGCTAATCATAACTGGTTGCTGCATCTAGTCTCTGTGACTAGTTGTTATTATTGGTACTTCTATTAAAATGTATTTAAGCTAAGTTTTAACTACTAGTCCAATTAAAATATATTTAAATCTAATAACAGCTACTAGTCGTGGTGAGTGGTGACTACCCATGTAACATGACTCTTACAATGACTCAAGACTGAAGCCATCAGGGTTGCTCAGCAGGACCCCGAATGCGAAGTTCCCCCGAAAAATTCGGGTGTCTTTTAGGTTTGCCGCATGCGAACCCGAACCCGAATGCTGCGATCCAAGCCGAACCCGAATACGAAGCCTGCCGAATGTGCGCGCTCGAATTCAGCCGGATGGAGCTGTGGGTTCGGCTTCGGGATTCGGGGATGACGTGATTGGGCCAATCAGAAGTCCTCCTGCCGAGGACCTGGCAATCCTAGCAATCAATCAGAGGAGGGGAGCCTGGCCCTCCTCTCCTCTATATAAGGCGGCGGCCATTTTGCGGAGCCACGCACTTGTGTGACTGCTGCTGGTACTGAGAGATTCTCCAGTGCTGTGCTGTGTCTGAGCAAGTGCTTTTCACTGCTAAACCTAGCGTTTTGCTTCCTAAACACCTCCTAAACACATTTATTGTTGTCTTATATAGTTAGCTAGTATTTTGATTGTTTTTAGTCAGCTAGTGTATAGTGTATAGTGTGCTAGGCTAGTGTTAGTCTGTGAGCAGGCTAGGCCTGCTAGCCTAGGTAGCCTTAGCCTACTACTAGCTTAGGTAGGTTAGGGATTCTAGTTAGTTGTGTACTAGTAGTAGTAGTTTAGTTAATCATTACTGCTGTAGTCTGTTACTTTATTAGTTTCAGTACTGTGTTAGTTAGTTACTGACTGTGACAGGTCACCACCAGCATCCATTGTGAGTGACCTGACCTGTGACTGTCTGTCACCTCACCTGCTCGAGCCTATTGATTGATTGCGTCTGACCGTGTGTGACCGTTTTTAACCACTTTGAAACCCTTGCTACGCTTATCTACTCCCCACAGAACTTTACCTGGGGCTCAGGGGAGTAGATAGGCGTACTTGTGGTAAACAGTGTGCTGTATGCCCAATAAGCTATCTGATTATGTATATAGGGTATCATTTTAACCGTGACAAGTGAGAGAATAAATTTTGTGGTGTTTGACAACTGAGGGATAAGTCATGTGATTTTTTTTTTACCGGAAAACTGAATGAAAAGCAATAAAACTGTTATTTTCATGTACTCTATACCCCCAAATAAATACTTGTAAAAACAACAAAAGTGACAGCATTGAAAAGAGAATACATAGTTACCCTAGGGACTTAGCTTTTAAAATATGTATGCCATGAGAGTGTATTACTGTTAATCAGGAAGAAAAGGGCTTTTAGTTACTGATAGAGTACAATGAGAAAACAAAAAACAGAAACCAGAAACTAATATATTTTCGCCATACATTGTACTAGGAACATTATTTAAATGTTGAGATAACCAGGACAAATTAGCAAATACAATGTGTGTGTTTTACCTATGGTAACATTGTTTATTTGAAAACTATAGTGGATGGAAATGGAGAAATAGTGTATTTTTTCTTTTTTTTTCTCATTTTTCCCTTTAAAATGCACAGATAATAACATAATTACTAAAAGCAAATATCACCCTCACAAAGCATAATTTGTGGCAAAAAAAACAAGATATAGATCATTTACATCTGATGAGTAGCAATAAAGTTATTGGTGAATGAATGGGAGGAGCGCTGAAATGTGAAAATTGCTCTGGTTTTTAAGCAAAAAACCCTGTGGTGCTGAAGTGGTTAATTGTCACCGATTGTCTGCCACTTGTAGTGTATTACGCTAGGTGTGTCTTAGTTACCTGCGTGCGTGCATACTTCTAGTGTCTACTACTATACTACTAGTCTACTAGTACCCGTTCACTCATTTTTTTTTCAATTTTACTGTGTGATTTTATTATCATCCGTAGTGTGTGTAATAAATAAGAGTTACAACACATACAGGCCACCACACCAGTATCCGTTGTGAGTGACCTGTGACTGTCTGTCGCCTGCCTGAGCCTATTGATTGATTGCGTCTGACCGCGTGTGACCGTTTTTAATTGTCACCGATTGTCTGCCGCACGACTTACTTGTAGCGTATTACGCTAGGTGTTTCTTAGTTACCTGCGTGCGTGCATACTTCTAGTGTCTACTACTATACCACTAGTCTACTAGTACCCGTTCACTAATTTTTTTTTCAATTTTACTGTGTGATTTTATTATCATCCGTAGTGTGTGTAATAAATAAGAGTTACAACACATACAGGCCACCACACCAGTATCCGTTGTGAGTGACCTGTGACTGTCTGTCGCCTGCCCGAGCCTATTGATTGATTGCATCTGACCGTGTGCGACCGTTTTTAATTGTCACCGATTGTCTGCCGCACGACTTACTTGTAGCGTATTACGCTAGGTGTTTCTTAGTTACCTGCGTGCGTGCATACTTCTAGTGTCTACTACTATACTACTAGTCTACTAGTACCCGTTCACTAATTTTTTTTTCAATTTTACTGTGTGATTTTATTATCATCTGTAAAGTGTGTAATAAATAAGAGTTACAACACATACAGGCCACCACACTAGCATCCGTTGTGAGTGACCTGTGACTGTCTGTCGCCTGCCCGAGCCTATTGATTGATTGCATCTGACCGTGTGTGACCGTTTTTAATTGTCACCGATTGTCTGCCGCACGACTTGTAGCGTATTACGCTAGGTGTTTCTTAGTTACCTGCGTGCGTGCATACTTCTAGTGTCTACTACTATACTACTAGTCTACTAGTACCCATTCACTATTTTTTTTTTTCACTTTTACTGTGTGATTTTACTATCATCCGTAGTGTGTGTAATAAATAAGAGTTACATCACATACAGGCCACCACACCAGCATCCGTTGTGAGTGACCTGTGACTGTCTGTCGCCTGCCCGAGCCTATTGATTGCGTCTGACCGTGTGTGACCATTTTTAATTGTCACCGACTGTCTGCCGCACGACTTACTTGTAGCGTATTACGCTAGGTGTTTCTTAGTTACCTGCGTGCGTACTACTACTGCCTACTACTACTACTACTAGTCACCACCAAGTCACCACCAACACAGACTTTATTAAAGTTTACACCCTTTCCCGCCCTCTTCTACTTATTTTTTTTTACTGTATTTGTATAGTGCACAATGACTGGCAGAGGTAGAGGTAGAGGGCGAGGCACCACCAGGAGAGGAAGCGCCATTGCAGGAGCCACTGCCAGCAGCAGCAGGTCTGGGACTGGTGCGCCGCCAGCTACTGACCACAGGGAGGAGGGAGCAGAGGCGCAACAGCAGCGTGTTGCGCCCATCTTTGAGACGGGTCGTCGCCCACCACCCATTGGGGAGAGTCAAGTGCAGGCTGTGGTGGAAATGGCGGGGCAGGAAGCCACCTTTTCCAGCCAGGCCTCCAGCACCAGCGAGACTAGTGCCACCAGCACCAGCACTCCTGTCCGCAGCAGGCCTCCACCAGCGCTTGAGGCCATGGTCACGGTGATTCCATCGACCAGCCTGCCCTCAATGAGCACGCTCTTCTCCCCTGAGACTGTGACCATGTACAGGGATGTTTTGGAAAAGTATGAGTTGGAGATGATGGGGCCATCCGAGGAGGAGGAGGAGGAGTTTGAGTTGCAGAAGTTTGTTGTTGGCGCTGAGTAGGAGGGGCGTGATGCAGGGGATGTTGGGGTAGAGGAGTTGGTTGAGTCGGGCTCACAGGATTTGTTTGGGGTTGATGATGATGACTTGATAGATCCTTCCTATGTGCCACCAGTACCACCAGCACAGTTGGCTGAAGGCAGCTCGTCATCGGAGGAGGATGCGTCTCTGGCGCAGAGGCGCGGCAGCAGCAAGGCGGCCAGCACAGGGCGTGGAAGGCAGGAGCCACAGCCTGCTGCTTCAGTCGCTACCACCACCCGCAGCAAACCTCTAACTACAACCAAAAAGGCACAATCCTCCAAGGGCACCCAAAAACCCCAGCCCTCAAGCTCGAAGAGCAGGTTGAAGTCCCCAGTCTGGCGGTACTTCACCAAGTGCCCAGTGGACCCGACCCGTGCAATTTGCAACAGTTGCAATCTCAGTCTCAGCAGAGGTCGCGATATCCACAAATCGAGTACCTCGTGCCTGCAGACCCACTTACAGAGCAGACATTTTGAGGACTTTTTAACAAGTAAAAGTACAGAGGCGCCAAAAGGATAAAAAATGATAAAATGTTTAAAATATTCAGGTGGCGGCGGTGGACCGACCACTCAGAAACAGACTTGATACTGTCGCAAGTTACATAGTTACATAGTTACATAGTTATTTTGGTTGAAAAAAGACATACGTCCATCGAGTTCAACCAGTATAAAGTACAACACCAGCCTGCTCCCTCACATATCCCTGTTGATCCAGAGGAAGGCGAAAAAACCCTTACAAGGCATGGTCCAATTAGCCCCTAAAGGGAAAAATTCCTTCCCGACTCCAGATGGCAATCAGATAAAATCCCTGGATCAACATCATTAGGCATTACCTAGTAATTGTAGCCATGGATGTCTTTCAACGCAAGGAAAGCATCTAAGCCCCCTTTAAATGCAGGTATAGAGTTTGCCATAACGACTTCCTGTGGCAATGCATTCCACATCTTAATCACTCTTACTGTAAAGAACCCTTTCCTAAATAAATGGCTAAAACATTTTTCCTCCATGCGCAGATCATGTCCTCTAGTCCTTTGAGAAGGCCTAGGGACAAAAAGCTCATCCGCCAAGGTATTATATTGCCCTCTGATGTATTTATACATGTTAATTAGATCCCCTCTAAGGCATCTTTTCTCTAGACTAAATAAACCCAGTTTATCTAACCTTTCTCGATAAGTGAGACCTTCCATCCCACGCATCAATTTTGTTGCTCGTCTCTGCACCTGCTCTAAAACTGCAATATCTTTTTTGTAATGTGGTGCCCAGAACAAAAAGGCAATTTATTTACATACTCCACGAACAATAACAGTGCTGTTATTGTTCGTGGAGTGTGTAAATAAATTGCCTTTTTGTTACTTACGACAGTATCAAGTCTGTTTCTGAGTGGTCGGTCCACCGCCGCCACCTGAATATTTTAAACATTTTATCATTTTTTATCCTTTTGGCGCCTCTGTACTTTTACTTGTTAAGATATCCACCCTCGGTGGAAGGGTGATAAACCCTTTTTTCCTTCTTCAGAGAGCGACATCTTAATCCTGAGTGGGACAGGTCTAATCTCCCCACCTGCCTATACAGTGGTTACCTTGGTGGTAACCCACGTTTGTGAGTATAATACTTACTTGTCAATTTTTCACTTTTGATCCAATACATACTACACTATACTGGGCTCTCGGTATCTCTGCTTTATTTTGAGGACTTTAATGAGTTGGAGAAGCTTATGCAAAGTGGTGCAGGCAGTGGTCAGAGCCAGACAGCCCCTGCACAGATTTCAGCAGCAGCAGCAGCCGACCCTCCTGCCCATCCAGCAGCAGCAGCAGCAGGAGCACAGCAGCAACTCACTCCCACCCCCCACCCCCCGGACAGCCAGTCCTCAGTGGCCTCATCAGCTCCCTCCACATTGGCCTCCTCATCCTCCCGTGCAGGCAAACGCCGCCAGACCCTGCTCAGCGAAGCATTCCCCGGTGTGACCAAGGTGCTGCCTCCCGCCCAAAGGCGCATCCGGTTGCTGAACGGGTTGCTTGCCCAGGCCATGTGCTCCCAGCTCCTGCCATATTCCTTAGTGCAGGAGGGGAGTGACATCAGAGCGCTGCTGCAGGTTGGGATCCCAGAGTGGCAAGTCCCCAGCCGCCACTATTTCTCCCGCAGGGCGATCCCGGCACTGCACCGCTCTGCCATGGAGAACGTGGGCCACACGCTGGATCACGCTGTCAGTGCGCGGATCCACATAACCATGGATTCCTGGAGCAGCCGGTTTGGGACAGAGCGCGATCTGTCCTTTACGGCCCACTGGGTCAGCCTGGTGGAAAACCCGAGCAAGGCAGCAGCAGGTCCATCCTCGGGCGCAGTAGCACCAGTCATCCACAACGTGGTGCCACCGCGCGGGGTCAGGGGAGAAGAAGCAGCTCCCACCGCCAAGCGATCCCGTCTCTCCAGCAGCGTGAAGGCCCGCCACTGCCAAGCGATGCTGGAGATGAAAAGCCTGGGGAAGAACTCCTTGACGGCATCCAACGTGCTCCGGTACCTCAGGGAGCAGGAGAGGACGTGGCTGATCCCCAGAGGCCTCACTGTGAGATTGGTGGTGTCCGACAATGCCGGCAACCTGCTGTCTGCCATCAGCAGTGGAGACTTGCTCCACGTCCCTTGCTTGGCCCACGTCCTGAACCTGGTGGTGCAAAAGTTCATGCGCACTTACCTGGGGATGGAGGAGCTGTTAGAAGCGGCGCGGAAAAAAATTGCGCGCACTTTCCGCCGCTCAGCAGCTGCCGCAGCAAAACTGGCAGACATCCAGCAGCAGGAGGGCCTGCCACGACACCGCCTCATCATAGATGTGCCAACTCGCTGGAACTCCACCCTGGCGATGTTGGAGCGGCTGGTTAAGCAGAGGAGGGCTGTCAACCGGTACATCTATGATGCCACTGTCGCCAGCACCAGCAGCAGAAGCAGCACCACACTCCAGCTTCTCACCAACGCGCAATGGGGGCAGATGCAGCAGGTCTGCTTGGTGTTGGCTCCCTTCCTGCAGGGAACCAACCTGGCGAGTGAACAACGGGCATCCCTCTGCCAGTGGGTGCCCTTTGTTTGTCTGCTGGACAGGGCACTTGGCAATTTGGTGGATTTGGGAGAGAAGGCCCTGAAGCAGCTGGAACAGCAGCCGCCTGCACAGTCCACTGCTCCGCAGGAGTCCCTGGAGGAGGAGGAGGAGGAGTTGGAGGTGCTGGACGTTGCTGCTGGGGGGGGGGGACATTGGAGCGCAGCAGCAGTGGTGCGAGGGTGGAGAGAGGAGGAAGAGTCTCAGGGGCAAGAGGAGGAGGAGGAGGACGCTGACCCTGATGTCTCTGTTAGACGGTCCACCCTGTTCCCCATGCTGCGCTGCCTGCGCACAGACCACAGGGTCAAGCGGATGCAAGCGAGGGAGGACGCCTGCATCAGCATGATCCTGGACCCACGGCTGAGGGGGAAGTGGGATCAGTTTCTGCCTACCAGAGACCGTGAGCAGCGAGCAAGGGAGTTGCAGGAGATCCTTGTTCGGCGGCTGGAGGAAGCCTTCCCCCCGCCTTCCACTCCCTCTGTCCCTGTCCAGCAGCCAGCAGCGCAGCAGCAGGTGCCTGCGGCCAGCAGCAGTGTCAGGCACCCAGGACACCTGCTGTCATTGACGCAGGCATTCTACATGAAGGTACAGCAGCCGAGAGAGGAGGTGCGGGCAGCAGCCACCTTTGGTGAGAGTCACAGCCAGCGCATGATCCGGATGGTGGCCGACTACATGGGGTCCTTCAGTGGGCTTGACACCGGCAGCGAAGAGCCTGTGGACCCCATGGAGTACTGGGTGGAGCGCTTGCACATCTGGAGGGAGCTTGTGCAGTACGCCCTGGAGGTATTGTCTTGCCCCCCTTCCAGCGTGCTGTCTGAGAGGTGCTTCAGTGCAGCCGGTGCCGTGGTCACCGAGAAGCGCTCTCGTCTGTCCACAGAGGGCGTGGACAGACTGCCATTTTTGAAGATTAACTAGGCCTGGATAGAAGGCACGTTCCTGGCACCTGTTGTCGGCGAAAGGAGGACATGAGGTGCCTGCCTGGGAATTACAATACATTGCCTGCTGCCTGCCATACGTGACGACTCCTCCTCCTCCTCCTGCTGGCCTGCTGCATTGATTTACCTATGAATTTATTTATGTATTTATTGTATATCTACCTGACTCCTGCTGCTGCTGGCCTGCTGCATTGATTTACCTATGAATTTATATATATATTTATTGTATTTCTACCTGACTCCTCCTGCTGCTGCTGGCCTGCTAAATTGATTTACCTATGAATTTATTTATATATTTATTGTATTTCTACCTGACTCCTCCTGCTGCTGCTGGCCTGCTGCATTGATTTACCTATGAATTTATTTATATATTTATTGTGTTTCTACCTGACTCCTCCTGCTGCTGCTGGCCTGCTGCATAGATTTACCTATGAATTTATTTATGTATTTATTGTATTTCTACCTGACTCCTGCTGCTGCTTCTGGCCTGCTGCATTGATTTACCTATGAATTT
The DNA here is from genome assembly GCF_040937935.1 of Hyperolius riggenbachi. Classification (NCBI taxonomy): domain Eukaryota; kingdom Metazoa; phylum Chordata; class Amphibia; order Anura; family Hyperoliidae; genus Hyperolius; species Hyperolius riggenbachi. The sequence goes on from NC_090655.1 coordinate 151,980,273, forward strand.
ATTTATGTATTTATTGTATTTCTACCGGACTCCTCCTGCTGCTGCTGGCCTGCTGCATTGATTTACCTATGAATTTACTTATATATTTATTGTATTTCTACCTGACTCCTCCTGCTGCTGCTGGCCTGCTGCCTTGATTTACCTATGAATTTATTTATGTATTTATTGTATTTATAAAGCGGCAACATATTAGACCGCGCTCATTTTCATCCTGCTGCTGTCAGTGGTCCCACCGCCAGAGTCCACACTATGCATTGCCTGCTGTCAGTGCCACACGTCACTCCACCTCCTCCTCCTGCTGCTGTTGTATTTATCCTGCTGCTGTCAGTGGTCCCACCGCCAGAGTCCACACTATGCATTGCCTTCTGCCAGTGCCACACGCCACTCCTCCTCCTACTGCTGCTGTTGTATTTATCCTGCTGCCGCCAGTGGTCCCACCACCAGAGTTCACACTATGCACTGCCTGCTGTCAGTACCACACGTCACTCCTCCTCCTCTTGTTGCTGTTGTATTTATGCTGCTGCTGTCAGTGGTCCCACCGCCAGAGTCCACACTATGCATTGCCTTCTGCCAGAGCCACACGCCACTCCTCCTACTGCTGCTGTTGTATTTATCCTGCTGCTGTCACTGTCAGTGGTCCCACCGCCAGAGGGCACACTATGCATTGCCTGCTGTCAGTGCCACACGTCACTCCACCTCCTCCTCCTGCTACTGTTGTATTTATCCTGCTGCTGTCAGTGGTCCCACCGCCAGAGTTCACACTATGCATTGCCTGCTGTCAGTGCCACACGTCATTCCTCCTCCTCCTGCTGCTGTTGTATTTATCCTGCTGCTGTCAGTGGTCCGACCGCCAGAGTCCACACTATGCATTGCCTGCTGTCAGTGCCACACGTCACTCCTCCTCCTCCTGCTGCTGTTGTATTTATCCTGCTGCTGTCAGTGGTCCCACTGCCAGAGTCCACACTATGCATTGCCTGCTGTCAGTGCCACATGCCACTCCTCCTCCTCCTGCTGCTGTTGTATTTATCCTGCTGCTGTCAGTGGTCCCACCGCCAGAGTCCACACTATGCATAGCCTGCTGTCAGTACCACACGTCACTCCACCTCCTCCTCCTGCTGCTGTTGTATTTATCCTGCTGCTGTCAGTGGTCCCACCGCCAGGGTCCACACAATGCATTGCCTGGTGCCAGTGCCACACACACATCACTCCTCCTCCTCCTCCTGCTGCTGCTGCTGCTGTTGTATTTATCCTCCTGCTGTCAGTGGTCCCACCGCCAGGGTCAACACAATACATTGCCTGCTGCCAGTGCCACAAGTCACTCCTCCTCCTGCTGCTGCTGTATTTATCCTCCTGCTGCTGTATTTATCCTCCTGCTGTCAGGGTCCACACAATGCATTGCCTGCTGCCAGTGCCACACGTCACGTTTTTAGTTTTGTTTTTTTAAGTACACCTATTTCAATGTGAATTCCCTTTAAAAAAACACACAAAAAAAACCCCGAATTCGCGAACACGAATTTTTACCGAATTTTGAGCCGTAACCCCGAACCGAATATGAATTCGAACCGAATTTTGTGGTCGAAGGCGAATTCGAATGTCATACGGACCCGAATTCGAATGTACCCGAACCGAATTTTGGTACATCTGAGCATGCCTGGAAGCCATAAGGTCTGCACAGCATCCTGACAAATGGCATGTGATAAAAGCTTTCCATAGAGCCCCTGTGGCTTCAGAAAACCCTTGCAGCAAATACTCCCCCTAGAATTTGGCACAGTAAAGCAAGACGTAATTGAAGAATGCTGGTGTTCTGCTATCAAGAACTCTTCACAAATCTCACAAGGTGGTTCTCACTGCGGTGTTCTTTGGTGCTCCCAGTCTTGCTCATTCTGCATTCATGATACTTTTAATAAAGGAAAACAAGATTTAGCTGCCATGGTTTACTTGAGCTTTAGTTACCTAAAAATACGCACTTAATTCTACTTCTGTTAGACTTGTCAGTTTTTATTAATCAAGACTTGTTATACTGAATGGACTTAGTCTGTGATAAGCATAGGTATACCCTTGGCTGGGGCACCAGATAACGCATAATATTCTCTAAGGACTGTAAAGGCTTGTAAACATGCTAGAAAAAACATCAACATAATCCTTCTAAGAGGTCTTGGTTAAAAATTTAGCATGTGTATTGGTGTCCAACAATGTCATTTAGCAAGTTGGCATGCCAGATCACTTACAACCTGAATATAAATAACTGCATTAACTCAACCTGGCTTTCACATCCTAGTTACAACATGTAAAAAAGCGGGAGTGATTTCACAAACCATACACTTCAAGAGCCCACAAAAGCAAGTGACTTTCACTCTATAGGTAATGTGTATCAAAGGGTCATGTTTATTCAATAATATGTGTGTGTAAACCAAACAGACATAAAACCAATTAAAATCCTCTGCAGAGCGCTCCACAGTAACTACACTGTCGAACACAAAAACTCCCATGCCATGGTGATACAAGTACCGGTACCAATGAGAGAATCTGGTCTTCCGAGTGTGAGAGATATGAGGCAGCTAGTCCCAGTTTAATACACCTATGCCATGCAATTCCAGGAACAAATTGCAGTTCATAATCACCATTAGCAGACTAACCATCACCACTCCAGCTTCGCCTCTCAAGGAGGCAAGTCATTCCCCAAGGCTGTGAGCCGCTGTTCATGTGTACATACTGTACCTTTGCCGGATCTATGGGTCGTCTGGCTGGGAACTCTCTGGCCTCTTAGAGTGCATGCCAACTGAGAATCCTCCGTTGCTTTCACCAATCCAGAGTGCTCTGCAGATGTACAGAGTGAAATCCCACCCATCTACATGTTTTGCCTGACTCACACAGGCTTCGTCAGGATGCACGCCCTGATGAAGCCTGCATGATGCAGGCACAATGCGAAGGATTCCTAGTTGGCATGCATGCTAAGAGCCAAGAAAGTTCCCAGCTGGACACTTGGGAGATATGGCAAAGGTACATGCAACGTCTGCACATAGACGGAGCGGTGATGGTTAGTCTTCTCATGATGATTATGAACTGCAATTGGTTCCTGGCATTGCATGGCTTATGTTTATTGACCCGGTACTAGTTGCATGGCTTATGTTTGTTGACCCGGTACTAGCTTCATGTCTCCCCACTCAAAACACTCTGGATTTTCTCATTGGTACCAGTACCTGTATGAGTGTGGCATGGGAGTTTTTGTGTTAGTCAGTGTAGTTACTGTGGAGTGCTCTGCATAAGTTTTTAATTGGTTTTATGTCTGTTTGGTTTACACACCTATTTATGGAATAAAGATGACCTTTTGATACACATTACCTATAAAGTAATTGTACTTGATTTGATGGGCTCATGCCAGAACACTTAACTATAGTATCGAAAGAGCAACAAATGAGCATTTACTTTTAGCACTTATCCTGCCTGCTGGAAGCAGTTTTCATTGTGCTTTGCCCTAATTTCCTTCTGCCCCTCTGCATTAAATATGATGCACCACTCGTCTATATGAAACTAGTGTGTCTGTATATCACATGTTCCCCTGCAGTGTCGCCCTAATGATTGAGCAATTATCATGAAGGGCAATACATTTTAAAATTGCCTAGCTGTCACGCTGAAATTTAGGCTGTAGTTTATGCATGTAGTTCATGCAGTCAGAGCAGAGTCAAAGCACCTGATCTGCATTAGTGGGCCAGTTACTTAAAATATTACAAGCAGAGCATCAGCACAGAAGTCAGGCAACTGACATAGTTTAAAAAGGAATCGATATGGCAGCAGCCCACAGCATTTCCTCTCACACCAAGTTACCTTTAAAGGGAAGCTTAAGTGACATGGTGAAGACAAAAAAGAACAAGTTGAGAGCCCCAAATAGTGTATTATTGCTAATAAGTAAGACAATGGGTAATTATTAAAAATGTACTTCACAAAGATGTGTTGCCTCCATAAGCAACCACTGTAAATGCAAATGGGTACATTATCCTGAATGACATGATGTAACAATAACAATAATATTTTTATAGCGCTTTTCTCCCTGGGGACTCAAAGCGCTGTGACCCTGCATTATGCAGTCTCAAGGCTCGGGAAAAAAAATTAGGGTACTTATCTGTTAGCCGGGCGCATCCGGCAGGTGGCGCTAATTACTATTCCCCCTCCAGGCCCACATGGATAGTAAGGAAAGATGTAACTTTTGTGAAGTTTTGTCGCCACCTGCCGGATGCGCCCGGCTAACGGATAAGTACCAAAATTAGTTTTTAGGTTTTTTTTTAAAACTGGCCAGAGACGGAGCCTCTTGTACTGATTGTGGAAGTGAGTTCCATAGAGTAGGGGCTGCATAGGAAAAGGCCCAAACACCAAATGTTAAGTGTATCCTGGGAATAACCAGCTTCATCTTGTTGGCAGAGCGGAGAGTGCGTGGAGGGGCATAAAGTTCCAATAGATCCACTATGTATTTGGGTCCCATGTGGTTTAGAGCCTTGAATGTCAGCAGGCAGATCTTAAAATTGATTCTCCATTTTACTGGCAACCAGTGAAGGGTTTGTAGTACTGGGGTGATGTGTGAGCTGCGGGGGGCATTGGCTAGGAGTCTGGCTGCAGCATTGTGTACTAGTTGTAAGGGGTGCAGAACCTTATCTGTAGATCCGATGAACAGGGCGTTGTAGTAGTCTAGGCGGGAGGATACATATGCATGAACCAGGGCAGGTAGGTCTTCAGCTGGGATAAGGTGTTTTGATTTTCGCTATATTTCTTAGATGGAAGAAGGAAGACTTGACGACAGCTGATACCTGCTGTATGCGTTTTAGATTTCCATCGAGGATCACCCCAAGATTTTTATACTGTACGGTATCTCCCCCAATTGCTAGTTTGGGGTGGTGAGCGTTTTGAACTTTATCCATCATGTGTGGACCACCTACTACCAACACCTCTGTTTTATCAGAGTTCAGCCTCAGCCAGCTGGTGTTCATCCAATTTTGTTAATCCACTAGACACGCATTTAGGGATGCTGATGGGTCTTGGGTGCCAGGCTTGAAGGACAGATACAGTTGTGTGTCGTCTGCATAACAATGGTATCCTAGGCCATAGTTCTGGATTATTTTGCCCATGTAGACTGCAAAGAGTAATGGTGATAGTACAGAACCCTGTGGTACTCCATAGGCAAGTGGCACTGGATTAGAGTAGTGTGTGCCCAGACATACTTGCTGTGTCCTGCCAGATAGGAGGGTCTGAAACCAGCTAAGAACAGTACCCCTTAGGCCACAGTAATTCCTCAGTCGCTGGATTAGTATTTCATGATCAACAGTGTCAAATGCTGAAGACAAGTCAAGAACAATCAGAATTGAGCAATCACCCTTGTCCCTTGTAGTAAGTAGATCATTCATTACTCGGACTAATGCCGTTTCAGTGCTGTGTCTTTTCCTGAATCCTGAATGAAAAGTATCAAAGATGTTGTTATCTGTAAGCCTGGCTTCTAGCTGGTTGGCGACAGCTTTCTCGATAACTTTTGATAGGAATGGTAAGTTCGCCACAGGTCTGTAGTTGGTCACAAAATCAGGATCTAGTGATGGTTTCTTCAAGAAGGGTTTTATGATTGCTTTCTTTAGTTCTTCTGGGAAAAGTCCACTTTGCAAGGAGCATTGAGTGATTTTGTGAAGTGCTGGCCTGATCAGCTCTGGGCACTGCATTAAGGATCCAGTTGGGCCAGGATCCAGGTCGCAGGTAGTGGGGCGGAGACTTTGAATGAGAATTCCAAAATCTTCTTCACTCAGAGTGTCAAAGACTTGCCATGGTGGTACGGTAGTAGGCATATGCAAAGTCCAGTGGTCAATTGATGTTGTTGGTGTAATGCTGGCATGGATGGCAGACACCTTGTTTGTAAAGAAGGCAGATAATTCATCACACCTTTCCCTGGAGAATGTGGTTGGGGCTTTTAGGCAGGAAGGATTGCAGAGTGATTCCACTGTGTGGAAGAGTTGAGCAGCTCTGTTGTTGGCTGTAGATATTTTGTGCGAGATAAAGTCTGATTTTTTTCTTGCTTATTGCTTGTTGGTATTGTCTGAGGTGTTGAACTAGGCTAGATTTGTGCTCCTCAGACCCTGATTTACGCCACTGTCTTTCTAGTCTGCGCCCTTTCTTTTTTAGATCCATGATGGTTTAGTCAAACCAATTAGCTTTCTGATTTTTTGTTGCTGATTTGGTGCGCCATGGGGCAAAACTGTCAAGTGTTTCATATATCGTGTTGTTGTACTGTGTTACTAGAATGTTGGGGTCCATTTGACTGTGGAGCAGATTTGTAAAATCCAGGTTGGCAGTTATCCTCTCCGGTGTTAATTTATTCAGGGGACGGATTTTGATTGTTTCTTTAGGGTGCTGCTTGATAGGGTGATGTTCAATAGTAAACTGTATTATGTGATGGTCTGACCACACCACTGGGGTTACTGTTATGTTACTAATGTCCATTCCAAGATGGAACAGTAAGTCTAGGGTATGCCCTCCTCTGTGGGTAGCAGATTTTACAACTTGTGTGAAGCCTAGTCCACCCATGAGATTTATTAGTTCATTTGCATCTTGTGATTGTACAGTGGATGTACAGTGCACACAGGCCATTCTATCCTTAGCTTAAGGCTTAAATCCCGCAGTTAAGGACTGCATAAGATAAATCATTTGAATACCACATTATTTATAACCATGGTGAAGAAAGAGGACTCTTTAATAAAGACAGGTGAAAATCTTTGGGAATTGTTACTATTTTGCAGTAAACTACAGGGCATTTAACTATTATATTTTTGCAGTAAACTACAGGACCAAAATTTTGTCCAATCCTACAACCCATGGTCGACATCATGATATGACTCTCACCTATGATTTGCCTCTACAGATACTAAAGAAGATTACACCAATATTATAAATACAACAAATGCAGAAGGGTTCTCTTAGTACATCCAATGTATATCTTAATAATAAAATGAATTTTTAAAAAAATGTAAATTAAGATCAGAAAGAAAGTGTAGATAATTCAGAAAGAAAATTATTTTTCCCCCTTCCTCTTTTTTTCCTGGCTCATGTGTTATATAAAACTATGACTATTTATAGTTTAAATTTAGAAGCAGAGAGCCAGTATCCCTCAGGGTAAGCTGGGTTATCTGGAAGTTAGCCATAAGGCTGCCTCTCCCTGTCAATAGTTACTATTGTTCATACTGTTATCCAGTTTGTCTATAGTTCATATATTTTTAGACGTTAATGTAATATGCTGTTTTGGCTGTTCACTTTGTGTTTAAGCTTTTACTATTTCATTAAAGTTTTAAAACTACATAAATAAGCACCTAGCTTGGACACTAATTACCCCACCTGTGCATAGGTAAGGTTGCCTGCAAAACATGCACCGTTGGAGAGTCACGAGGACAGGTTTGAGAAACACTGCACTAGGCTATGCATGTGCTATGCATTGTTGAGAACTTGTCCTATAAGAAAATTGTTATGTATCTATGTAGTGCTGACATTGTAAACAAAACTTTAGGGCTCAAACCCACTAGCAGCCTTTTCTAAGCACTAGTGATTTGAAAAAGATCTTGCTAATGCAATGGAATGGATTTTTATAAAATCACATCGCTCAAGTGGGATCACACCTATAGAATTACTGTAGCAAAAGCTTTTCAAATCACAAAGCATTCAGAAAAGCAGGTGCGGTCCATGCCTTAGAGTCAATAGTAATGGCACTACCTGTCCTCTGAAAAGCTCACAATCTAATGCCTACTACAGTCATCGTTTAATGCCATCTATTAGAAGAAAGAAAAAAAAAACATCTCTGTGTTTTTGGACTGTATGAAACAAAAATAATTGCACAGAGTAGACTCACAATAACATAAGGAACACCTACAAACTCCATCCAGAGAAGCTGGGACACTAAAGCAAAGTGCTATACACTACACCATGCAGCACTATTACAGAATACGCTAGTCTGTCACGTAGATAACGCTGGGAACTCAGGAGAAAACACGCATTGCAAAATTTTCTGACTTTTTCTATGCTGTTTGGAATTGGACCAATCCAAAGCAGCAGCATTTGGCTGGCTCAATTTCAAGTTGCATAGAAAACTACAAAACATTTGCATCAGACCAGAAAATGTTGCATATCTGGTCACTTCTAGCACTAGTTTGCAGTGGTAGTGAGCAACTATCAAATGTCTAGAGTGGTTTGAAATAATTTTGTTAAGTTTCAAACACAAAAAACATGCATGGAGAAATGGGTGCCGGTAATCCCATTAGTAGAAAATTTGTAATTTTACTATCTCCGATAGTAGAGTATTGTTAGTTTACCAATATTCTACTAACCCTTTGTAGCCTAATTCTCACAATAACCCTCTAATATATATACTATATATATACTGCAATAGACTTCAATGGGGAGGCAAATTGTGAATACTAGAAACATTTATGCTGGCCACAAAAGTGATGGAAAAGATGTTTCAAGGGGTTTAACATCTGAGTTTTTGCATGGGGGAGTGGGATACACGCCAAAAGTCCTGGGGAAAAATCTGGATTTGACGCAAAGCAGCGTTTTAAGGGAAGAAATCACATTGCATGCTAAATTGGAGGCCTAAAGTGCTTTAAAACATCTTGCATGTGTATACATCAATCAGGGAGTGTAATTAGAGTACTGCTTCACACTGACAGACCAAACTCGCTGTGCAACACACCGCAAACAGCTGTTTGTGTTGTGACGGCTGTGCTGGACTGGTGGGCACCATGGCGAGAGTGCAGGCGATAGTGGTTTCAATGACAGATCGAATTTGGTCTGTCCACAATGAAGCCACAACCTTATCATCCTTGGTGTGACACCCCCCCGAGACACTCATATAGCCGTCGGCCATTGCTTCGTTGTGATATGCAAGCCCCTTCACCGCATCAAGGTAACGATCACGAAGGGTAATTGACACATGTACATGCCATTTTGTTTTGTTGTTGCAGCTGCAGTGCAGCCAGAAAAATTAGGCAGGTATGTACACGCACCAGAAAAATTATTATAGCAGCAGCTGCTAGCAGCAGCCTTAAAAATTCAGGAATCCTGGTGGACCCTGTTGGTGGTGGCACTGGCAGAGAAGGCAGTCAAGCGGCCTGCAGGCAGAGATGCTGTGTGTGGGGACTGACTTAGTCTTCCGGCGGGCAGTAGCCCTCCGGGATCCATGCCTCATTCATTTTGATAAAGGTGAGGTACTGAACACTTTTTTTGACTTAGGCGACTTCTCTACTCAGTGACAATGCCTTCAGCTGCGCTGAAGGTCCTTTCTGACAGGACGCTTGAGGCAGGGCAAGACAGAAGTTGGATGGCAAATTGGGACAGCTCTGGTCACAGGTCAAGCCTGCGCACCCAGTAGTCCAAGGGTTCATCGCTGCTCACAGTGTCTACATCCACACTTAAGGCCAGGTAGTCGGCTACCTGCTGGTCCAGGCGTTGGTGGAGGGTGGATCCGGAAGGCGAGGCATTGGACTATAGAATGTCCGCATGTCCGATATCACCATGATATCCCTGAAGCATCCTGTCCTTGCCTGCATGGACATGGGAGAAGGATTACTGGCAGTGGTACCTTTATTCCGTTGTACTGTGACATCACCCTTAAACACATTGTAAAGCATAGATGCCAGCTTGTTCTGCAAGTGCTGCAACCTTTCTGCCTTCTGGTGATTTGGAAACATCTCCGCCACGTTGTGCCTATACCGAGGGTCTAGTAGCGTGGCCACCCAGTACAGCTCATTCCCCTTGAGTTTTTCTATACGGGGGTCCCTCAACAAGCTGGACAGCAGGAAAGAGACCATCTGCCCAAAGTTGGATGCAGACATACTATCCATCTCCTCTTGCTCTTCCTCAGTGATGTCAGCTAAGTTCCCCTCCTCCCCCCAGCCACGAAGAATACCACAGGAAAGTTGAGCAGCACAAGTCCCCTGCGACACCTGCTGTGGTTGTTCTTCCGCCTCATCCTCCCCCTCCAAAACAACACCTTCCTCATCATCTGACTCCTCTTCCCCACACGACTCTTCCTCCCCCTCCTCCTCTGTGCTGCCGCAGGTGTTGAGGAATCATCTGCTTCTGCTGAGAATTGATCCCACAACTCTTCCTCCTGTTCCTGTTCCTGCTCCTCCACAGCTTGATCCACCACTCTACGCACGGCACGCTCCAGGAAGAAGGCATATGGGATCAAGTCGCTGAAGGTGCCTTCACTGCTACTCACCAGGTTTGTCACCTCCTCAAACGGCCGCATGAGCCTGCAGGCATTTCGCATGAGTGTCCAGTACTTCGGCCAGAACATCCCCATCTCCCCAGACTGTGTCCTTTGACTGTAGTTGTAGAGATACTGTTTGATGGCTTTCCAGGGGAAGACTAGGACCTTTTGGCCTGGGGGGAAACACAAACTAGAGGCCCGTTAGCATGGCAGCCCCAGCCCAAATGACGTCACACACGCACCCCACGTCGTATATGCCAGTAGTCACGTGTAGCGCCAATGCGGAAATATAGAAAGAACACTCTAGGAACAGCGTGACAGGTAAAGTACAGGCACCGGGGGGGGGGGGGGGGGGGGGGTGCACATAACACATTTTGAGGGACAAAGGCCAGGGTTTACGTCGTGTCTATCATTCTTGGTGATCGCATGCCGTGATTATCGCACCTGACAACCACATTGGCCCGTTTTTTCAACATCTCAGATTGATACATTCAACCAATTTCCCCCCAAATTTTTTATCCAATTTGATAATATTAAAACGGTTGGTTGATCGGCTGTCAAGTCAACAGATGTATGGCCACCTTAATTCCCCAAAGCTCATCCCCCCCACTTATGTCCTCCCCTTCGCCACCATCTCTACTAACCCTCAAATATGCCCCTCTTCCACCTCGGATATCCCCTTCCCCTTTACCAGACATATCCTTACTGATCTCCCTGCAGGCACCATGATCCCTGCCGCGTTAATGCTAATTTCCAAAGTTTCGGTATCCCTCCTTCCATGACAGTTTTCCTCCCCCCCCCCAACATTCATGCCTTGCTTACCTGCTTTTTATTGGTGGTCAGTGGCAGTGCATCACTGCCTGCCCACCACCCACTTTACTATAGTATGAAACCCTATAGGCCACATCCATACTCAGTACTGACAGGTGGAAAAGCAATTATGATTCGATCATAGTGAAATAATCTGTCCATAACAATTGATGCATGTATGGCCAGCTTTAGATTATGGTTTCTAATAGCAAGATTTACTTACATTAAAATCATGGTAAAATCGCACAGAAAAACGCTTATAGTGTGTCTGAGGCCTTATGCAGAGAAGGGGAGAAAAGGTGAGAAGAGAAAAACTGAAAGAGAAGAAAGAAGATAGTTAAGTGACAAGACAATATGCTCTGTACAGCACTGCGGCAGATGGCGGCACTATATAAATACTAAATAATAATAAATAATTTTCCTCACCATGATTGCACTTCTAGGGCTGGTGCACACCAGAGTGGTTCTGAAGCGTTTTTAAAACACTTGCAGGGGGAAAACCGCTTGGCTAATGAAAGTGAATTCGATGGTCCACACCAGAGAGGTTAGTTTTTTCCCACAAACGCAAACTCGGGGGCTGCAGCATTGTTTAGATATCTGAGGCATTTCTGCCTAATTGTTAAAGTATAGGAAAGTGGAAAACCGTTCTGAAAAACGCTAGATCAGAGCAGTTTCCCAGGCGTTTTTGTTACAGAAGTTGTTCAGTAACCGCTTTTACTGTAACAATATTTGTAATCTGTTACACAAAAACGCTCCAAAAAATGCTAGGCATGTTTAGAAAACGTCTCTAATTGCCCTGAAATCTGCTTCAAAAACCTCTAGCATTTTGCAGATCTGCTAGAGGTTTTTGGTGTGCACTGGGCCTTACTTAGCTTTCCTGTATGACAAGAAGACACAGACACCCAGCACTAGGGGAAGGGGGGAAACAAAGTTGAATGAGGGAAAACTGGTGCCCACCAAGGGTGCTTCTGAGCGTTTTTCAAATCAACAGTGATTTGAAAAGCACTTGGCTAATGTTACCCTACGACGGTGTTCTCACAGCAGCGTTGTGATTTTTTTCAAAATCGCAAACACACTGCATGTAGCATTTTTTGGAGTGATTCATTAAAAAATCGCTCTGAAAAATCGCTTCACAAAATGACACTCACAAATTGCTAGCGATTGCTATGATGATTTTGGCGTGCACTAGCCCAGAGAGAGGAGGAATGGAGAGAGACCAAGAACAGCCTGAGATGGAGCAGAGAGGTTATGTGTATTGCAGTCCCACATCACACAGAGGCTACTTGTCCGTAATTTGACTCCTGTCCCTGCCAGTCTCTTTCAAGTCAGAAAGCAGCCCTCCTGGAGTCTAGGGACTGTCAAAAACTTCTCAACTTGTTTAACACCTTATCCACAAATGCAGTCATTATAACATAGGGGAGAGACCAGACAGATTTTTGCCCACGGACCCTCCAGACAAGCTCTGCATCATGCTGTGTAAATTTACCAGCTTGCCTGCCCTCTAATTGTACTTTAATCAGCTAAAATAGTGTTTCACATTGCCTTAGAACAACAAACCTGAATACACCAGACCGGCCCTAAATCACTGAATGAAAGGCGGACTGTGGGGGAGATTGCCCCCCTTCCCCCCTGGCCAGTCTGTGCCTGCGGCTTTTTCCTGTTGTAACAGGTGGTCAAACATCAAGAGGGTCGAATTCTAGCGAGTCGGGCTATCGCAAATCAAGCGTCTCACCGGCAAGTTGTTTCTACCCTGAATATCGGCAAAGCGTGCCATGGCCGTGTAAGACCGCCCGAAATGCCCACACACCTCCCTGGACTGCTTTAGGACGTCCTGTAAGCCTGGGTACTTAGACACAAATCTCTGAATTACGAGATTGAGCACATGTGCCATGCAGGGTACATGTGTCAACTTTCCCAAATTCAAACCCGAAATGATATTGCTGCCATTGTCACACACCACTTTGCCGATCTCCAGTTGGTGCAGGGTCAGTCACTGATCCACCTGTTTGTTCAGAGCATCCAGGAGAGCTGCTCCAGTGTGACTCTCCGCTTTGAGGCAAGACATGTCTAAGATGGCGTGACACCGTCATACCTGGCATGCAGCATAGGCCATGGGGACCTGGGGCTGTGTAGCTGGAGAGGAGATCACAGCTCCAGTAGAGTTGAACTGACACTCAGCCAAGGAGGAGGAGGAGGATGACAGCGAAGAGGATGTAGCAGGTGGAGGAGGTGGCAGCAGGCCTACCTGCAAGCCGTGGAGGTGTCACTAGGTACGCTGCACAGCCACATTCTCTCTACTTGCCAGCGGTCACCAGGTTGACCCAATGGGCTGTGTAAGTAATGTACCTTCCCTGACTGTGCTTGGCAGACCAGGCATCCATGGTCAGATGGACCCTTGACCCAACGCTGTGTGCCAGAGATGACACCACTTGCCTCTCAACTTCATGGTATAGTTTGGGTATCGCCTTTTTGGAGAAATAATTGCGGCCTGGTATCTTCCACTGCGGTGTCCCAATGGTCACAAATTTTCGGAAGGCCTCAGAGGCCACCAGCTGGTATGTTAACAGATGGCGGGATAACAATCCTGCCAAGCCAGCTGTGAGACACCGAGCAAGGGGGTGACTGGCAGACATTGGCTTCTTCTGCTCAAAGATTTCCCTCACGAACACCTGGCTACTGCTGTGGGCAGAGGAGCAGGAACCGCTCAAGGTGAGAGGTGGAGTGGAGGAGGGAGGCTGTGATTGTGAAGGTGCAAGGGAGAAAGCAGCTGAAGATGATGCACCTGAAGGAGGAAGAGGAGAAGGAGGGTGGCTTTGCTTTTGTGTGCTGCTTTTCCTTAGGTGGTCTTCCCATTGCAGTTTGTGCCTTTTCTGCATGTGCCTTCATAAAGCAGTTGTCCCTACGTGGGTGTTGGCCTTTCCACGGCTCAATTTTTGGTGGAAGAGAGTACAGATGGCATTGCTCTGATCTTTGGCATACACACTAAAAAATGTCCACACCGCTGAGCCACCCTGGGGTGTGGGCACTATGGTGGCGTCAGCAGCTGATGTTGAAGGGCTGGCTGGCTTTCCATAGGTGGCGATACATGGCGCCGGACACTGCCACCAGCTGTTTCTGACGACGAGCTCCCCCTGCTTTTTTCAGCAACTCGTCTCCTCCTACTCCTCTCTGACTCCCCCTCTGAACTGTCCCCTTGGTCATCGTGTCTCTTAGGATCCCACGTGGCATCCATGGTGTATCATCATCATAATTATCCTCCAAAGCTTCGCTTGTATTAGACACCTCCAAAACTGCACCAACAGCAGGTACTTCATCATCCTCCTCCTCACACCTTACATCCATAGTGTCACCTAACTCAGACATATGAGGTGGTGTAACTTGCTTAGCGCCTTCATCTTGTTGTAACAATAATGGCTGTGAATCAGTGATTTCCCCACCAAATAACTCCTGCGAAGTGTCAAATGTAGCGGATGTGGTACTTGGAGTAGCGCTGGTGGATGCGGAAGATGAGGTGTTCTGTGTTAAATAGTCAACCACATCCTGACTATCTTGGGAGTTGATGGGACGTGCCTTCTTCTGAGCACTGTACTTTGGGCCAGGGCCACACGAAATCACATCAGCACGACCTCAAACAGACCTGCCGGTTGGCCTGCCTCAGGGTCTGCCTCTGCCTGTTGTTTTGTCTATATCGGGGGGGGGGGGGGGGGGGTGAAGTGAAAGCTATGCACTGACTTGACTAATACAATGTGCAGTCACACAGGTGCAGTGAAAGGTAGCAGTGACTGGTATTACAATACAATGTGCAGCTGTCACACAGGTGCAGTTAACAGGTATGCACGGACTGGTATACTAAACAGTGTGCGGTCACACAGGTGCAGTGAACAGGTATGCAGGGATTAGTATAACAAATGTGCAGCTGTCACACACAGGTACCGTGAACAATGACCGGTGGTATATTACACTGCTTGCGCTCACGTAGGTAGGTAGGTAGGTGCATTGAACAGTGAACAGGTGCAGTGATTGGAATTACAAATGTGCAGCTGTCACACACAGGTACCGTGAACAGGTGCAATGACTGGTGGTATATTACACTGCTTGCGCTCACGTAGGTGCACTGAACAGGTTACAGGTATGCACTGCAGTGATTGGAATTACAAATGTGCAACACACACACACGCACGCACGCACGCACGCACGCACGCACGCACACACACACACACACACACACACACACACACACACACACACACACCAATGCGTGCACTCACGTAGGTATAGGTAGGTAAGTGCACTGAACAGTGAACAGGTGCAGTGAGTGGAATTACAAATGTGCAGCTGCCTGTCACACACACACACAGGTACCCTGAACAGGTGCAATGACTAGTGGTATTAACAATGCGTGCTCAAATTTCATGCTGTAGCTGCTAACCATGGCTTTTAACATGGACAGCAATAGCGGCACCCAAAATTCCCTGTTGCCTCTGGCTCCCAAATCTGCCACGATATAGCAAAGTGGCAGAAAAACAAATTGGCAATTCTTGCTTTTGCTAATCAATGAGCAGATATAAAAATTGAGTTGCAAATTGCTCCCTTAGCACTTGCGAATCCACAACATTAAGCATTCCCATCCAGTTCAAATGGATAAGTTCACTGCAGCTCAATTACTGGTTGGAAAAGGCTGTAGTTAGGATGTGGCTCAAAATCGAGCTAGTTTTCCACTTCTGCCATCTGTACTGTGCTATTAGTTACACACAGACAGCTTAACCAACACATGCTCTGTGAATTCCCCTGTTCAGAAAACATTCATTGCACGAACACTTTTAAAAAAAAAATAGGTGCAAACAATTTCCATAAGAAATTGTTGGAACTAAAACACATCTTGCTTACATTTTTTCACTTAATTTTTACTACATAAATTGAATGTAGATATTCAGATAATAAAAATAATAACCAAAAGACATTTGGGATCTATTCAAATCTTCAGTCACAGATATTATTGAGTATATGTAGTGCACTTTACTGCAATATACTGTCATATATTTATAATTACATTTCTGAAAATAGGGATTATCTGAAGCTCCGTTTTAGACCGTTATCCTGGATTTTACGGCAGGTCCAGATGTTGTCTGGTGACCTCCTTTTTCTGTACCTAACCCAGTTTCGTTTTGTACTGTAAACATCTGCCATGACAGTCTGTTGCATGCACACTAATCCACTGAAAACATGTGCAAAGTGACAGGTTCTCTATGGGTTTAGCCAGTTACTTTGCATTAAACAGAGAAGCATTTTTTTCTTTACAGCTTTACCAACGAGTAGAATGGATTGCTGAGACTGTTATGTGTACTAAAAAATATGCACCAAAAGATCCATTCTGATAAAATATTTTAAAGATAAGGGGCAGTGAGGCTAAAGCCACAAAGACACTTTTGAGGCTGAGAAAGTCGTGGTATTTTACCACCTTCATAATTGTGTTCCATTTATGGTACATTTTTACCACTTCTGTTACAACGTACAAATCACTGTAACCCCATGCATAAATACCGTGTGGGCACTAAAAGAAAGACCGCTATAGCGAGGGCCAATAGAAAAGGGTTACTATTAGGTAGTGAAACTGAAAGATAGTGGGTACTTATGGATACACTAAAAGTAAGAGGGAGGTTTTGCTATGGCGACTTGTATTCACCAAGATCCCATGTATGTTTACCACAATCCCTGTGTACGTTTATTGTGTTTTCTAAAGTACTTAAAAAAAAATGCAAGTTTAAGTCTAACAAAGAGTCTCAAAAATACACTTGATGCTTTAATAAATTCAAGTGTAAAATAACAAAAGGCTTGAATATGTAACATAAATTAATTTCCTTTGCTTAGCTTGAATTTCCATTATTGTTTCCTGCTTTCTTTGTTAGTGTGACATTCTAAATTTTTCATTTTGTTAGCATTTTTTTCTAATGTCTAAACCTTTGTTAAATAATATCAATACAATACACAAACACCCTTTTTATTGTACTTATTTAGTTGAAAACACAGGAGCCCCTGCTTGAAGTATAATGGAAGTTGCTCATCATTTGCATTCTGAAATCTGGATCTGCTTTACATTGCAATTTCTGTCAAGCCAGGACAGATCAAAGAACCTTTTTTAGGAGTCAAAGTTGGGTTATTTGACTTTATTATCTGTTTCTGCTTTTTCCATTTTTTGTCCAGTGAGAAACTGCCAGATCCCTCCTCTGTAGTTTTCATTTCCGAGTCCGTACACATAGGCATTCACAGCAGGAGATATCTTGGCCAATACAGCAGGCATCTGCAAACAAACATTTTAAAAAATGGTTACCATGTTACACTGCTGGAAAAATCTCTGTCTAACAAGACCTGTTGTATGTGGGTTTAAATCTGTAAATTGTAGGCTTCTTTGTATACAAACTGTATCCCTTGTATGCTATGAATTTTGCTCTTGTTCCATACCACAATGTTTTGGAAACCTTGTATAATATTTTAAAATGTAATAAATAATAATGTTTAAAAAATACAAAAAGTGATCTTTGAAAAAATAGTTACCATTGATATTTTTAATTAAACTAAACCAATCTTAAATCAAAAAATAGTAATATGGAGGATCATAGCAAAAAAATGGACATGGGAACATCATTTTAGATGTGTGTCTCTAAAATTGCCCTTTCCCCACACTGGATCATGGCAAGTGTTCATTGCGAGGAAATATTTTTACAGAAATGGAATTGAAATCATTCTGATGTAATGAAGTGAAAACATGTCAACCATGCTTAATCTAAATGTGCTAAAATATGCTCTGCTGATTCTTCAGCCTTTAATGTAAATTCTTTAAACTTTAGACACATCAAAGACCATTATAAAAAAAAAAAAAAAAAATACACTTTATTAACACTGCACATTGTTTCAGTCTATTGCCAATGGTAAATATATGCTTGTGTTGTGTTTAGCTATGACTCTGTAGGAGCCATGCAATTCCAGGAGACTGCATGAAGTCTTTCATCTTCCCTGCATCTCGTCTAAGATGGTGGCCTATTCAGTGTTACATGATGTAACATTTCCATTATCAGCATGTTAAATAAATTACCTCAAACATCACAGGGGACCTTCAAATGAGATGCGAGGTAATTTCAGTGTGCGATGCCAGGTGAGCAGCTGTTTGCAGCACCATGGATCACTTTACGCATCAGTGCTTTTCAAATGAATATTATTTTGTTATTAAAAAAGCAGTACTACTCAAGGTTTTTTGATACTGTGTCCCCCACACTATTTCCAGAATGTCTGAACTGGACAGCATGGGGCACTGCCACCTGAATAATACCAGCCCACATGGTCCATGACGGGGCTATGCTCAAGAGGGGCAGAACACCCTTTCTCACATCTTCCAATTAGGACAGGAATTCTAATGCAGAGTGTGGCAGTTGCTACCTCTTCTACTCTACATATACATAGAGCTTTCACCTCCTCGACCTGTGGATTGCTTTTTCATCTTACATCTGTGGAATAAAGAAAATCCCTACAGAGCTGAATAGATGTTACTGTGGACTGTCTACAGTTAGGCTGGGATCACACTTGAATAGCCCCCCCCCCCCTCATTATAAGTTTTATCATGACGGTAAAGAAATGATTTAAAAAATAAAAAAAGATGTGGAAAAAATTAAATGCAGGACAATCTATTAAGCTGATATGAATAAAAGAACTCTGTGAACATGATTTCAATGAAGCGTGTGCAGCGAGGAAATGAAGGAGTTAATAGTAAAAAAACTGGTGAAACGCAAACACACAGGAAGGAATCCAAGACAAGGCTTGGCTGTCTGAATGAAAAGGAGGGAGACCCGTCCCTGCAGGCCACCATCGCATAATCACACCGAGGAAGCCCACGTATTAGTGGGCGTAACGTATGTGGGTGGGGCTTGAATGACATTGGGGCTGGAGGAATAGCCTGGAACACACTACCAGAGCGGAGAGCCTGATTGCGGTGAGTGAGCCCATCTGATACAGGTACCTTGCTGCGGGACGCCGCGGCTGGTCGCACGGGTTTTCCAGCGAGATCAAGGTAAAAGAACTCCTATGATGCCCACTGATGCGGAAGTGAAAGTATATGAACTGTGCTGAAATAAGTTTTTTTTTTTTTTTTTTTTTTTCTTGATTAGCTCAGAGCCTAGCCACAGTTTATGAAGGCCCAACCATATTGATAGGCTTCATCACCACGCTCTTGGTGTTGGGCATAAAGTCTCATCATATTTGCTAATCAGAATTTGCCAATCAAATTTAATTATTTCATAAAATTAAATAAAAAAGGGGAGAAAAGAAACAGACCAAAGATGAAGAAAAGTACCGCATCCTCCCGCGTACAAGACGCGCCCCCCCCTCAGCAACCACGGAAGCAAAACTGTGCACCCCACAGCTCAACATTTATCTACACACTGCCCTATGCTGGACACCACACACGCACACAGACACACGCACAGACACACGCACAAACACGCGCGCACACAGACATGCGCGCACACAGACACGCGCGCACACAGACACACGCGCACACAGACACACGCGCACACAGACACACGCACAGACACACACACACACACACACACACACACACACACACACACACACACACACACACACACAATAAGTTTGACCATAGGAGTGTGCACGGTTTTGAAGTCACTCAAGTCAAGAGAAGCTACTGGCATCTGCGTTGCAGGGACTATTAGTTGCACATGTCATGGAATGAACTTATGGATGCCTTTGACTAACCAAATTAAGTCCCGCATAGACTTTGTCAGTACCACCTTGGTGCATTCTCTGCCTCTTGTATACACACACGCCATGCTAGGATCGGCTGATCCAGTATTATGAGTGAATGTGAGGAGAGTTTGGTATGTATGGTTCCAGGAGTACTCCTTGGTGTTTGATGCCCACGTCGTGTTTTTTAGGGATTCAATTTTTTAGAGGGATGGAGGTTACACATATTTTCTACTAATAAACTATTTTTGGCATACAGTTCATGGAGTGGCGGTTGTTTGTTTTGTGATACTTTTGGTGTTTTTCAACCAGCCTTCCCCTGTGGCAACTCGCGGGGTGAACTCTGCCCTTGGGGACCAGTGCACCAGTTGTTGGAATATACTTAGCAAAATGTACCACCCAAAGAAGGCCTAATCGGTGGCGAAAAAACAAGATATAGATCATTTTGTTGTGATAAGTAGTGATAAAGTTATTGGCGAATGAAAGGGAGGTAAGCTGAAATGTGAAAATTGCTCCTGTCCATGAGGGGAAAACCCCCTCAGTGGTGAACTGGTCAATCCCATTTAGTAGTAGGATATAAAACTAGAGAACTCCTTAGGTATTCTAAGGAACATGTCTTCTATATTGAGCACGTGACAAACATGGTAAAACTTTTCCGACTCCTGACTGAGGTATGTTACATCACAGGCCACATCGGCCAAGACTTATTTCCTCAATTTCTGTAAGTAAATGCCCTAACAGGACACTACAGCGAGATACTATTGCATAACCTTCAAAGCTTTGGCCACAGAACTCTCCAACACACTCAGCATTTTTATTCTGGTGAGGTAACCAGAATCTCAGATCTTATAAATGAAAATATAGAGTGGCTATAACAGCGGTGTAGAAGCTTACAGACTCGTAAACTGAAATCAACCAGCCCTGTAGTCCTATTATCATTGATAACCTAATTGTACCTATGATTTTTTTTTCTTTGTTTTTCCCTTTCATTGCTTTCAGTTATCTGTTATTGTTAAGAGAAAATCATTTTGTTAACAGGCTGCTGCTAATCTTGGACTCTGCTACCACTTTATATATTCAATTTATATCTAACAAAAATATATTTTTTTAAAAATCCTCTCTTCCATTGTCCTCTGAGGCATAGTGCAGTAGCATCGCTGAGACACGTAATACACCCACACGAAGTATACTGCTTTTTGCAGTCTTCCTGTTATTCTTTCCCAAGGCTATAAGCTCTTTTGTGATACTTAGAATCTCTATGTATCTATTATTTGTACAATACATCTTTTTCACCATTGCAGAATAGGTATGTTCTTACCATCCGAAGTTTGGGAGAAAGAATGGTTGCATCCTGAATGACTGCATAGAAGCATAGCAGTGAATAGGGTCCCCAGCAAATCATCAGTGATTTTACAGGCAATCCAGTGTTCATCTGAGGAAAGAATAAATGTGTGTTCTAAAGGACTTCCAAAATATTAACAAGCAACAACACTTAAAGGGGCACTATGGCGAAAAAATTGTAAAATTTTAAATATGTGCAAACAAACAAGAAGTACATTTCTTTCCAGCGTAAAATGATCCATGAATTACATTTCTCCTATGTTGCTGTCACGTACAGTAGGTAGTAGAAATCTGTCAGAAGCGACAGGTTTTGGACTAACCCATCTCTTCATTGGGGGATTCTCAGGGATTTATTTATTTTCAGAAGCACATACTGAACGGCAGTTGCTCTATCCAACTGCCAAAAAACTGTGTAGTGAGCAGGAAAGCTGGCCAGCATCATTGTTTAAATCCTTTTTAGGGAATATCTTTATAAAGAATTAAAGCCTTGCTGAGAATCCTCTATGAAGAGATAGACTAGTCCAAAACCTGTTGCTTCTGTCAGATTGCCACTACCTACTGTAAGTGACAGAAACATAGGAGAAAAGTCATTTATGGCTCATTTTAGTCTAGAAAAAAACATACTTCTTATTTGTCTGTTAGCACATCTTTTAAATGTTACAATTTTTTGCCATAGTGCCCCTTTAACAGCGAATTAAATAATTATGCTTGAAAATTGCATTTGATATCTTTAGCTTTTGACAGGATGGGAGACATTTAGAATCTGTCAGGCTTTTCTTTATATCTCTCTATCCCCACTGGGGCCTCTGTGGAGACTTCCCATCACTCTCTCTCCATGAGACACTGCTGAAAGTTAAACCATTTAGATGAGTGAGGGGAATACCCACCATGACAGCTGTCACTGAAACAAGAGAGTTGGCACATGGTAGGCACTATATATAGAAAGGACAAACGTTTACTTTAAAGAGGAACTGTAGTGGAAATAAAATACTGAATAAACTTGCTTTTTTTTTTCTTTTTTCCTTACAAAATTAATTTATAAATTATGTAGTCAATGTTTGTCCATTGTCTTTCCTTACCCCTAATTACGTTCTGAAATTTATCAAAGGTGGTGGCATCTTTACTCCTGTCAGGTTATCCCTGAGGAATGCTTTACTGAGAGTTCTAAAGCCAGTAGTAAATATACCTGTTCTCCCAGAATTCTCTGGGAGGAGAATTCCACATAGCTAAACAGCCTAGGCTGTTTACTAGGAGGGCATGGTTACACATACCAATATACAGCAAAATATAGATATAGAAAGTGTTTATGATACTGAGACCAGGAAAATGACTGCTCTGCCTCTGACACAGGAGATCTGGGTTCGAATCTCGGCTCTCCCTGTTCAGTAAGCCAGCACCTATTCAGTAGGAGACCTTGGGCAATACTCCCTAACACTGCTACTGCCTATAGAGCGGGTCCTAGTGGCTGCAGCTCTGTCGCTTTGAGTCCGCCAGGAGAAAAGCGCAATATAAATGTTCTGTGTTTGTTAGTTTGTTTGTTACTGAAAAAGTGTGTATACTGAATATTTTACTGCATTCTATTATATGTCACTACAGTGCCTAAAAATTGAAACTCCAAAAAATTAAAATATTCAGTAACTATTCTTAATTGCATAAGATTATTTGAGAGCATTCTCAAGTATTCCCAGAGTGTAAAGGTGCTTATTTTCATTGCAGAGAGCAGTAGAAGCGTGCTTATCTCTTGTCATCGGCAAAGGCAAGAATCTGCCTGTCCTTGTGTCTTCTCTTTGCCGCACTCCTTTTCTGCTAAAGTGAATTAGCTGCTTCCATGGTGATGTGTCTATTCAGCAGGAGAGGGTAAAGTGAAGACACAAGTACAGGGAGATTTTTACCTTTGCTGATGACTAGAGATAAGCAAGCTTCTAGTGCTATTTGAAGTGAAAAATAAGCAATTTTACACACAGGGAATACTTAGGAATGCTTTCAGATGTTCTTTTATATAACCGAGGATCCATTTACACTATATCAGTTGCTGTCAGTTGTAACTGAAAAGACAACTGATGTGCAGTCCAGTGTCCATATTTCTCTATGGCCTCTTTCACACTTTACACTAAAAAACTGAAGCTGTTTCACAATGCACTGCTATGGAGAATAAAAAGTGCATTAAAATGCATAGCAATGCATTAAGTGTAAAAGGGCCCTAAGAATAGTTACAGAAATTTTAGTTTATATTCATGTTATTAGGCTTTTAGGACATTTGCCTTTAACTGTGCTTTATATATTATTATTTTTATTATTATTATTAAGTATTTATAGAGTGCCGACATGTTCCACAGTGATCTACAGAGTATATTGTCCTGTGCCTTAATTGTCCCTCAGAGGAGCTCGCAATTGAATCCCTACCATAGTCATATGGCTATGTATATGTCACAAGAAGAGGGAGATCAGCACACATATATCAAAGTATAAGGAGTGCCATGATCCAGCTGCCCTTCAGAACCTCTCGGGCAGGAATGCAGTCCATGAGAGAGGGATCAGCACCTCCACCAGTGTAAATAATAGCTCTTTGTATTAAAACATAGCTCTTTATTTCATCAGTTTAAAATGAGTTAAAAGAGCGCTGCTCTGCTCTCTTTTGATTTATTTTAACCACTAGAGGACCGCAGTGTTAAACCCCCCTAAAGACCAGGCCATGTTTTGAGAAATTGTCCACTGCAGCTTTAAGTCCTCGCTGCAGGGCCGCACAACTCAGCACACAAGTGATTCCCCTCCCCCTTTTCTCCCCACCAACAGAGCTCTCTGTTGGTGGGGTGTGATCGCCCACCAGGTGTTTTTTTTTTTTTTTGTTTTTTTTTTAATAAATATTTATTTCTTCATTTTAATAATATTTTTTACAATTTTATTAAATTTTATAATCCCACCCTCCCTCCCCCCGCCAGCCAATCAGCGTGATCGGCTGTCATAGGCTTCAGCCTATGACAGTGGATCACTTCATAGCAACAGGGGGGACAGCCGTGTCACACGGCTGTCCCCAGTACAGCGTTGCCTTAGATCGCAGCGCTGTACGAGGTATTTCAAAGACGGTTACGCCATCTAACAGTCTCCCGAGCTGCGATTGCCGCTGGGAGACTAAAGGCGGAGCGGAGCTCTGCCTACCAAGCAGGAGATGCGCGTGCAGGCTGCGCGCAATCTCCTGCAGTAGCCGGCCCCAGGACCTCTCATTGGCGTGAGGCGGTCTTTAGGTAGTTAAACTTATATAATAAAGAGCTATGTTTTCATACAAAGAGCTATTATTTACACTGGTGGAGGTGCTGATCCCTCTCTCACGGCAAGTCTATGTATATATCGAGTACTTTATGCATCCCAGTGTAGAGCCAGTTTAGGGAATGCCAATTAATTTATATATATATGCTTTTGGGATGTGAGAGGAAACCAAAGTGCCCGGATAAAACCCATGCAGACATTGGGGGGGGGGGGGGACATACAAGCTCTGTGCAGATAGTGCCCTGGCTGTGACGAGAGTGCTAACCACTGCGCCACCAACAAATTTATTCAAATTTAATTAATATGAGCGCAATTTGAGATTGACACAGACATTTTTTATAAGTATAAGGATCTATTGACATAAATGTCATTTTAAAACATTTCCCTCTACTTAACAGCAGCATCAGAATATAAAATCTATTTAGTTTAATATGGCAGATTGTCTTTAGAATGAAATGTGCATTTTCAGTACAAGGTTTTTATTCATTGTATAATTATTAATCTTTTTCAAGTATGCTTTTATTCTTTGCCCTTTTTTGTTGTTGTTAGACTTTGAGCTTTTTGACCATCATGCTATTCACGTCTTTGTTTTCACACAAGTAGACAGAACATCTTAAGAACTGTTCAGCCAGCCAGTTGGCTGAGTGTTGGTCAGACCTCAAAGTCATTCCATTCTGAGCAGCTAGAAAAGACTTAAAACCACATTCAAAGCATTATGCAATGAGCAAGTTACATAAATGTCCTAGCTGTTACATCAGCATAATTTCAGATGCTTAAAAGTTTCTCAGCAGAAACAGTTGATTGTACTCCTTAAATACAGAATCAGGGATTATCCCTTGATTTCCCAACAAGCTTATTACGAGCTGCACCAAATATATAGGACCTCCCTGTATGTAAGAGCTTTGGTTAAAATGAGCATTACCTTTACAAGGCCACTTTTCTTCAGCTTCTGGTGTATAGATTGGTAAGCAGTCATTATGATGAACAGAGGGATTAAATACTCAAAGAATGCCAGGGGAAAAAGGAAGGAGATGAAGTTTCTGTTAAAATAAATGATTGAAAATGACACTGTCTTGAGTTATCACAAATTTGTATAACAGAAATAATAAAAACAGTAGTATACAAATATGATGCAGAGAAAAAAAATAGCTGAAAAATATAGTTCAAAAGAAATACTTATTATAACAAAATAATGTTTTCCCTAAATTTTCAAAACAAAGCAGAACAGTTAATATAGTGCTGTGCTTATTCAACAATGAGTATAGTTAAACAGTAAAATTACAGATTAACCAAATATGGTTAAAGAGGAACTTCAGCCTAAACAAACATACTGTCATTAAGTTACATTAGTTATGTTAATTAAAATAGATAGGTAATATAATCTCTTACCCACCCTGTTTTAAAAGAAGAGGCAAAGGTTTGTGATTTCATGAGGGCAGCCATCTTTTTGGTTGAAAAAAGGTGACAGGGAGCATGAGACACAGTTCCAACTGTCCTGTGTCCTGATCACCCCTCCCAGTTGCTAGGCAACATGAATAACAACATAAGAAATCCCATCATGCTTTGCACAGCATCAGGGGAAAAAAGCCCGGGCAGTTTTCTTTGATGGGGCGGAGCTTAGCTAAAAATGCACCTACAAATGAGACTTCTAAAAGAAAAACAAAGTTCTGATGCTGTGAAACTGTTAAAGAAACACCAAGCCTTTTCAGTTCTGCTGAGTAGATTTTTAGTCTGGAGGTTCACTTCAAAGTTAATGTTATAAATAGTAATGAGCATGTAATTCTCCTAATTATGCAGATCTTCACTGATTCAGGAAGTAGGAGCCCTGCTAGCTAATTAAATTCAGTAACTGCCAACTAATTAGCTGGCAGCTGATTAAAAAGCTGCCAGTTGAATTTCAGCTTGTGGCATTTATTTGCTACTGTAGCTTCAACTTCCTGGGTCACTAGAGATTTGCAAATCATTAAGGTGCCCATACATCTAGTGCCAGATCGACAAAGAGACATATCTTTCTCTGATCGAACCTGATTGGAGAGAGATCTGTTGCCTGCCAATACACCGCAGGCCGATTTCTGATAGATTTGAATTGGCCTAGAGAAGCCACCACTGCCACATGGGTGGACATTTACACTCAGGGCAGCCAGGCAGGCAGTTTGTCGGTTGTTGGGATATTGAACACCGCTACTGCTCTGCATGTGATCAAACGATTGAATGAGATATTTCCAGAATGTTTGATGGTTGATGGGGCATGCTTGTTATGGCAGTGATTTTAATCCAATTCAATTAAAATTATTAAATAAGATGGTCAATAAAATTGGTAGATGTATGGGAACTTTACAGTTTTCTATTTATCCCAATGTAAAAATAATGGGAACGGCTTCACAATGCACACACTACGTTTTAAATTACATTCCACTGCTGTGCACTGGTTTGAATGATCACCTTTGCATTAAAGAAATGTTGGTGCCGTGTAAAACGTAACCAAAGGCACTGCATTAAGCTGGTGTGAATGGGTTATTTTCAGTCAGTGCTGTGGACACCTAAACATTTGACACTTTTGGAAATAAAGAATAAAGTATATCCATTGGTAAAGTGCATATACCATGATGGACCTTACAATGGCATATTGTGATGCTATAGACTTAGTGTAATGAAGGGTGATGATGAGATGAGAAGCAGAATAGAGAATGAGGTCTATGTTTTGGGTTCTCTTGTTTATCTGCTGATATGTGTTAACCACTTTACCCCCCGCGGTACGAATTTCTCTGTCCCTTTTTTCCCCCCTAAAAAAACAGGGACGGAGAAATCCGTACCTTACGTGCTACCGCTGCTGTCCGCGCTTCTGCCACTCGTGCGCGCGCTCCCGCCGCTCCCGCCGCTCGCCCACGCCGCCGCCCGCTCGCCCGGAGATCAATGAGCGGGAAAAATCCATTCCCGTTCGTTGATCTAAGCCCCCGCAATGATCTGCTGCTTCTTTGAGAAACAGCGCGATCATTGTGATTTACCCTGCCTCGTACTGCTTCCTGTAAGCGTCCTTCCGGACGCTTACAGGTCGCATGTAAACAAACACACTGTGGCCATCTTGTGGCCAAATAGTGAAACTACACCCTAAAGCATTTTACATATACAAAGGATTAGTTTTACACAATAAATTAACTCATTACCTCCCACACTCCCCAAATTTTTTTTTTTTGTAATACAATACAATAAAAAAACAAAACATAAATAGTTACCTTAGGGACTGAACTTTTTAAATATTTATGTCAAGAGGGTATAACACTGTTACTTTATAAACTACGGGCTTGTAATTAGGGATGGATGCAAAACTATTGTCGCCAAACATTATGATAGGGACATAATTTAAACGGTTTTATAACCGGAACAAATGGGCAAATACATTTCATGGGTTTCAATTACAGTAGCAAGCAGTATTTAAAAACTATAATGGCCAAAAACTGAAAAATAATAAAAAATTTTCCCACATTTTTTCCTATTTTCCCATTAAAACACATTTAGAATAAAATAATTCTTGGCATAATGTCCCACCTAAAGAAAGCCTAATTGGTGGCGAAAAAAACAAGATATAGTTCATTTCATTGCGATAAGTAATAATAAAGTTATAGACTAATGAATGGAAGGAGCGCTGAAAGGTGAAAATTGCTCTGGTGTTCAATGGGTAAAACCCCTCAGTGGTGAAGTGGTTAAAGGGTATCATTGACCTTGCTTGCAACTATTGTTTATGTTTATGGCCTTTTATCATTGTTATTGTTCAATACTATACTGTATGAGTATCTTTAACCACATTTACAAACTACACAAGGACAAAGGAACATACTGGCTGCAACAATACATTGACCAGGCTATGAAAGTAGATATCAGTCCCCCCATCCCTGGCTTAAATGTAGTTTACTACTAAAATTTCTGTTTAGAAGAAACACTTTATCATCACAAAATTAGCATCCTGATTTGTGAGTTGATTACATGCTTCGATAAATCAAACAGACATTTAATTCTGGCTTGATGCCCTTCATTTTAAGTGTCTAATTCTTAAGTGGGAAGTGGCATGGGGGCACGGGCGTAGCAATCACCCCTGCGACCCCTGCAGAGGCTTTGGGGGTCCCTCTTCCTCCCTCTTCCCAACCAAAAGTGCCAATAGACTATACAATCTTGTTTTTTACAATTACAGTATGTACAATTTTACCAAATCTAAGTAATAAAGGTATGCTGGGTGGTAAAGGCCCCTAATATACTTTGAACAGATATGTACCCCATCATACTATATAGTATATGGTAAGATTGTTCCATCAGGATTGTATGGTTAATGTCAGCTATAGGAAGTTTTGTATACAGAGTGGTATATCAGGAGCTACCATATTACTAGTTAATTGTGTATCTTTGATTACTGGATGCCAGAGTGGCTCGTATTCACCAAACTGTAGCAGGACTGCCATGTGCAAGGAGGGCATGGCTATTTTACCGGTACTACTGGTAAAGTGCATGCTGTCCTGGTTACGCACATGGCGCTGTTTTGTTAATAGGAGTTGCTCCTATAGGGTTAGAAGCTTGGCAATCTTATCACAGTTTGGTGAATCAGGGCCAGTTTGCCTAGTTGGTTGACAAACCTATACTGTGTCAAATGACTCTTCTCCAAAGACAGTTACAAGTCTATAAATATTGCTTGAGTTCTTTGCAATATAGTTTTTTTTATATTGTTGTAAAAATACAAGATTCCAGGTTAAAGTGGACCTGAACTCAGAACTTTTTTTGTGCTCTAAAAGATAAGCAACAGCATGAGAACCTTTAAAGATAAAAACATTTTTTGTTACAGCTGATACAAATACTGCGATAAATCTTCAGTGTGTCTACTTCCTGCTTTCATGCAAGCAGACATATTGTTAACATCCTTTGTTTACCAATTAGCTCTCTGCCACAGCAACCAGTTGACACAACTTGTGATTAGTCACAGATGAAAGGGAATTAGCCAGACTAAACTCTCTAAATACATACAGGGCGCATTTCTCTGTTTTTCTTCTGTGCTGCGCAAGGTCCACTTTAAGTTAGATGAATCTGGAGAGGACTTTTAACAGTTTTTTTTATTTTATATAAACTTTGTATCAAAATATGTGTAAAGATATATTGGAATAAAATAAGAGCTTTCATGTTATTTGCAGAATTAATGTTTTGTAGCTTGGGTTTATAATTTCTGATCATGTTCTTTGTGTATGTTAAAATGGCTAGTTCCACTGATGCCTTTGTCCTACATTTAGCAGGGTTATGCCTCTGTCCAATCGTACAACTGCAGATCTGTCTAAAGGGAATGCAGAGAAGTTGGCACTTACATCAAGCTGCTGATATATGTATTGATTGTACTGAAGTCCTGAAGAGTGTAAGGCGTAGGCTAGAGTAGCAATTATATCATCATTACTTGTACTAATACTGACAGTGCCTACTAATCCAGTCATCAATATTAATGGCTGGATATTGGCGATGGTTGGGCAATGTGGTGGGTAGAACATTGCATATATAAATAATAAATAATGGTCATATCAGAACAAATAAATGCATCATATAGGTAAACATATAGGTCCTGATCCAATTCACTTTTCCTCCAAGTTTTCTCCTAGGAAATCATTTTTCTTCTGTTTAAAATACTTTTCAGGACTCTGCAGCTAAAAAAAGTAGCAAAAATTAACAGAAAAGTACTGTCAATATTTTTCTGAGTATTTTCTTGCTTGCTGTTGCTTAAAAGGCATGTTTTTGAAGATGTGAAAATCTCACCTAGGAGAAAAAGTGAGTTGTATTGTGCTCATGGTGTTTTTACATGTCTACTATACTTCATTAGAATTTTACAGAGGCTCTCTTTAATTCATCTGGACAAATATAATTATGTCTAGTAGAAACATACCAAAGCAATACATCCCTTTTAAATATTTTATAAAATAAGAATTAAATCTCCTTAATAATACTCACCTGTCGGCTTTAGAATAATCCAATGTGCAACAAGTTCTTAAAGGCTCATAGTCATATTCACCCCAACCAAACAATGGCATGACAGACCAGAAAGCAGAGAAGCCCCAGACAAACAACACCACTGTTATTGCGGTGCTCCAGTGTAATTTGCTACCTGCAAAAATGATATTGGTTAATAATATATTGTAATCAGTTTCCTAGGTAACAGATTTAATGACTTTATAATTTCATATCCCAAAAGCAAGCTAATCTATCAAAATGGCTTTAGCTATGTACACATGCTAGATTAAACTCATACAAGGTACAAGCCAATAGCGACCACCTGTACTGATTATCTAATGTGTATAACAGCCCCTGATGCCCCAAAACCTCAGCCAGTGATCACCCCAGTGTGGGCGAGAGGATTGATCTCTGTACTCACCAGGCCCACCTGAGATGCACCTGCGGCATGACAGTGTTCCATTACAGCAGAACTAAAGTCAATTACATAAAGGAGGCAGACCAGTGAAAAGGGCCTGATTTACTAAGTCAAAGCATGTCCAGAGGTCCCAGTGGAGATATCTTAAAGTGGACCCAAATTAAAAATACAAGATTTCAGAAATAAAATCTATTTTCTAAATTATAATAATAAATAGCAGCCTTTTTTCAGCTGCATGATGACAAATGTACAATATTTTACATTTATTGAAGGAACCCCCCCCTTCCTTTCAAATTGCCAGGAAAAATCTGGCAAACTGGTGGATTAGGTGGTGTCCGGCAATGGAGGAATTGCTAATGGCTGCCCCCACTATAACCCTAGCTATGAAAAGAGAAGGGTGAAAAGCATGCACTGAAATGCTCATAGGTTTGAGTGTTTATTTATCTTTGTATGTGTCAGAGTGGTGCAACTAAATATTTTAATTAAAAAAAATGTTTGGTTTGGGTCCGCTTTAAAGGAATTGGCAAACAGGACCTGCATTTGTACAACTTCAGTAGTAAGTGACTGTAGCCTTTATTTTTGTCACAGTTAGAATTAGGAAATAAGCCATTTCATGATTGTAGTCTCATGCAGGCCCCACAGTAAGATTTTTTTTCCTATAACTGATCATCATGGATTTATTGAAGCTAAATAATCTTGTTGATGCTGCTGCTACCAGCTGTGGTAAGACCACCACATACCTAACAGAAACACCTCTATTATATGATGTGAGGGTGGCAAATTCTAACCATTGATTCGGCAAACAATGTTCATTCAATCCAGCCTAGGTTTTCTGGATGACTTATAATACTGAAAATGCTTGTAGATGTCAGATGATCTCTTAGTAATTCAGGCCCCGTTCACAGTAATTGTTGCATTCCCTGTGAGAGCAGAAATGCAATGGCTCGGAAAAGTGGCACTGCATGTTATCCATTCATTGCATATGGTGAAACATACAGTCAATGAAAAGTATGCTTCACCTCAATCAGTAATGCAGACATATTGTGGTAATGCACCGGATGCAGAGTGTTATCATGCCATACTCAACGGTGCTGCAATGCACCCACTGTACTGTGAATATCACATAGGTGGTTCATTGCAGTGCAGTGTGTTACATTACAAAGGGGCGCACCACTATGTACCACTGTGAATGTGGACAAAATGTCACAGCAGTAACATAGTTTAACCTGTTTAGCATGGCTGTACCATGTATCTACCGCCCTGTGGACTTCACTTCAGCACCAGGAGTGTAGACACAAATATCACGTGACCCCTTTCCCCCTGTGGCTCCTCCAACCCTCCCCCACCATGGCAGAGTACTGGTCGGGGGAATAGGAACATGAGTTTCCATTCACCGATCCCAGTGCTAGTAGTGAATGATTATCTGGCATCAATGAGATGCCGATCATCATTCACCGTTCTTCACTACTTCCTGTGTACTGTACAGAATGGGGACATCTAGTGGCCAAAAATAAAAATTCACCTACAAATGTTAATAAATAAACAAATACCCAATTTTAACTCCTTATTTCCCCCTCCTATCTATATAACTATAGTAATTGTTATTGTTTGAAATAAAACAGTGACAGCATAAAAAAAAAAAAAAAAAAAAAAAAAAAAACATGAATACTTATGTCATTGATTTTAACTTAATTACTAAAAGTAATTAATTACTCAATTTCTATTACTTTTGCAAATTAGGGCTTGTAATTATTGAACTAGTATAAAGAAACGCAAATGGAAAAAATACACCTTTATTTCCAAATAAAATATTGTCGTGATACATTGTAGCAGGGACACAATTTAAGCATTGTGCTAACCAGGATAAATGGCCAAATAAAACGTGTTGGTTTTATCTATTGCAGCCCATTTTATTTTAAACCTGTAATGGTTGAAAAAAGAGAAAAAAGTTTTTTTTTTTTCTTTCTTATTACTCCCTTTAAAATGCAGCTAAAATAAAATAATTCTTAGCAAAAAGTACTACCCAAAGAAAGCCTAATTTGTGGTAAAAAAAAATAAGATGTATAGATCAAGTGGCGATAACATTATTGGGAAATGAATGAGAGGAGAGGGAAATGTGAAAATTCCTCTGATTTTTAAGGGGATAATAACCTGTGGCGGGAAGTGGTTAAATATGTATACTCTTTGTGTATGCGTACAGCGCATACACAAAAGATGGCACTATTCTGTAAAAACTGTTTTGTATCCTTCAGCAACACCGATAATTGTTTAACCACGGGTTGCAAAAAGGAATCTATGTATTCTCCAACTCGTTGATTCAGTGAACCAATCCCACTTATAATCGGTCTCCCGGGAGGGCATTCTAGATCTTTATGTATTTTTGGATTATGATACATTACTGGGATCCTTGGGGCGTCGATCATGAGATATTTGTATTCTGTATCATTTAATATATTTTGATCTAGGCCCTCCCTCAGAAGTTGCCTAAGTTCACTCATATATTGTTTAGTTGGATCACCTCTGAGTTTTCTGTAAGTGGATTGATCACTGAGGATCTTCTCCATCTCATTTTTGTACTGGTCAACATGCATCACTACTATACCTCCTCCTTTATCTGCTGGTCTTACCAGTACATCCTTCTTCCTACTTAATTCTTTAATTGCTTTTATTTCATTGCCATACTGTCGAACTTCTATTTTTTCTAGATCTTTCAATACCATATTTTTAAAAATCTGAATAGTGCCATCTTTTGTGGCGTCTTGGGGGTTGAATGTGGATTTGTTTTTTAGATTAGTGTGGGTGAAATCTCCCACTGGCATACCTTCATTGGCTTTATTAGTTGGACCTTGTTTGGATAAAAAATACTTTTTAATGTTTAATTTCCTGACATATTTATTGACATCAATAAAGGTA
Organism: Hyperolius riggenbachi; assembly: GCF_040937935.1. NCBI lineage: Eukaryota > Metazoa > Chordata > Amphibia > Anura > Hyperoliidae > Hyperolius > Hyperolius riggenbachi. Next base: position 152,013,971 of record NC_090655.1, read on the forward strand.
CTAAATTTGTTCAATCCTTGTTGGGGGGCATATTTCAAACCTTTGTCCAATACCCTTAATTCAGCATCAGTCAAAGGTACTCCACTGATGTTGAAGATACCCTCACCTTTGGTTATCTCCTTCTTTTTATTATCTCTGCCTCCTCTTCTACCTCTTCTATTCCTCTTTTCCTGATACCTCTTGGGTTGTATTCCATGTCTCCCCAATCCACTTGAGGCGACTGTCCCCCCAAAAAATTATGATGTACAGTTTCTGCAGTTTGCCGTTCTAATGGTTCATAGCGGTTATAAGTAGGGAGTGATTCTTGTCTTCTATCTCTAAACGTATGATGGTATTGCACTTGTTCTCGCTCATTGTATCTTCTCTGGGGTTCTAGGCGGGGCGGGTCAGGCCCCCTGTAGCCTTCTCCCCGATCATATTGTACTTGGTTTCTGGCCTTATACTTTGGCTGTTGCCAATTACCCTCATGTATCTTTTTGTTTACAGGGGGCGGTCTTATCCTCGGGGATTGTGGATAGTATTGAATATATTTTGATCCCCTATTTAAAATTTTCTCCTCCACCCTTTGTATAATGGAGGTTTGTTGTACACTTGCCTCATTACCGTTATTGTCTTGCTGGTTCACATTCTGTGCATTTGTATCCTCATCCTGTGCTTTTTTCCTTTTGGTTTGTTCCACCTGCCATTTGTAGGCTTTTTTGCTTTTATATTCCTGCCACTCATTTTGGAATCTTCTAATCTTGATCTCACTTACTTCTTTTTCGTTTTTTTGTACTATCTTAGTGAGTACACCTGCCTTCTTAGTAAATTCCTCTTGTTCTTTATATTCCTCCATTTTATCTTTTAATTCTTCTATTTCTTTACCTAATCTTTCTAATCTATTTTGTTTTCTTTTCCCCAATATTTTAAGGAGGTTAATGCCACATTGATTTAGGAACTCACCCAGTTCCTTGTCATTCTCATCATTTTCCTCCCCATCTGTTGGCAATATATCCCATCTGAATCGCTTGGGAATAATCCCTTCTTTAGCATGTTTATTGAGACTAGCTAGGTCCCACCATGTATTGGTTTCTTTGATCATCAGTGTTTGAAGCTGTCTAAACAAGGTGTCCAGACTTTGGTGTTCCATGTCTGGCTCTTTAATAAATACTCTATCCAAATCTATAATGCCTCTTCTCCGTATATTAAACATTTCCATGTTGAACAACTGAGTATGCAGCCCCACCACAACGATACCTCTCAAATAGTTTACTATGTGGTATAGGCGCTCCTCTTTGCACTCTTAAACTATATGGCCAATTTTTTGAGTAAATGTACCACCTCCACCCTGGCAGATCGCTACGTACGCTGGGGGGTATCACCTCCCTAAAGGACAATCTTTGTGTATGCGTACAGCGCTCCTACTCTGTGACACAGATTATATACAGCTTCTGCAATATGGCAATTAAGGTTTAGTGACCGTCCCTACTTAATAGTATAGGTATTAGTTAAATGTCAATGATCCTATCACATCAATGTCCTCTATTATTCAGATCCAGTATCTAGATTAATCCTGCACAGTCCTGGATTCACATATATCAATTCAGTTGAATAAATCCTTCATTCCACATCCCATTTGCATAACTCAGGACCACTGTACAATAATTTACTCTCACCGATGTCCAGAGGCTGACATATGTAGATATCAGCAAACGCGCTCCATTACTTATTCACACAGCAGTTTTCCTTGGCAACTTCCCCCTATATATGTCTCAAACAAACAAGAGGAAAAGGCATAGCGTAATCCTGCTTAAAACCGACTTTAAAAACAACTTCCTCCACCAGTGATGTTTGCACAATCAAAGACACCCTTCGTGTGTGTGCTATCAGCATGCACCCCACACCGCTGATACATATAGCGCTCACCAGATTGATTGGCTGACCGTCTATAGACCAGCAACTGCGTTTAGGGTGTTGTACATCAGAAGATTTCCACCAAATCAGCTATCTCCATAAGAACTCAAAAGAAAGGTTTCCATAGCATAATACCGTTTATTTTAAAAAGATAAAACACAAGGTTGCACTCACAAGTATAAAATAGATATGCGCATATCGTATATGGACGTCCTCATCCGCTCTCTCTCGTCTGCGTCTCCACTGCCGCCGCGCCTGAGGCCACGCCCTACCGGTTTCGTCAGTAATGACTCATCAGGGGCTTGCCCAGGCATCGGCAGCGAGACGCTTTGAACTGTACTGTATGCTAATTACTTCCTCTAACCTGACGCTCCATTCCTCTGCTTGCCAGTACCTCCCGCCAGGCTACTAAAACTTTTAAACATATTAAAATGATATTAAACTTACACAGATCCCCTCCTCGAGTTCCTAACTGACAACATGGGCTTAAATGGAATTCATTTTCAAAGCAACCAGTAGTAATCCCACCAATCCTTAACGCCCACATATTCAGTGTATTACTTCGTAAACAGTGACACCTACCTACCCAGCTGATAAGTTCAGCTCCTCAATTCCCCCACTGTTACACTTAACACTTTCCATATTATATTATATACATTATTGCATTCTGGGCATGTGGTACGTGCCCAGTTCCGACAATGCCAGCCCTTAATAATTAGTGATAAAGATAATTATGACCAGAAATAAAACCATATAAATGTATATTCAACTCCCATTTTTTTAAATCATATGCCTTGACATTAGGAAAGTGCCACATACCCGGCATCACTCCACCTATTAGTACAAGAATAGAACATTGCTGTACATATACTGAAATGAATGCCCCTATATTGACTGATGATAAAATGTGTACAACCCCTGCCTCAGCATAATTGATATACTGTTATCTAGCCTGTGTCTATATATACAAACCTAAAATACTATCCTACCTATAAATTCTACACATAATGTAACCATACCTATGTGCATAGGATTAGTGACCTATACCAGTGCTAGGTCATAAATATTGTGTTAAAGATGTGATGGTTGCCCTCCTCCCCCTTGGGGATCCCATAGTTCTAACCTATAAAGCATAGGTGGAAGTCACGAATCCCAGCACCTATATCAATACATGGTCCTTATATCAGACCAGCCACCAGCCATATGTGTAGAATTTATAGGTAGGATAGTATTTTAGGTTTGTATATATAGACACAGGCTAGATAACAGTATATCAATTATGCTGAGGCAGGGGTTGTACACATTTTATCATCAGTCAATATAGGGGCATTCATTTCAGTATATGTACAGCAATGTTCTATTCTTGTACTAATAGGTGGAGTGATGCCGGGTATGTGGCACTTTCCTAATGTCAAGGCATATGATTTAAAAAAATGGGAGTTGAATATACATTTATATGGTTTTATTTCTGGTCATAATTATCTTTATCACTAATTATTAAGGGCTGGCATTGTCGGAACTGGGCACGTACCACATGCCCAGAATGCAATAATGTATATAATATAATATGGAAAGTGTTAAGTGTAACAGTGGGGGAATTGAGGAGCTGAACTTATCAGCTGGGTAGGTAGGTGTCACTGTTTACGAAGTAATACACTGAATATGTGGGCGTTAAGGATTGGTGGGATTACTACTGGTTGCTTTGAAAATGAATTCCATTTATGCCCATGTTGTCAGTTAGGAACTCGAGGAGGGGATCTGTGTAAGTTTAATATCATTTTAATATGTTTAAAAGTTTTAGTAGCCTGGCGGGAGGTACTGGCAAGCAGAGGAATGGAGCGTCAGGTTAGAGGAAGTAATTAGCATACAGTACAGTTCAAAGCGTCTCGCTGCCGACGCCTGGGCAAGCCCCTGATGAGTCATTACTGACGAAACCGGTAGGGCGTGGCCTCAGGCGCGGCGGCAGTGGAGACGCAGACGAGAGAGAGCGGATGAGGACGTCCATATACGATATGCGCATATCTATTTTATACTTGTGAGTGCAACCTTGTGTTTTATCTTTTTAAAATAAACGGTATTATGCTATGGAAACCTTTCTTTTGAGTTCTTAAGGAGATAGCTGATTTGGTGGAAATCTTCTGATGTACAACACCCTAAACGCAGTTGCTGGTCTATAGACGGTCAGCCAATCAATCTGGTGAGCGCTATATGTATCAGCGGTGTGGGGTGCATGCTGATAGCACACACACGAAGGGTGTCTTTGATTGTGCAAACATCACTGGTGGAGGAAGTTGTTTTTAAAGTCGGTTTTAAGCAGGATTACGCTATGCCTTTTCCTCTTGTTTGTTTGAGACATATATAGGGGGAAGTTGCCAAGGAAAACTGCTGTGTGAATAAGTAATGGAGCGCGTTTGCTGATATCTACATATGTCAGCCTCTGGACATCGGTGAGAGTAAATTATTGTACAGTGGTCCTGAGTTATGCAAATGGGATGTGGAATGAAGGATTTATTCAACTGAATTGATATATGTGAATCCGGGACTGTGCAGGATTAATCTAGATACTGGATCTGAATAATAGAGGACATTGATGTGATAGGATCATTGACATTTAACTAATACCTATACTATTAAGTAGGGACGGTCACTAAACCTTAATTGCCATATTGCAGAAGCTGTATATAATCTGTGTCACAGAGTAGGAGCGCTGTACGCATACACAAAGATTGTCCTTTAGGGAGGTGATACCCCCCAGCGTACGTAGCGATCTGCCAGGGTGGAGGTGGTACATTTACTCAAAAAATTGGCCATATAGTTTAAGAGTGCAAAGAGGAGCGCCTATACCACATAGTAAACTAAATATGTATACTGTAAAAGTATGCCATTCTGTTGGTATTGTGCATAAAAGTTTTGGAGAAGGTAAAATGATAGTGCTGAGTATCATCTCCCTTTTGTGCTGCTGATTCCTGCTAATAGCCTGTCATTGAGGTCCTGGATCTGCCTTATTGATCTCTGCAGCTATTGCTCTATACAATTTTCTGTGCGCAGCTATATGTGGTCCACTGACTGCATACATTGTTTATGGGCGACTGGAAATTTGGGTGCGTAGTAAGGCTGATAGTAAAACAATCAGTATTACATACCGATATATTACTATAAAAGTGTAAAATATCGATATTAAATACCAATATTTTACTATGGCCAAACCTAACCCTACTCTCACACAAAACTCTCCCCCCTGATGCCTAACCCTTAAACCTTCCCCCCCACCACACAAACTAGCTACCTAATGCCTACTGCCTGAGCCTTAACCCCCCCCCCCCCCGCACAAATTACCTTCCTAACTCCTAACCAGGGCCGGATTTATACTTTTTACCGCCCAAGGCCAACTATATCGTCTGTATGATTGTTAGCTCTGTGTGCCCCAGCGAGAATTCTCCTTACTTTCCATTATTGGTGTCACAGACAATAGCTATTTTAGTAATATGCGTATAGATTATATGTTATGTTTTGAACTTTTGTGGTATGCTTGCCATCTCGTTAATGATGGACCCAATGTGTCACCATGAGAGTTAGGCTGATGTGTACCTGCAAGATAGAGCTTACATATCTTGCAGGGACAGCACAAGTACAGGACAAAGAGTTCAAAGGTTAAAGCTGTCCTTGTAGATAGGGATGGCTGCATAGAACAGCTTTACTGCCACTCACTGAGCCGCCCCTAAACTTCTGGTGCCCTAGGCCATGGCCTATGTGGCCTTGCCAGAAATCCGGCCCTGCTCCTAACCCGAACCCCCCCCCCCCCCGCGCAAACAACTTATCTACTGCCTAACCCTTAAACACTATTTACAGGGCACCCAAATTTCCACTCCGGTGTCCAAATACCTATATTTAGTATTGGCACCTATTGGAGCACCACCTGCCACATGCATCCTTTTTTCCTGTTTCCCCATTGCCCTGTATCTCTTCCATAATAAGTTTCCTTCAGAGATACCTAATATGTGAGTTCTGTGAGGAAGATCTCTCCAGCAAATCTTTGAATAAGATTGTTTTTTCCTTTTACAATTTGCTGTATTGAATATTTTTTTTTCAACTGAGAAATGATATTCTCTTTTTAAGAGGCTGTGAAATGTTTATTATCTGTGGCAGAGCTGCCACAGTGGGGGACATTTGATACTCCTACACTGTGGCCTTCCCTTGAGGATCATTTGAAAAGACCGCAAGTTTTAAAGGGCATGGCTATCTACTTTATAGATTAAAGCGGTTATACAGACAGTAAAGGTGGCCATACACTGGCCCGATTCGCGGCCGTTTCGACAGCAGATTCGATCCTGGGATCGAATCTGCTGGCAATCGTTCGCGCTAAACGCACCCGCCGATCCGATTTCCTCCCGAAATCGGATCGGTCCGTCGATCGCGCCGTGCGGAAAATTACCCTCGATCGCCCGCGGGTAGGGTGCGCGTCGCTAGCGGCGGCCGATCCGATCAGGTATACATTACCTGACGCTGGCTCCCGGGCGTCTTCTCAGCGCTGCACCGCTCTGTTCCGGCTCCATCCCGGCGCTTCCTGTGTCATTGCAGTGACCAGGAAGTTCAAATAGAGGGCGCTCTATTTGAACTTCCTGGTCATGGAGTGACACAGGAAGCGCCGGGATGGAGCAAGAACAGAGCGGTGCAGCGCGGAGAAGACGCCCGGGAGCCAGCGTCAGGTAATGTATAGGGGAGGGGGCACAGGCGGCAGGAGCAGCTCAACAGATTGTGATCGGTTTCAGGCTCAAATCGATTCACAATCTGTTTGCAGTAAAGGCAGCCATATGATCCCTCTCTGATCAGATTCGATCAGACAGGGATCTGTCAGCTGGTCGATCTAATGGCAAATCGACCAGTGTATGGCTACCTTAAGTATTCAATTGGCACAGACAGTATTCAATTGGCGTCCGCTATAATATCGGCTACAATATGTAGCCACTATTTATAGCTGCTTTTTTTAATGTGTTGCTGCTATCTGTAGCTGATATTTTTTATGTACAGATGCTCTAGCAGCTACAGTTGTAGCCGCTATTTGTAGTTGCAGAGATTAAGGGTTAAGCACCTCCAAGGGGGGTTAAGGGTTAGAGTAAGGAGAGATTAGGTCATAGTATTATAGTGGCTACAATTGTTGCTGCTATTTGTAGATGTGGAGATTAAGGGTTTGGCACTACCAGGTGTGGGGTTAAGGGTTAGGAACCGCCAAGGTGGGTTAAGGGTTAGCGTTAGGTCATAGCGTTAAGGGAGAGGTTAGGTCATAGTAAAATATTGGTAAATATTACCAATATTTTGTTATGTTAATGTAGTAGAATATTGGTAACACTACCAATATTCTATTACCGCTATTCTGCACCCTTAAACTTGTAGCTTTTTTTCAATGTATGCTTCCTTTGAGGGTCTGTATGCAAGACTGAGCACCAAACACAGACATGGTAACTTATGAACAGCCATCCTCTTGCAGAGATGTAAATGTGTCCACTTTCTGTTTTTTTATGATTATATGATTACTAGTGCATCTGCCAGGGCAGACATGTCATGGTGGGAAAGTGCCCTTGAATGCCCGCGAAGTGTAGACTATGCAGGACAATTCCCTTTTCCCTGTTTCCTTGTTTGATTGTCTTACAAAGAAAAGGACCAGCTAATCCCACCTGCAAAAAGTAATTCTGTACCAGAAACCACAATCCGCTTTCTGCAAACGCCACATAAGCAGTGACTAACTGCTCCGGGAGAAGGGTCTGCTGCCCATGTATGGAAAGGGAGTAGTCTCTAGTGCACATGGAAGAGAAATATTGCTGTACAAATATTAGTGTAGGTGTGCTGGTAGCTGGGATGAGAGTGACATTGAATGAGGGTTGGCCTAGGGGGTTAAAAAAAGTATGTATTTGGTCTTGTCATTTTTGATCTGCGGATCTGAGACATGTTTCTGTCTGTTATCTTTATTTGCAGACCCAATTTTATTTGGAACATATTCCATACATATATAGAAAAATGTTGCAATTACTGCCCATGGTGTTGGAAATTGGAATTATTTGGTCCAAGCACTGGAGGACAGTGTACAGACATACTAAGTACTTGTATATATCTGCTCTCCCTTTCTGAAATGTTCACCCCTTCCAATTGGATGGGAAAGCAAGCTTGCATACGTTTCTGTAATATTGCTTGATTATGGAGATCTATGATCAGTTTTACATGTGATCGGATACTAGCAGCCTAGACTATTTATTTGGTTATCAGTTTATACATAGCATGTTCTATAAGGTTGATGCTGCTTGTAGAGTAAGGAATTATTGGAATGCTTCTCAGATTGAATTCTACTGTATTTACCCTAAGACATGTTTTAGTTTAGCTGTGAATAACGAGTATACAGAACATGTGTATGGTTCATGAACATTGCCTCGGCATTATCTTTGTCTTAGCCTGAGTAAAAGCAATATGTTTTGAAATTTTTGAAGGACTTTGAGGCTGGAAAGAATGCAGAATGTTTAATGTCAAGTATACAGATACTTTGTATGGCTATAACATTAACACCACTGTGAGGATGGCTTTTATGGATGGAGAAGAGTGGTGGCAATAAAGAACATTATTATCCAAGCAAAGCAGGACTGGATTTTAAACAAAACATTATTTGCTATTAGTGGAAGAAGTTTTCGATTCTCACCTCAGACATCTCAGAACATAGTGTGGATTGCTGAGAGTTTCGTGAACTGAAGTTTGTGTTATTGCATGGATGAACTCACAGCAAAAATCTAACTTTTTAAGTGGAACTCAACGCTATGCTCAAAAATCAACTATTAGGAAAAATAAAATAAAAATCTCGCCTTCCTCACTGCCAGTGCTTGATGAACTTCATGTTTACTTTAAGGTTGAATCTCTTCATGTGTCACCGTGACACCAGTGCTGATCTTTTGATGCATTTTCAAAGATTGTAGCTAGGTTATGCCTTTTTATGAGCAATAAATAAAATGACAAGGCCCTTTCGCTGCCACTACAAGCAGGGGGCACCTTACCTAGAAGAGGGATCTGGGATATTCACTGCATATCCCCAGTGGAAAGGGGGGCAAAAGATCTACAGTGTAAAATGAACCAGTGACCAGCAGGGACTCCTAGAATAGCTGCATGCACCACTGCTGTACAACTGCTAATTTAATAACCATTCAGAAATTTTACTCAAGGCCGGGTTCACATGTCTCATGCCCCTAGGCCTACTTTACTTTGGCTCCCCTTCTATGTCTAGCAGCCTTTCTCCCATGAAATGTGCAGCCTCGTTCGATGAGCAACACTCATGTATTGTACAGCAGCCCCTGTCTTTCATGTACAGCTCCCTTAGGCAACAGCTCCCCTAGTCCAAGTGTTGTTTCTCTCCTTTTCTATTTCCAGCAACCCCTCCTCCATGTCCACCTGCCCCTTGAGAATCTGCTGCCTTAGTCCTGGGTTCACTTGGCCTTTCCAAAAATCTATCCTTGACCTTCTTATGTTCTGTTAAAACCAAAAACTGTGTATGTGATAACTTCCTATTAGTTCTCTATGAAGCTAATAAGATACAACATTCTTATGCATTTTCAATTATTTCCCATGCATTTCCCATTATTTAAGAAGGGCAAAAAATCAGATCCAGGAAATTATAGACCTGTTAGCTTAACATCAGTTGTATGCAAACTATTTGAGGGGTTACTAAGAGATACTATACATGACTTCATAGTAGAAAATAATCGTATTTCTCAGCATCAACATGGGTTTACTAAAGACAGGTCCTGTTTGACTAACATGCTCAGCTTTTATGAGGTAGTGAATGCTAATATGGATATTGGGAATGCTGTAGATGTGATATACTTGGACTTTGCAAAGGCCTTCGACACTGTTCCCCACAAAAGTCTGGTGCAAAAGTTGAGGATGCAAGGACTGGGGAAGAGTCTGTATGCATGGATAGGGAACTGGCTAATGGACAGAAAACAAAGAGTTGTGGTCAATGGATCGTACTCAAAATGGGAGACTGATAGCAGTGGGGTCCCACAGGGGTCTGTTCTGGGTCCAGTGCTCTTCAATTTATTTATTAATGACCTAGTAGATGCAGTAGTGAGCAATGTTGCTATTTTTGCAGATGATACAAAATTGTGCAGAATCATCAACTCTCAGGAAGATAGTGTCATATTGCAACAGGATCTGGATAGGATGGCTATATGGGCACATACATGGCAGATGAAATTCAATGTTGACAAATGTAAAGTCATGCATTTTGGACGTACTAATGGTCTAGCACCATACAAAATAAATGGGATACAGTTGGGGACATCAAACTTGGAGAAGGACTTAGGAGTACTCATCGACAACAAGTTAAATAATCGTACTCAATGCCAAGCAGCTGCAGCTAAAGCTAACAAAATTTTGGGATGCATTAAAAGGGAACTAAAAACTCGAGATGCTAGCATAATATTGCCCCTGTTTAAGTATCTAGTAAGGCCACATCTGGAATATGGAATTCAGTTCTGGGCACCACATTACAAAAAAGATATTGCAGTTTTAGAGCAGGTGCAGAGACGAGCAACAAAATTGATACGTGGGATGGAAGGTCTCACTTATCAAGAAAGGTTAGATAAACTGGGTTTATTTCGTCTAGAGAAAAGACGCCTTAGAGGGGATCTAATTAACATGTATAAATACATCAGAGGGCAATATAATAGCTTGGCGGATGAGCTTTTTGTCCCTAGGCCTTCTCAAAGGACTAGAGGACATGATCTGCGCATGGAGGAAAAACATTTTAGCCATTTATTGAGGAAAGGGTTCTTTACAGTAAGAGTGATTAAGATGTGGAATGCATTGCCACAGGAAGTCGTTATGGCAAACTCTATACCTGCATTTAAAGGGGGCTTAGATGCTTTCCTTGCATTGAAAGACATCGATGGCTACAATTACTAGGTAATGCCTAATGATGTTGATCCAGGGATTTTATCTGATTGCCATCTGGAGTCGGGAAGGAATTTTTTCCTTTAGGGGCTAATTGGACCATGCCTTGTAAGGGTTTTTTCGCCTTCCTCTGGATCAACAGGGATATGTGAGGGAGTAGGCTGGTGTTGTACTTTATACTGGTTGGACTCGTATGTCTTTTTTCAACCAAAATAACTATGTAACTATGTAACAATTTTGCTCACAAATCGACAGAATGCTTTTGGTGACAGAAGCAAATATTTACAGTTAAATTTCCAGCTTAGCAATAGTATACAGCCTTATAAACCATTTATCAAGGTATGACAAAGTGATAACACCCTATTTCACATACAATTATTAAACTGTCTGACTGACTTCATGTGTAACAGTGTCTGTGTCTATCTTTAAAATCCGTGCAGTCCTGGTTGATGAATCATGCATAGGATGGTTATTTTTTTCATCTGCTGCTTATTTCTTCAAGATGAGAATGGTGCCATGGACATCTCTGGTTACACTTGTTTGGTGGACTCAAGCTCTAGGCAATTGCAAAGAAATATTGGTGAGGCTCAGCCACGGTTTGAAAATTGTAAGCTAATGCTGCAGTCTTCTAAGGAGCTAGGCCTTGTTCACACTTTTTAATGAAGGTGGGAATATGTTTTAATGTGTGTTTGCTGTGGAACACTGTGCGCAGTATATATCAAATTGCATGCGATGTCTGCAACAATTTTCCACATTTGACAGCAAATGCTTTTTATGTGAGAATTGCATAAGCTTTCTTGATATTCTTGAGAAAGAGGTCCCTATGAGCTCAAAACTTTTTATGTGAATAAAACTGTACACAACTTATACATTGTGCTGTAATATGTACGAACAGAGGCGACAAGCAAAGTAAAACAATGTTCTAAAAATGATAAACAGAGGGAAGTCGAGGTTGACTTACCTCCCTCTGGTAGGGGACATATAATGCAGAGTAAAAAAATATACAATTTGTTCACAGCTCCACGTCACAGAGGCGCTGACACGCTTTATGGACCTGAACCAGTTTTATATGCTCCTGTACTGCCTGATGAAGCGGGACTGTTGACCGCGAAACGTGTTGCGATTTTATGGAGCTGTGAATAAATTGTATATTTTTTACGTTTTTTAAACATTTGAGTATATGTCCACTACCAGAGGGAGGTAAGTCCACCTTGACTTCCCTCTTTTTATCATTTTTAGAACATTGTTTTACTCTGCTTGGCGCCTCTGTTCGTACATATTACAGCACGATTAAGTCCACCCCTGGTGGACGGGTTCTTTCCCCATTTTCCTATCTACAGAGAGCGACTTTTATACCTGAGTGGGGTCAGGTACTAATACTCCCCACCTGCCTGTCAAGTGGTTACCTGATGGTAACCCACCTTTGTGAGTATAAGAACCTTTGACATTACATTATATATTGAGCTTACCAGACAATATTGCACTATTGGGCTCTTGGTGTCCTCTGTTTTGTTTTTACAAAAAACAACTTATACATTAAATCGGTGTGCTGGCTGGCATTTTGATTATCAAAAATATTCCTATGTAATGCACATAGTTGTACAACTACGTTGTCTGTCTGTAGTACTGCTGGGCAAAGCCTAGGCACATCCTATACTGGCAACAAGAGGAGTGCATCACACCATTCCTTTCTACTACGGTATGTAATGCACCTAGCGGACGTAAAGAAACTCAAGTTATGTACAGAACATGCTCTGAATGTGGCTATTTATGGATGGGGTATCAAAACGTAAAAAAAATCTAGATGCTGTTCTTTTTTCCTATTTAAAAATGCTAATTACTTGGCTGTCACGCTGAACATTTGCCTTCAACAGTGTCAGTTAACCACCTGGATCAAGGATGCTGCCAGTAGGGAAAAAAGTCATGGTCAATGATTCAGAGTGTATAAAAGGCAATAAGGCAATATAAACAGAACAGACAGGCAAGTAGGATGTTTGAAGGATACTTAGCAAGTGTACAATACACATTGCTCTCTAATCAGGTTTCCTTTACTTAACCACTCAGCCGAGTGTCGGGCTGCTCCTTCCGCGTATGACGCGGATTACGTCACACGCCGGCCGCCTCGCGTCATCACGGTGGCCGGCGTGTGACGTAATCCGCGTCATACGCGAAAGGAGCAGCCCGACACTCGGGCGAGTGTCGCCCGGGCTGCGGCCTGTCAGCCATTCCGGAGCGGGGAGAAGGAGAAGAGCCAGGACGCCGTCGTGGGACCTCCCGACCAGCACTGGGCTGGAGAAAGCCCCAGGTGAGTACAACTTTCATTTTTTTTATGAGCTCGGAGTCACTTTAAGGATTTTTACTATTTCACTTATTACAAGCCTTTTTTTTTTGTGCTAAATTAATTAATATACTCTCATGCCATATTAGAAAAGTCCCTAAGGTAACCATTTAAGTAAAAAAAAATGTAAATGATGTAATTTTTTTAATTTTTTTTACCAAGTATTTTATTTCTGTAACTGTGGGGCAGGGTTGGAAGGGGTTAAAAGTAATAAAATAAAAAAATAATAATAAACGTTCTATGTAAAACAGTATACTGGTATAATTAGGTGTATTTTTACTTTTTGACCATGTTTCTATTAATAGAACAGGGAAGAACACAGAAGTGTCCGGTCTGAGAGCGTGAGTGGCATTTTCAAGCTCTCCGAAGACACGGGAACGGTGATCGGAATTGAGAATTAAAAGATTCTCACATCCTGATCACAGATGGAGGGGGCTGCGTTGGTGGAAAACAGTGCGGGGATTGTGAACGAGACGGTAACGTAACGTAGCAGTATGCAGTATCTACCCCGCTGATCCGCACGTGAAGTTTAAAGGGGCGTAGATATGCGTACCAGAGATCCTAAAGTGGTTAAAGGGAATCTGAAGAGAAAATAAACTTATAATATGAATTGTATGTGTAGTACAGCTAAGTAATAGAACATTAGTAGCACAAATATGAGTCTCATATTGTTTCCAGTACAATAAGAGTTAAGAAACTTCACTTGTTATTCATGCAAAAGTGCTTCTCTGAGTTCTCTGGCTAATTTAGTAAGAGAGTATGCTATTTTCTAAAGCACTTATAAAACAAAGAAACAATGAAAGACAACTTCAGATAATATTTTGCTGACGTTCAAAGTGTCATCTGCTCTGTTTCATAGTTTAAAATGCAGAGATAAGTTTGTAAACTGCAAATATTAGAGAATGATGCTATGTTATATTTTAAAAAAATCTATATAACTGAAAATAAAAATATGACTCTTTTCTTTGCTACTAATGTTCTATTAATTATCCATACTACACATACAATTCATTATATCATAAGGTTCTTTTTTTCATTTCATTGTCACTGTAACCCTTTAAAAATACAGTAGATAGATGAGGAGAGTGACTTGGATTGTCAGCTATAAAAATGACACAGAGAAATGGAGCCAATTAATTGATTAGACCAAAGATTTGTTGACAAAGGCAACATATGAGCAAACTACAGTAACTAGGGTGCATTGTTCCCCCACCACCAAAAAAATTAATGGGGCCCCATGCTTAAAGAAACTCCCCCCCCCCTCCCCAAGTGTGGCCTGTCTCTGTGACCCTGGGGCCCCCCCTTAATGAGATATGCCGTGTGCAGTGTGCACAAACTGCACATACACGTGTGCCGCAGCTGCCCTCCCTCCTCTTCACTCTGCATTGGGGCAGCTGGGCGTTATGGAGGAATGCAGTTGCACGCTCAGGTCCCACATGCTGTGCTGCTCTGCATAAAGGTGAGAGGAAGTGTTGGGCCACCTTAGCCCCCAGGTGCCCCCCCCCCTTTCCCCCCTACACACACAGTCATGGAGTTATTGTTATGCCTATGCATTAATTTCTACAAATAAAAATAAATTCTGCGGAGCTTAGTTCTTTTTAGTATAGCATTCAGAAAAACGTGTACCTTATTGTTTTCTCATGCAGAGATTCTGGCATGCATGTATATTTCATAATGTCATTATGCTACTATAAAACATGGAATGCGGTTTGGAAATCAAAAGGAGTGCTTAAGGGGTTAATGAGTGATGAGTAAAAAAAAACAATGCAGCAGCGCTGAGTAACAGTGGTTCAGGGACACTCTTTCTGAATCTCCCGCACAGGCATATTTGCAGAACAAGGCTGTCTGTAAATGATTTGCAGATAATTACTGTTGTGGCGTTGCACAAAAAAGAACTTTAAAGTGGGACTACAGTCTAGCATAAAAGACAGTTAGCTTCAGGCTAGAAACTCGTTCTGTTGCTATGGAGGAGGCAGAGGGATGACGCGCAACACACCATGGAAGGGGGGATTGTAAGGAGGAAGAACAATAGACTTTGTTACTGCTCAAACAAAATGATCCGGTGGTCCATTTCTCCCTGACCAACGAAGGTAGAGAATGGGTTGGATCATGGGCTGTCATGCACATGCAAGACCTTCATCAGAGGTGGCCCCAAATGCTCATAATATCAGCAGAGACCCATATCACGTGTGTAGTGTACAAGGCTTAAAGGGATACTGTAGGGGGGTCAGGGGAAAATGAGTTGAAGTTACCCGGGGCTTCTAATGGTCCCCCACAGACACCCTGTGCCCGCGCAGTCACTCACCGATGCTCCGGCCCCGCCTCTGGTTCACTTCTGGAATTTCACTGCGCCTGCGTTGCCATGTCCTCGCTTCCCCTGATGTCACCAAGAGTGCATGGTGCAGGCCCAGACCATACTGGGCCTGTGCAGTACGCTCCTGGTGCCATCAGCGGGAGTGAGGACACGGCAACGCAGGCGCAGTGGTTTTAAGCTTTAAAGTCTGAAATTCCAGAAGTGAACCAGAGGCGGGGCCGGAGCATTGTGGAGTGGCTGCGCGGGCACAGGATGTCTGTGGGGGACCATTAGAAGCCCCGGGTAACTTCAACTCATTTTCCCCTGACCCCCCTACATTGTCCCTTTAAATCTATGAACCCTTTTAAACACTTTTATAAAAAAAAAAGGTTGAAGTTAGAATAATGTGGTTAATGCCCTAGAGGTGAAATTTATTCAATTACACTTTAAATGTTGCCAAACATCATGTTTCTATTTAACTATGAAAATGGAACACTTACGAGTGCAGTATTGGTGATAGCGATCCCATGCTATTGCAGCACATGAACTTATGCTAGAAAGCGCTGCAACAAATCCCTGGAAGCCATGAATCTGACATCCTTCTGATCCATAGGGCCAATACCTATTGAAAAATGGTAAACCACATATAAGTAAAAAAATAAATAAATAAATAAAAAGTAAAAAGGGCTGTAACGTAATATTCTAGAACACTTAACCTCCCTAGCGTTCTGGACGAGCTGAGCTCGTCCAGAGATGCTAGAGGGCACCGCTCAGGCCCCGCTGGGCCGATTTTAATAATTTTTTTTAAAAAAAACACGCAGCAAGCACTCTGCTTGCAGCGTGTCCTACCCGATCGCCACTACTCACCGCTGATCCACCGCTACCCGACGCGAAAGAGGGCCCCCCCAGCAGACCTCGTGCGCAGCCTGGCCAATAGTCGCCAGGCTGCGCTTTAGGGTGGTTCGGGAGTCCCTGTGACGTCACGATGTCGATGACGTCACTCCGTTCGTTGCCATGGCGACGGGGGAAGCCCTAAGGGAAATCCTGTTCAGAACAGGATTTCCTTATGTGCGTGATCGCTGGCGGCGATCGGAAGGGTGGGAGGGAGTCGGCAGCAGGGGAGAATCATGTAGCTAGCGCTAGGCTAGCTACATGAGATAAAAAAAAAATCAGGCGGAAAAAACCCTCCCTTGGCCGCATGGACGCGGGAATCAGAACGCCCAGTATACGGTTTACATAAGTACATTTGGGGAACGGTGAGTTAAGAGCCTTTTTACTCTCACGTTGATGCCTTTTTATTTAAAAAAATAATCATTTTCATAAAGTAGGTTTGTGTGCGTATGTGTAGTGCAGCAACCATTTCAGTTCAGTGGTGGGTGGTGCCGCTACTAAGAATACTGATAATTTACAATACCAATATTTTACTACAGACTAACCTGGCCCTTATTCTCATCATGAACAGTCCCCTCCTAGTGCTTAACGCTAGGCCTCATCCTCCACCTAACACCTAACACTATCTCCCACCTAATTAATGCCTAACACTATCCCCCACCTTATGCCTAACACTTACCCCCTTCCTGCCTACAACTAACCTCCCCCTCATTATACTAATACTAATCCTCATCTAAAATGAGCACTATTTGTAGCCTTTAAAAACACTGGTGTAGTCGACCTTGATGATATGATACTACTAGATGTTGTATATATGAGAAGCATCATTTCTTCCCTTCTCACAAGGACAAACCATTATTTATTTTATTATTATTGTTGTTATTATTATTGTTCTAATAATACGTGTGCTTACATCCCTTTGTCGAACGATACTGCACCATCGGGCCCCTGGTCTCTCTCATTCACAGAGACTTGGAGGTTATGGGTAACTATCAAGGATCATAACTTTTTATGCTATTTGTAGCCGATTGTCTACAAAGAGACCATTGGCTGCAATGACTTTTTGCTGATCAGAAAATATCTAAATAAGACACCCAACTCAAGTCACCACCTGGGTGTCCAATTACCTATAATTTGCATTAGAGTGTATTAGATGCCTGCCAATCCCCATGCCAAAAATGACTTGATCTAGGTTTGCGCTTCTGTGGCACAACAACTATTAAGTTTAGTAAGGGATTCAGGTGATTATTTTCCCATAGAATTTGGGCAAGTGCACCGTGACTTTAAATGATCCAGTAGGAGATCTAAACAATCTTCTAGACAGTCCATAGACAATGATCCAATGATCGTCATGTCTAGAAAAACTCAAGAAGAAACATGTGATCCAGTAGCATAGCTTGCGTATTTGACACCTGGTGCTGATTAATTAGATTAATTACACCCCCCCCCCCCCCCCTTGATAAAGCAAACTTTTTTGAGGGGGGTGTTGAGGGGATGGCACGTTAAGTGCATTTAAGTGTGAAAATTGGACATGGTTGTAACATTGTTCTTTTTCTCGGGCCCTGTGAGTGAAGCATCAGATCTTGGCAGAGGAGCTGCCCCACAAGTATAGGTGGCAAAATGTGTCTCAACCAGTATAAGGTAGCCAAAGGTGTACTCCAGGATAGATTGTCCCCATATATGGTTAATCCCCCAATAGGTAGTCAAAGGTGTCCCGCAGTATAGGTAGCTCCCCCCCATAGGTAGCCAATTGGTGTCCCCCAGGATAGGTAGTTCTCCCCCATAGGTAGCCAATGCTGTCACCCAGTGTAGGTAGGCCCCCCCAAAGGAATACAATAGTGTCCTTCAGTAGGTAGGCAAAGGTGTCCACCAGTATAGGTAGGTTCCCCTCATAGGTAGCCAATGGTGTCTCTCCATAGTTAGCCAATAGTGTCCCCCCAGTATAGGTACGACACCCCCATAGATACATCCCCCCATAGGTAACCACATGTAGTTAGCCCTAGTGCGGGCTGCCCCCCCCCCCCCCTCCCACCTTGTGACACCACTGATGTGCTCAGTTTGGTCAGGTGATATAGATGTAAGTCTCTTATCATATTCTGCATGGTCATGACAGAAAATCAAAGCAAAACAGAGATTTGCATATCTATCAGCTGATTAAACAAATCACATGCTTCATTTCCATAGATTGGATTGGTCCAGCAGGTTGGGTGAATGCATTGAAATTGCAAATTGAAACTTCAGATTGATCCACTTTAAACCTTGGAACAAATGGACTGATCTCCTCAAATCTAGTCATTCCCATGGCCCTAGCATGAGTCCTATCAACTTGACACCACATGGTCATGTATTCACAAATGAGTATGTTAGGTTTTCACTCTGGAGTGGTTGTAGTTAAAAAAAAACTGAAAAAAACCTTTCTTTCCCAGGTACGATAACCTGACACTGAAGATAAAAATACTTGTTCTATTCACGGAATGGAACTTCAAAGTTAGTTTTTCTATTTGAACACCTTTCTGCAAACCGTGTATTGATGTTGTTAAAAAGCTGCATTATATAATTTAAAATATAGCCTGTGTACTGTGTGATTTATCTTACCTCAGGAAGCTGGAAAATGCAGCTACAAAAGCGTTCATACACAGTGCAGTGTCTGCTACAGCCAGGCTTATTATGAGCAGGTTGCTAGGTGTCCTGAGCTCTCTTACTTTGTAGAAGGAAGCGATTGTCAAAGCATTTAAAATAAATCCAAGCAGAGCTGGAAGAGAATGGTAGTGAGGGAGGGTAAAATAAGCTGTGACACAAAAATATGAACTTATTTATGAATGTTCTCGGTTACCATATCACTGCCAAATTAAAGAGGAATAGAGGTAGTGAGAAAAAATGTAATGAATACTTTTTTTTTTACAATATTAACTTATGAATTACTTTGTGTTTGCCCACTTTCCTTACATTCTGAAATGAAATTTATCACAGGTGGCAACACCTTTAGGCTGGTTTCACAGTGGGACATTAAAGTCCCACGTTACAGCAGCCAGTAACGTAGCCTAATTAACTGCAATGTAAAATCAATGTTGCTGTTCACAGTAACACGTTGCGTTACATAGTAATGCAGCACGTTTAAACAAAGCGCTGCATGCTGTACGTTATACTGGGCTAAGCCACGTTAGACTGTTTGCACATGCTCAGTAATGTTGGAGGAGGAGGTCTCCCCTCCTCCTCTGCGGCCAGCCACATGGCTAATTAATATTCACTGCACTGCAGAGACTCGTGGTGGAACTGTAGTGTTGTCCGGATCATGAACGAATCATTCATTTGATCCGGATCTTTTTTGTGAGTCGAATCATCCGGATCATCACAATGAAAGATTCGGTTCACAGTGGATGTCTGTCTGGAAGAAACAGGAACATACAGAATGTACAGTGCATGGAAAGTTCTTGCCATGCTAGTCATTTCACCCAGTCTGCTTCCCTAGTAAAATGATTCAAATGATTCTTTTAAATGATCGGATTCAAATGATCTGAATCCTTAAAAAGATCCGGACTTCCTATCACTAACCTGGAGTGGCTGCTTTGAGAGCTGCATAACGCAGCTCAATCTGACGTCCAACTTCAACACCACCATACGTTGCGTTAGGGGCACGTTATGCGACCATAACGTCCCCTAAAATGCAACGTCTTGGTGGGAAAGTAGCCTTAGTTTTGTCAGGGGCAGCTCTGCAGAATGCTTGGTTACTTTGGGGGTGTAAACCTCACTTGGAGGGCAGGGCTACATTCAGTATGTAGCAATATAGAGATATAGGAAGTGTTTCTGATGCTGAAACCAGAAAAATTAATGGGTATCACGAATAATTCACTTGCATGTCACTACAGTGATTCTTTAAAATAAACTATGCCTAATTGTAACCTGAAAAAAATATAGTGACAACTTCCAGTCATTGTCTGCTTCTGTAGCCCCACCCATGTGCTCTGTGACAACAGTAATCACTTTCAGTACAGAATTCTATTTAGAACTTTCCTGCAAACGTTCTTAATTTTGACACAAGAAGCAGACCATAGCATTAATATTGGTAAATTTATCTTATATACTATGATATGATACTATTTTTATGCGTTTTTTGCGATTTTAAAATTTGCCATTGCGTTTGCAGGTAATGGCATAGCACCCCTAAAAATTACTATATTTGGAAGTGGTAATAGAAAAGTGGGTTTTCATATAACTTGGTTCAAATATCCAATTAATACAAATTTGCCATTGCAATAGAAAAAAATGGAAAAAACGAGAGCCCGGTATAGTGTAGTATGTATTGGAATAGGTAGGGTAGATTGACAAGTAAGTATTATACTCACAAACGTGGGTTGCCGTCCAGGCAACCACTATATCAGCAGGTGGGGAGATTAGACCTGTCCCCACTCAGGATTAAGATGTCGCTCCCTGAAAGAAGAAAAGGGTGCAGCACCCTTTCACCCAGGGTGAAAAACTCGATAAAGCAATGTACAGAGGTGCCAATAGGATAAAACACACTAAAGGTTTAAAAATATTCGGGTGGTGGTGGTGGACCAACCGACCCAAAAACAGACTCAATGCTGTCGCTTAAGTCAACAAAAATGTATTTACATACTCCGATAACAACTGCGACGCGTTTCACGGGCAAGATCCCGCTTCTTCAGGCATTAAACAACAGGAGTATCACACAGCTCTAGGTCCCGGTA
Organism: Hyperolius riggenbachi; assembly: GCF_040937935.1. Taxonomy (NCBI): domain Eukaryota; kingdom Metazoa; phylum Chordata; class Amphibia; order Anura; family Hyperoliidae; genus Hyperolius; species Hyperolius riggenbachi. The sequence continues at coordinate 152,035,017 of NC_090655.1, forward strand.
AAGTTTGGCACCTCTGCCAAATTTGCCATTGCGTTTGCAGGAAATGGCATAGCACCCCATTTTATACGCAATTTTGGTGCGCTCCCATTGAATATCACACAAATCATAAATGCTCACAAATTGCAGCAGACAGTGGGCTTGTGTAAAAATGTAATGGAACTAGTGGAACTGCCAAACAACGATAATGTTGTTTTAATTAGGAAAACACATGAATTCTGAAAATAGAACCAAAATGCATGAAGTGGAGACACCCCTTTACTGGTAGTTGCCGGCCATCTAGATTTTATCCCCCACAGATCTGAAAAAACAGAAAAGCTATGGCTGCTTAGTAACAGACCAGACTGGGCAATTATTGTAGATATTTTAAAATAAAGATAGTATACATGCACAGTATAAACTTGTAAACGCCAAGGGACCAGGAAAAGTGGTTTACTATATCAGAAATTGTCCTAGAAGTGTCCCAGCATGCCCTGGTACATTCTCTGCTGCAAAGGACCAACTGTGTCCTCCCATTGGAGGTACAGTACAAGCACTTGCACTTTTGGTGGACTACAAGGTTAAGTAAACCTTAAGGCTGCATAGCCAGGCTGGACAAATCACTAGTACAGTATCCAGGACCCCTAAAAATTGCAGCTGTCACTGAATAGAGGCAGTGACTCACTTCCTGTGAGTTGCTCAGATACCTACGCTATGTGGGTGGCACTTGCAGCCTGTGCCCTACAAACTTTCTGCTCACACTTGAGCCAGTCATAAAGCCTCTCTTCAAAATGCAGTGAATCATAATAACCCACTCTCATCTGTATGTGCGTGGCTCCTATAACTCCATGGGCTGGACTTGGCACTCTATTCTCCATCTATTCTGATCTGCACTACAAGTGAAAGTAGACTGTGCTGCGCTCCACATGCTACTGGAAGCGTCATCGCTAATAAGGGAAGAGATATCCAGGAGTGTGTACAATCCGTGGGAGGACTGTGACCATACTTTCATCAGGGCTCTTTCACACCAGAGCCCATTTTCCACGTTTTAACGCAAAGTCTATACTTTGCGTTAACCAAGGTAAAAGGAAAGTCCATAGACTTTCCTTTTACCTTTCACACCCGACGCTGCGTTTCGATACGTTGCGGTACGACGCGTCCCGGCGCATTTTATCGTCGGGAATCGCCGTTTCCCCTTCGGGTTAATTAACTACTACCGCCGCTACTCAGCGTCGCACTGGAGTTTCCCGACGACACGCCGCAACGCGTGCAGGAGCCGTTCTCCTGCACACTTTCAGTGTGTAACGGGCCTCAGTGATTGCAGAGTGGAAGTAGTAACGTTGCATCCTCTTTTGTTTACGTTCACACTATTCCTAATTTTCCCCAGGCTGCTTTTCTGAACATTACTCTATATGCAGCGCTGGTGCCATTCTTTTTGTCTTACAAATGTTATCAGGCATCAACTCACTTGCAACCAGCCTGAAGAGAGCAGCCAACCATGGGTCTCACACTGACATATGATGCATGCACCGCCCACTGTTTACTTTATCCAGAGTTGGTGTCACGTAGAGGCTTAAAAATATATTTACTATAACAGAAGTTTTATTATACTGTATTAGAGTTCACTATACCAAGCGTTGCTCCCATAGACTTATAATGGAGATTGGCTGGGACCTGAAGAGGTAGGTTACCCAAATGTTTACTACAGTGTGGGCCATTTATATGGATACACCTTAATAAACTGGGAATGGTTGGTGATGTTAACTTTCTGTTTCTGACAGTATATGTGATGGGGGAACATTTTGAATTCGGCCATTTTTAATACAACTTTTCTTTTTTCAATAGGAAGAGGGTCATGTGAAACATCAAACTTATTGGGAATTTCACAAGAAAAACAATGGTGTGCTTGGTTTTAAGGTAACTTTATTCTTTCATGAGTTGTTTACAAGTTTCTCTTTGTTTACAGCCATTGACATGTCGCCGAGATTAAGACGTGAGGAGCGGATAGAAATTGTGTTGATGTCTGTTGAACGCAGTAACCGGGTCGTTGCAGCAGATTTCAATGCAAGACACCCTACGAGACCACCCATCTCTCATGCTACAGTTAGCAAATGGCTGCCTCAAACCTCAAGGCCACTGGATATGCAAAATTGCTACATGATGATGTGTTTCCCTCTTTATGCACTGAAGCTGGCACGTTCCGTGAGTTTTTCCAGCAAGATGGTGCACCACCACATTATGGGTGTCAGGTACGAGCATTCCTAGATGAAAAATTTCCTGGAAAGTGGATTGGTCGTTGTGGGCCAGTTGAATGGCACCCAAGGTCTCCCAATCTGACCCCCTTAGACTTTTATCTTTGGGGTCATCTGAAGGCAATTGTCTATAGTGTGAAGATACGAGATGTGCAGCACCTGAAACTATGGATACTGGAAGCCTGTGCTAGCATTTCTCCTGCAGTGTTGCTATCAGTGTGTGAAGAGTGGGAGAAGAGGGTTGCATTGACAATCCAACACAATGGACAGCACACTTTATAAGTGGTCAGAAACTTGTAAATAACTCATGAAATAATAAAGTTACCTTAAAACCAAGCACACCATTGTTTTTCTTGTGAAATTCCCAATAAGTTTGATGTGTCACATGACCCTCTTCCTATTGAAAAAAAACAAAAGTTGGATTCAAAATGGCTAACTTCAAAATGGCCACCATGGTCACCACCCATCTTGAAAAGTTCCCCCCCTCACATATACTAATGTGCCACAAATAGGAAGTTAATATCACCAACCATTGCCATTTTATTAAGTTGTATCCATACAAATGGCCTATCCTGTATATCAGAGTTCATTATAATGAGATTATACTGCACAGTCCTGGCCAAATGTTTTGAGACTGTCAAAAATATTAGTTTTCATAAAGTTTGCTGCTAAACTGCTTTTACATCTTTGTTTCAGTTGTTTATGTGATGTACTGAAATATAATTATAAGCACTTCATATGTTTCAAATGATTTTATTAACAATTTCATGAGATTTATGCAGAGTCAGTATTTGCAGTATTGGCCCTTCTTTTTCGGGACTTCTGCAATTTGACTGGGCATGCTCTCAATCAACTTCTGGGCCAAATCCTCACTGATAGCAACCTATTCTTTTATAAACACTTCTTTGAGTTTCTCAGAATTAGTTGGTTTTTGTTTGTCCACCTGCCTCAAGTTCTCAATGGGATTAAGTTCTGGGGAGTTTCCAGGCCATGGACCCAAAATGTCAACGTTTTGGTCCCCGAGCCACTTAGTTATCACTTTTGCCTTTTGACACGGTGCTCCGTCGTGCTGGAAAATGCATTGTCCTTCACCAAACTGTTTTTGGATTGTTGGAAGAAGTTGCTGTTGAAGGGTGTTTTGGTACCATTCTTTATTCATGGCTGTGTTTTTTTGGCAAAATTGTGAGTGAACCCACTCCCTTGGATGAGAAGCAACCCCACATATGAATGGTCTCAGGATGCTTTACTGTTGGCATGACACAGGACTGATGGTAGCGCTCACCTCTTCTTCTCCTCACAAGCCTTTTTCCAGATGCTCCAAACAATCAGAAAGGGGCTACATCGTAGAATATGACTTTGCCCCAGTCCTCAGCAGTCCATTCACCATACTTTCTGCAGAAGATCAATCTGTCCCTGATGTTTTTTTGGGAGAGAAGTGGCTTCTTTGTTGCCCTTCTTGACACCAGACCATCTTTCAAAAGTTTTTGCTTCATTGTGCATGCAGATGCGCTCACACCTGCCTGCTGCCATTCCTGAGCAACCTCTGCACTGGTTGCACTCCAATTCTGCAGCTGAATCCTCTTTAGGAGATGATCCTGGCGCTTGCTGGACTTTCTTGGATGCCCTGAAGCCTTCCTAACAAGAATTGCACCTCTTTCCTTGAAGTTCTTGATGATCCTATAAATTGTTGATTTAGGTGCAATCTTAGTAGCCACAATATCTTTGCCTGTGAAGCCATTTTTATGCAACGCAATGATGGCTGCATGTGTTTATTTGCTGTCACCATGGTTAACAATGGAAGATCAATGATTTCAAGCATCACCCTCCTTTTAACATGTCAAGTCTGCCATTCTAACCCAATCAGCCTGACATAATGATCTCCAGCCTTTTACTCGTCAACATTCTCACCTGAGTTAACAAGACAATTACTGAAATGATCTCAGCAGGTCCTTTAATGACAGCAATGAAATGGCAAAGGACTATGCAATTCATCTGAACACTCTTCATAACATTCTGGAGTATATGCAAATTGCTATTATAAAAACGTAAGCACCAACTTTTCTAATTTCCAATAATTTTGTCTCAAAAGTTTTGGCCAGGACTGTATACGTATATAATTATGTCCATAATGCAGGACATACTTAGGGAGGATATATGAAATAATTTGTCCTTCCATTCAAACTTCATGTAAATTATACGCAGCTTGAAATTGGACCAATCAGAATAACTTCCTGTCAATTTTAATTGGTCCAAGTTCAAGCTGCATAACATCTACATGGAATCTGAATGGAAGGAGAAATTATTTGCATCTCATTGATCATCCCTACAAGCTCAATCACAATTGGCTAAAGATATTGTAAATATTAATGTTGTTTTTTCTACAATTTCAGCTACATCAGTTGTGTGTAAATTATTTGAAGATATTCTTAAGATGCTATACAAGATTTTATAGAACTGAATAATCTAATTTCAGCTCATCAGACAAGTCTTGTCTCACCAACATGGAGCTGGTGCACGCCAAATCGCTACATATCAATAGAAAATTGTTAGGCACATGCCTATAATTGCCTTGAAAAATCAATTCAAAAAGCGCTGAACATTTGCAATTACATTAGCGCTTTTTAGTGTGCACTGCCACTGGCCCATGCTCAGCTTTTATGAAGTGGGTGGTAGATGTTGGGAAAGCTATAGATGTAGTGTACTTGGACTTTGCAAAGGCTTTTCACACTGTTTCCCACAATTGCCTAGTGCAGAAGCTGAGGATACAGGGACTACGAGAAGGCGTGTTTTTGTGGATAGAGAACTGGGACAGAAGACAAAAAGTGGTGGTAAATGGGTCACATTCAAAATGGAAAACTGTTAGCCGGGGGGTCCTACAAGGGTCAGTGCTAGTCTAGGTTCAATCCATTTCAATCTATCTATTAATGATTTAGCAGATAGAATACAGAGTAATGTCGCCCTCGTTGCAGATGATACAACATTATGCAGAATTATAAACACTAAGCAGGATAGTGACATTTTCCAACAAGATCTCAACAGCATGGTAATATGAGCAAACAGATGTCAGATGAACTTTAATGTAGATAGATGTAAGGCCATGCACCTTGGTTGTGCCAATGGTAGAGCGACCTATAAAAGAAATGGTTTACAGCTGGGAACATTAGATTTGGGAATACTCATTGATAACAAGCTAAATACCCGTGTTCAATGACAAGCAGCAGCAGGTAAAGCAAATTTAATTCTGAGATGTATAAATCAGGAAATAAAATCACTAGATGCTACTCCCTCTGTACAAATCACTTGTGAAGCCACATCTGGAGTGTGTAATGGAGTTTTGGGCTCCACACTATAGGAAGGACATTAACATCCTAGAACAGGTACAAAGGCGGGCAACTAAATGAATCAGGGGGTGGAAGGTCTCGCTTATCAAAAGTTGGACAAACCGGGTTTATGTATCTTGAAAAAAGATGGCTAAGTAGTGACCTAATTAACATGTATAAATTTATCAGCGCCACAGAAGATGCTGGCACTATATTAATCATAATAATAACCATCAGAGGGCAATATAAAAGCTTGGCAGATGAGCTTCTTGGCCTTAGGCTTCTACAAAGGACATGATCTGTGTTTGTGTTTCTATTTAGGAAGGTATTCTTTACAGTAAGAGTTGTTTGTTTGTTTGGTTTTTTTGTATTTTACCACCGGAAGTATTTATGACAAATTCTATATGTGCATTTAAAAGAAATTTTGATTTCATTGAAGGACATTTGCGGCTATAATTACTAGTTAATTCCCAGAAAAATTGATCCAAGGATTTTGTCTGACTTCCATCTGGAGCCGGGAAGTCATTTTTAAGCCCCATTGACACCATACAATTCCACACGTGATCGATCGAATTCAATTGGATCATATTCGATTGGTTCTATGAAATCCGACAGGTAAGATCGGGATTCGATCGGTAGAGTGTGGTCGATTTTGCATAGTTATCGATTTCCCGATCGGGCATGCCAGATTTAATCGAGCCAATCAAATTTTAGCGATTGCGTGTGGAATTGTATGGTGTAGATGGGGCTTTACCCTGTTAAAGGTTGATTGGCCTTGTAAGAGGTATTTTGCCTTCCCCTGGATCAACTGGGATATGTGAGGGTGCAGGTGCTTACTTATTTATTTATTTGTGGTTTGACTCAATAAACAAAAGTCTTTTTTTTAACCAAGCTAACTACATAACTATGTAACTCAGTTGGCCTTAGTGATCAGTAGATTATGAAAATGTGGGAGAGAAGCAATTTGTAACTTGATTCATAAGTGCAAGCTCAAAATTCTGTCATTTTGATTTTGGCTTGGATACTTAGTGAAATAATTCAAAGACAAGCTTTGGAAATCAACTCCGTGAGGCCTTAAATCATCTAATTGCTGTCAGTCTGTGATACAAATCATTTACATATTTTTGAAAAGACTAGATGTCAAACTGGAGAAAAATTTTAACAGACTTTTTAAAACAATAATCAATATTAATTGTTAGCAATTTTTAACAATACAGGATCATAAGTACAGGATCTGCACTGTACACAATCTTGTCATTTCTTCTGATGCGAAAAACATCATTCATGTATTTTATGTAAGATAGTTAAATACGATGAACACACAGCCTGTTGCAGGGATGTTAACAGATATTTGTTTTTTTTCTATTACTGTATTTTCTTTACTGTTGCACTTTAAGCTACAAACTAGGCTGATGATATGTTCCTTTTCTGTATGTAAAGCTAGTCATACAGCTTATGTAACTATAGATCATAATCAAATGTCATTTTTCTTTATTTTTGTGTAGGGTTTAGCACTGTAATGTACATAATGGTGGTCTTACCTTCAGCCAAGAGAACTGTGCCTATTCCAAAGACTTCAATCTCAGTAAAACCTTCGGGAAGAGGGTAAGATGTAACCATGTTTGGGAAAGTGATGCAGACACCCTGCTGAACTGTCTGCTGCTTCCCCTCCACACGCTCATAGTGCAGAGTGTGAATACCTCCTTTTAAAGGGTCTGTTTCACATGTAGCATCATGCAAGGCATTATATAAAATCTTTTTTTTTTTTTTTCCCTCAGCAGTTATGCCTGAAACATCACAATCCCCTGAAGAATTCCCTAATGATGTGAATAAATGCAGAATCCTGTGCTGTGAAATACCCCTCCACCCTATCCTATTCCACCTTTCCTAAATCGCATTTGCATACCCTGCTAAAAAGGCTGCATTCATGGCACTGACAACAAGGGTTTTGTGAATAGTTGATTATGAAAACTGTGTTTTCTCCCTGTGAACCGCAATACAATTATTGAGAAGAAAGGGACTCAGGGCACTGGAGCAAAGAAAAGACACTATCTGCGTAGCTTCTAATTGGCAGCAGCGCATGCCGTTTTGGAAGGGGGTTTGTTTGGTGGGTAAATATGCACAGTAAAAGGTCACAGCAAGGGAAATATTGCCACATTCCATTTCATTTTAAGAGAGAAGGAAAGAACCAATACATATTAAAGAGCACTTTTTAATCATTTTGAAATCCATAAAGCGGACCCAAACCAAACATTTTTTTAATTCAAAATATCTAGTTGCACCACTCTGACACATACAAAGATAAATAAACACTCCTTCAAGCCTATGAGCATTTCAGTGCATGCTTTTCACCCTTCTCTTTTCATAACTAGGGTTATACAAGTGGCAGTCATTACTTCTGAGCTTAGGAGGAGGTCTTAGATCATGGGTGTGTTTGTCATCAGCTACCCTCCCTCACAGGGGGTCAGCTATGTGAAATCTCACACAAGCTGAGATCACCTCCCGTGTGACATCATCAGTAGCAGCCAGTGTTTTGTTTTTGTTTTTTATCTCCTCCACCAGTTTGCCGGATTATGTCCTGGCAATATGAAAGGAAGGGCGGGTAAACTATTCAATGTATACTATAAATGTAAACTATTTTATATTTGTCATCATGCAGCTGGAAAAAGGCTGCTATTTATTATTATAAGTTAGAAAATAGATTTTATTTCTGACATCTTGTATTTTTAATTTGGTTCTACTTTAAATGTAAAGCCATATCTCAGAGCTGCAAGGATTGGTAGGAGTCAGTGGCAGTATCTCACCTGCTCACCTGCAAATCATCAGAGCTGTGAAACTCAGCCCCCTTTTGGCAAAACCACCATGGTATTTTTTTTCCTAAATTGTTCCAGAGCTTTAAGGTTAATGAGCTTAGGAACAATTTAAATAAAGATGGGCACAGACGTCTTACAGCTGGAAGGGGGCAGAGATTCAGAATTCTAATAATGATTTATGGGCATTGAGTGACTTACTGTCACTGTCACTCACTGATCCTTGCAACTCTGAGTTAGAACTTTTATTTTAAAGTATTTAAAAATTATAGAAAAGTACTCTTTAACTACATGGCCACATATGTCGATTTTTCATTTTTTTTTAACGCATACATATTTTTTGCATTATTAAAATTAAAGATATTTTCAATAAATGTTACACAGTAGCATATCGTTTTTTTCTGTCTATTAATTTCACTAGAATTTTGTCAATTGCTACTGGTAAGCATCTTCTACAGGACCAGTGATGGACCAATCCTAGCAAAATTTGTTTGCCCAATATAGTTCTCAGAAGCTATCCTTGGAATGATGTCTGTGTTGCTACTGTAAACACTTATTACTATATACAGTATAATATATAATATTATACTGTATAATATATAGTATATATATGTTAGCTGATAACCCGGCGTTGCCCGGGCATGTATTTGGCTGCTGTTGGCTCTGCCCACTTCATGAAACCCTAACACACAAACCCTCAATGACTACGTTTGTGAACTTTGGGGTCCTTGGTATCAATAATTTGTATTTTTCTATTGAAATGAAACAAATCTGATTGGCTGTTTGTGGCCTGGCCCCTTTTCAGAATTTTCCATTAACAGTGTAAGAATGGTAACAATGTAAATATTCCCCTTGTAAACTAATAGGTGAATTCTGATTGGCTGTGGTAGGCTCCACCCACATGAATATTAATCCCAGTCACCCAGTGGCCAACTGTGTCAAGTTTGAGAACTCTGCCATTAACAATGTAAGAATGGTTGCAGTTTATATTTTCCCATGTAAACAATTTAGTTGTTGGTGCTGCCCACTTTTTCTAACCTTGACACACAGTCACTTAATTACCAAATTTAAGAGCTTGGTAATCATTCATTTGTATATTCCCATTGAAATTAAACAAATCTGATTAGCTGTTTGTGACTCCATCCCCTTTCTGAATTTGAACCCCAGTCACCCGGTGACCAACTGAACCAGGTTTGAGACTTATGCCATTAACAGTGTAATAATGGCAGCAATTTAAATATTCCCCTTGAAAATCAATAGGTACATTTTGATTGGAGTTTGTATTTGCCCCCCCCCCCCCCCCACCCCCACACTTTTCTGAATATTTATCACAGTCACCCACTGACCAACTGTGCAAAGTTTGAGAACCATGCTATTAACAGTGTAAGAATGGCTCCCACTGAAATTGGTATTTGGCTCCACCCACTGTTACTTACTTTGACATGCAGTCACTCAATGACCAAGTTTGTGAGTTTTTGGGTTCCTGGCATCAAAATTTTGTAAATGGAAGCAGTTTATCCAGCAAAGAAATCTGATTGACTGTTTGTGGCTCTGCCCCCTTTAGTGAATTTGAACCCCAGTCACTTAATGACCGACTGTAGCAGGTTTGAGGCCTCTGCCATTAGCAGTTTAAGAATGGCAGCAGTTTAAATATTCCACCCACTTTTCTGAATATTAATCCCAGTCACCCAGTGGCCAACTGTGTCAAGTTTGAGAACCCTGCCATTAACCGTGTAAGAAGGGCTGCAGTTTATACTTTTCCATGTAAAAGGTTAGTTGTTTTTGGCTCCGCCTACTGTTTATAACCTTGATATACTCACTCAATGACCAAGTTTATGAACTTTTAAGTATTGAGCCATTATCTTGAAATCTGCCGTTAACTTAGTCTGCATGGATAGACATGCTATTTCCCATGCAACACCTTTACCATGTGCAATCATCTTTTGGAGAATTGTTTAAATGTGCCTTTGAGTGTACCCCTGAACCTTATAGGTGTTGTGCGTTAGCTGTTCCAAAGCCATGTTCAGATGATGCTGAGTACCCACATTCTGCTGTCCCAATGGGCCTAATTGTTGAATGACCTCTTTTTAGTCCCATCACCCTTTTATCATAGAGAGTTCCCGGGGTGCTACCTGATGTATCCCAGGATTCTACCTCTCTACTCCAAAATGTCCCCTGATCCATTAAACTAACATCCCATGCTAACCCTTGTGGCACTCCCCAGAAAAATACGGTCGGTACTCTCTCTTCAGGGAAATTGATTAGCATATCAATAACAAACGCTAATCCCAACTGTCCTCATTGGACCTTTGCCCCCCCCCCCCCCCCCCGCCTTATGTCCTGAGGCAAAATACGTACCTTCAGTCGGGAAGAATGTACTCTCGGCAATCTTTCTATTAAGAGTATCTGGTCACTTAACCATCTAACATGAGGATAAGTGGCTGAATATGGACTGTGTAGTATTGTCTCATATTGTGACCCGTGTAGTGAGGATGATGTTACCTGTGTTGACTCTCCCTTTTCTGGGATCGCTCTCTCCCCCCCCCCCCCCCCTTGTCACCTGAAAATGTGGCTGGATCTCGTTTTTTACTTTCTCCGAGAACCAAAACCCTTCTGCTTTCCAGCCTTTACGTGTGTATAGTTGTCTCAGATACACGCTCTGTTGGTTGCTCTAGAGTGTGATATTGTTCCCTGCTTCTCTCTAGTGTTGGGCGAACACCTAGATGTTCGGGTTCGCGAACGTTCGCCGAACATCGCCGCGATGTTCGGGTGTTCGCGCCAAACTCCGAACATAATGGAAGTCAATGGGGACCCGAACTTTCGTGCTTTGTAAAGCTTCCTTACATGCTACATACCCCAAATTAGCAGGGTATGTGCACCTTGGGAGTGGGTACAAGAGGAAAAAAAATATTTGAAAAAGAGCTTATAGTTTTTGAGAAAATTGATTGTAAAGTTTCAAAGGAAAAACTGTCTTTTAAATGTGGAAAATGTCATGTTTCTTTGCACAGGTAACATGCTTTTTGTCGCCATGCAGTCATAAATGTAATACAGAGAAGAGGTTCCAGGAAAAGGGACCGGTAACGCTAACCCAGCACCAATAGCAGCACACGTGATGGAACAGGAGGAGGAGACGCAGGAGGAGAAGGCCACGCTTTGTGAGACACAACAACCCAGGCCTTGCATGAGGACAAGAAGCGTGCGGATAGCATGCTTTTTACCGCCATGCAGTCATAAATGTAATAAAGATAAGAGGTTCAATAAACAGGGACCACGCGCCGGCAACGCTAACCCAGCAGCAGCAGACGTGATGGAACAGGAGGAGGCGCAGGAGGAGAAGGCCACGCTTTGAGACACAACAACCCAGGCCTTGCATGAGGACAAGAAGTGTGCGGATAGCATGCTTTTTACCGCCATGCAGTCATAAATGTAATAAAGATAAGTGGTTCAATAAACAGGGACCACGCGGCAACGCTAACCCAGCAGCAGCAGACGTGATGGAGCAGGAGGAGGCGCAGGAGGAGAAGGCCACGCTTTGTGAGACACAACAACCCAGGCCTTGCATGAGGACAAGAAGCGTGCGGATAGCATGCTTTTTACCGCCATGCAGTCATAAATGTAATAAAGATAAGAGGTTCCATAAACAGGGACCGTCACCGGCAACGCTAACCCAGCAGCAGCAGCAGCAGACGTGATGGAACAGGAGGAGGCGCAGGAGGAGAAGGCCACGCTTTTTGAGACACAACAACCCAGGCCTTGCATGAGGACAAGAAGCGTGCGGATAGCATGCTTTGTACCGCCATGCAGTCATAAATGTAATAAAGATAAGAGGTTCCATAAACAGGGACCGGCAACGCTAACCCAGCAGCAGCACACGTGATGGAACAGGAGGAGGCGCAGGAGGAGAAGGCCACGCTTTTTGAGACACAACAACCCAGGCCTTGCATGAGGACAAGAAGCGTGCAGATAGCATGCTTTGTACCGCCATGCAGTCATAAATGTAATAAAGATAAGTGGTTCAATAAACAGGGACCACGCGGCAACGCTAACCCAGCAGCAGCAGACGTGATGGAGCAGGAGGAGGCGCAGGAGGAGAAGGCCACGCTTTGTGAGACACAACAACCCAGGCCTTGCATAAGGACAAGAAGTGTGCGGATAGCATGCTTTTTACCGCCATGCAGTCATAAATGTAATAAAGATAAGAGGTTCCATAAACAGGGACCGTCACCGGCAACGCTAACCCAGCAGCAGCAGCAGACGTGATGGAACAGGAGGAGGCGCAGAAGGAGAAGGCCACGCTTTTTGATACACAACAACCCAGGCCTTGCATGAGGACAAGAAGCGTGCAGATAGCATGCTTTGTACCGCCATGCAGTCATAAATGTAATAAAGATAAGAGGTTCCATAAACAGGGACCGGCAACGCTAACCCAGCAGCAGCAGCACACGTGATGGAACAGGAGCAGGCGCAGGAGGAGAAGGCCATGCTTTTTGAGACACAACAACACAGGCCTTGCATGAGGACAAAAAGCGTGCGGATATAGAAGCAATGCTTTTTGCCGCCATGCAGTCATAAATGTAATACAGATGAGAGGTTCAATAAACAGGGACCGGAAACACTAAACCATCACAGATGTTCATTGGTCATGTTACTTGGTTGGGGTCCTGGAGTGTTGCGTAGTCATTTCCAATCCAGGATTGATTCATTTTAATTTGAGTCAGACGGTCTGCATTTTCTGTGGAGAGGCGGATACGCCGATCTGTGACGATGCCTCCGGCAGCACTGAAACAGCGTTCCGACATAACGCTGGCTGCCGGGCAAGCCAGCACCTCTATTGCGTACATTGCCAGTTCGTGCCAGGTGTCTAGCTTCATGCCCGGTTTCAGGTCCAGCGGTGCCAGCCACAAATCCGTCTGTTCCTTTATTCCCCTCCAAATTTCCTCCCCTGTGTGCTGCTTATCCCCAAGGCAGATCAGCTTCAGCAACGCTTGCTGACGCATGCCAACAGCTGTGCTGCACTGCTTCCACGATCCTACTGCTGCTGGTGCTGGGTTAGCGTTTCCGGATGAGGTACAGCTTTGAGATGCGTTGGAGGAGAAGGAGTCAGAGAGGTAGGTGCTGCTGTTGTTATCCAGTGGGAGGGACGGCGGTGCAGCTGTTTAAGGCGTGGGCAACACCCGAGCCGTAGCAGGTGAGGAATCGCTGCCAGGCTCCACAAGGTTCACCCAGTGCGCGGTAAGGGAGATGTATCGACCCTGGCCGAACGCACTCGTCCAGGTGTCAGTGGTGAGGTGAACCTTGCAGGCAACGGCATTCTTCAAGCTTCGGGTTATTTTGCTGACCACGTGCTCATGCAACTCAGGCACTGCAGAGCGCGCAAAGTGGTAGCGGCTGGGAACCACGTAACGTGGGATGGCCACTGACATCATGCCCTTGAAGCTGTTTGTCTCCACCACTCGATATGGCAGCATTTCGCAGGCCAGAAGCTTGGCTATGCTGGCTGTTACTGCCACGGCCCGGGGGTCATTTGCTGGCAATTTCCTCTTGCGCTCAAACATCTCCGAGACAGACAACTGAACCGTAGGGCTGCACACCGAAGGGCTGTTGGTTGTTGTGTTTGATGAACACTGGGAGACCTCAAGAGCACTACTCCGGAAAGTGACAGTGTCAGCGTCGTCTGATGTTTGTGAATGTTGTGAACCACACAATGGCTGGGCTACTGCTGCTGCTGAGGCGGGTCTGGTGGTGAGTCTGGTGAACCCAAGGGAGGCAGTGTTGCTGGTGGTACCCTGTCCTGCCGCGTTTGCCCACAGAGTGGGATGTTTGGATAGCATGTGGCGGCTCATGCTGGTGGTGGAGAGGTTGTTAATACTTTTCCCCCTGCTCAGGCGGGTCTTGCACACCTTGCAAATCGCCATGGTAACATCCTCAGTGCAGTCTTCAAAGAAAGCCCAGACTTTGGAGCACCTGCCTTGCTGGCGATTTCTGTTTGCGCCTCTTTTGCCTCTCACTTGAACTTCCACGCTTGTGGTGCCTGAAATTGCGCGCCGCCTACCTTGTGGCACAAGGCGAACTCGTGCAGCAGTGGGTTCTTCAACAGACTCATCTGTGCTGCTGCTACGACGGCGATGTTCTCGTTCACAAACAAAATCTGGGTCTATGTCCACATTGTCCATACCCTCCTCTTCCATCTCCACAAACTCGTCATATGTCATTGTGGGGGGCCGCCGCCGTGGAGTAGAGCTCCCCAGAACAACCTCTGCGCAGCTTACTCCAACGTCGTCTGGTTATCTGGCAGTTGTGTGCGTGGTGTCGCTGCCGGTTGTGTCAGCTTTGTGCCCACTGGCTCCTTGTAACTGGCTGAGGACTCGGACCTCGTGCGTGATGTGCTGGTGCTGCTTAACCCACTGCTGGACGCTTGAGAGGTCATCCAAGTAATTATCTGGTCCTGTTCTTTTGGATCTGTGAGGGTGGTTGTCCTGGACAACATGGGCGGTATTGAGTGGGTTTTCTTGGGTGCTCCCCTGTGGCCTGTACGTGAACCGTCAGGGGAAACACCTCTTCCCTTGCCCGTCCCTCTTTCACCGGATTTCTTCCTCATTTCACTTATCCTTAAAGTACACGCTGACTGGCAGCAGTACAGTGGCAGTACAGAAATGCTATACAGTTGTGGGTGAGCGGTGTACCACTATTGCCAGCAGCGACACAGAGCACAATGCTATACAGTGGCGGGTGAGCGGTGTACTACTGTTCCCAGCAGACACAGAGTGGCAGTAAACACAATGCTATATAGTGTGGCTGAGCCGTGTACACAGAGTGGCAGTAAACACAATGCTATATAGTCTGCTATATAGTCACCCTGAACGGGGTGATGTTCTGCAGAACCCGAACAGTGGCGAACACTGTTCGCCCAACACTACTGGGAACGCAGATTTTAGTACCTAAACACACGATACAACATGTTTTCCGGGGTCGGACTCTGAGGCACATACAGATGGTCCCGATCATCATCCTCATCATACAACTCTTCTCCTGAGTCTGACCCACCCACCACCTCTGCCACCCCAACATCCCCAGACACAGACCCCTCATCGTCCTCAACATTAACTTGGGATGCTGGCCTCAGCCAGACCTCCTCCTCCACATCAGGCACCATCATCTCCTCAATGGCAGCCCTCATTAATCGCTCTGGCGACGGACCGATGGACACAACGTTCTCCTCCGGGGAGGGCTGCTGCTGACCACTGGCTGCTGGGGTGGATGTCATAGCTTGCGTGGGGCGTTGGCTGTTGCTGTTGTTGGGAGTGCTGCTCACAGCGGAGGTCTCTGAGGAACTCATGGTGAGCTCATATAGTGGTTGGCGGTGAGTGGAGTATTACTGATCCCAGCAATATACACACTGACTGGCAGAGTACGCAATGCTATATAGTGTGGCTGAGCGGTGTACACAGAGTGGCAGTAAACACAATGCTATATAGTCTGGCTGAGCGGTGTACACAGAGTGGCAGTACACACAATGCTATATAGTCTGGCTGAGCGGTGTACACAGAGTGGCAGTACACACAATGCTATATAGTCTGGCTGAGCGGTGTACACAGAGTGGCAGTAAACAATGCTATATAGTGTGGCTGAGCCGTGTACACAGAGTGGCAGTAAACAATGCTATATAGTCTGGCTGAGCGGTGTACACAGAGTGGCAGTACACACAATGCTATATAGTTTGGCTGAGCGGTGTACACAGAGTGGCAGTAAACAATGCTATATAGTGTGGCTGAGCCGTGTACACAGAGTGGCAGTAAACAATGCTATATAGTGTGGCTGAGCCGTGTATACAGAGTGGCAGTAAACAATGCTATATAGTCTGGCTGAGCGGTGTACACAGAGTGGCAGTAAACAATGCTATATAGTGTGGCTGAGCCGTGTACACAGAGTGGCAGTAAACAATGCTATATAGTCTGGCTGAGCCGTGTACACAGAGTGGCAGTAAACAATGCTATATAGTCTGGCTGAGCGGTGTACACAGAGTGGCAGTAAACAATGCTATATAGTGTGGCTGAGCCGTGTACACAGAGTGGCAGTAAACAATGCTATATAGTCTGGCTGAGCAGTGTACACAGAGTGGCAGTACACACAATGCTATATAGTCTGGCTGAGTGGTGTACACAGAGTGGCAGTAAACAATGCTATATAGTGTGGCTGAGCCGTGTACACAGAGTGGCAGTAAACAATGCTATATAGTCTGGCTGAGCAGTGTACACAGAGTGGCAGTACACACAATGCTATATAGTCTGGCTGAGCCGTGTACACAGAGTGGCAGTACACACAATGCTATATAGTGTGGCTGAGCGGTGTACACAGAGTGGCAGTAAACAATGCTATATAGTGTGGCTGAGCGGTGTACACAGAGTGGCAGTAAACAATGCTATATAGTGTGGCTGAGCGGTGTACACAGAGTGGCAGTAAACAATGCTATATAGTCTGGCTGAGCGGTGTACACAGAGTGGCAGTACACACAATGCTATATAGTCTGGCTGAGCGGTGTACACAGAGTGGCAGTAAACAATGCTATATAGTGTGGCTGAGCGGTGTACACAGAGTGGCAGTAAACACAATGCTATATAGTCTGGCTGAGCGGTGTACACAGAGTGGCAGTACACACAATGCTATATAGTCTGGCTGAGCGGTGTACACAGAGTGGCAGTACACACAATGCTATATAGTCTGGCTGAGCGGTGTACACAGAGTGGCAGTACACACAATGCTATATAGTCTGGCTGAGCAGTGTACACAGAGTGGCAGTACACACAATGCTATATAGTCTGGCTGAGCGGTGTACACAGAGTGGCAGTACACACAATGCTATATAGTCTGGCTGAGCGGTGTACACAGAGTGGCAGTAAACACAATGCTATATATAGCGTGGCTGAGCGAGGTACACAGTGGCAGTACACACAATGCTATATAGTCTGGCTGAGCGGTGTACACAGAGTGGCAGTAAACAATGCTATATATAGTGTGGCTGAGCGAGGTACACAGTGGCAGTAAACAATGCTATATATAGTGTGGCTGAGCGAGCGGTGTACTACTGTTCCCAGCAGCAACACACAATGACTGGGGGGGACCCTGGCTAGCGTGGCTGGGGAGCGAACTACCCTGCCTGCCTACCCAAAGCTAAACCCACAGAGAAATGGCGGAGATATGACGTGGTTCGGGTATTTATTTACCCGAACCACGTGACCGTTCGGCCAATCAGAGCGCGTTCGGGTCCGAACCACGTGACCCGTTCGGCCAATCACAGCGCTAGCCGAACGTTCGGGGAACGTTCGGCCATGCGCTCTTAGTTCGGTCATGCGGCCGAACGGTTTGGCCGTGCACCATCAGGTGTTCGGCCGAACTCGAACATCACCCGAACAGGGTGATGTTCTGCAGAACCCGAACAGTGGCGAACACTGTTCGCCCAACACTACTTCTCTCCTGGAGGAAAAGTGATGCTTACTGCTTGTTCCTCTCCAGACTAGAACCATCTCACTCCGGAGAACCAAGACAAGGTAATCCTGCACCACACACTTCACCTTTTGCATATATCCATTGTAGTGCAATGTACCTTATAACCAGACTTTGGATCGGTGTCTGTGCTGGGAGAGCATGAGTTTCAGGAGTAGCATTAAGCTTCCGTTAATATCATTCTTCCAGCACAACTGACCCTTCATACCTTTTACCACCATTGCACCATGAAATTGGCTTCCATTTGGCAACAATGATCCTTTTCTCCTACCCGACTTGGTCCGTACTGACCAATCTGAGGGTAGTGCAAAAGGATCAGTACCTTTATCTCCAAACCTGAACATGCTTTGGCCTTGTGTACTCATTAACCCCTCATTGTCCATGAGAATGTCTTCTCTTCTCCTCGGTCTCTTAGGACGACATGGCAACCTATGATCACCATCAGCACGGTACTCTTTATTATTAAAGCACCTCCTTGGGAAAGAAAAACATATGCACTTTGGATTATGCTTTGCTCAGACAGTGTCTTTAGTCTCTGTCCAATATTGGAAAACTCGTTCTTTCCCATTGCAGGATTGGCCGGAAACTTTTGCACATCCGACTGACATCTCCATCTCTGCCTCTGCTGCCAGTAATTCAGCTTTCTCGATTCCATATTCGCCAAACTCCTTGTTAAGACTTCTTGCGTCACGTGGCCTCTGTACCAGACGATCTCTGAGTCTACCTCCCAGCTTTCTTGGCAGTTTTCTTACAGGCATCCGATGCGCTGAAGTTTCTAATGGGATCTGCCCAAACCCATTGCCTTGGACACCTTCACTTGCGTGTACAGTCACAGGCCGCTTACATTGGCACCTGCCGCCGGGAAAATTCCAGACTCACTCTGCACTGTGCTTATCTCCTCTTGATAAGCTTTGATCTCTTGTCTCTGGCCTTCGTAGCCCGCCCTTAACTCTTACAGCTCAGCTCTGAGCTTCTCCTGTTCTGTTGTGCTTGCTTCACAGAGATGTAAGTCGCTGCTTCAAGAAGTCTTAATTAGACTGACTCTTGTGCACACCTGGTTCACCAATCATCGATCTGGGATCGGCCCAGGGTTTCAGGCACCAACTGTTAGAACCTATACGTTGGTTGCTATTGGCAGCAGCACAACACACCTTTTACTCCAACACCAGCAACTCATTAGAGCTGCAACTCACAGCGACAGCATACAGGAGATAGAGTAACAAACAATAATAGCTATTTTCAGTATCTTTCAATATACATTACAAACGTTCCATAAAACAGGAAGAAAGAAGGGAAAAGAATGAAAAAGAAGCAGTTTACACAGCCAGCCAGTGCCGTGGAGAAACGTCCGTACCTACAAAGAAAACTGGTTATAGAGAAAAAGAGTGGCTCCTAGGGAGCACCAGGGATAACCATAAACCCATGACCGGAGCCTTGGAAAATCATATTTAACATTTAACCGGAAAAGATGATATGCTTAAATAATTTGAGTAATAAAGCTAAACCTTTATACTAATGACCAGACTGTAGATCATGAAGATGGTGATAAAGAGGAGGACTCAGGGCCCAGAGAGATCATTTCCCTGTGTCTCAACCCAGCTTAAAAGCTATAGTACAATCTGGGAGCATATACACAGCACCTAATCTGGGGTGAACCTAGGACACCCCTAGTACCCTAGATACATCATATAGATACCTTACCCATAGAGGGTATAAGAGAAAGGAAAAAAAGAAAAGAGTAGTACAGTACTCAAAAAGAGAGAGTAAGTAAAGAGAAAAGGAAAAGAGTGAGAGACAAGGGATTGGCGATCAGGGAACCAAGCACAGAGGCTGCAAATACATGGAGAGCAGTGGCGGACATACGGCCGTGCAGGCCGTGCCGCCGCACGAGGGCCCCTGAAGTTCCGCTGCTTCAGGGGCCCATTAGGTATTGCAGGGTTTTTTTTTTTATTTTTCTTTTAATTTTTTTTAACCTGGGGGGCCCCGACTCCTGTCCTCCCCCCTCACCTCGGGCCTCTCCCCCTCACCTCGCCCCCCTCACCTCGCCCCCCCCCCCCTCATGCGACGGGAGAGTTGAAAATACAGGAAGTCTCCGGGCCGGGGCTGCAGCAGACGCTAGAGTCAGCTGCCGCTTGGTCTCCCCTGTCTTCAACTCTGTATACTGCTCGCTACTAAACCAGGAAGTAGCGAGCAGTATACAAAGTTGGAGACATATCGGAGACCAAGCGGCAGCTGCCTCTAGCGTCTGCTGCAGCCCCGGCCGGAGACTTCCTGTATTTTCTGCTCTCCTGCCGGCCACGGCGCATACCGGGAGGGGTGCCCCGAGGTGAGTGAGGGAGGATAGGAGTCGGGCCCCCCACCCGGATAGCTACCCACCCGGCTACCTTACCCACCCACCCGGCTACCTACCTGGCTACCTAACCACCCTGCCGGCTACCTACCCACCCACCCGGCTACCTACCCACCCGGCTACCTACACACCCACCCGGCTACCTACCTACCCACCCGGCTACCTAACCACCCACCCGGCTACCTACCTACCCACCCGGCTACCTACCCACCCGGCTACCTAGCTACCCACCCGGCTACCTAACCACCCTGCCGGCTACCTACCTACCCGACTACCTACCCACCCACCCGGCTACCTACCCACCCGGATACCTACACACCCACCCGGCTAGCTACCCGGCTACCTACCCACCCACCCGGCTACCTACCCACCTGGATACCTAACCACCCACCCGGCTACCTAACCACCCGGCTACCTAACCACCCACCCGGCTACCTACCCGGCTACCTAACCACCCACCCGGCTACCTACCCGGCTACCTAACCACCCACCCGGCTACCTACACACCCACCCGGCTACCTACCCACCCACCAGGCTACCTACCTACCTACCTACCTACCCACCCGGCTACCTACCAACCCACCTGGCTACCTACCTGAAGACCCACCAGGCTACCCACCCACCCACCCAGCTACCTAACCACCCACCTACCCACCCACCAGGCTACCTACCCACCCGCCTACCCAGCCACCCACCAGGCTACCCACCCACCCGGCTACCCAGCCACCCACCAGGCTACTTACCCACCCGGCTAAGGGCTACCTACCTACCCACCCGGCTGCCTACCTACCTACCCACCAGGCTACCTATCCACCCAACCACCCATGGGAGCTGCGCGCCGGATGGAGGCTGGGACAGGAGGTCTGCTGCTGCAGGTGAGTAAATGGTTTTTTTTATTATTTATTTTAGCAGGTGTATGTTCTGGGCAGGTCTGCCACATGATTGCGTGTATGTTCTGGGCAGGTCTGCCACATGATTGCATGTATGTTCTGGGCAAATCTGCCGACATGATTGCATGTATGTTCTGGGCAAATTTGCTACATGATTGCATGTGTTTTCTGGGCAAATCTGCTGACATGATTGCACGTATTTTCTGGGCATATCTGCCGACATGATTGCACGTATTTTTTGGGCATATCTGCTGACATGATTGCACGTATTTTCTGGGCATATCTGCCAACATCATTGCACATATTTTCTGGGCATATCTGCCGACATCATTGCATGTATTTTCTGGGCATATCTGCCGACATGATTGAATGTATTTTCTGGGCATATCTGCCGACATCATTGCACGTATTTTCTGGGCATATCTGCCGACATCATTGCACGTATTTTCTGGGCATATCTGCCGACATCATTGCACGTATTTTCTGGGCATATCTGCCGACATGATTGCACGTATTTCCTGGGCATATCTGCCGACATCATTGCACGTATTTTCTGGGCATATCTGCCGACATCATTGCACGTATTTTCTGGGCATATCTGCCGACATCATTGCATGTATTTTCTGGGCATATCTGCCGACATGATTGAATGTATTTTCTGGGCAAATCTGCCGACATGATTGAATGTATTTTCTGGGCAAATCTGCTCACATTATGTGTATTTTCTTGAGAAAACCTGCACAATTATGTGAATTTTCTGGGGAAAGGGTCACCAAAACTTGGGCCCACTGTCTTTGCGTTGCACTTTTCAAGGGAACCTGAGGTGAGAATAATATTGAGGCTGCCATATTTCTCTCCTTTTAAGCAATACCAGTTGCCTGGTTGCCGTTCTGGTCCTCTGCCTCTTATTCTTTCAACCATAGACCCTGAACAAGCATGCAGCAGGTCAGGGGTTTCTGACAATATTATCAGAACTGAGAAGATAAAGCTGCATGCTTGTTGCTGGTGTAATTCAGTTTATTACTGCAGCCAAATAGATCAGCAGGGCTGCCAGGCAACTAGAATTGTTTAAAAGGAAATAAATATGGCAGCCTCCATATCACTCTCACCCCGGGATCACTTTAAATTACAGTTAGCCCCGCCCTTATCCGGTCATTGCCACGCCCATTTTTTGCCGCGGCGCTAAGCGCCGCAGGTTCTATCCACGCCCGTTTTTGCGCGCTGCAGGTTATCGCCACGCCCATTTTTTGCCGCAGCACGCTTCGCGCGCCACAGGTCAGGGGGGCCCACAATTAATATTTTGCACAGGGGCCCACTGCTGCCTGTGTCCGCCACTGATGGAGAGAACAAACATCCTCTCCATGGTGCCATACGTTATATCTTCACTACACTCACATCAGTGAGGAGAATCATTACACTGCTCATATTCAGGAGTCTAGGCCATCAGCTGTTTGTTACATGTTGATTTCTTCAGAGTACAAACAGTCTTTCCTATGTCCTATGTACATCACATATATTTACAGCCTACAGACATGAAGCTATTATTCTAAATAGGAAGCGTAGAGAGCAGGATAGCATGCAGAAGAAGAAGTCCGTTCTGCCATCCCGTCTCTTACTTTTATATGAACATCAAAGAGTTACATTCTGACATCACCCGAGCCACACCCCCAAGCCTACAATTGGCAGGCATGGGCATGTGACCCACATCATCATCTAGTGCACCCGTGCTTTATGCCCTAGATGCACGGAATGCAATGTTTTCCAAATATCGGCTTTGTTTATCTTTTCGTAGTCTGAATGTCAGGACATTTAGACCTAATAACCCATTATATGTCCTTCTAGAGGAACATGCTTCTTGTAAATGACTTCATAATTTCTCTCCAAGAAACTATGCTTAAAGAGACCCTGCATCTCAAGTCTTTACTAGACTTTAGTACCTGAGGCCTAGAATTCAAGTATGTAAGTACATTCTAACAATGAGCAACAAAATTTATACGTGGGATGGAAGGTCTCACTTACCAAAAAAGGTTAGGTAAACTGGGTTTATTTAGTCTAGAGAAAAGACGCCTTAGAGGGGATCTAATTAACATGTATAAATACATCAGAGGGCAATATAAAAGCTTGGCGGATTAGCTTTTTGTCCCTAGGCCTTCTTAAAGGACTAGAGGACATGATCTGCGCATGGAGGAAAAACTTTTTAGCCATTTATTTAGGAAAGGGTTCTTTACAGTAAGAGTGATTAAGATGTGGAATGCATTGCCACAGGAAATAGTTATGGCAAGTTCTATACCTAAATTTAAAGGGGACTTAGATGCTTTCCTTGGGTTGAAAGACATCCTTGGCTACAATTACTAGGTAATGCCAAATTATGTTGATCCAGGGATTTTATCTGATTGCCATTTGGAGTCGGGAAGGAATTTTTTCTGTTTTGGGGCTAATTGGACCATTCCTTGTAAGGGTTTTTCGCCTTTCTCTGGATCAACAGGGATATGTGAGGGAGCAGGCAGGAGTTGTACTTTGTTCTCTGGTTGAACTCGTTGGACGTATGTCTTTTTTCAACCCAAATAACTATGTAAGTTTATTATCTTTGGGATCCTTGGTATCAATAATCTGTATAGTCCCATAAAAATTAAACAAATCTGATTGGCTGTGTGTGACCCTGCCCCTTTCCAGAATTTCAACCCCAGTCACCCAGTGACCGACTGTACCAGGTTTGAGGCATCTGTTATTAACAGTGTAAAAATGGAAAATCAATAAGTGCATTTTTATTGGCTGTTGAAGGCTCCACCCACTTTCCTGAATATTAATCTAAATCACCCAGTGACCAACTGGGCAAAGTTTGAGAACCCTGCCAATAACAATGTAAGAATGGCTGCAGTTTATATTTTAATAGTAAAATTTGTTTTTGGCTCTGCCCACTTTTTGTAACCTTGACACAAAGTCACTCAATGACCAAGTTTGTGAGCTTTCAGGTTCCTGGCATCAAAAATGTGTGAATGGAAGCAGTTTATCCACCAAGGAACTCTGATTAGCTGTTTTTGCCCCTTTAGTGATTTTTAACCCTAATCACCCAATGACCGACTGTAGCAAGTTTGAAGCCTCTGCCATAAACAGTGTAAGAATGGCAGCAGTTTAAATATTCCCCTTGAAAATCAACCGGTGAATTTTGATTGGCTATTATAGGCTTCACCCACTTCCCAGAATATTAATCTCAGTCACCCAGTGACCAAGTGTGCCAAGTTTGAAAACCCTGCGATTAACAGTGTAAGAATGGCTGCCGTTTACATTTTCCCATTGAAAATGGATGGCTGAAATTTGATAGGTTTTTTAATGCTCTGCCCACTTTTCCTGGATTGTTAACCTCGGTCACCAAGTGACCAACTGTGCCAAGTGTGGGGACCTAGGCTTGATTACTGTGAGAACGGCAGCCTTTTACATTTTTTTCCATTGACAGGAATGTGTGAAATCTGATTAGCTGTTTGTAGCTCCGCCCATATGTGCAGGGGGGACGCAAGACCCTCGGAACATATCATCCCAGGTAGTAAGAAATCTGCATTCCAATTTTTGTTCAAATCGGTCAAGGCGTTTTCGCGTGATCGCGGCACATACATACATACACACACATATACATCCGATTTTATGTATGCGTATATATATATATATATATGTATATATATATATATATATATATATATTATACAGTGTGTGTATGTATATATATATATATATATATATATAGAGAGAGAGAGAGAGAGAGAGAGAGAGAGAGAGAGAGAGAGAGGGGTGGTCCTTATTCAACATGCAACAGTGATGTTTCCCTTTTGAAGTCAGAAGCAAAGAAAGCATTTAATAACTCTGCCTTACCTTGGTCATCCACCAGTGAGTTCCCGCCCTCATCCTTTAGGAGTCTAATACAGACAACCTTTCTTTTTTTTTAGAGTTGATGTACTTGTAAAACTTGTTTGGGTTATATTTTAAATCCCTAGCGATCTTTGCCAGCCTAATTTTTTTTTACAACTTTTATTGCACTCTTTATAATTGCTTATTGCAGCCTCGGCTCCCTCCTGTTTTAGGACCTTATAAGCATTCTTTTACCACTTTATTTTATCTCTAACCTTTCTATTCACCCATAGAGGCCTTTTTTATTCCTAGACATTTTGGTTCCATATGGGATATATTTACTACAGTATTGATTGAGAATAATTTTCAAAGCTTGCCATTTCCCTTTAGTGTCATTCCCTTGTAGTACATTATCACAGTTCACCAATCTTAGTGCCTGCCTGAGTTGATTGAACTTTGCCTTTCTAAAATTCATAGTTTTAGCTGTCCCAATGCTCCGCGACCTACTAGTCACCAGATCAAACATTATCATGTTGTGATCACTATTTCCCAAATGTTCTTGAACCTGCACATTTGATACATTATCTGGTCTATTTGAAATGATCAAATCTAGTAATGCATTCCCCCTAGTTGGTTCAGTTACCATTTGAGTCAGGTAACTGTCCTGTAGAGTTGCCAGAAATATGCCACTTTTACCAGAATGGGTAACCTCAATACCCCAGTCAATGTCTGGAAAGTTGAAGTCACCCATAACTATGACCTCATTTTTATTTGCAGCTTTTTTAATATGCTTTAGTAATTGCAGTTCTGCAGCTTCATGAATATGTGGTGGCCCCAATAAGCAAATGGCAACAGTTATTTCCACCATAAACATTTACCCAAACAAACTCAACATCTTCACAATCTTCATCCATCTATCCATCCATTCATGGCAGCTGTAAAAGAGTTATTAATAAAGAGACAAACCCCTCAACCTTTTCTTCCTGCTCTATCCTTCCTAAACACACTGTATCCCTCTAAATTCATTATCCAGTCATGGCTTTGATCCATCCATGTCTCTGTAATTCCCACAATGTCATAGCCTTTGTCAATCAGAATTAACTCTAGTTTGTCCATTTTATTTGCAAGGCTCCTAGCATTGGTTACCATGCACTTTATATTTTTACCACCACATTTTCCAACTTTTGGTTACATGAAATGGGCTATTTGAAGTTTTACCACCCTCCTAACTCTTTTCCCTGCCCCCACCCCCCAAAATGTTAGGCTCCCACTGTCTTTTTACCTGATCTTGTCCCCAGATCCTAGTTTAAAATCTCCAACCATTTAGCCATCTTCTCCCCATTAAGGTGCAGCTCATCCCTGCTGTAGAACCTGTAGTCAACTGCAAAGTCTGCCCAGTTCTCCAGGAACCCAAACCTCTCCTTCTTACACCAATTTCTCAGCCACTTATTTAACTCCCTAAGCTCCCTCTGTCTCTCAGATGTAGCACGTGGCACTGGCAGTATTTCAGAAAACACCACCTTGGAGGTCCTTGCTTTAAGTTTATTTCCAAGTACCTGAAAATCATTTTTGAGGACCTTCCATCTCCCACTAATCTTGTCATTGGCAGCAATGCATACCATGACAGCCAGTCTTCCCCAGCCCCACCCAATAATCTGTATAAGCATAAGTAACAGTGATCAATTTATTGTAGAAAAAAAATCTGTCACTTCCTGCAGGCTGGAACACAGTGATTCAGCATTCCAACCAGACAGGAGACTGTGTGGGGATATCTAGTGGGTAAAAAAAAATACAATAAAGATTACAAAATACATTTCCTATACCTATAACAAGCCCATTAATCCTTTCTGACCCCTTCCCTCATATAACACAATAAAAGACAATATACATATTGTTACCTTAGGGCAGGGCCGGTTCTAGACTTATTGCTGCCTGAGGCAAATTTGTGAGGATGCACCCCTCCCCTTCCCCAATTTGGAATGATCGCACAGCACCCTAAAACTTTTACACTCAGAATAGATAGGTAGGAAGCCAGGTATAGGTGCTCCTGTATAGGCTAGCCAGGTATAGTTGCCCCCAGTATAGATAGCCAGTATAGTTGCTCCAGTATAGGTAGCTAGTATAGTTGCCCTCAGTATAGGTAATATAGTTTCCCCAGTATAGGTAGCTAGTATAGTTGCCCCTAGTATAGGTAGTATTGTTTCCTCAGTATAGGTAGCAAGCTATAGGTAGTTAGCTATAGGTGTCTCCAGTATAGGTAGCCTGAAAGGGGGAGCAGCGGGCACATAGTGGTGGGGAGGGGGGCCAGACTCCTCCTTCTCTCTTACCTGGGTCCCCCCTTCGGCACTCCCTCTTCCAGATATTAGAGCAGTGTCAGCGGCAGCAGGCGAGGAATGACTCACCACTTCTGCATTCCATTTTTGCAAATAAGGACTTGTAATTATTGACTGAGTACAATGAGAAAACCAAAAACACATGAATACATTATACTAGGTACATAATTTAAATGTTGTAATAAATGGTACAAATGGGCAAATAAAATGTGACCGTTTTATTTACAGAAGCACATTTTCTTTAAAAATCAGAGTAACCAAGCAGCTTAGGGTGACCCAAACTACTAGGAATGTATAGGGGGATGAAAGGAACCAAAAAGCCCTCCTACTAAAAAAGCAAAGCTTGGTGTAATTGCCTTCTTAAAACAGAAGGAAATTTGCAATAATTCAGTTATAAATGAACATTTGTGGTTACCCACAATGCACACCTACTAAATATGAAAATCATAATGGCTGAAAACTGAGAAACAAAGGTTGTTTTTTTTCGTTTTTTTTTCATATTGCCTTTAAAATGCATATAAAATAAAATAATTCTTAGCAAAAAGAACCACCAAAAGAAAGACTAATTTGTAGTGAAAACAAATGTATAGAGCATTTAGATGTGATAAAGTTATTGCTAAATGAGTGGAAGCAGTGCTGAAAGCACTGCTTCCACCAGAAAACTGGGGACTCGAGAGTAAGCCTAGGGGGGAAACTGCAGTGACCTTATGGCATAGAACAAAGCATTGCTTGTAGAAGTAAGTTGACTAGTACTGAAAGCGAAAACATTGCAGGTGGTTAAAAGTGCGTTCTCCCACGATGTGTATAGTATTGCTGTCACATAGTGGAGTGTTACTGCATCTGCCACCAGATCGGAATGTATAGCATACCTTTGAAGTGTGCCATGTGTTCCCCAGAGTGGTGCCATTGGGATATACAAAAAGGTGTAGATGTAAACCTGGGGCTGTAGGAAAAAACAGTTAGTGACACAATTCTGCTGCCCTGCAGAAATCCTGGTCAAACTGCAAGGAAACTACAGACAACAAGCGACAGCAGTAAAAGCTGCCTTCCTGCAAAGATGCCCTGTATGCAGAGAAATGCTGATGGCAGTGCTAAATGAAAGCAGTTCCTTCTGTCCCTTTGCTATATACAATTGGTACCTAGTGTGCATTAAGCAGACCTGAACTCAGAACTTCCTCTAAAACATAAGCAACAACATAATAACCTTTAAAGAAAAACATTTATTTGTTACAGCTAATACAAATCCTGCAATTAATATGCAGTTTGTCTACTTCCTGCTTTCATGGAAGCAGACCCATTAACAACCTGAGTTTACCCATTAATTCTCTGCTGAGGCAGCCAGCTGAATTAAAACTTGTGTTTAGCCACAGATGAGGGGATTAGACAGGTTAAACTCTCTAAATACATACAGGGTGCTTTTCACTATGTTTTCCTTCTGTCCTGTGCAAGAGTTCAGCTCCACTTTAAACAGCTCAGTGCGGCTGCTTAAGCCCCACCCCCGCCATGTGTAGTAATGTTATCCCCCACCCTCTTGCTCACTGCCAGAGGAATGTGTCCTGCAGCCATACCTTACACATGTCCTCTCTTTCCCCGGGGGGAGGGAGGAGGGGGGGGGGTGCTTTACGATCCACACATGTATTCCTCTCCTGCCCTGTCGCAGGCTCCGTGTTAGGACACCCTCTAGTGATGCATATGATAAGAGGTGCCACTAGAGGGCATCATAACAAGGAGCTTACGACTGGCCAGGAGAGGAATCAATGCATGGATCGTGAAGCGTGTGAAGCACACTCACCCCCTACTCTGTATATGCCAACATGGACACTGGCGACAGAGAAGACATGTTCAAGGTATGGCTGCAGGACAGGGAAATTCTGGCAGCATGCGGAGGATGGAGGATAACCGGTACAAATTGTATTCGCTTAACTACACATGGCGATGGTGGTGGTGGTGGGGGGGGCGCACATGAGCTGTTTAAAAAACATTGTGCTGCAAGATGATTGTGGTGGTTCACAAAATACTATTGACACATGTATAAGCCGACACCCCCACTTAAGTGCCATTTTTTGGCCTCAAAAACTCGGATATACACTTGCGTATAGGCCTAATTTTTTAGCACAAAAAAATGTGCTGAAAAGTTACCCCCTTGGCTTATATGCGAGTCAGTGGAGCAGAATGGATGGTGGAGCAAGTTTTGTTACTGGTGGAGGAACGTAATGATGATGCACTAGTAATCTTGCTCTTGCCAGCTGGCTCTCAGCTGTGTCCATGGCCACTACCATCCCTTGCAACATGGTGTGCAGAGTGCACTGCTCAAAGACTACCTGTGGGCTGTGGCCCCTGGCTTGTGGAGCGCAGAGTGCAAGCAACGTGTCAGTGGTGCTGTTATAATCATTGCTGCAGCATGTACTGCTGGCTGCAGTTTTACTGAAGACAAGCAGTTTTTGATTTTTTTGCGTGCATTTGCTCGCATAGTTTTGCGTGCGCTTACACTGAGCGTTGATTCCATCTGCAGTCGCTCTGAAGTTAATGACAGATTAATATGCTTTTGTGAAAGCAAACATTGTCTGTTGCAATGGAGCTGCAATCCCTTTCTTGCAGGCTGCATATCATTGTCTGCCCTTTCCTGCTGTCAGCCTGTGATTGATTACCATTCACCTGTGTGGGAATCTGCATGTCTGCTCCCATTGGATGACCTCAGTATAAAGGACTGCTTCCTGAAGTGCTCCATGGGCTATCATATGTGAGGGAGCAGGCTGGTGTTGTACTTTATACTGGTTGAACTCGATGGATGTATGTCTTTTTTCAACCAAAATAACTATGTAACTATATAGTGTCAGATTCAGTCTGTTACTCTTTCCGAGGCCACCCATTCCTAGATCTCATGTGGACTGCACTGACTCCTGCGAAAGGTTCAGTGAGTCCTTCCTGTTCAGCTCTTGCTATCAGTAATTGTTACTTTGCTCGTCTTGCATCATATATCGGTTCATCGCCAATATATATGCATACTAGCGCAATTGTTATTTACCTTGTATTCGTGTTACGTTAATACATCAGTGTTGCTGATATATACGTACACAAACTGTTTATATCCTGTGTTCAGTCAGTCAGCTTCCAGCACATTTTGGTAGGATGCGCGTATCGTGATCACCTGTGCTTAGCTAGTCAGTCCTGTTCCTGTTGCCTTGCGTGGATTGCGCTCGCTTCTGCGTAGAAGTGGCGAATCCTTCCTAGTCCTGCTCCAGTTCTTAGTTAGGGTTCCTTGCTTATGTCATATATCGGTTTATCGCCGATATATACATATGTCAGTTAGTCGTTTGTAGTTCATTGATAGCTGTAACCGTAATACGCTAGGAAATCATACCTGTTGTACATTTGTGTGTATTACGTCTGTCTTCTTTGACTCTATTTCCCGACTATTCTGTCCTGTCCTTGTGAGGCAAGCCACCGCTGCAATCGCATTGGCTGCCTCATTCCAGTCTGTCTTGTCTTGGACGTTTGCTGTCACTTAAGCAGTGACTAGTTAAGCAAGCGTTCATTTTGTTACCTGTCCTGATCTTCTGAGTTCTGGTTTAAGCGCTCAGCGCTACCTTGCGCTGAGCCACTATAGTGGAAGGATTGTTTGTGGCTGTTCGGATCTACGCCTGCTCTGTGCGCCACATCTCCTATTGGAGTCAGTCCTCTCCTCCACTAAACTGGGGATATCCTGGTTCCTCGTGCTGGTGTGTGTACCTCCTTCACGTCAGAATCCGCATTGTGTGATGACCGAGGAGGATATACCACCAAGCGTGCCAGGTGCAATGTTAGGGGATTCTTTCTGTGTGGCAATCGCTGTGTCTCATATCTATGATGTAATTTAGTGGCGTCTTGAGACACAGCTGTATCATCCTTGGGGCACATTTGGCTATGGGGAAGGGGCTATTCTGAGGAGGGGGCTTATACGGAGTCGATAACTTTTTCTTGGTTTCTGAGGGAAAAGTGGGTACCTCGGCTTATACGCAGGTCGGCTTATATGCGAGTATATACGGTATATATAAATATATATATTTTTATGAATATGTAATAAAGAAAATCCGTGCCAATTAAAATGTCAGCAGCTATAATGGACTAGGTATTCCTCCAACACCCTAATATTGAATTGAAAAATATGTGTCCACAGCAGTCAAAGGTAATTACTTTTTATTGATTCACAATAAAAAACAGTAGTAGCTTAATGATCTTAAACTAAAAATTAGCACCATCCCATTTAAATTACATACGTTCACAGACGCACCACACTCACTCAGACTCACTGCAGTGAGATTGTCCGGAAAAAAATGCTTTAAAAAGGGATCCCGGAAAAAGATCAAAAGGTCCACTGATATCCAATTAAATCCATTTAATATCTAGTTAAAAGTTCATAAGCACATGCTGTATCACCCCCCGTAGTAGAGTAAAAAAGCACTTGGCATGCACAGTTAGTATGCATGCCTCTTCATAATATATATTTTTATATTTCTTATTCCCAGAAAGTTCAGTCAGTAGCTAGTCGGAAGGTGAGGTGTTTTCATTTCATTTCATTTTCACTCTCATTTGACTCTTGGGCTTTTGGTATTGTACCCATAAGACGGATGTAGAAAGAACTAGCTATTGTTGTTGGTGACAGTAGGAACCACCATATTGGGGACACTTTGTTGCAGTCAGCGAGCTTAACCACTTGCCGACCGCCCACTGCATAGAGTTGGCCGGAAAGTGGATCCTGCAAGGACCGCCGCATGCACAGAAGCGGCGGTCCTTGTACAGGCATGGGCGGGGCGATCGCGTCATCCGTGACGCGATCCTCCGCCGGAGATCGATGGCCGGGGATTTAGCCTCCAGCTCGCCGGCCACTTAGCAGCGCCGATTAATGCTTATAATAGGCCTATTATACAGGCTGCCTCCTGCCTTGGTGGTCCCAGTGTCTGAGGGACCACTAAGGCAGGCTGCAGCCACCCTAGTCTGCACCCAAGCACACTGATTTTCCCCCACCTGCCCACTGATCGCCCACAGCACCCCTCAGACCCCCCCCCCCTGCCCACCCCCCAGACCCCTGTTTGCACCCAATCACCCCCCTAATCACCCATCAATCACTCCCTGTCACTGTTGACACTATTTTTTTTTATTCCCTAAACTGCCCCCTGCTCCCTCCTGATCACCCCCACCCCTCAGATTCTCCCCAGACCCCCCCCCCCCGTGTACTGTATGCCTCTATCCCCCTGTAATAACCCACTGATCACCTGTCAATCACCTGTCAATCAACCATCAATCACCCCCTGTCACTGCCACCCATCAATCAGCCCCTAACCTGCCCCTTGCAGGCAATCTGATCACCCACCCACACCAATAGATCCCCCGCAGATCCGACGTCAGATCACCTCCCAAGTGCATTGTTTACATCCGTTCTCTACCCTAAACACCCACTAATTACTTATCAATCACCCTCTATCTCCACCTGTCACTGTTACCCATCAGATCTGCCCCTTGCGGGCACCCAATCACCCGCTTAAACGCTCAGATTGCCCTCAGACCCCCCCCTTATCAATTCGCCAGTGCATAATTTACATCTGTTCTTCCCTGTAATAACCCACTAATCACCTGTCAATCACCTGTCAATCACCCCCTGTCACTGCCACCCATCAATCACTCCCTGTCACTGCCACCCATCAATCAGACCCTAACCTGCCCCTTGCGGGCAATCTGATCACCCACCCACACCAATAGATCGCCCGCAGATCCGACGTCAGATCACCTCCCAAGTGCATTGTTTACATCTGTTCTCTACCCTAAACAACCACTAATTACCCATCAATCACCCCCTGTCACTGCTACCCATCAGATTAGACCCCTGTCTGCCCCTAGGGCACACCCGCAGAACGCCCTCAGACCCCAGCCCTGATCACCTCGCTAGTGCATTGCTTGCATCTATTCCCCCCTCTAATCACACCTTGAGACACCCATCAATCACCTCCTGTCACCCCCTAGCACACCTACCCATCAGATCAGGCCCTAATTTGCCCCGTGTGGGCTTCTGATCACTCGGCCAAACCCTCAGATCCCCCTCAGACCCCCTTCCGATCACCTCCCCAGTGCATTGATTGCATCTATTTTCCCCTCTAACCACCCCCTGAGACACCCATGAATCACCTCATGTCACCCCCCTAGCACTCCTATCCATCAGATCAGGCCCAATACAACCTGTCATCTAAAAGGCCACCCTGCTTATGACCAGTTCCACAAAATTCGCCCCCTCATATACCACCTGTCATCAAAATTTGCAGATGCTAATACCCCTGAACAGTCATATTGAGACATTTGGTTTCCAGACTACTCACGGTTTTGGGCCCGTAAAATGCCAGGGCGGTATAGGAACCTTACAAGTGACCCCATTTTAGAAAAAAAGACACCCCAAGGTATTCTGTTAGGTGTATGACGAGTTCATAGAAGATTTTATTTTTTGTCAAAAGTTAGCAGAAATTGATTTTTATTGTTTTTTAAATGTCATTTTTCACTAACTTGTGTCAAAAAATAAAATCTTCTATGAACTCGCCATACACCTAGCGGAATCTCTTGGGGTGTCTTCTTTCTAAAATGGGGTCACTTGTAGGGTTCCTATACTGCCCTGGCATTTTAGGGGCCCTAAACCGTGAGGAGTAGTCTAGAAAACAAATGCCTCAAAATGACCTGTGAATAGGACGTTGGGCCCCTTAGCGCACCTAGGCTGCAAAAAAGTGTCACACATGGTATCGCCGTACTCAGGAGAAGTAGTATAATGTCTTTTGGGGTGTATTTTTACACATACCCATGCTGGGTGGGAGACATCTCTCTGTAAATGGACAATTGTGTGTAAAAAAAATCAAACAATAGTCATTTACAGAGATATTTCTCCCACCCAGCATGGGTATGTGTAAAAATACACCCCAAAACACATTATACTACTTCTCCTGAGTACGGCGGTACCACATGTGTGGCACTTTTTTACACCCTAAGTATGCTAAGGGGCCCAAAGTCCAATGAGTACCTTTAGGATTTCACAGGTCATTTTGCGACATTTGGTTTCAAGACTACTCCTCACGGTTTAGGGCCCCTAAAATGCCAGGGCAGTATAGGAACCCCACAAATGACCCCATTCTAGAAAGAAGACACCCAAAGGTATTCCGTTAGGAGTATGGTGAGTTCATAGAAGATTTTATTTTTTGTCACAAGTTAGCGGAAAATGACACTTTGTGAAAAAAAACAATTAAAATCAATTTCCGCTAACTTGTGACAAAAAAAAAAAAGTTCTATGAACTCACCATACTCTTAATGGAATACCTTGGGGTGTCTTCTTTATAAAATGGGGTCATTTGTGGGGTTCCTATACTGCCCTGGCATTTTAGGGGCCCTAAACCGTGAGGAGTAGTCTTGAAACAAAAATGACCTGTGAAATCCTAAAGGTACTCATTGGACTTTGGGCCCCTTAGCGCAGTTAGGGTGCAAAAAAGTGCCACACATGTGGTATCGCCGTACTCAGGAGAAGTAGTATAATGTGTTTTGGGGTGTATTTTTACACATACCCATGCTGAGTGGGAGAAATATCTCTGTAAATGGACAATTGTGTGTAAAAAAAAATCAAACAATAGTCATTTACAGAGATATTTCTCCCACCCAGCATGGGTATGTGTAAAAATACACCCCAAAACACATTATACTACTTCTCCTGAGTACGACGGTACCACATGTGTGGCACTTTTTTACACCCAGCATGGGTATGTGTAAAAATACACCCCAAAACACATTATACTACGGCAATACCACATGTGTGGCACTTTTTTGCAACCTAACTGCGCTAAGGGGCCCAAAGTCCAATGAGCACCTTTAGGCTTTACAGGGGTGCTTACAAATTAGCACCCCCCAAAATGCGAGGACAGTAAACACACCCCACAAATGACCCCATTTTGGAAAGAAGACACTTCAAGGTATTCAGAGAGGGGCATGGTGAGTCCGTGGCAGATTTCATTTTTTTTTTGTCACAAGTTAGCAGAAATGGAAACTTTTTTTTTTCCTTGTCACAAACTGTCATTTTCCGCTAACTTGTGACAAAAAATAATATCTTCTATGAACTCACCATGCCTCTGAGTGAATAATTTGGGATGTCTTATTTCCAAAATGGGGTCATTTGGGGGGTATTTATACTATCCTGGAATTCTAGCCCCTCATGAAACATGTCAGGTGGTCAGAAAAGTCAGAGATGCTTGAAAATGGGAAAATTCACTTTTTGCACCATAGTTTGTAAACGCTATAACTTTTACCCAAACCAATAAACATAGGCTGAATGGGTTTTTTTTTATCACAAACATGTTTGTCCACATTTTTCGTGCTGCATGTATACAGAAATTTTACTTTATTTGAAAAATGTCAGCACAGAAAGTTAAATGATTTTTTTGACAAAATTCATGTCTTTTTTGATGAATATAATAAAAAGTAAAAATCGCAGCAGCAATCAAATAGCACCAAAAGAAAGCTTTATTAGTGACAAGAAAAGGAGCCAAAATTAATTTAGGTGTGGTAGGTTATATGAGCGAGCAGTAAACCATGAAAGCTGCAGTGGTTTGAATGGAAAAAAAGGGTCTGGTCCTTAAGGGGGGTAAAGCCTACAGTCCTCAAGTGGTTAAGCACTTGCACTAATGCTGTAGAGCATCACAAACCATACTTTGACTGTAGTGGAAGAGAGGAAGGAGGAGTGGAAAAGGAGAAAGGAAGAGAAAAGGGAGAAAACGGGTAAAAGAGGATAAGTTGTGAGGCTGAGGAAATGCTGATTTCTCATTCCAATAAAATCTCTGCTTTCTGGAAAAGTGACTTTCTGATTCCGTGAATTTCCAAGAAAATCCAATTTGTTGATTTCTGTATATTTCCAAAGAATTTTTTTTTTTAGTCAGTAAAGTTAGTTGATTATATTAATAAATAACAATAGCGAAATCCGCAAAATGCAAATGTACACTACTATGCGAAAACAGCTTTTCCGATTGGCAACTGCAGTAAACTTCAGAATTCCCTAATTGGCCTAATACTTTACTGTAATCCGCTGAAAAAATCTGCATTCTCTAATTGGTCCAATGCTTCTGAGCAGGGTCATAGTAATAGGGGTTGCAGAGGTTGAGACCACACCGGGGCCCTTGGGCCAGAGGAGCCCGAAGCGCCCTCACTCAACTACAGTATTAGCTCTCTATTGGTCCTGTGCTCATAATAATCACTTCTATAGATACTTTGAATAGTGGTAATCATTAACAAACTGCTCCCCATTCCCTTCTTGCACCTCTGACACTGTAGTTGCCATTGGCAGGTTTTGCTGTGCCGTATCAATAGTTATGTATAGAGTGCTTGGGGGGCCCCATTGCAAAACTTGCATTGGGGCCCATAGCTCCTTAGCTACGCACAGGGCCAGATTTGTACTTTTTACCGCCCAAGGCCCACTATCACCAGCCGCCCCATGCCCACAGCGGGGTTAGGATAGGGTTATTGGACATGGGAAAGCAGGGAGGTTAGCGATACTAATAAATTAGTGTTGGCATTTCTGAACAAAAGGGCATTAAAGTAAGGTAAAAGTAACATAAAGGTGGTTACGGGAAATTACAGGATATGGTAGGATTAGATTGTAAGCTCCTCTGAGGACAGTCAGTGACATGACTATGTACTCTGTAAAGTGCTTCAGAAGATGTCAGTGCTATATAAATACATAATAATAATAATAATATGGTAGGACATTAGACTATGACTATGGTAATGATTAGATTGTGAACTCCTCTGAGGACAGTCAGTGACATGACTATGTACTCTGTAATGTGCTGCAGAAGATGTCAGTGATATATAAATACATAATAATAATAATAATATGGTAGGACATTACACTATGACTATGGTAGGATATGATTATGAGCTCCTCTGAGGACAGTCAGTGACATGACTATGTCTATGTACTGTCAGCGCCGCTCCCCCGCCTCCTCTCCTCAATCAGCGGGAGGGAAGGGACGCAGGCGGGTAGCGCCGATGCAGAGGAGGCGGGGGAGCGGCGCTGACAGACAGTCACAGGTAAACAGCCTGTTGGAGGCACGCTGTGTGTCGCTAGCACAGCACTGGGGATAGCAGAGCACAGGGGGGTCCTGGGGGCACACCATAGGGCAACAGAGGCTGGTGATAGTGTGCACAACCAGCCTCTGTGCCCCACTAACATCATTAAATCCCACCTCGGGTTCTCTGTAAGGCTGATTCAGACAGGTGGTAAAAGTGGCATTTTCTGTGGTCGACAAAAGCGTTGTTCACATAAATGCCGCAGTAGATCCCGTCATCTTGGTTGCTACATATAGCATCCAGGTTTGGCTGCGTTCCTGTGCTTCCATGTCCACCGAGGGGCTCAAAACATGACGCAACAGCAAATCACCATGAACTGATGCTGAACGCTTTTCTGCTCAGTAGTAGAGTGTTTAGCATCTGCTACGAGCCACCATCAACCTTTCCACAGAAACCAGTGTGAACCAGGCCTTATCCTCCTGTTCCTGTCTCACTGCCTCTGCTATAAATCCACACTGCCCAATTCCAAACTACTGGCAACCTCAATATCTTCAGGATGTCTGCAATGAGTTTAGGTTTATATGAGATACAGACACTTTCTTTTTACACTTTGCCAATAATAATTTTCTAGAGAGCTGAAATAAGTGTAATAAGATAATGACCAGCAGTGCAGAGGATTGCAGCACATATCACATATCAGTGTTCTCTGTTCTAGATATAGACCTTGTGTGGTACCTTAGAATAAACTCTGCAGGTGAGCGTTCACATTCCTGCAGCCTTCACTCATTCCTTCTGTTCTGCAGAAACACAGGCAGCTGTCCTGCCCTGGCTCTCTCGTGCTTCTGTGTCCGTGCAGAGGGGCGGGGGCGGGGCTGCTGCAGATGCACAACACATTCTTCTTTCCCCTGCCAGGCTACAATAAAATGTCAGATAAGGGCAGGGAGAGAAGCGCCCGCTCAGCCCCGGCAGTCTTCAAGTAAAATATTGAGCTCCAGCTGATCTGGAGCACTTTTCTTACCCTGTGAGCAGCTGTGGACAGGACGGGGCAGTCAGACAAGGTTTTTCTAGCAACGTTAATGGCATGTGCGGCTCTCCACCCGCCCTCTGAAGTGAGAATTTAGTCCCCGCCCTTGGAACCGGCCTTGGGGGCCTGCCCACAAATCCGGCCCTGGCTACGCCACTGCTTCTGAGTTCTGTGATTATGCTAAAATTCCTGAGTTGCAGTAATGCTGTATTTCCGTAGACTTCTGATTTTTCGTTTACCAATTTCCACCAAAGTGAGTCCATTTCTGGAAACTAGCATTTTTGCATAGTTAGAGTAGGACTCACCATATTGGGGATACTTTGGCACAGTATGCATATGTCGCCCACAAAAATGTCCTCAAAAGTGCTATAAAAGGCCGCAGAGCAATATGCAACTGCATTGTGAATGGTTATATAGAGGTATGGACTATGAACTTTCATGTTACCATGCAGATCGCATGCCATGTACAGTGTAAACATAGTATTACAAAAAAACTCATATTCAAATATTCCTATTTAATAATTACACTTAGCCAGTAGGACTTTTACTCTAGTTAGTTACTAAAGTTGCAATGGCGATTAAAGTACAACTGAAGTGAGAGCGATATGGAGGCTGCCATATTCATTTCCTTTCAAACAATACCAGTTGCTTGGCAGTCCTGTTGTTCTATTTGGCTGTAGCTGTGTCTGAATACCACCAGAAAAAGCTAATCTTGTGAGATCTGACAATTATGTCAATCACCTGATCTGCTGCATGCTTCTTCAGGGTCTGTGGCTAAAAGTATCAGAGGCAGAGGATCAGCAGGATCTGGTATTGCTTAAAAGGAAATACATATAACAGCCCCCATATCCCTCTTGCTTCAGTTGGCCTTTAACTATCAGAGAAACTGTTCTTCTGTAAACCACACATACCTATAGAGCTTTTAGCCAGCAACACTAGAAAGCTTTCCAGAGGTCTCTCATCATAGCCTATGTGAAAAAAAATGCCTTGTTTACCAACTGTATGTAGCAATTTGTGTTGGCGTTGAAGCTAGAGGCAAGAGCTATACCATGTAGCTAGGTTACACTTCTCTGTCACAATTAACAAAATAATTACTGTATTTACTGTTAGTTTCTGCACTGCCTACACACACACTGCTTTTTCACAGATCACATGAGAACAGCAGAGGGATTTTTAGATACAGAGAAGGCTCTAAAGAGAAGGAGGCTTACTTTATTCCTGTTCTTGACAGCCCCCCCCCCCCCCCCCACACACACACACACACACTCTCTTTTAGAATGAGACCTCCCTGACTGTAAACTGTTTACTTTACACTGCAAGTCAAAGAGAGAGAGACAGGATCAGGCACACAGAGCTGCAGCTGATGTTATTTACACATTTTTGCAGCTATATTTCTGCTTTCTATCATTCTGAACACATTTTACTCACAGGATTACTGCAAGTGAAGATCGTTTCTGTATGCTGGATGTGCTAGGCACAGTCCTCCATAGTAATGCCCACAGTGAAAACTTTCTCTGTAAATGTCATATTTTCTTCATATAAAACATGAAAAGATGAAAAAAAAGCCTTCGCTAGCAATCACTGGAAATATTATTATTATTATTATTATTTATTGTATTTATAAAGCGCCAACATATTACGCAGCGCTGGACAATAAATATATACAATGATACAAGGATGACATACATAGGGTTATACACATAGAACAAAGTTATACATGCAAATTGTACAAAATACATGATCATGGAATATGGGCTGGTTAGGTAGGCCCAGTAATACAAGTACAGGCTGTCATAGGACAGGAGTCAACATATTACGCAGCATGATCCTGTAGATTACACTAGGGAGTGGAGGACCCTGCCAGTGGCTTACAATCTAAAGGGAGGGGTGGAAACACTAGGTGGGGCTGTTAAATATTCCTTAGAGAGTTACTGTGTGGTAGGAGGTGGGTAGGCCATCATAAAGAGTTGGGTTTTGAAGGCTTGCTTGAATGTGTTGAAAGAGGGAGCAAGTCTGATGGGTGGTGGAAGGGCATTCCAGAGGGTGGGGGCAGCTCTTGAGAAATCCTGCAGGCGGGCATGGGAGTGTGAAATGTGTGGGGTGGTGAGGCGAAGGTCATTGGAGGAACGGAGGGGGCGAGCCGGTGTATACTTGTGAACAAGCTCCGAGATGTAGGTAGGGCAGGTTTTGTGCACAGATTTATACGCCAGGCATAGAATCTTGAAACTTATCCTGAAACGGATAGGCAGCCAGTGCAGGGATTCACAAAGGGGAGATATGGATGCAGAGCGGTGCGAAGAATGGATGAGTCTTGCAGCCGCGTTCATCACTGATTGAAGGGGGGCAGTGCGTTTCAGGGGGAGGCCAGAAAGGAGGGAGTTACAGTAATCAAGTCGGGAGATGATGAGGGCATGGATGAGCAGTTTGGTCGTGTCCGGGGTTAAGAAGGGGCGGATCTTGGAGATATTACGGAGGTGGAAATTGCAGGCTCTGGTGATGTTTTGGATGTGTGGAATGAAGGAGAGGTCAGAGTCCAAGGTGACACCCAGACAGCGGGCCTGGGAGGTAGGGAGAATGGTTGTGTTTTCGATTGTGAGGTGGAAATCTGGGAGGGCATGTGGCATTTAGAATTCTAGTTGACTTTAATAGTTGTCTTTTAAGGCTGGTGTTAGGCATGGGAAGATGTTTCTGGTGTACAGTGAAAGGTGTGTGGTTAGGAATAAGTAATGGATTTAGGAATAGGTTAACAGATGAAAAAGTTTGTGTGGGTCCCCACTAGCAGAGTGTAAATTGGGCACTAGGCACCTACTATTTACTCAAGCACTGGCTATTACATAACTGATCGACTAACACATAGCATGTATTTCAATAGATTCTGTGATTCAGCTACATAATTACAATATCAGCTTGTACAGATATTCTACCAGGCGCTGGATATCCATTTTACAGCGCATTAAAATAAGATGCAAATGATAAGGGTAGTATTAGGAGAATTAGTGCTAGGGTACAAGTAGGTTAGAACTAATAGTACTGATGTTTTTCAAACTACACATCAATTGTATGTATCTGTACTTGTATCACCAGTTGCCATGATTGTACAGTATGTTGAACTGCTCATGCCTATGTTCCTCATTATTGCATGCTTTTGTATACTGTACAGCGCTATGGAAGGTGGTTAGGGTCATCACTGTTTTCAAAAAAGTATAGTGAGTTAGGTGCAACTCTGTTTGGGATGCCCCATACATATGTAATTATTTGCCTGATTCCTCATTTCAACAATGCTAAAAATAGATTAAAGAGGAAATTCAGTGATATAGTAAAATGCAATAAATGATTCTGGTTTCAGCATCAGAAGCACTTCCTATATCTATTTATTATATCTATATATTTCTGTATATTGGTATATAGCTCCACCCTTCCAGTGAAGGCTGTTAAAATATGTGGAATTCTACTCCCAGAACATTCTGAGAGGCCAGGGCCCATATGCAATTAACTTTTTCTCCTGACTTTTCTCCTAGGTGATATTTTCATAACGTATTAACCACTTGAGGACCGTGGGCTTTACCCCCCCTTAAGGACCAGACCCTTTTTTTCCATTCAGACCACTGCAGCTTTCACGGTTTATTGCTCGCTCATACAACCTACCACCTAAATTAATTTTGGCTCCTTTTTTTGTCACCAATAAAGCTTTCTTTTGGTGCTATTTGATTGCTGCTGTGATTTTTACTTTTTATTATATTCATCAAAAAAGACATAAATTTTGTCAAAAAAATGATTTTTTTAACTTTCTGTGCTGGCATTTTTCAAATAAAGTAAAATTTCTGTATACATGCAGCACGAAAAATGTGGACAAACATGTTTTTAATAAAAAAATCCGTTCAGCCTATATTGATTGGTTTGGGTAAAAGTTATAGCGTTTACAAACTATGGTGCATAAAGTGATTTTTCCCATTTTGAAGCATCTATGACTTTTCTGACCACCTGTCATGTTTCATGAGGGGCTAGAATTCCAGGATAGTCTAAATACCCCCCAAATGACCCCATTTTGGAAAGAAGACATCCCAAAGTATTCACTGAGAGGCATGGTGAGTTCATAAAAGATTTTATTTTTTGTCACAAGTTAGCGGAAAATGACACTTTGTGACAAAAAAGAAAAAAAAAGTTTCCATTTCTGCTAACTTGCGACAAAAAAAAAAATGAAATCTGCCACGGACTCACTATGCTCCTCTCTGAATACCTTGAAGTGTCTACTTTCCAAAATGGGGTAATTTATGGGGTGTCTTTACTGTCCTGGCATTTTGGGGGTGCCTAATTCTAAGCACCCCTGTAAAGCCTAAAGGTGCTCATTGGACTTTGGGCCCCTTAGCGCAGTTAGGCTGCAAAAAAGTGCAACACATGTGGTATTGTCGTATTCAGGAGAAGTAATATAATGTGTTTTGGGGTGTATTTTTACACATACCCATGCTGGGTGGGAGAAATATCTCTGTAAATGACAATTGTTTGATTTTTTTTACACACAATTGTCCATTTACAGAGATATTTCTCCCACTCAGCATGGGTATGTGTAAAAATACACCCCAAAACACATTATACTACTTCTCCTGAGTACGGCGATACCACATGTGTGGCACTTTTTTGCACCCTAAGTGCGCTAAGGGGCCCAAAGTCCAATGAGTACCTTTAGGATTTCACAGGTCATTTTTGTTTCAAGACTACTCCTTTAGGGCCCCTAAAATGCTAGGGCAGTATAGGAACCCCACTAATGACCCCATTTTAGAAAGAAGACACCCTAAGGTATTCCGTTAGGAGTATGGTGAGTTCATAGAAGATTTTATTTTTTATCACAAGTTAGCGTAAATGGATTTTAATTG
Organism: Hyperolius riggenbachi; assembly: GCF_040937935.1. Lineage (NCBI taxonomy): Eukaryota > Metazoa > Chordata > Amphibia > Anura > Hyperoliidae > Hyperolius > Hyperolius riggenbachi. The sequence goes on from NC_090655.1 coordinate 152,078,243, forward strand.
TTTTTTTTTTTCACAAAGTGTCATTTTCCGCTAACTTGTGACAAAAAATAAAATCTTCTATGAACTCACCATACTCCTAATGGAATTCCTTTGGGTGTATTCTTTCTAGAATGGGGTCATTTGTGGGGTTCCTATACTGCCCTGGCATTTTAGGGGCCCTAAACCGTGAGTAGTCTTGAAACCAAATGTCGCAAAATGACCTGTGAAATCCTAAAGGTACTCATTGGACTTTGGGCCCCTTAGCGTACTTGGGGTGTAAAAAAGTGCCACACATGTGGTACCGCCGTACTCAGGAGAAGTAGTATAATGTGTTTTGGGGTGTATTATTACACATACCCATGCTGGGTGGGAGAAATATCTCTGTAAATGACAATTGTTTGATTTTTTTTTTACACACAATTGTCCATTTACAGAGAGATGTCTCCCTCAAACAATAAAAATCAATTTCCGCTAACTTTTGACAAAAAATAAAATCTTCTATGAACTCGTCATACACCTAACAGAATACCTTGGGGTGTCTTTTTTCTAAAATGGGGTCACTTGTGGGGTTCCTATACCGCCCTGGCATTTTACGGGCCCAAAACCGTGAGTAGTCTGGAAACCAAATGTCTCAAAATGACTGTTCAGGGGGGCGAATTTTGTGGAACCGGTCATAAGCAGGGTGGCCTTTTAGATGACAGGTTGTATTGGGCCTGATCTGATGGATAGGAGTGCTAGGGGGGTGACAGGAGGTGATTGATGGGTGTCTCAGGGGGTAGTTAGAGGGGAAAATAGATGCAATCAATGCACTGGGAAGGTGATCGGAAGGGGGTCTGAGGGGGATCTGAGGGTTTGGCCGAGTGATCAGGAGCCCACACGGGGCAAATTAGGGCCTGATCTGATGGGTAGGTGTGCTAGGGGGTGACAGGAGGTGAATGATGGGTGTCTAAAGGTGTGATTAGAGGGGGGAATAGATGCAAGCAATGCACTGGTGAGGTGATCAGGGCTGGGGTCTGAGGGCGTTCTGAGGGTGTGGGCGGGTGATTGAGTGCCCTAGGGGCAGATAGGGGTCTAATCTGATAGGTATCAGTGACAGGGGGTGATTGATGGGTAATTAGTGGGTGTTTAAGGTAGAGAACAGATGTAAACACTACACTTGGGAGGTGATCTGACGTCGGATCTGCGGGAGATCTATTGGTGTGGGTGGGTGATCAGATTGCCCGCAAGGGGCAGGTTAGGGGCTGATTGATGGGTGACAGTGACAGGGGGTGATTGATGGGTGATTGACGGGTGATTGATAGGTGATCAGGGGGATAGATGCATACAGTACACGGGGGGGGGGGGGGGTCTGGGGAGAATCTGAGGGGTGGGGGGTGATCAGGAGGGAGCAGGAGGCAGTTTAGGGCATAAAAAATAGCATTGACAGATAGTGACAGGGAGTGATTGATGGGTGATTAGGGGGGTGATTGGGTGCAAACAGTGGTCTGGGGGGTGGGCAGGGGGGGGGTCTGAGGGGTGCTGTGGGCGATCAGGGGGCAGGAGGGGGGGAAATCAGTGTGCTTGGGTGCAGACTAGGGTGGCTACAGCCTGCCCTGGTGGTCCCTCGGACACTGGGACCACCAGGGCAGGAGGCAGCCTGTATAATACACTTTGTATACATTACAAAGTGTATTATACACTTTGTATGCGGCAATCCGGGTGCTAGTAACCCGCCGGCGCTTCCGAACGGGCGGCGGGTTACAGCGCAAGGGGGGCGGAGCCAGTCCCCGGCGGAGGATCGCGTCACGAATGACGCGATCACTCCGCCCATGCCCTTACAAGGACCGCCGCCATTTGTACATGTGGCGGTCCTTGCGGGGTCCACTTCCCGGCCGCCATTTGTACATGCGGTGGTCGGGAAGTGGTTAATTAAGTGCCTTTAAAACCCACTAGCAAGCAAGAAAATACTCAAAATTTCTATAGGACCTTTTCACTTACATTGTGGTGTTTTTTCAATTACAAAATGGTGACAAAATATTTTAAAGAGACAATGAAAAATAATCTCCTAGGAGAAAATACAGGAGAAAAAGTGAATTGTATATGGACCCAGGTGATGTTTAATGACTGTGGAGCACACAGTAAAAAGAGCCATTGTCCTAGAGGGCTGACTACCATTTATGTTCCTGCTTTAAATTTGCATATGTAATGAGGTACATGCTTTGTCTTACTTGCTGGTGGCTTGAGAGGCGTTTTATTGACAAGGTGCTTAAAAATAACCTAGAAAATAAAGTTAATTGAATAACGGTCTTTATGCCAGATGGATGCAGATGTATTCTAAAGATGGTCTAGTCTAGAGCACCCATTTACAACTCACTCAATGCCATGAAAATAAGAGCGAGAGGGAGATAGAAAGAGAGAGGCTGCATTCAAATCAAACCCACAGGGGGTGAGCAAAACGCGTCAAAGGCATGACTACATCTCTCTCCTCCTAGTGCTCCTTGACATTCTAGCCCCTAGCATGTAGGTGTGAACAGCTGTTCTAGCTGCCGCTTTGAATGCTGAACCTTGGACTGTACTAGTTGCTACTGGAATTGAGGAAATAGCTGAGAACTAGAGAAAATCAACAATACTTAAAGGATAAGGAGGCTGCCATATGTATTTTCTTTTAAACAATTCCAGTTTCCTGGCAGACCACCTGATCTATTTGGCTGCAGTAGTGTCTGAATCACACCAGAAACAATCATTCAGCTAATTTTATCAAATTTGACAAAAATGTCAGAAACACCTGATCTGCTGCATGCCTGTTCAGGGTCTATAGCTAAAAGTATTAGAGGCAGAGGATCTGCAGTATAGCCAGACAACTGATATTGCTTACAAAGAAACATGGCAGCCTTCATACTGTATACATTTCCCTTCAGGTTCCCTTTTAAACATGTTTCTTTGAAATTGTATGGTTTCTGATGAAGTCAGAAGACAATCAGAAGCATTGACATTATTGTCAAATCTAAAAAACCCACAGGTGTGTAATTCCTTTGCACATTTTTATCTGGTATACAATCTATACATTTAGTAAGATAAAACATTATGGAAATATATTATAAAATGCTTCAATAAATCAGTGTTTCTGTACAAAATATTGTAATTAAATACCTCAACAAACACATTATTAAGAAGCAATACATGTACTGTATTAAATGTGCTTAAACAAATTTATGGAATCATTTTTATACATCTACTTTTCAAAGGTAAGTACACAAGTATTTTTGTTCCCTGGGTAACAAAAGATTATCATTAGCTTAAACACTTGACCTAATATAACCTCCACAGTTCTGGTTTAGTCAGTATATTTTGTATTTATATTAGTCGTTAACAACATGTATTTATCATCATACTCCTGTTGCCACTATAAGCGATATTTTGTCACTTAAGTAAGTGGCCCTGTGTAATTTAGTGCCATTCATCTGCAGCAGCTTAGAATTACGCTTTCCTGTGACATTCCAGGAAGCAATAGGCAGCGACAGGAAAATAGTCCCCTCACTAATCCCCTATCCTATTTTATCTGATGAACTGAGCTGCAGCTAAAGCATCTCTCTGTGACTGGAAGTGGAAGACACTTGACAAAATGTGACCCGCTACTGCTTATGGATCTCAACCTCTCCGTAGAGGTGTAACTTATGGTTAGTTCGCCATGTGTATCCTGCTTGTCGTATTTAGCTGCCTGGTGTTCGGAGGCCTTCCTTTCTTCTGCATCTCTTGTCCAACTCAGTGCAGCTGCACATTCCACTCACTCAGCGATGGATCAAAGTCCAGGTATGGCCGCACATGTACCATATGCTCACTTACACCAGTCGCACTATTAATTTTGGAATGTCCCGTTTCACCATCACATTTTATAATATATACCTTCTTCGCTTCATTCACTGCGTTCTGTTGTTTCCTGTGTTCAGAGGATTAACTTCTGAGCAGTTTGTAATCTGATTTTAAAGAAAGCATTGAATGCCTTCCGTGCTGCACAGAGGCTGTAGAACTGTATCGGTGCTCTATGTAAGAAACTAGGACACTCTGTTACAGAAAATACAAAGGCATGCCCATCAAATCAGACTTCTTTTGTGAAGACAGTGCCGGTAGCTACATTGGTGTTTTTTTTTCTTCCTAGTAAATTGAATTTCTCTTTTTATTGCAAGATAAAAATCCTACATTTACTGCATATTTTCAGTGTAGACAAACACACACACATTATGTTGTGCGACATGTTTGTGGTGAACACACAGTTTAGTTGAATATTATTTCTACAGCAATGTGATTTAAATAATATTTTCATATTCTCATGAAGCAAATATAACCATAGTGATTAGTTGAGCCAGTTTCTGCAAATATGTATGGCTGTGAACATAATAGTGGACAACCCGGTCTGATTGTTATAGGCTGGAAAAATTTGATTTTCTTAGTATATGCTTCTTATTTACACTAAACACAAGTGATTACAGACAGCCAAAAGACAGACATACGCAATATAATGTGTGATAAAAGTAGTGTCAATAGATGGTTGAATCTTAAATAGCCCTCTGTGGAAATGTTAGACATGATCCAGTGTCTCATCCTTCATGGCATCAACATAACCCAAAGGCCAGCAGCAACATTCTTCTCAAATATGACAACATAGCAAAGAGAACATCTTGTTAGTTTCCACTATTGGAGAATAAAATTATCAATATCTGATTGCATGCAGATTCATGTTATATCACTTCTGTATGCACTTGCAAGCACATACTGTACATCTATACACCTACAATAGACTAACAAACACATACTCTACATCTATACACCTACAATACACTAACAAGCACATACTGTACATCTATACACCTACAATGCACATACTGTACATTTATACACCTTCAATGCACTGCCAAGCACATACTGTACCAGCTATACACCTGGAATGCACTAACAAGCACATTCTGTACATCTACACACCTACAATACACTACCAAGCACATATTGAACATCTATACACTAACAAGCACATACTGTACATCTATACACCTACAATGCACATACTGCACATCTATACACCTACAATACACTAACAAACACATACTGTACATCTATACACCTACAATACACTAACAAGCACATTCTGTACATCTATACACCTACAAAGCACTAACAAGCACATTCTGTACATCTATACACATACAATGCACATACTGTACATCTATACACCTTCAATGCAGCTTCAACTGTACAGCTATACACCTGGAATGCACTAACAAGCACATTCTGTACATCTATACACCTACAATACACTACCAAGCACATATTGAACATCTATACACAAACAATACTCAACCCAGTAATTGCCTGATCATTGCAAGCAATGTTTGGGTTGATTTTACCACTCTTAATTATTATCCAATTAGTGGTTTTGTCTGGTCACAGTTTTATATTCAAATGTATGCATACTGTTCAAGATAAATCATTACTTAGTCAAAACAAGTCAATAATGTCAAATATCAAAAATGGACTTATTGACATTAAGTATTGAGTTTACAACATTCTAAAATATAATATAATATACATTTTGACACTGCTAAAAATATTGGGCAATAATTTCTTAACACAGTGATATTTTGTCTGGTTAACTGCTGATTCCAATGTTTGTGATTCTTTTAATACTTTATAATAACATTTATTTTACTATGAAGGAATCACAATACCAGAAAGGGCTGTCAGGATTTGTTGGGTTAAACAGCACAATTGCCTACACTGCTGTTTGTATAAACACATGCTGAGAAAAGAATAGGAAATCAAAACATGAATATTGAAAAATGTCTATTTTATATACAGTATCAAAATATTTTGGCATGTAATGAAAATGTTAGCAACTCAGGGAGTGTGGGATAGATCAATATATTTTTTAACACATTTAGTCATACAGGTTCTAGTTGGCTTTATCAGGGATACATGAGGCAGCCAACGATGCAGTCAGTAGCAAAAGTTTGTTGCATTTAAAAGCAAGATTCATGCTTTATTGAATTATGTCAGCAGAAAGGAAGGTGAGAACAATTTGGAATACCATTCTGTGCCAGTACCCCTTTTACGTGTTTCCCAGATGCTTGGAGAAAGTCTAGGGCTGCAGCAGGAAATGTTATGCTTATAATGCTTGTATTATTTTAATATTATGATGGCTGTATGAGCAAAATACAGGTTTCTTTATCCATAAATATTGTGTCGACGGCTTTTTTTTTTTTCAGTTTGGTGGACATCAGGGATAATGGTGCAGGGCACAACCACAACACTTTCCTCACACTTGTTGTGCCCCTTTAGGAATTATTGTAGAGAGTTGTTTTCCCTATGGAGTTCCAAATCAACCTTCTGTCTGTTGTATACATGAGCCAGTAGCCAAGAACCTAGAATATACTTTGACCCCTATTCAGTTCACTTTATTCTCCTATGTTAAAAATACATTTTGAGTACTTTGCAAATGAAAAAGTATCAACAGTCGGTGAAAAATTGCTGTCAAAATGATTCAGAGTATTTTCTTGCTTGCTTGTGGCTTAAAAGACATTTTATTAATGTAATTACATTTTAGAAGAAAAAGTGAATTGAAGATGGGCTTTTGTGTGAAAATACTAAAAGGTTCATTAATCCCTGGGGAATGTGCACTTGAAGATGCTTACACAAACTTTTATTATGATTTTCTGTACAATCCAAGTTATTTAGAATAATGGGAATTTTCTGTCTACTTAGCGTGTTCTCTATGCACATTTAGGGTCCTGTTCCTTTTTATGTGTAAAGAAGTATCAGTGAAGGGTGCTATGGAGGCAGTCAGGAAAGCACCCCATTACATTTAATGAGAACCAGAAACTTCAAGAGAAGAGACCCAGCACCGTCTTCAAGTGTATTATAAGCTCTTTTATTTATTTAAAGCATCAGAAAGACAAAACTGATTGTGTTTCATGTATTCAGAGGGCTTGTCAGCTTGAGAAAGAGAGGAGTCTCCTCTCGAAACGTTGCACAGACTTGCCCTATTTGTCTTTCTGATGTTTTAAATAAATAAAAGAGCTTATAATACACTTGAAGACGGTGCTGGGTCTCTTCTCTTGGAGATTCTGCTTGCTGTTTTTGGAGACAGAGGGACAACGACCAATAGCACGTCGCATCTAGATGGTTGGGTGCTGCCTGTAACTACTCGTCTACATTTAATGACAACCATGCACTTATTTTTTAGTACAATGCCACAACTGTACTGGTATGATGGAGGGAGGATAGGGTCCTATGAAGGTCTGTGTATAGGTCGGAATAGGGGGAACAACCAAATACATGGAGCTTTCTCTTTGAAAAGAGATGCTAGCTCAACTGAAAACAAAATATTGCATCATTTAACAAATGGACACACAACATGCCCCTTTTCCATACTGGATAAACAAGTGTACATAAAAAAGGAATAGAAAGGTAAATGATGAAATTAAAGTTTCATTACAGTTTTTCTAGGAGGACATTTCTGGTATACAAAGAACATAATAGATTGTCTGCATCTTCTGTTGGCCCTTTTAGGTTTAACATTATTATAACAAAACCAGTAAGACATGCCCGTTTATCCCAAGTGGAATGGTTGTATTCAGTGACCAAACTCCTTATTTTAAACTCAAAACCTATTTAGGTGCTATGGACAATAATAGATTTTCTCTTGATCCTATAGTATATAAAATAATATAACTAAGCCTGCATCCTGGTCATGACTTCTAGCTATACATACTGTATACAATATACATAATACATGCTGTATTACAGATAAAGAATTATGAATTATCTTCATTTATATTTTGAATTGATATGATTTGTTATTTTGTTTTGTTTTTTAAAACAGGGCTGTGCTTTGTAACGATCCTGAGATGACCTTAACACCGGTCAACATACCAACGGATACTTTCAAACTTCGCATAGAAAAGACAACTATTAGACGGGTGCAAGGAGATGCCTTCCATCTTCTCTCCAACCTTGAGTTTCTCTGGATGCCCTATAACTCGATTGTGAGCCTCAGCATAGTGACACTGCGTGGCCTGCGTAAGCTGCAAGAACTTAGATTGGATGGCAATGACCTCACAACATTTCCATGGGAAGCTTTGGCCAGTACACCTCGATTAAGGCTGCTTGACTTGCACAATAATGATTTGTCTTCAGTACCTAAAGACGCTGCCCGTTACATAAAAAATATTACTTACCTGGATCTGTCAAGTAATAAACTTGTTACACTCCCTCAGGAACTCATTGCATCCTGGTTAAATCTCCATTCTGCATCATATTTTTCTAATGATCATTCTACGCTAATCCTTGGTAGGTACTCTTGTGGAATTGGTTCTGCACTATAGTGTAATGTAGCATATCCATCTAGGACAGGGGTCTCAAACTCACGGCCCGCGGGCCATTTGCGGCCCTCGATACAATATTTTGTGGCCCTCGCCGGCAAAAGCTTCCTTATAGTTTGCTTCAGTGCTCCCAAGTAATCCACCGCATCCCCACCGCTAAACGAGGGCTGCAGAGCCCCCAAATCGCCTCAGGGGCAATCCGCCGGCATTTCCTGGAAGGGGCAGAGCTTTCAGCTTCAGCTCTGCCCCTCCTGATGTCAATCGCTGCACGGATCGCCGCCTCTCCCCGCCCCTCTCTGTGAAGGAAGAGTGAGAGGGGCGGGCAGAGGCGGCGATGCGCCGCGATTGTGAAATTCCTTATGCGGTCCAGCCTCATCCTGACTTTGCCTCCTGCGGCCCCCCAGGTAAATTGAGTTTTACACCTCTGATCTAGGAGATTCATACATACCTATTCTATTATTATTTTGAAATGATCTTTTAAGGAGTCATTGATGTTATTAGAGTATTTGTGTAAAACACCATTTGGATGCTGTTGGCCAGCTGCAGTACTTTCAAATGTAATATTGATAATGGCGCCTATTAAAAAAGGTGCCCCATTCACATCAATACAAACCTTTTTTCTCTATTGCAGCCAAATGTATAAAAATGGCGCTGGGTAAATATAAAACAACTATATTGCTGACTGTATTATCTTCACCTTTAATTTCCATACCAACTTTATTGATTACAATAACTCATTATTTAACATAAAATCGTTTCGAAAAATGTATAATCGTTTCGAAAACTGTTCCTATGCTTTTTTTTTTTAGAAAAAAAATAATTTACAGCACATTTAAACTTTTTGCTCCACAATGAGCAGTTTCTACAATTCTCATCTATGTTATGGTGGCCATACATGGTACAATTTTTCAATTAGATAATTTAGTTCGATTATTCCGTTAGATTGAATATAAAGATTTTTCCAGCATGTCCGATCATTTTTCCCGAAAAAACGGGATAATCGTTCAAATTTCTTGATCGAAAAAAAAAAATATTTTCAACTTTCATTCAATTCGATCATTTAGATCGAATAAACGCGAAAATCGAACGTTTTTATTGTACCGTGTATGGCCACCATTACAAATTATCCTTTTTCAAAAAACTCACTTATATAAAAAAACCGTTTGTTATGTTTTGCCTCCTCGATTACAATTTTTATTTATTCTATGTTACATAAAACTCACAAACGAAATATATGCTGATTTATATTACACAAACATGACGGAGTGGATGGGGCGAATTAAGGTTAGTTGCTGGGGGGTTTACGGTTAGGTACTGCTAGGGGAGTTAAGGTTAGGTACTATCAGGGGGAGTTAAAAGACAACTGAAGTGAGAGGAATATGGAGGCAGAGATATTTATTTCCTTTTAAACAATACCAGTTGCTGCCATGTTTATGTCCTTTGAAACAATACCAGTTGCCTGGCAGCCCTGCCGGTTTATTTGGCTGCAGCAGTGTCTGAATCACACCAGAAACATGCATACAGCAATTCTTGTCAGATCTGACAATAATGTCAGAAACACCTGATCTGCTGCATGCGTGGTCTATGGATAAAAGTATTAGAGGCAGAAGAACAGCAGGATAGCCAGGCAACTGATATTGCTTTAGGCTACTTTCACACCAAGACGTTGCGTTTTAGGGGACGTTAAAGAGACTCCGTAAAAAAAAATTGTGCCTTATTTCTTCTGTCCTATAAGTTCCTATTACTGTTCTAATGTGCTCTGTCTTACTGCAGTCTTTTCTACTTGCACTGTCTCTGTAATAAATCTTATCTCCTTTCCTCTGTCGTGTCTGTCGGGCAGAGGCTGGAATGTGTGGAATGTGCAGCACTGCTTGTCATTGGCAGAAGCTTTACACACCCCCTCCAAGCTCTGCATGAGTCACACCAGATAGCTGTTCACAGCCTATGATACTCTGGTTAGAAGCCATGTCATGTGTTTGTAAACACTGCCTAAAACTGTTCATTTCAAGCCAGAATTGCAGCAGGGAGTGGCAGAAACAGCACAGAGGGGCACAGGAGAAAATAAGGAATAGAACGGTATGCTTTTTATTGTAATAATGTTCGAGTACAGATTCTCTTTAAGGTCGCATAACGTGCCCCTAACGCAGTGCATGGTGGTGTTGAAGTTGGACGTCAGATTGAGCCGCGTTATGCGGCTCTCAAAGCAGCCGCACCAGGATAGTGATGGGAAGTACGGATCTTTTTAAAGGGAACCTTTACTGAGTAAAATAATTTAAAATCAACACATGAGGTTACTTCAAATGATCATTACATAGTTACCTCGCCATCAGTTGCTCTCAGAAGCTCACCATTTTCTTATGACAATGATCCCTTCCTGTTCTGACAACATTTTGTCAGAACTGAAATATATCAGTTGCTGTCAGTAATAAATCATTTGCTGTCAGTTAAAGCTGAGGGGACAACTGATGCACCAGGTAATGTCCATGTTTCTGTATGTCTCAAGTGAGCAATGTTACAGTTTAACAGTGTGCTGATCAGAAAGCTGTTATGGGGTAATGGCCATTTTCAAAATGAAGGATGGAGAATTCCCTTAACCACTTCACCACTGAGGGGTTTTACCCCCTGAGCACCAGAGCAATTTTCACCTTTCAGCGCTCCTTCCATTCATTCGTCTATAACTTTATTATTACTTATCGCAATGAAATGAACTATATCTTGTTTTTTTCGCCACCAATTAGGCTTTCTTTAGGTGGGACATTATGCCAAGAATTATTTTTTTCTAAATGTGTTTTAATGGGAAAATAGGAAAAATGTGGGGAAAAAAATAATTATTTTTCAGTTTTCGGCCATTATAGTTTTTAAATAATGCATGCTGCTGTAATTAAAACCCATGAAACGTATTTGCCCTTTTGTCCCGGTTATAAAACCATTTAAATTATGTCCCTATCACAATGTTTGGCGCCAATATTTTATTTGGAAATAAAGGTGCATTTTTTTCAGTTTTGCGTCCATCCCTAATTACAAGCCCATAGTTTATAAAGTAACAGTGTTATACCCTCTTGACATAAATATTTAAAAAGTTCAGTCCCTAAGGTAACTATTTATGTATTTTTTTTAATTGTAAATTTTTTAATTTTTTTTTAATTACAAAAAAAAAAAATGGGGAGTGTGGGAGGTAATGAGTTAATTTTATGTGTAAAAGTAATTTATTTGTATGTGAAAAATGTGTAGGGTGTAGTTTACTATTTGGCCACAAGATGGCCACAGTAACTTTTTGTTTTAATGCGACCTCCAAGCTTCCTTCCGGAAGCTTGGAGGAAGAATAAGGAGGCTGGACACGTGAGTTTTTTCTCACAATGATCGCGTTGCCCATAGGAGAGCAGCTGATCATTGCGGGGCTTAGATCAACAAACGGGAATGGATTTTCCCGTTCATTGATCTCTGGGCGAGCGGGCGGCGGCGTGTTTACTAGCGGCGGGCGGCGTGTTTACGAGCGGGAGCGCGGGCAGCGTCGGGAACGCGGAAAGTACGTGTTTCTCCTTCACTGGTTTTTAAAGGATGGAAAAAGGGGCGGAGAAATACGTACGCGCGGGGGTAAAGTGGTTAATCACAGTGGATAAACAGGAGGCTTGAGAGGAGAAAGAGATTGAGGAGTAGACTACACGGGAGGTAAGTATGACTTGTGCATGCTTATTTTGAGTTTTAATTCTCAGTTCAGGTTTTCTTTAAGGATTCGGATCATTTGAATCGGATAATTGAAAAGATCCGTATCTTTGAACCGAATCATTAGAATCATTTTACTAGGGAAGCAGACTTGGTGAAATGACTAGCAGGACAGGACTTTCCCTGCACTGTACATTCTGTATGTTCCTGTTTCTTCCAGACAGACATCCACTGTAAACCGAATCTTTCATTATGATGATCAGGATGATTCGACTCACAAAAAAGATCCGGATCAAATGAACGATTTGTTCATGATCTGGACAACACTACGTGTCCCACTACGAGTCACCACGGTGCAGTGAATATTAATTAGCCATGTGGCTAGTCACTGAGCATGTGCAAACAACCTAATGCAGCTCTAAAGGGGTATAACGTACAGCATGCTGCACTTTCATTTAACGTGCAGCGTTATACCTTAACGCAACGTGTGCACTGTGAACAGCACATTGATTTTACAGTGCTGTGAGTTAGGCTGTGTTACTGGCTACTGTAACGTGGGACTTTAACGTCCCACTGTGAAACCAGCATACAAGGAAATAAATGTAGCAGGCTCCATATCCCTCTCACTTCAGTTGTCCTTTAAGGTCAGGCACCACCAGGGAGGTTTACAGAGAAACTCCAACCTAGAATTGAACTTTATCCCAATCAGTAGCTGATACCCCCTTTTACATGAGAAATATAATGCTTTTCACAAACAGACCATCAGGGGGCGCAGTATGACTGATTTTGTGCTGAAACCCCTCCCACAAGAAGCTCTGAGTACCGCGGTACTCTGGGCAAACTGCCACAATGTTACAATGTTCACAGACAGGAATTAGCTGTCTCTAACAGCCAAAACCGCTAGGAGCAGCTACATAACCTGCCCACAGTAAAAATGTCACCATGTAATAAATGTCAGAATTTAAATCAGGGAGAGGAAAGATTTTACAATGAGCAAACACTGACTAAATCATTTATACATAATTATGGTAAAAAATGAAGCACTTTTTTTACTACATTATTTTCACTGGAGTTCCTCTTTAAGGTTAGGCGCCACCAGGGACGGTTAAGGTTAGCAGTGAAGATGAAATCCGCACACCCGCAGGTAAAGTCCAAGGGTTTTTATTTTAATCCAACTCACAAATACAGAAAAACGTCTGACATGTTTCGGATCATATCCTTACTCATAGCCTAGGATTAAGGTTAGGTGCCACCAGGGAGGGTTAAGGTTAGGCACCACCAGGGCAGAGCTCTGTGTGAAAATAGGGAGAAGTTAGGTCATAGTAAAATATTGCTAAATATTACCGATATTTTACTATATGAATGAAGTAATATAATATTGGTAAATTAACCAATATTTTATCACTTTTCCTGGTGCCCATTTTACTAGATGTAAAAATAAAGGTTACAGTGGGAAATAGTAGAATATCAGTATTATAAACATTATATTACAGCATATCCTGGCGCCCAATTTACTAAACAATAAATTGAATATCAACTATATCTGGCACCTTTTTTAACAGGAACCATTATTATATGCATACCTTTCAGTAGCTGGATAGTGTAATGGTTAAAGAGAACCTGAACTGAAAATAAAAAAGTCAAAATAACCATACACAGGTTATACTTACCTCCGGTGTAGTCTACTACTCAATCTCTTTCTCCTCTCCTGCGTCCTGTTTGTCCACTATGATCAGTAGAATTCTCCGTCCTCCATTTTAAAAATGGCCATTACCCCATAACTGTTTTCTGGTCAGCACACTGTTAAACTGTAATATCGCCCACTTGAGCCATAGAAAAACATGGACATTACCTTGCACATTCAGTTGTAACTGACAGCTGCTGATGTATAACTGACAGCAACTGGTATATTTCAGTTCTGACAAAATATTGTCAGAACTGGAAGGGATCACTGTAAGAATAAAATGGTGAGCTTCTGAGTGGAACTGACGGTGAGGTTAGTACATCATGTGTTTATTTTAAATAATTCTCCTCGCTTCAGGTTCCCTTTAAGGGCTCTGCTTCTGACAAAGGAGACCTGGGTTCAAATCTCGGCACTTCCTATTCAGTAAGCCCGCACCTATTCATTAAGAAGTTCTTGGGCAAGACTCCCTAAAACTGGAATTGGACACCAGGCCACGGGAGGTGCAGTAAGCCTATGCGCACCTCCCCACACACACAGGGCATCCAGTTCAGGACTAAGGTAGCCTTTAAAGGGAACCAGAGAGGAAGGAGACTTAAAAAAAGAAAAAGATTTCATATATACCTGGGGCTTCCTCCAGCCCCATAAGCCTGGATCGCTCCCACGCCGCAATCCTCCGCTTCCTGGATCCGCCGGTACTGGGTCCCGTCACTTCCGGCGGACGTGACCAATGTCCGCATGATCAGGGGCTCCCTCCATATCCTTACGCGTGCGGCTGCGCAGTATGCAGCCGCACGCGTAAGGGTATGCCGGGAGCCTCTGTGATGCAGACAGATGCGAACAATTGGCCGCGTGCTTCCGCCGACTGGCTGAAAGTACGGGACCTGGTACCGGCGGATCCAGGAAGCGGAGGACGGCGGCGTGGGAGCGATCCAGGCTTATGGGGCTGGAGGAAGCCCCAGGTATGTATACAATCTTTTAGCTTCTTAATATCTGGTTCTCTTTAAGGATTTATATTAGTTTTGGTGGATTACTGCTATAGCTTATCATAGATGTTATGTTATATGTATGCAAACTTAACTTTTGACAAGGAAAGCACAGTACATCCAGTTTTGCTCACTTATATTGCTAGTTGGACATTATTTGAGCTTGTTTACTTTGTTCTTATGTAACAGAATCCTACAGATAGGACTCCTCAAATTCTGTTGCAAAAGTAATTAGTTAAAGAACAGCTGAATTAAAAGGGATATGGAGGCAGCCAAATATATTTCCTTTTAAACAAAACCAGTTGCCTAGCAGTCTTACTGATCTTTCTGTCATCAGTAGTGTCTGAATCACACACCTTAATAAAGCATAGTGCTAATCCAGTCAGACTTCAGTCAGAAACATCTGATCTGCTGCATGCTTGTTCAGGGTCTATGGCTAAAAGAATTAGAGGCAGAGGATCAGCAGGACAGCCAGGCAATTGTGTAAAAGGAAATATATATTGCAGACTCCATATCCCTCTCACTTCAGGTGTGCTTTAAGGTCTTGAAGATTAATTGCAATGGCTTCCACTCTGTATTGTGAAAACTCGCTCAACAAGGTGAAAGGGTAAGGCCACTCTGTACTCCAAACATCAGACTGTTGCCATGGTTGCAAAGAAATGTAATTGGCTCTTGTTGTCAGTTTTGGATTTTTTTAGTTGACTGTAGACAGAACATTTTTTTTAATAACCTCGTTTTACAAAAAGATTTGTGTATGGTTATGACAATTTTGTAAAAAAAAATAAAAAATAGGATTTACCTTTGAATACCTACTCTTGAGCATACAGAACAATACTCTTTAGTCCCATCCTCTCTGTTGCTAATTAGTTATCAGTGGTTAATACCTAAAATAAATAATGTAGAAGAGATATGAGTTTTCTGAGTATTTTTCCAGGCAGATATTTATCCACCTTATCAATAAAATGCATTTTAAAGTGAGCCCGAGGTGGGCTCAAATAATAAAAAAGAAAGTAGGCTACCTGATCCGCAGGGCTGAGCGAGTCAGATAGCCACAAAAAACGCCGCTCCTCGCTGCTCCTGTGGGCCGCAATGCCCACTTTCACTTACGTGACCCCTGGGTCACGACACTGCACTGACAGACTGTGTTGTCTCTCATTGTTTGCAGGGATGTGGGGGAGCCGCAGGAGGCACGGCCAGTGGGAGAGAGCTGCCCAATGGCAGCTCAGGAAACCCTTAACGCCCCTGGTGGGCGTTTTAAACAGGAAATCCCTCTCCCCTGTGTTTACCTCAGAGTTAGCGACAAATCTTGTCGCTAAACTCGGGGGGACTTTATGTATGTAGTTAGAGTAGATACAGCCAGTAAAGCAAAGCGGGGTTAGCCGCAGTCAGGGGCGGCGCCAGGGGGGTGCTTGGGGGTGCTCGAGCACCCCCTAGAATTGTCCAAGCACCCCCAAAGCACCCCCTGGAGTGAACTGACTTCAGGCGTCTAAAAGACGCCAAGTCAGTTCACACAGCGGCAGCACGGAGCAGCAGGCAGGGCTACGGTAAGATGGCCGCCCGGAGCCCTGTTCTGCAGACTTCGGGCGGCCATTTTCCCGTAGCCCTGCTCTCTGCATGCAGGCAGGAAGTCTCGTCGTGACGTCGGGAAGGAAGAGGATCGTGGGCGCGCGGGCGCTGCGCGCCACAATGAGGTCGGGACTCGGGACAGGAGGTCGGGAAAGAAGGTCTTCTGGCTGTAGGTGAGTAAATGGGTTTTTCTTTTCTTTTTCAGGTGATGCTGATTGTGCATATTGGGGTCATATCTGCTACGGATTGTGCATATTGGGGTCATATCTGCTACGGATTGTGCATATTGGGGTCATATCTGCTACGGATTGTGCATATTGGGGTCATATCTGCTACGGATTGTGCATATTGGGACCATATCTGCCACCGATTGTGCATATTGGGGTCATTTCTGCTACGGATTGTGCATATTGGGGTCATTTCTGCTACGGATTGTGCATATTGGGGTCATATCTGCTACGGATTGTGCATATTGGGGTCATATCTGCTACGGATTGTGCATATTGGGGTCATATCTGCTACGGATTGTGCATATTGGGGTCATTTCTGCTACGGATTGTGCATATTGGGGTCATTTCTGCTACGGATTGTGCATATTGGGGTCATTTCTGCTACCGATTGTGCATATTGGGGTAATTTCTGCTACCGATTGTGCATATTGGGGTAATTTCTGCTACCGATTGTGCATATTGGGGTAATTTCTGCTACCGATTGTGCATATTGGGGTCATTTCTGCTACCGATTGTGCATATTGGGGTCATTTCTGCTACCGATTGTGCATATTGGGGTCATTTCTGCTACCGATTGTGCATATTGGGGTCATTTCTGCTACCGATTGTGCATATTGGGGTCATATCTGCTACGGATTGTGCATATTGGAGTCATATCTGCTACCGATTGTGCATATTGGGGTCATATCTGCTACCGATTGTGCATATTGGGGTCATATCTGCTACCGATTGTGCATATTGGGGTCATATCTGCTACCGATTGTGCATATTGGGGTCATATCTGCTACCGATTGTGCATATTGGGGTCATATCTGCTACCGATTGTGCATATTGGGGTCATATCTGCTACCTATTGTGCATATTGGGGCCATATCTGATAACGATTGTGCATATTGGGGCCATATCTGATAACGATTGTGCATATTGGGGCCATATCTGATAACGATTGTGCATATTGGGGCCATATCTGCCACCGATTGTGCATATTGGGGCCATATCTGCCACCGATTGTGCATATTGGGGCCATATCTGCCACCGATTGTGCATATTGGGGCCATATCTGCCACCGATTGTGCATATTGGGGCCATATCTGCCACCGATTGTGCATATTGGGGCCATATCTGCCACCGATTGTGCATATTGGGGCCATATCTGCCACCGATTGTGCATATTGGGGCCATATCTGCCACCGATTGTGCATATTGGGGCCATATCTGCCACCGATTGTGCATATTGGGGCCATATCTGCCACCGATTGTGCATATTGGGGCCATATCTGCCACCGATTGTGCATATTGGGGCCATATCTGCCACCGATTGTGCATATTGGGGCCATATCTGCCACCGATTGTGCATATTGGGGTCATTGGACGTGTTTTTTGTTAAAATCTGCTCATATTACGTGTATTTTCTTGAGAAAACCTGCACAATTATGTGAATTTTCTGGGAAAAGGGTCACCAAAACTTGGGCCCTCTGTCTTTGCGTTGCACTTTAAGGGCCCGTTCACACTGCACGCGTTTCCAGCCGCGTTTTGGAAACGCGTGCAGGTGGCCGATACGCACGACATCAGACATTGCATAGAGTGCAATGTATGATGTTCACACTGAATGCGTTCCGGACCTGTGCGGTCCGGGAACGCATGCTGCACGCAGATTTTGCTAAAACGCGTGGCTGTCCCATTCACTTTTCAGTGATGGGATCAGCCACGCAACGCACACAATCGCGGATGGCCATGCGTTCGTACGCATTGCGTTCTGCACGCATGGCCATCCGCATTTGTGATCTGAACGGGCCCTTAAAGGGAACCCGAGGTGAGAATAATATTGAGGCTGCCATATTTATCTCCCTTTAAGCAATACCAGTTGCCTGGCTGCCGTGCTGGTCCTCTGCCTCTTATTCTTTCAACCATAGACCCTGAACAAGCATGCAGCAGGTCAGGGGTTTCTGACAATATTGTCAGAACTGACAAGATTAGCTGCATGGCTTGTTTCAGGTGTAATTCAGTTCACTACTACAGCCAAATAGATCAGCAGGGCTGCCAGGCAACTAGTATTGTTTAAAAGGAAATAAATATGGCAGCCACCATATCACTCTCACCCTGGGTTCACTTTAAATTACAGTTAGCCCCGCCCTCATCCGGTCATGACCACGCCCATTTTTTCGCCGCGGCGCGCTTCGCGCGCCGCAGGTTGTAACCGCACCCATTTTTGCCGTCAGCTCCCCCGGAAATTGGTCCAGCACCTGCATAGCACCCCCTAAAAAAATTTCCTGGAGCCGCCACTGGCCGCAGTGATAAATGAGGCTGTATTTTGGAAAGTTAAGAAGGTTTTCTGCAACATACTTTCTAGGGGAGCACCCCTGCTTTATCAAGCATAGATGAATAACAGTACATGATGCAAACATTTATATAGTCCCTCCCTTTCAGGAAGTGTCATAAAAGGGGTGGTCTGTTGGTTCTTTGTAAGTTTCGTTAAAGTATAACTGTCGAGCAAAAAATCAAAAATCAATTCTTTATTTTTGTCTGGTAAACAAGTAATAAGGATGCTAATCAGGCAATCCAAAAGTTAAAATCACTATTACTTTTCTTGCTGATAAATGATCATTCCCCAGTTTACCTGACTCTTATTTGGTACATTGCCACACAAAGGAAGTTGCAGGGCATGCTGGGTTGTCTTTTTTTGCTTCTGTACATTAGTTTAGTCTGAGGGGAAATAAAGAAGCAAAAAAAGACAACCCAGCATGCCCTGCAACTTTCTTTTTGCGGCAACGTACCAAATAAGAGTCGGGGAAACTGGGGAATGATCATTTATAAACAAGAAAAGTAATAGAGATTTTAACTTTTGGATTGCCTGGTTAGCATGCATATTACTTGATTTCCAGATAAAAATAAAGAATTGATTTTTGATTTTATGCCCAACAGTTACACTTTAAGAAGGAAAAGTCAAACTGCAGTTTTAAGGTTTAACAAGTGTATCTCATACCAATGATACGGAAGACAATTGAAGGTTGGGCTGTTTTCCGGTGCGCTTAAAAGATTGCACAGAGTGGATAATATGGCATGCAATGTGACTGGCACATAGCAATGAATGTAAAGCAATCAGAGTGATGTGCATGGTGCCTGGGATTTTGGTGGGTAGGAGAGGGGTGCATTAATTGGCGTTTTGCCATGCTCTTGAAAAGACAGACAGGTTACTAAGTGGGCAGGTGTGTATTGTGAGGAGGGCAGGGAAGTAGTATGAATGGGTTGATACTTGTTGTGCATGGTAGCTGGCCTGGGAGGGCAGGAGCTGTTTGTTTGTCGGTTTATTGTATTCGTTTTTTCAATAGTATTCTGCTCTTGTAGGCTTCAGTGATATGTGTCTCATATTGAAATAGAAATGTATCTGTAGAGTTTTTATCCAGTTTTTTTTTTTTCTAATATGAGGTGTCCTGTAAAATTTTCAAAGCTTCTCTGGTGTAGTCATTGCAGTTCTGTTTCACATTGCCACCACCCTTGTTGGCTTCTCTTATGACTATTGTTGTTTGATTCCAGGTTTTGAGGGCCTTGAATTCAGCTTTTGATACTTTGCGTAATGTTAAGGGTGAGTCTTTTAATTTTTTAAATTCTGCCATCATTAAGGTATTGAAAGTTTCAACGTATGGCCCTCTACTTTGTGTTGGATTAAATGAAGACTGGTGATAGGTGTATGACAGATGGTGTTTGCTAGATCCTATATCATCTGTGGGCTTTATGATATCTATCTGTTCTGATTCGGCATTTCCAGGTTTTTATTAGGTCTTTGTGAATGAAGAATCTTCATAAGTACAGTTTTCTTATGTGTAACTGTAGGTCTACCAATAATTCAAAGGTCTATTCTTGGGTGGTAGGGCAGAAGGACGGCCCCTTTTGGAGTATGCTTCTCTCTTATTCCGACAAGATGTGGTTGGAAAAAATTTAATATTTTGGTGAGTTTATTGGTCTTCTAGAGAGGTTCTTTGTTCTGCCTGGCTCTTAGTTTTCTGCCACCCCTACGGCCTCTCCTGCAGTGGTGGGATTTGGGGATGTGGTTTTCACTGGTTTCGGTTGCAAGTATTGAATTATGCTGGTGTTCAAGAGTACAGGGAGCTTGCTTCTTGTGTTTTTCTGATAGTTACTATTTCCCACTATCAGCACACAACATTTTATTTAATTTTTTTTTAATATTGTTTCCCACTATCTTTTTAACATATACTGCAAATTTGGTGTTGCTAGGATGTAAGGGGCCTTTGCTACTAACTGCTAATGTCGGTGGGAATTGTTTCACTAAGAACTGTCATTTGCCACATTTAAATGTATACGTTTTCCTTTGAAATTTTAAAATCGATTTTTTTAAAAACTAACACATTTGGGAGCTTTGCTATTTACTAAAGTCGGCGGGTTTTGGTGGGTTTTTAATCACGAATACTTTTTTGTTTGAAATTCTTTTAGATTTTTTTTTTAAGTTGTAGCCACGTCACCCTTTATAATCCATGCTAAAACGCTTTTCCGTGATCACGGAAATGAATTTCTGTGATTGCCTCATTCACGGGAAAAATCCGGGTCGAATCCGTGAGTCCTTTTTCAAATCAAAAATAAAAAATGAATCGCGCCATTTCCGGATTTTTTTTCAACCACGGCCGAGTAGTTGTATCCGTGATTGGGGGGTATCCGAGCATCACTGGCTGTAGCAACATCCTGGGAGAAGGTAGTGAAAAGCAGGAACATTACTGGTTGGGCATTCTTTAACATCTTGGTTTCTGGCCTAACCTTGGTCATCTGCCACATCTGTGTTTAAAGAGGAACTCCAGTGAAAATAATGTAATACAAAAAAGTGCTTTATTTTTACAATAATTATGCATAAATGATTTAGTCAGTGTTTGCCCATTGTAAAATCTTTTAAATCCCTGATTTACATTCTGACATTTACCACATGGTGACATTTTTACTGCTGGCAGGTGATGTAGCTGCTGCTTGCTGTTTTGGTAGTTGGAAACAGCTGTAAACCGCTATTTCCCACAATGCAACGAGGTTCACAGACAGGAAACTGCCAGGAGTACCATGGTCCTCAGAGTTTCTTGCGGGCGGGGTTTCACCACAATATCAGTCATACAGAGCCCCCTGATGATCAGTTTGTGAAAAGGAATAGATTTCTCATGTAAAATGGGGAATCAGCTACTGATTGGGATGAAGTTCAATTCTTGGTTGGAGTTTCTCTTTAAATAATGCCTTGAGACCTATTTATGATATAATGAATTGTTGTTTTTGCTCAACTGCATTTTTTACAGTATAGGAGCCATTTTAAATCTGACTCCCATGATGAAAAGTAGGCGTGTGTGGCTAATATGACCCTGAGTTTGTGTATGAGCTTAATATTGGCTCTATAAACTTCTGATGTGATGTTTGTGACTATGTTCTATAGTGCAAAATCCTTTTGTATTCACTTATTTCTCTCCTGCTCTCCCTGCTTGCAGGCTCTTTTTTGTTAAGATTATTTTAGGATTTTAGATGGGATAGGCACTTACAGAATATTGATCAATAAAGCTTTGATACTCATTGTTTCTTACCATATGTGGGAAGTTTGTGGTTTATAGCTTGTCTTGCACTTTGGCAAGTGAAATAAAAAGTTTATCAGCTCATCTATCCAGGTAAAGTCCTGAATCTGTTCAGAATTGTGCTTGGTGTCCTAACCCATAGAGGGCTTTTGGTGTTCTGGTTTGAATCCCTGATAACTATAATCAATTTATAAAAGGGTTGAGTGTTCAGCAATATTTTGAAATATTTACCCAGCTCCCTGTTACACGACTGTATTTGCACCTTCCTCCTCCACTTCCCATCTCTTTCATGCCACTTAAATATTCTCTACTGGCTTTCTCGGACAGAGGTAAATCCCAGCAAATCCTATTCCTCCTCCACTAAGTCCACCACTTGGCAAAAGCTTTTTAATTAGACTGTCATTTCTTTAAAATGTTTTGGGGTGCTGCTAATGTAGAGTACAAAGAAGGTTATTTTTTAAAAACATGACATATAAAGCAAAGTAGGCACTGCCAAAGTACAGCATCTCCATAAAAAGTCCCCGAAAAATTGTACAATATTGTGTACAGCATTAAGATGTCACCTTAAGCTGTGAATTGTTACCCTCTAAGCTGCATATAAAAAACAACAAAACTGAAAAACTAACATTTGCACAAAGCTTTTCTCTTGCCGGACTCTAAGCCCTTGAGAGCTGCAGTCACATTTCCCCACTAAAAAAAAACAAAAACAACAAAAAACAAAAAAACACACAATGTTACCTTTTAGAGGCCAGCAATAATCACAATGTTTTTGGGGAGAGAGAGACCTGGAAAGATCATTTAGTCCTTAAAATGTTCTAAATGTATTTAAATCTAACCTCAGGTGTAAAACACACAGCCGTGTAATTATTTATTTAACAAAAATAAATCAAAGCTAGAGGAGCCATCTGTGAAGATTTATTTATACCCCCTGATTCAGTACTTTGTAAAAACCATAGTAATTGTATTCTGTAGTACATTATTGGGTAGGAATTTTGGCCCATTCCTTTTTACAGCATTGCTTTAGTTCATTTAGGTTTGCAGGCATTTGTTTATACACATTTCTCTTAAGGTCCTGCCACAGTATTTTGATTTAGTTGAAGGTTAGATTTTGACTGAACCATTGCAGCACCTTGGCCCTGATTCAATAAACTTTACTCGCAGACGATTCACATCTATGCATTAAAAGGGAAATAAAAACTTAAGATGCTAGCATAATATTGCCTCTGTTTAACTCTAGTAAGGCCACATCTGGAATATGGAATTCAGTTCTGGGCACCACATTACAGGAAAGCAGGGATGGTCGTAGTCAGCCAACTTCGCTACGCTGGAACTACGCGTAGTTTTACGCAATTACGTTTCGCCAAACTATTACGTTTCGCCAAACTATGGCTTCGAACTCAAATTTTTGCTTCGTATGCATTTCGTAGACTATGCGTTAAAATCTGCCATTACGCGTAGTGCGAAGCGTAGTGTAAGCGGATGCTTATGCCCGTATGCAGAAAATGTTACGCATTGATTACTATTTAAATGCTTATACTGGGAACTTTTCTATGCGTACATTCCCCTTTCCAATGCGTAAATTTGTAAGCATACAATCGCACATGGAAAATTAGACGCGAGTAACGCATAGTACAATAAATTCGTAAGCGTAGTTTTGAAATTTCACCTACGAACTGCGATGCGTAGATGCGAACTACGATGCGTAAATTCGCACTGGCATAGTTTCTGCTCATCCCTGCAGGAAAGATATTGCAGTTTTAGAGCAGGTGCAGAGACGAGCAACAAAATTGATATGTGGGATGGAAGGTCTCACTTACCAAGAAAGGTTAGATAAACTGGGTTTATTTAGTCTTGAGAAAAGAGGGGATCTAATTAACAAGTATAAATACATCAGAGAGCAATATAAAAGCTTGACTGGTTAGCTTTTTGTCCCTAGGCCTTCTCAAAGGACTAGAGGACATGATCTGTGCATGGAGGAAAAATGTTTTTAGCCATTTATTTAGGAAAGGGTTCTTTACAGTAAGAGTGATTAAGATGTGGAATGCATTGCCACAGGAAGTAGACATGGCAAATTCTATACCTGCATTTAAAGGGGGCTTAGATGCTTTCCTTGAGTTGAAAGACATCCATGGCTACAATTACTAGGTAACGCCCAGTGATGTTGAGACAGGGATTTTATCTGATTGCCATCTGGAGTCGGGAAGAAATTTTTCCCCTTTTGGGGCTAATTGAACCATGCCTTGTAAGGGTTTTTCGCCTTCCTCTGGATCAACAGGGATATATGAGGGAGCAGGCTGGTGTTGTACTTTGTTCTCTGGTTGAACTCGATGGACGTATGTTTTTTTTCAGCCCAAATAACTATGTATGTAAGTAAGACATTTCTCAAAATACGTTTGATATTACTTTTCACCTACTGTTTAGTGCTTTTTCAATTGTTAGATAAAATGAAAATGGTAGAAAACTCAGAGAACAAATTTATTGAATGGGGGCCCTTGATTCTGTTCTGTTAAAGATTTAAGCTTCAGATCAACATTCGGTTGCATGACCTAGTTTGCACCAAGCTTTATCAGTCACAAAGATAACCTCACATTGACTGTAGAATACATTGGTATACAGAGGAATTCATGGTGATGACTGCAAGGTGCCCAGGTCACACAGTCACAAAAAATGACCAAATAATCCCTCCTCCAACACTATGCTTTACACTACACTACTTTACACTACACTACTTTACACTATGCTTTTTGTATGATGTACTGTTGCTGATATGCAGTGCTGGTGTGTATGTTTTTGAAAACCTGGCACTGTGCAATATGACCAAACCTCTCCACTTTGGTCTCGATTCTCCAAAGGACATTGTTCCCAGAATCTTGTGGTTTGTTCAGATGCAGCTTTGCAAACCTAAGTTCTGTTGCCATGTTATATTTAGATAGCAGAGGCTACAGAGCTGCAATACTGTCCACAAAGAGTTAATCTCTCAGTGCGGAAGTGGGAGCAGTCAAGTTATCAGCTCTGTGCTCACAGGAAAAGGCTAGGTGGTGCTGCCTCCCATCTACTCCCAGATTTACCCATTTGGCATATTATAAGATTGGGGACCTAGTTTAATAAAACGACCAGAGAGACCAGTCCTATTCAAAAAGAGCTACAGGATGTAGTAAATATATTTACTAGAGAAAGTTCACTTGTGCAATGCATTGGCAATTCCCGCAACCTTACTGTAATATGCTGTAAAGAAATGAGAGGCTGAACTGGGTTTCTACGCTAATTTAAAGCTCAATATTATTAAAGATTGCTTAATTGTGCAGTTATTATATGTATTGATATTTTTATTAAATCACCTTTCTCCAGGACTGCAAGACAATCCTTGGTTGTGTGACTGCAGTCTTTATGAAATGGTTCACTTTCTCAACTTCCCATCCCCTGCTGTGGCATTCATAGAACCTCGTCTAAAGTGCTACTCACCGCGCAGCCTAGCCGGTGTACAGTTCAGCCAAGTTGAGCTACGGAAATGTCAGAGTCCTGTTATTCACACTTCTGTGGCAAAACTCAAGACAATGGTTGGCAGTACAGTTCTACTACGGTGTGGTACCATGGGAATTCCAATTCCTGAGCTGAGCTGGAGAAGAGTTGATGGAAATCAAATCAATGGATCAGGTGGGACCATTAACACATTTAGATAAAAAAAAAACTTTCTTTTTCTAAACTACAGGATGTTGATAAAATGCAAAGGAGTATAATTTTCTCCCATGTAACTTTGGAGTAATTGACAGTACATTTACTTTTATATTTTTCCCCTTCACTATTTGTTCTATGTAGTCTGTTGTAAATTCATGTTTTAAGCCCCATACACACACTCAACAGCTGTCTTTTATGCAGCACAATTATCAAACAACTTTGTTGTAAAACAAGTTGAAACAACCCAAAAAAAGTTGCTTGCTATTGTTCACAGAACTGAGAAGACTGAGAAGACATCAATCTAATTGTAGGATTGGTGTCTTATAAGTCTTATCAGTTGTGTGAAGAATAGCAAGCAACTTTTTTTGGGTTGTTTCAACTTGTTTCACAACAAAAGTTGTTAGATATTAATTGTACTGCATATAAGACAGCTGTTGAGCGTGTGTATGGGGCTTTAGCGGCTTAGTAGTTGGAATGATAAGAAAAATGTGCACAGCTGATAACTTGCCTGATTGGCCTCTACTTTCTCATTTGCAACCCGATTATCTATCACATTTTAATTGTTTGATAATATGTATACAGAAAAGTGTTTGAAATACTAATAGGCAGAAATGTGTTTGCAGTGGTTCAGTATTATGTATTTTATCGTAATCTAAGTTCCATTATAGTGCAATATAGCCTAGATAAGACATACCAAATGTCATCTGAAGCCACAATAAACCAGTGACTATTAGTACTGGAGGGAGAGATCGTACTAGAGTAGACGTGGACCAGATGTACTATACATAATTGCTGCTGCTCCAAGTCTTTTTTGCTCAGCTGATTCATCTCTGACAATCAGTCTGAGCAATATTTACAGCTAAGGAGCCTATAAGCACTGAAGTTTGATAACCTAAACTCCACCCCTCAGCCACACCCTTAGGTTGCCCTCTTTTCTTTGGAGATAAAACCATGCAAGATAATGAAGAGAATTCTAGCAATATGCAGATATTACCAATGACGTGCAGAATTTATCAAATATGGGCCAAATTTACCAATAAGCAGATAATACAAGTCACAAGAAACTGATGCCAATAACACAAAACTTGTAATGGTGGATTGCTTCTTACCTGCCTTCTTCACAGGCAGATAATAAGAAACAGATTTCAGTGATAGGTAGATTCTAGTGATAGGAAGGTAGTGCTAGGCAATATGGATGGTCAGTAAATTGATGCAAATATAGTTGCATTTTGTCTGCAGATTATTATTATTATTATTTAGTATTTATATAGCGCCGACATATTACGCAGTGCTGTACAGTGTATATATATATATATATATATATATATATATATCTTGTCACTAACTGTCCCTCAAAGGAGCTCACAATCTAATCCCTACCATTGCCATATGTCTATATTATGTAGTGTAAGTACTGAAGTCTAGGGCCAATTTTAGTGGGAGCCAATTAACTTATCTGTATGTTTTTGAAATGTGGGAGGAAACCGGAGTGCCCGGAGGAAACCCACACAGACACGGAGAGAACATACAAACTCTTTGCAGATAGTGCCCTGGCTGGGATTCGAACCAGGGACCCAGCGCTGCAAGGCGAGAGAGCTAACCACTACGCCAATGTGCTGCCCACATGAACTCAATCAATATTAGCTGCAATGACATTTGATTGGTCCAATCAGCTCTGGGGCTCAATACTGTATAGATGCATGGAAATGTTGTTGCCTAGCAATGCATCTATACAGCAGTGGGGTCCCCAAACTGTGTGCCCTGGTGATCGCATGCAATCGCTATAGAGGCACAGGCTGGCGATAATGGTATGCTACATGCCCAACCAGTGATGAAATATGGCATGTATGGTATTGATTTAACCAGGATGAGCCAAATAATGTATTTTGGGGTGTTTTAAAACTGTAGTACTTGTTATGTAAAGGTTAGGAAGGGGAGAACATGGAAAAAAATGTGTAATTTTTGCATTTACCAATTCTTGATAAACTGCCAGTGAAATTAAATAATACTGGTACTTAAAAAATATTACCCTAAGAAAGCATTGAATGTTATGAAAAAAAAACAACATACAATGCTGCCCATAATTATGCTTACCCCTGGCAAATTTTGACTTACTTTTATTCAGCCAGCAAGTAATTTTTGTTTTCAATATTTTTTATTGATTTTATAAACAGAGTGAACAAGTCAAACAGTTGTACATATATGGTTCTTATAAAGCAAGTCATGGTTTGAAGGCGTTCTGGCAGCTTAAGGCATCATGTACCAGAAGGGTCAAACCCAAACATACAGTATGTACTATCATAACAAAAAATGAACATATAACAGAGAACCTGATCCTTATAGGCTCCACAGTGGTCAGGACTGGGAGCTGGCGTTTACAGATAAGGCTAAAGGAGAGGAGGGAGAGGCTAAACTGTCCCTCTATCCTCTATGTTCCCCGTCCCCTGGCCAAGGGACTGCAAAGGGAGAGAAGAGGGGGCAGGGCAGGAAAAGAAACAGAGGGGAAAAGGGGTGAAAAGAAGAAGAGAAAGAGAGAGCAGAGCCCAGAGGAGTCTAGTATGCTGTAAATAGGTTAGCGTTTGTGTTTGGATACTCCAGGTCGATCCAGGGTTGCCAAATGTGGAGGAATTTGTTATGTGTGTTACGTAGGACACTGGTTAATTTCTCATTGACCATAAATTCTGACATGCGTGCTTTAACCTCCAGAAAGTTTGAAGGTGTTTTCTTCCAGTTCCTAGCTATTGTCATTTTAGCAGATAGAAAAAGGAAGGATGCAAGCTTGTTTTGGTTCGCCGTGAGACCTTCTACCTTGCCATGGAATAGAGCTATCCATGGATCCTTTCGTATGGTAATATGGAAGAGGGACTGTAGAAGGCCAAAAGTCCTGCTCCAGAAACGAGTGAGGCGTGGGCACTGCCACCATATATGGTACATTGTGCCCTCCCTTCCACAACCTCTGAAACATTTAGAGTCAATAGCTGAGGAAAGGATATGTAGTCTTGAGGGGACAAGGTACCACCTGGTCAATACTTTGTATGCAGATTCTATAGCGTATACGTTTGTGGAGCAGCTGGCTATACGTGACCAGCAGTCAGCCCAGTCTGCTCTTTCCCTATGTTGATCCAGCTCTTTTTCCCAGCTCGAGATATATGGGTGTAATCTGGCGGATTCTGGGCGAGAGAGTCTGGAGTAGATACTAGAGATGGAGCCAGGGCCGGATGGACTTCCAAGGCACGCACCCTCGAAAAAGGAGGTCAGCAATGGGAGTTCTTTGTCTCGTATGAGGGCGGAAATCCAATGTCTTATCTGTAAAAACCTGAAGTATTCATGTGGGGGAGGGTCAAATTTGTCTTTAACCACTTCGCCATATCTGGACGCATATATCCGTCCAGATAGGCAGTGGTGCTGCAGCCGTGTGCTGCGCGCGATCGGGCGCGCGCCCGCGCGCGCTCCCGCTTCCTCCCGCTGCCCCCCCGATCAGTGAATGGGAATATAATTCCCATTCACCGATCTAAGTCCCCGGCAGAAATACCGACGCTTTCTCATCAGAGAGCGTGGTATTTCTGCCCCCAGGAAACAACTTCTCTTCATTTTAGTTCCTAGATGCGACATCGTTCGCATCTAGGAATTTTTTGAATGTGGCCATCTTGTGGCCAAATAGTAAACTGCACCCACATACCTGTATTGAATAAAAATACATTATATTACATCTAAAATTGGCTATTTACCTCCCAAACTAAAATTACCCAAATACATTTTTGTATTAAAAAAAAAATAAAAAAAATTACAATTAAAAAAAAAAAAAACTACATAAATAGTTACCTAAGGGTCTGAACTTTTTAAATATACATGTCAAGAGAGTATCTTATTAAATTTTTTAAAATTATAAGCTTGTAAATAGTGATGGATGCAAATTGAAAAAAATGCACCTTTATTTCTAAATAAAATATCAGCGCCATAAATTGTGATAGGGACGTAATTTAAATGGTGTAATAAGCTGGACAAATGGGCACATAAAATGCATGGGTTTTAATTACTGTAGCATGTATTAATTTTAAACTATAATGGCCAAAAACTGAGAAATAATGATTTTTTTCCATTTCTATCTTAATCTTCCTGTTAAAATGTATTTACAGTAAAGTGGCTCTTAGCAAAATGTACTACCTAAAGAAAGCCTAATTAGTGGCGGAAAAAACGAGATATAGATCAATTAATTTTGATAAGTAGCGATAAAGTTATTAGCGAATGAATGGGAGGTGAACATTGCTCGGATGCATAAGATTTTCGAAGCTGTAGGCTGAAGTGGTTAATGTCCGTCCATGTCAGGAGGCCTCTTCCTGTAAGGAAGTCTTTGACTAGGAGAAATTGGTGGTCCCCCCACCATTTAAAGGAGTCAGGGTTATCGTAACCCGGTGGGAAAAGAGGGTTATGTATGATTGGGCATAGGGGTAAATGTGGGGATTGCAGTCCTCCTGAGTACCTGAATGAGTCCCAGGTCACTAAATCTGAAGTAAGGAATGGGCTTAGTTGTTTTGGTCTAAGATGCCTCGGAATCCAAAGGAGGGTGCGTAACTTGATGGGGTGACTATCGGGCATATCTAAGAAGGTCCAGAGTGGGGCATCGTGCTCCTTATATAGGGATAGGAGACGGGCTGCTATGGCTGCTCTGTAGTACAACAGTAGGTTGGGAGCTCCTAAACCTCCGTCTAGTCTATGGGAGAGCAGAGTAAATTTGTTGATTCTGGACCTCCGGCCATTCCAGATAAAATTCAGTATTTTATTTTGGAGTAATCTCAGGAAGTGAGGTGGGACACTGGTAGGGAGTGTCCGGAATAGGTATAAGATCTTTGGCAGAATGGACATTTTAATGGTGTTTATTCTGCCAAACATAGAGAGCGGTAATTGAGACCATTTTGTCATTAGTGTAGTCATTTGCCTGAGAAGGGGAGGATAGTTATGCTCAAACAGCGTGTCTATCTGTGGAGTTAAGGTAATCCCTAAGTAGGGTATGGTATTGGCCCATTGAAAGTCCAGAATCGAGGAAATTTCCTCCTTGAGGGCAAGGCTTACGTTTATATTCATCGCCAGGGATTTGTGGGTGTTAATAGTGAGGCCTGAGATGTGTGAAAAACCTTCCAAGAGAGCTAATAGGTTAGGGATAGAAGTCAAGGGTTGAGTGATAGCAAGAAGCATGTCGTCAGCGAACAATAGGGCTTTGTGATGGACTCCAGCACATTCTATACCTGAAATATTTTCCTGCTGACGAATGGCTATGGCTAGCGGTTCTAGAGCTAGGATAAATAGCAGGGGTGACAGGGGGCACCCCTGCCTGGTACCTCTCTGGATTTGAAAGTGCTTTGAGGCATGGCCTATGTATCGAACATTAGCAGTGGGTGAGGAGTAGAGCATCTTAACCCAAGTGAGAAAATGGGTACCAAAGCCCCATTTGTTCAGAGTGTATTCTAGGTAGTCCCATGACAAGGTATCAAAGGCTTTATATACGTCTAGTGAGAGGAATAGGCCAGGTAAATTACGGGATCGGAGAAGATGGATAAGATGCACCGCTCTTCTAGTGTTGTCACTAGCTTGTCTGCCCGGTACAAATCCGACTTGATCTTTATGTATAATCTGAGGGAGAAAAGAGTTTAATCTTTGGGCTAAGATTTTCCCCAAGATTTTGAGGTCCGCGTTAATAAGCGAAATGGGACGGAACTGATGGGCTTGTAGTGTTGATTGCTCAGTCTTGGGTATCATTGATACTGTGGCTTGTAACATGGAGGTTGGGGGTGTCTTGCCACTACGTAGGGCATTGAAACATGCTGCCAGTGTAGGGGCTAAAAGGTCTGCATATTTGCGGTAGTACGTGCCCGAGAATCCATCCGGACCTGGTGTTTTATTTTATTTGGTTTCAAGGACTTAATGGCTTGAAGGACATCGAGAGTGGAGATTTCTGAGTTAAGGGCCTCGATGCTGGGCTGTGGAAGGGAGGGTAGCGGGAGGTTAGTGAAAAGGTTGTCAGCTGCTTCTCTAGGGAAAGGTGCCTCTTGTGTATAGAGTTTAGAGAGGAAGGAAGAAAAGACGTCCGTGATGGTTTTGGGGTTAGCCGTAACCGTACCAGATTGCGTGCGAATCCTGTGGATGGGTGTGACGGGGGGTCTGTTTTTCAGTCTACGGGCTAGAGGGGTTAGTGGTTTGTTAGCGTAAAAGTAGTAAAACTGCCGTCTCCAACGGAGCTGTCTCTCTACCTGTTCGCTAAGCAGGAGGTCCAGTTCAGTTCTAGCTTTGTTTCTTGAGGCCCTATTGGTAATTGTGGGGTGTGCTTTCCATTGTGCTTCAAGGAGTTCTAAGTTGGCCTGTGCTTCTTTAATCTTAAGGCACCTTTCGCGTTTAATAGAAGATGCTAAACTGATGAGATGTCCTCTCATTGTTGCTTTATGGGCTTCCCAAAGAGTGTATGGGGAGGTGACTGACCCCTGGTTCTCGGAGAAGTACTGTGTGAGGTGTTGCCTGATTTGATCAGAGTGTATTTGTTGAGATAAAAGAGAGTCGTTGATTCTCCAGGGGTAGGTGGTTCCTTTTGGTATAAATGAAATGCATGTCAGTGAGACCGGGGAGTGGTCAGACCAAGACACTGTAAGAATTTTGGCTTCTGTGACGTTTGGAATGATTGATTGGGGAATAAAGAAGTGATCTATCCGGCTGAAACTGTTATGGGCATTAGAGTAGAAAGTGTAGTCGCGCGTGAGTGGGTGAAGTTCCCTCCATATGTCTATTAAGGTATACTCAATTAGTTTCTGCACTATTTTAAGGCCTGTAGACTGTGAGGATGCGTATGGGGGTTGGGGTTGGGTATCCGGCCTGTATCTGTCTAAACTGTGATCCAAAGCCATGTTGGTATCACCGGCCATTAAGATAGTCCCTTTTTTGTGATGGGTTATTACCTGTAATAAGTGGCTAAGAAACTGTTCTTGGCGTGTGTTGGGGGCGTAGTAGTTCACTATGGTTAATTCCTGGTCATAGTTGACCAATTAAAAGTAGATATCTGCCTTCGGGGTCTGCAATTTGTTTTTCGCAATGAAATGGTAGACCTTTTTTAAAGCAGATGAGAACTCCTTTAGTTTTATCATGGGCACATGCAGTGTAGAAGTCGGGGTAGTGTTTACTCATAAATTTAGGACAGGAGGAAGTGGCCAATCTGGTTTCTTGTAGTAGAATGATATCAGCTCTACATGATTTGTAGTATTGGAACGCTTTAGAGCGTTTTTGGGGAACTCCAAAACCCTGGACGTTATGTGAAATGAAGCGGAGTGGGTTAGACGCCATGTTGGATTCGCTGGTCGCTAAGGTAAGCATCACTCCAGGGGACTCCAGAGGGCTCGAGCATAAGAGGAGGGAGGAAAAGAGAGAATAGAGGTGAGAGAGCAGGGACAGTAAAGAGGGGCAGGATGGCCAGAGTCGGGGAGTATACAAGAAGGCACAAGAAGATCTCCCAGAATGACTCTAGGTCATAGTTGGGAGTCATAGTGGGGGTCGCAACTGCCAGCTGCATGGCTGGGTAATGAGGCGGGAATGCACGGGCATTCCCCAGGTGAAGAGGCATAGTGGTTGTAAAACCCCGGACAGTAGAGGGGGTACCAGAGGCGAAGTCCAATTGTTGTTCCAGGCTAGGCCATAAAGGGGTAAATTTGGGGGTGTCGGTGGCTTGCTAAAAACAGTTGATTCTCACAGGTTACTTGTCAGAGTAAGGGGTAATTAAAGCAAGCTCCTTCGGGAGCGTGCTGAGGAGCCTATTAAGAGAGACATCATGTTAGTTAATAGTGCGGAGTTATCATACATCCCATGGGGACTTCTGCATAACCCGGGAGAAACAGACTAGCGGGGCCTTTTGCAGGGGTAGGGGGAGGATAGGGAAGGGGGAATTCGTGTGGATCTCTCTCCTGTGTGCCCAGTTAGTGGAGCTCCATCATGATGTTAATAGATTATAGATGTGGGGGTTATAGGTCCCTAGGTAAGTTGTAGGTGTGGGCGCGCTGCGCCTTGAGGTTCAGTAGTAGCCTGCAAAATGCTCAGGAGGTGCCATCCAGAGTTGCCTATTAAACGCAGACTGGTATAACAGCGTACGTGAGAGCTGCTGGGGGGGTATAGGGTGTCAGGCACCATAGTGAGCTGTCACAGGAGGAGAGGGCACAGCTAAGGACTCATCGGCTTTGTGTATGATAAAACCTCATCGGAATATTAGTATGCACGGGAACATGTCCCGCGGGCTGACAGGCAGGAAAGGGTGGAGGAAGGTGGTTAGGGGCCGGGTAGGGGGCATGATCTCGTGCACATCCAAGCAGACGACACATGCACATTGCAATATTTCATTTGTGCTTGGCTTCTGTAAGGAACTCCTGATTAATGCTCTTATGGGGTCTGACCAGGATGGTGCCCCAAATAACGGTGAGGCGCCATTCCTGCCAGAGCATGGGGCCAGGCATCAGTATATACTGTTCAATGCAATATCTCTTAACCAATAACAGTTACAGTAATTTGGAGGTTGCAAGCTGATATAAACCTTCAGGCGTGTGTGTCCCGGCTGGAGCGGATGCGGCCCCCTCAGCGTTCTCTCATGGCTATATAGTTGCTCTCTGTGTAGGATAAGGGAAACCATGCTGGGGAAAAAAAAAAGGGGGGAAAGCGTCCTCCATCCTAAGTATATCATGACAGGGAACGCTTTGGGGCCCTCCACACCGTTAGATCGTGGCGGGCTGCCTGCCGTGAGAAAGGTAGAGGTGACACCTGCATTGTTTCCTATGGTGTATTGGAAGAAAGGAGTCGTTGGGTGAAGGCTTCCTGCTTGCTCAAACCGGGGACCCGCCGACACCGAGAGCGACACGCAGGTTTAGTCAATGACCAAGAATATAGCGTAGTGTGGCGGGAGTCTCGCGTGGCGCCTCCTGAGTTAGGTGCGGCCAGGGCCGGCGCATAATTTGAGTGTCCCGGACTGTTAGACCATTGGGATTTTAATAAAGGCATGCGTGTCCCTGTTTCCATGCCGGCCAGTCCCGCATTATGTATGGGGCACGTTACTGGGCGAGCAGTATGCTGGTGAGGTGGGCAATTGGTATTAGTCCCTATTGGGAGCAGTTAAGATGGCGCCGATGCCCGGGGCTAGACAGAAAGATTTTGTGTGGTCTGGGCTTGTGTGGGCTCGGGGGGTAGCAGTGCGTAGCAGGAAAACTTCCCCTATAAGCTTTCTCGAGCTTTCTCTCGTACAGGTATCGGCAGGAGTGGATTTTAGGTATCCCTACATCTTAAAGTGGCAAATCAGTCACTCCTAGCGGGTGGTAAAAAGTCGCCATGTTGCCAAGGTGTCGCATCCGCCACAGCCGGGAACCAATCTGTACAGTGCATAAAACATTCTTGAACATCATTCTAACCCCGAAGTCTAGCATTGAAATGTATAAAAATTGACATGAATCCTCCCTTCAGTGGATAGCAGCGATCTAAGAGGCTTTTTTATATGCAATAATAACAGCAGTTATGCATGGGGTGCAGTTAAAGAAGGCTAACACAGATTAAGCAGGGTGAGGTGCTACCCGGGCCAGGTGTGGCTGAGACTTCAGCACGGTGCAACGTGCAATCCTTGGTCCTGCCGTGAGGCCTATAGTGAGAGTTATTACTGTGGACGATCAAGCGTGTTCACGGTGGGCAATCTTCCACTGAGTTGTGCAGGGATCTCCGGAGGGCCTGACTAGGTGGCCCACTCACAGGCCCCCCAGTAAGGCTTAGTCTGATAAGGCGCTCCATGTGCTTTCTAGGAATCGGCAACTCACTGTATATTGAGATGGAAACCTCACCCCGGGAGTGTACAGTTCATGAGTTATAGTGATAGTGTCACCCGTTCCGGGTGTGACCTGGTCTACAGCATAGAGCGATATGGGTTTCTCGATCCAGTAGACCATAGAGAATATGATGAAGGTTATCCCCGCAAGTGTCTGAGTGTCTTTACGACGGGCAGTCCTCCTCCAGATAGGGCTGTGGAGGGGTTAGCTTAGCGGTCCGCGTGTAGGCCATGGGTAAGGCCTAGTCACGCGGGGCACCATGTCCGGGTTATAGGGGTAGGTTGCCAGGTGTATAGTGACGGGGAGGCCCCATTCAGATAGTACGTGCAACAGTGCCCATGGTGAGTGGAATTATCACAATGTGCAATCTTCCATTAGTTAAGGGAGCGGAAATGTCGCATAACCTATAAAAGTTGTACTTACAGTTTGAGGCTTCATCTAGACATTAATGTACCTCGTGATCAGATGATGGGGTGGCCTCTGTTCACGGGGCCCCGGAACGGACATCGGGGTGAGTACCTGAGGAAGGCTCAGGTTGTCAAATCATTTTCCTTTCAAGTGCTGCGGCACTAACGGTAGGGTAGAGTGCATGGTTTAGGGACTCTCGCTGCGGGCTGGAGACAGGTTGCGGTTCGGAGATAGACCACGAGCGGAGGGCCTCCTCTGGGGGACTCGCTTCCATTCCGAGCGTGATGTAGATGGCCGTTGTGAGTCTTGCGATCCAGGTGGTTGGGAGCGGTTAGATTTCGCTTCTGGGGAGACAAGCTTCAACTTTTCAAACAGCCACTGCGCGTCATCTGCTGTATTGGCGCCATGTGTGCGGCCGTTGTAGGTAAAAATGAGCTTGAATGGATGCCCCCATTTATATTTGATCCCTTGGGAGATCAGGATGTTAGTGAAGGGCTTCATGGCTTTTCGCTTCAGTAATGTTGACTGTGCCACATCGGGGAAGATTTTGTACGGATGGGACTGAAACTCCAGGTCCTTTTTCTCCCATGCGGCTCTCAAGATGGCCTCCTTCGTCTTGTAGAAGGTAAATGCAATCACAATGTCGCGTGGCGTGCCATCAGGGCGTTTAGGGCCTAGCGCCCTATGGATCCTGTCGAACTCGAGACGTTCGATTGGGATGGAGGGCACAAGCTCCTGAAAGAGGGCTGTGGCTGTGGAGTTGATGTCCTCGATAGATTCCGGGAGGCCCCTGATCCGGAGGTTGCCTCTGCGAGCTCTATTTTCAGCGTCCTCCTGCCTGAGGTGAGCATCCGCTAGATCAGCCTTCATGTTGGCATTATCTGCTTTTAACTCCACGATGTCCTGCTCATGGGCTTCAAGCACTGTTGTGGCATTGTCGACTCGTTCCTCTACTTCTTCTACCCGCGAACCCAGTTTAGTGAGCTCACGGGTGAAATGCGCGGCCAGCTTTGTGGTGGCGGAGTCGAGTTCACGGTGGAGCTCGCGTTGCAGCAGGGACTTGATTTTATGGAGCAAGGTAGCGTCCCGGTCCGGTATTTCGGCTTGAGAGGTTTGGGATGTGGTCTCATCGTCAGAGTCATGGATGGGTTTAGCCAGCAAGTAATTTTTGATGAGAAATGACATACGTGTCTCCCAAAAGATACGACGATGTGCAAAGAGGCATTGTTATTGTGGAAAAAAAACATTTCTCAGTTTTTATTTACATTTGAGCAAAAAGTGTCCAGTCCAAAATTATTCATACCCTTCTCAATAATAAATAGAAACACCTTTATTGGCTAATACAGCAATGAAATGCTTCCTATAATTGCATACCAGCTTATTGCATGTCTCCACAGATATTTTTGCCCATTCATCTTTAGCAATGAGCTCCAAATCTTTCAGATTGGTGGGTCTTCTTGCCATCACCCTGATCTTTAGCTCCCTCCACAGATTCTCAATTTGATTCAAGTCAGGACTTTCTTCATCACTTTTGCTGTGTGTTTTGGGTCACTGTCATGCTGAAATGTCCACTGGTAACCAAGGCCAAGTTTCTCTTAGGTCGGTGAATGGAAACTGTGTGAGCATGCGCCCCCTGCGGAATGCAGTGCAGTGCAGTGAAGACCTGCGGTGCAGTAACTAGTTAAAGTGTACTTAGCATTTTGCAATCTGTTCTCATATCAGAGCAGGGAGGGAAGCCTCCATAGGATCCTGCGGCTTCCCTCTCTTTAGGGAAGTAGCTAATTTTATACCACAGCTTTGGCTCAGGTACACTTTAAGAATTTCTTCTCCATTACTAGTCGTAAGTCATGATTTGTGCAACAGTAATACTGGCAGTGGTAGCTTGAGACTTTTCTCCAAATGTAAGTGCAATATTGAACAAACCATTAAACTCAAACCATTTTTACAGGATGGCATCTGTAGAATTTTTTGGGTTGGGATAGCGCAGTTTGGACAAATAGCACTTAATTTATAATTGTATTTATTTATTTTTTTGCTACATATATTTTATCAGTATTCCTGCCTACTGCTTTTTACATTTTTGATCAAAAAACAGGATGTATATGATGCGATAAAATATGAAAGCATATCTAAACTTATCTAAAGAAAAAAAGAAATCCTTATGAATTCATCTAAATATTGTTCAAATATTTCATCAAAATATTATAGGCCTGTGCATATTGCATCATGAAAGCTGATTTGCTATGTTTTCAACTGTTATTAAGAGGGAAGTGATTATTTTAGATACATTGGAGCAGTGATGGCTAACCTTGACACTCCAGCTGTGGTGGAACTACAAGTCCCGTGAGGCATTGCAATGCTCTGACAGCTCTAAGCATAACTCGGGTAGGCAGAGGCATGATGGGATTTGTAGTTTTGTTCCAGCTGAGTCCTTTAAAAATCTTTGCAATGAAAAATCAGAAAATAAACACAAGCAAGTTTAAAGCAGGACTGATTGTATGTTCACGTTTATCTCATCATACTTCATGACACTTCAGGTACCCTTTCGAGCATACATGCAAAAAGGGTGGCAGAAAAATATGGACGCTGGAAATAGTTGCTTCTGGAAAATCAGTAAATTCTCACAGAATCCTCCCTCTATGCCTAACCCTAACCAATCCCCCAACTGATTCCTAAATATAACCAACCCAACCCCCCCCCCCCCCCCATGATGCCTAACCAATCCCTCTCACTGATAACCCGACCCTAACAAATCCTCCTCACCAATGCCTAAGTTTAGACTACCTCCCCAATGATGTCTAACCTTAACCGATCCCCCCCCCACTTCCTTTCCCTAACCCCCCCCCCCCCAAAGTAGCCTAACCCACCCGTCCCATGCTGCAAACCCCACAATCACCACACTCACTGCTGTAAACAAAAAATATCAGGTATTGATGAAGTTTGGGCACCCTATAGGCACCCATGTACATGAAGGAAATTTGGGTGCCTGCCCGCTATTTTATTGGGCTCCACAAGCATCTAAATTTCTCTCCAAAACCTAACCTAATCCTAACAGATTAACATTAAGCAGCAATACCTAGAAAAGATTTACTGTCCAAAAGCTTGAGAATTTTCCTCCTATCTGGTGTAAACATTTTCCAGAGGTATAAAGTTCCAAAGTATGGTGCATATACTGCATGGTCAAAAATACAGTACAGTATTGCCCAAAAGCTGCAAGGTATACTTATTTCTGTTTCACCCATTAATTATGAGGACAAAAAAGGTAGCGCGTGATAGAAAGATATAATAGTAGAGAAAAAAAGAGATCCTAATGGTACGTACACACTTGCGACTATGGTCGTTTGAAACAGCAGCTTAATGATCAGTCTGCTGACAATCGGGTAAAGAACATTACCATTACCAAACAAACATTAAGTACATCGACGAACGAACGATATCGGCATGATGAGAAAATCCAACAGGACGGATCATATTGAACGACAATCGTTACAAAACTATAGTGTGTGAAGTTCTCTGCCAAGCACGATCCTTATAAGGGCCAATGCGTCTGCGCTGGATTTTGCCCCGCTTCTGTACTTCCTGTGTAGGGCGAGCCAGAACAATTCTTACATTATAAATTTTAAACAAACTTTGTTTTCAAGTTAACTATCATATATTCTTATCTATTGTAACCCCATGTTTGATATTTTTTTTAATTTTATATAAATATGTACGCAACATTTCCCTCTGATCGTTCTTTACTGCGAGAACGATCGTTAATATGTGTATGATGATTGCTGCATCCCATCGTTGCATCCCAGTCGTTCCAATATTGTTCATCTGGTAACTATTGTTCCTTGTAAATGATAGTTAGTGTACCATTAGAGTGGTTGTATCAAGCTGTTGCTGGCCTGGAATTCCTTTGCATTGCCTTGACATTTAACCTGGGATCATGTGCGTTGGAAGCATGACTGTAAGTATAGTTACCTCTCCTGGCTCCGGTAGCGATAATCCCATCTCCCCTTCTGCTTCAAGCTTCGTGCGAGAGCATGAGGTCTTAACTATGGTCACATGAAAGAGAGCCCCAGAGCCTGCCAGAGCCAGGAGAGGTAGCTATAATATGGGCATGCTTCCAACACATACTCTGCAGCATTTCCAATGTGCAATCTGCATGGGGGATCCTATCTTTATTGATACATTGATCTTTACTTGAGCATACGCCAACCCTCAACTTTTATCTCGTATTTTATGTATAAAAATGTTGGCTGATCCGCAAAAACACTTGACGTTTCCGCAGCAATAGAGCAGTGTGGAAAGGATTTTTTTGTACACTTATGACCAGTTGCTTTAATATAAATTATGTTGTAGATTCAGTAAAGCCAATTTTAGCTATGTACCTGTTTCACAATATTAATTAAGGTACCCTCATTGATTGATTATTGCTATTCTTTTGCAGTACACCAGGAAATATCTAGTGATGGAATGAGCTGGTCCATGTTAAACTTGCCTGCTGCCTCCTTCAAAGATTCTGGAGAGTATATCTGCAAAGCTAAAAACATTCTGGGAATGACAGAAGCCTATATTTCTGTCTTTGTCACTGACTCCAACACAACTGATGAGCCAAATGACAGTGGTAATTTGCAATATTTTGAAATGTACTAGTTTGACATGTATTATTTAAAGGAACACTATAAAGAAAGTCGTTTTGTGGCAGCATTGGTAATGGATATAAAAGCAATATAAATAATGGCATCTGCATATATTTCTCCTCTGTAGTGCCTTTTATATCCTAGGTACCTGTAAGTCAGTGTCCCCTGAGAACACTGACAGCATCGGGACAGAGGAATAGCCCACCTTTGTGGGTGATGCCTCTGATGTAAAAACTGGATGGCATGGCCCTGCCTCTTCCCCACAACACACAGAGATGTTTGAGGAGCGAGCAAGAGAACCACTCTTGCTCCTGTTATGCTGCTCACCCCCTCC
This sequence comes from Hyperolius riggenbachi, assembly GCF_040937935.1. Classification (NCBI taxonomy): domain Eukaryota; kingdom Metazoa; phylum Chordata; class Amphibia; order Anura; family Hyperoliidae; genus Hyperolius; species Hyperolius riggenbachi. The sequence continues at coordinate 152,119,123 of NC_090655.1, forward strand.
CCAACGCGAGTTTTAACTCACATGGCCACCGCAGTAATTGCTGTGATGCCCACCAATAGGATGTTAGAGGAGCGAGAGTGTCTCTCCCTTCTCTTGCTCCTGTCCTTTCTTGTGCACCAACTGTGTCTGCTGCATCATTGAGCAAAGGAGGGCAGAAGTGTCCTGTTATGCTGCGCACCGTCTACACTAAAATATAACCAAATTGCTCTGCAGAATGGAATGTTTCCGCTCTCCTTTGCCTAGTTCTTTGCCATTGCATAGCAACAGCAAAACCTCCAATGGCGCGGCAGACACAGTGTTCAAAGAAATACATGACAGACATGTATTTCCTACTGACAGACATATTAGCAATTACTGCAGTGACCACGTGATTTACAAATGGGGGGGGGGCAGGGAAGGCTTCACTACATATTTAACCTCAATGACCTCACCTACAAAAGTGGACTATTCCTCTGTCTACTGCTTTCTATGGGAAGCAGTGGCGTAGCAATAGGGGTTGCAGCAGTAGCGACCGCATCGGGGCCCTTGGGTCAGAGGGGCCCTCCCTCAAGCACAATATTAGCTCTCTATTGGCCCTGTGTTGGTAATAATCATTTCTATAGATGCTTTAAATAGTAGTGATCATTAACAAACTGTTTCCCATCTCCTACTTGCACCTCTGACACTATTGTAGTCCTTGGCAGGTTTTGGTGCGCCATATCAATTGTTATGTATAGAGTGCTTGGGGGGCCCCATGTACAACTTGCACCGGGGCCCACCGCTTCTTAGCTACGCCACTGATGGGAAGCTCATTAAAGAAAAAAAACTACACAGCAAAAACATGATTTTTGTTCTCGCCGGCCCATACTGGCCACCACTATTGAGGCGGACGCCAGTCTGGGGGGATGAGATGTGATTATTGTCTTTGTTGCGATGTTCGGTGTCTGGCCGCCACTGTAGGTGGCCGCCAGACACCTGGCGTTAGTTTTGTCATTTGCTTTTTTTTTTTCATTTTTTCAGATTTCTCTTATTATATATTGTTGACACTCATTCCCATTAGGGTTAGGAGCATGTTCCCTTTTTTAATCTGAAAATATACGTTTAATGCGTAACCGGTATAGGCGATTGGATTGAAACGTCTATGGTTTAGACGATTTTTGCTTCCGGGTTTTTACGCGTACGCATTGACTTTAACCATATGCGGATCTCCAATTCGGATTTCCGCGTGGTAATTGGATTGGAACGTGGTTTTACGCGTACGTTTTTACGCATACGCATTGAATTTAACCACATGCGGATTTTCAATGCGGATTTCCACGTGACGGTTAAATGACTTTTTTTCTATTCAGAACATGCTCTACCCTCATTGGTCAGCCCTCCAGTGGCCATTTTAAAATGATTGAAGTGTATAAATAGATGTAGTTCCCCATCAGGTCCTCCACCAGATGGGAGGGCCTACAAGCAGGAACTTAGCCTAATTGGTTGATGACAGGGCGTCCAGACCATTCTGATTGGCTCCCTAGTAGAGCAAGGACTATTTAAGGCTGATTGTGTTTCATGTATTCAGAGGGCTTGTCAGCTTGAGAAAGAGAGGAGTCGCCTCTCGAAACGTCGCACAGACTTGCCCTTTTTGTCTTTCTGATGCTTTAAATAAATAAAAGCTTATAATACACTTGAAGACAGTGCTGGGTCTCTTCTCTTGGAGTTTCTGCTTGCTGTTCCTGGAGACAGAGGGACAACGACCAATAGCATGTCGCATTTAGGTGGTTGGGTGCTGCCTGTAACTACTCGTCTACTAGCAAAAACATATGCAGAGTACTTTAGACAAAGACAAATAACATTTATATCACACTTTTCTCCTGGTGGACTCAAAACATCAGAGCTACAGCCACTAGGACATGCTCTATAGGCAGTAGCAGTGTTAGGATGACGACTTGCCTAGGGTCTCCTACTGAATAGGTGCTGGCTTACTGAACAGACAGAGCCGAGATTCGAACCCTGGATTTCCTGTGTCAGAGGCAGAGCCCTTAACCATTACACCATCCAGCCACCACTTTTATTTATATTGCTTTTAAATCCATTAAAAATGTTGCCACAAAACTACATTCTTTGATATTTTTCCTTTAATCTGATACTTTAAACCCTTATTCAATTCACCTTTCCTCTCTTTTTTTTTTAGGGGATACTTTTTCATCTTCTGTTAAAAATATTTTTTCAGCACTGTGTAATTGAAAAAGTATCAAAAAGTAGTTAAAAATTGACTGCCAAAATTATTTTCTTGGTCTTGCAAGTGGTTTAACCACTTGATGACCCACCCTTTACCCCCCCTTAAGGACCAGCGCTGGTTTGATTGATCTGTGCTGGGTGGGCTCTGCAGCCCCCAGCACAGATCAGGGTGCAGGCAGGGAGATCAGATTGCCCCCCTTTTTTCCCCCCTATAGGGATGATGTGCTGGGGGGTCTGATCTCTCCTGCCTGCTGTGGGTGGCGGGGGGGGGGCACCTCAAAGCCCCCCTCCGCGGCGAAATTCCCCCTCCCTCTCCTACCTGCTGCCTCCCCCTGGTGTTCCGGGCTGCACAGGACGCTATCCGTCCTGTGCAGCCAGTGACAGGATGTGGTCTGTCACATGGCGGCGATCCCCAGCCGCTGATTGGCCGGGGATCGCCGATCTGCCTTACGGCGCTGCTGCGCAGCAGCGCCGTACAAATGTAAACAAAGCGGATTATTTCCGCTTGTGTTTACATCTAGCCTGCGAGCCGCCATCGGCGGCCCGCAGGCTATTCACGGAGCCCCCCGCCGTGATTTGACAGGAAGCAGCCGCTCGTACGAGCGGCTGCTTCCTGATTAATTAGGCTGCAGCTGGCGACGCAGTACTGCGTCGCTGGTCCTGCAGCTGCCACTTTGCCGACGCACGTTATGAGTGTGCGGTCGGCAAGTGGTTAAAAGCCATTTTATTGATAACAGGTCTTAAAATATCAGTAGAAAACCTAGGAGAAAAAAGTGAATTGAAAAAAAGGACCATTGGGTCCAACCGATCCAATGCACTTTTCGCTTAAAGTGACGCTGAATCGAAAAAAAACCCCAAAAACTTATGATATAATGAATTGTATGTGTAGTCTGGATAATTAATAGAACATTAGTAGCAAAGAAAGTCTCATATTTTTATTTTCAGTTATATAGCTTTTTGTTATATAACACAGCATCATTCTCTAATATTTGCAGTTTACAAACTACACTCTGCATTTCAAATTATGAAACAGCACAGCTAATGACCCTTACAACTTCCCTGCAATAATATCCTTTCTGAAGTTGACTTTAACTCTTTGATGTATAGTTGCTTTAGAAATAGCACTGCATTTGTTGGAGAGCCCAGAGAAGCTCTTTTGCATAGATACAAAGTGAAATTTCTTAAAGAGACTCTGTAACAAAATTTTGAGCCTTATTTCTTCTATCCTATAAGTTCCTATTACTGTTCTAATGTGGTCTGTCTTACTGCAGCCTTTCCTACTTGCACTGCCTCTGTAATAAATCTTATCTCCTTTCCTCTGTCATGTCTGTCGGGCTGAGGCTGGAATGTGTGGAATGTGCAGCACTGCTTGTCATTGGCAGAAGCTTTACACACCCCCTCCAAGCTCTGCATGAGTCACACAGTAAGCTAGTTCTCAGCCTATGATACTCTGGTTAGAAGCCAGTCATTTGTTTGTAAACACTGCCTAAAACTGTTAATTACAAACTAGGATTGCAGCAGGGAGTGGCAGAAACAGCACAGAGGGGCCCAGGAGAACATAAGGAATAGAATGGTATGCTTTTTATTGTAAGAATTTTAGAGTACAGATTCTCTTTAACTCTTCCTGTACTGGAAACAATGTGAGACTCAAATCTTTGTTACTACTGTTCTATTTCCTAGCTGTACTACTGATACAATTCATTATCTCAAAGTTTATTTTCACTTCAGATTCCCTTTAAGTTTTCTCCTAAAAGATAATTTTTCATGTTCTGCTTAAAATAATTTCTCAGCACTCTTCATTTAAAAATTACCAAAAAGTAGGTGAAAAAGTATTGTAAAAATTATTCTGAGTATTTCTTGCTTGCCTGTGGCTCAGTTAACCAAGTCCCAGAAACTAGATAACCGTAGAATGAATGTATGCACACTTCATTTAGGTAATTTCTTTAACCACTTTGCTTCCAGACCTTGTTTTCCCCTTATGGACCAGAGCAGTGTTGATGTTTAATCTATGTCCCTATTTAATCAGCCTCTAATACTTTTAGCTAAAGACCCTAAATAAGCCTATGCAGATCAGATGTTTCTGGCATTATTGTCTGATCTGACAAGATTAGCTGCATGCTTGTTTCTGGTGTTATTCAGACACTGCTGCAGCCAAATAGATCAACAGGGCTGCCAGGCAGCTGGCAATGCACAAAAGGAAATAAATATGGCAGCCACCGTATTCTTCTCACTTCAGTTGTCCTCTAGGCGACAGGGACTTGTGATAAAAGTAATTTATGGTGCATTTTATTCTGGGAGAATTGTATTTCTTATAAATATGTATTATAAATGTATTTTTTTGTGTGAAAGTGTTCCTTTTAAGGTCCGTTGACAAATACTGGTTTTGAAAAAATTATTGGTGATAGTTTGTGTGTTTTTGGTATTAGTCTTGGTTCCCACTTACTTCCACATCCCGTTCGGCCGTTGGGAGCGGACAGTATAATGTCTGCTCTGCTGGTCCACAGTGATGCGACAGATGCTCTCCGACATAGGCTATATGGGGGAATGCATCCACCTGGCCCGGGATTATTGCGGACTGCACAGAAGTGTCGTCCGCTTACTGACAAGGATACTGTATAACCATTGCAGCGTGACAAGTCTGAACTGCTCCTATGTATAACATAGCAATGAGTGGCGAACGAACAAAAAAGTCTGTTCTCGGCTCTAGAGGGAACAGAGTCTTATATCATATCTAACTACTGCACCACCAGAGTATTCAATGACAGGAAGCATGAAGCAAGTGCTGGAAACAAGTGTGTACCACATACACATTGTTGTGAAAACAAGTAAGTACCACATACACAATGTTGTATGCATCTTTATTGACATTTAGGAGCAGCAACACCAGCAGTGCAACACCATTGTTATGGCATTAGATTTGCAGCTCCACTAATGGACAGTTACTGATAAGATTAGGTAGAGCTAAAGAAGAACACAAAGGCACTAATGGATAGAAAATAATTTGTGGTGGATTTACATCATAACGGTTAGTCACACAAATATGAATGACTAGTCCAATATAGTACATTAGCAGTTTATATGAGTCCAGAATTGATCATGAATTTCTCATTCATATAAATTGTATGCAAAAATGTTTACTTGCATGTTAGTTGCTGTACATCTTATCTGGCTAGGTTTAGTGATTAATATACTTTGACTGTGGTGCTGTAAAAGCATCGTAATCAAAAACATAAGTAACCTAAACAAAGCAGTGTGGATTAGAAAAGCCCATCTATGAAGTAGACATTCAGAAAAAAACTCTTACATGTGGTAGTAAGAGTGGAGTGATTAATGTCATAAGTTGCTGGGTTAAATTTATGGTTACCTGGGATGACCAAAGAGATACAAAATCTTCTGAGTTGATGCAAATTGATGCAAATTTTTATACAAATGTATGCGGTTTGAAAAATAAACCAATCAATTTAAACCCAGGTTTAAATTGATTGGTCTTTTTTCAAGCTGCATACATTTACATAAAAATGTGCATTATTTCAGAAGTATTTGCATCTCCTTGTTCTTCCCTAATGGTTACATGCTATAAAGAACCCACACTCTTAATTGCACAAGCCAAAAGAGCAATACAAAAAAAACACTGTGCACCAGGAACAAAGTTGTGGGGGCTAGAAAAAGATCTTACCTGATCAAAGGAGTGTCAGAGCTTGGTACCTATTTGGCAACCAGAGTAGCCCAGATGCTATTTATACCTCTCAGGAACTTCTTGGAGGTGGTACTGTGAGACATGTGACATCATCATGTGATTGGAATAGATAGATGTTCTCTGTTCTGTACTGCAGGAAAAGAATCCACACTTAAATAAATGCTTTAAAATGTATAGTGTAGCACCTAAATATTGGATTTTAAGATTAAAATTCTTAAAGATGTATTACGTATTATTTTTGCAGGGAAACCTCTGTCTGCAGGAGGGAACAATGGCATACAGAGATACAAATTCAGTGGTAACCAAGGTCAAGACAGTGAAGTACAGAATATTAATCCTAACTCCGTTATAAGATCAGACACTAAGGATCCTGGTAACATTTTACTGAGTTCTGGAACAAAGCAGCCTGAGACAGAACGTTTGGTTAGAGGTGTTAAAGTCATTGGTGATACTGATCACAGTGTGTCTCTTGCATGGAAAGCTCCTCTTGCAAAAAATGTGACCGTTTTTAGTGTTCTGTATGCAATATTTGGAGAGAGGGACATGCGAAGAATAAACGTGGAGCCTGGCAAAACCAAAATTACTATAGATGGTTTAATACCGCAGACAAAATATATTGCATGCGTTTGTGTGAAAGGACTGATCCCCAAAAAGGAGCAATGCATTATCTTTTCTACAGATGAGGCTGTTAGCGCTGGTGGCACGCAGAAACTGATCAATGTTGTGGTTATCAGTGTTGCCTGTGTTATTGCTGTCCCTCTTACTTTGATAGTCTGTTGTGGAGCCTTGAAGAGACGATGCAAAAAAGGCTTCTGCCGGAAATCTAAAGATCTTCAGGACTCTTATGTGACATTTGAAAGCCTTTCCACAAGCAATAAAACAAAGACATCTGAAGGGGAATATTTGACTAGACACCATCCAGATGAATCAAACAGACTCTTGTCTGCAAGGTCTAGTGTAGACTCTGAAGCCATACCAAAACCTGATGGACAGCCAAACGAATTCTTTTGCTGATGATGGACTTGCACACTTCCAAGTATACTTTGGAACTGGCTTTTCTGTGCATACATATACAGTTTACTCATGTAAAAGAAGTTAATTCACAATGTGCCAGAACTGTGGATGTAAAAATGACTTGATTTTAAGCCTGTGGCTTCATTAAAGCTATAAACTCACAACATGTTAATATTTATTTCAGTTACAAGGACTCTGGATATTCATACAAGACTTTGATGGACTTTATCAAATTTATGTTTAAATCAGTTGACAAAGCAGTGAAAGAGGCATACTTACATTCGTTCATTGACTATCTCTTATCAGCCTATTAGGTGTCCCAGAGGTCAATAGTTCATGTATTTTTTTCTCTCCCTGCCCTCAGTTGTATTGTGCCAGGAAAACTTTTAAGGCTGTAATTTGCTTATCAGTCAGGTACCGACAAGACAGAAGCTTTCACTTCCATGCCTAGAAATTAAATCTTTCAGGCAGCAAAATAAAACCAGTAAAACAGCCTGGTTATTAATGTTTTGTCTGTACATACACTCATCATGCCACATCGCCTCGGGTACACTTTATGGCCATTATTTTTCTTGCAGTTTCTTTTTACCTTCATAAGTATACAGTGCAGCCATAGTTACACAACTCTTTCAATGCCTACAGGTGTCACAGGCAATCTAACATTAGTATATATGGTCAATGAAATAGAAGTAATTTTGACTTGCATGCAAATTAGGTGCAAATTGTAAACAGTTTAGAAGTGGTACAATCAAATGCACTCACTGCTGATGTGGTCATGGGTCATGGGCCAAGGGTATAGTTCCTCATCAGTTTGTGGGCCGCATGGTGAAGTAGTGGTTAGAGCTCTCGCCTTGCAGCGCTGGGTCCCCGGTTCAAATCCCAGCCAAGTTAACATCTGCAAGGAGTTTGTATGTTCTCCTCGTGTCTGCGTGGGTTTCCTCCCACTTCCAGTCTGGTTTCCTCCCTCATCCCAAAACAACACACATGAGTTAATTGGCTTCACCCTAAATTAACCTCTGGAAAATCACCAAAAAATCATATTGCAAAATCGCGATTGCTGCAATCTGAGTGTGAACCAGCCCTGAGATGCACATTAAAGGATCAGGAATATAACCTCAATACATGCAGTCAAGCAGCACCAGTATAATTTTAAAACCATAGCTCAATAGCTCAATTGCTCAAGATGTACACACTATATGGATCCTTTCCCCCATCCCTCACATCAGTGGCGTAGCTAAGGAGCTGTGGCCCCCACTGCGAGTTTTACATTGGGGCCCCCCAAGCACTCTATACATAACAATTGATATGGCCCACCAAAACCTGCCATTGGCAACTACAGTATCAGAGGTGCAAAAAGGGGATGGGGAACAGTGTGTTAATGATTACCACCATTCAAAGTATCTATAGAAGTGATTATTACCAGCACAGGACCAATAGAGAGCTAATGCTGCAGTTGAGGGAGGGCCCCTCTGGCCCAAGGGCCCTGATGCGGTCACAACCTCTGCACCCCCTATTGCTACGCCCCTGCCTCACATTCAGGAATCAGGAAGATAATAAAACAACTGTAGGAACAATTGCAACAAAGTAGCATTATCATACTACTGAGTGTATCATTCAATCTAGTCTGACTCTGGGACATTTCACAATCCTGTTACGTTAGAAGGGACTTGGAAAGTTTCTGCACTCCTACTGACAAAATGAGGAAAGGCATCTGAACAAATATATTCAGGATTTTATTTTTATACTAAAATTGCTATTTTTAAACTCACCATCCTCCTGGTAATGTCAATGTGTAAAATGTTAGAGGGAAAATACACAGATGATGTGGATATTTTTAGGTATCTGGTATTGTTTTATTTCCTGTGTTTTGTATACAGGTACATTATCATATTTTTTTGTGTATTTCTGTACAACCTATATGTTATACTGAAATAAATTTTGATACCAATGTTGAGGCATCCTATTTATTTTCTCAAGATGAGAAAAGGAGGCTCACAGTGAGGCTGTCAGGTGTATGTGCATCAAGAGCTACCAGACCAATCCATAGACCAAATCAATCATTCCGCACACTAACAAATGCTGACTCTGAGATTTATATAATATCAAATATTACAACATACACTTAATGCACTTTAATATTTATTATTAAATATATCTAACGTACGGTAGTTTCTCAAGGTTCTCATGTCGTAACCTGTTATATAATTTTTTTTTTTGTAGTCTGCATGAATGTGGAATACTTTAACCACTTAAAGCGGAATATAACCCTGCATTTCAACTTTGCTCTAAAACATTATTTACAGTATATTATATGCAACCAGCATTTTTTTTTTTACTAGACCAGCATTGGAAGGGTTACACAGGGCTTTAAAGTCCCTAGAGATTTCTGCAACCGAATCCGAACTTGAGTTAGATACTTTTTGTTTACAAATATGTGTTTATTATGACTCATCTCTCTCACTGAGAAGGAGCTTGGAGGACAGCCAAAGAGATGTATCTATTGATAAACAGTTACACACTAACTAAATAGAATGTAACCATCTGAATGTCTGCACGGAACTTAAAACCTCTGTGTTTAACCCTTCCAATGCTGGTCTAGTAAAAAAAAAATGCTTTTTGCATATAATATGCTGTAAATAATGTTTTAGAGCAAAGTTGAAATGCAGGGTTATATTCCGCTTTAAGTACCAGCAGTCTCAGCCCCCTTAGGGACCAGAGACCGCTAGTACAAGAACAACGGAATCCCCGATGAATCGGCGTGCATACCTGCCGCAACCACCATCATCGCCGGACGCCGGGATCCTCAGGACATAGACACTGCCATCTCTATGACAGAAGAGTCATGTGAGCCGGTCAGGAGCCAGTTTCATTGGCTCCTGACCGTGTCTATCAATGTAAGCCAATGGGAGCGGCTTACATTGATAGACATGGCCGGGAGCCAATGGAACCTTCTCACTTGGCTCTGCCGTCATAGAGACATGCAGACCCTGTGAGCTGTGGCGAGAAACATTGGGTTTGAGCGGTGCCATCGGCGGTGAGCAACGGAAACAGCGGATGCGTGCTGTGGGCGGTGATTGAAATCTACGCCCTGCCAGCCAGGATCCCACCAAAACGGCGTAGATTTCAACCACCACGGTCCTAAAGTAGTTAACATTTTTCATATTTACCAGGATAAAAGCTGTGAAATTGGTAGCAATTTATTTTTACTGTTTCTAACATTGTGGGATAATAGTTGTTGAACCTTTCATAAAAAAGAGGTTATTTTTTAAATGAAACCGGAATGGGTCCTGGCAGAAAAGACGATTCCTTGGATTTTGGAGCATTTCTGGAAATTAAAGGAATCCTGAAGCGAGAGGAATATGGAGGCTACCATATTTATTTACTTGTGAACAATACCAGCTTGATCATCATCAGTATCATCTAAATCACGCACCTAAAATAAGCATGTGGCTAATCTTGTCATACTTTTTTCAGAAACATCTGATCTGCATGCTTGTTCAAGGTCTATTTAAATAAATATGACAGCCCCCATATCCCTGTCACTGCAGGTTCCCATTAATGAAAACTATGACATTAAAGGATACCCGAACTGACATGTGACATGATGAGATAGACATGGGTATGTACAGTGCCTAGCACACAAATAACTCGGCTGTGTTCTTTTTTTTCTTTCTCTGCCTGAAAGAGTTAAATATCAGGTATTTAAGTGGCTGACTCAGTCCTGACTCAGACAGGAAGTAACTGCAGTGTGACCCTCACTGATAAGAAATTCCAACTATAAAACACTTTCCTAGCAGAAAATGGCTTCTGAGGGCAAGAAAGAGGTAAAAAAGGGGAAATTCTTATCAGTGAGGGTCACACTGTAGTCACTTCCTGTCAGGACTGAGTCAGCCACTTACATACCTGATATTTAACTCTTTCAGGCAGAGAAAGAAAAAAAGGAACACAGCATAGTTATTTGTGTGCTAGGCACTGTACATACACATGTCTATCTCATCATGTCACATGTCAGTTCGTGTATCCTTTAACATGAAACAATGTCAGGGATATTTAGGAGAAGTTGTGGTCTTAAAATACAGCAGTAGCATAGTGATACTCTCTCATTGGGATACAATTCAAAAGTTAAAGGTAATCCAAGGTGAAATGAACACAGCAAACTTCTAACGCTAAAAATCTTTCCACAGTATTATGTATTTTTTTCCAAATCACTAAAAACCTGAATCAGTACATGCATTATGGTATACTTTTTACCTTCTTCTCAGTGAATAAACATACTTACTCCAGTCAGGGCCGGCCCTAGACTTTTTGCCGCCTGAGGCAAATTTTGAAAAAATTATTGCTGCCGCCGCCCCCCCGTGGGGGGGGGGGCACTGAGCTGGAGGGGTAGCGGGCAGGGCGGGGGTATTGGGCCTAGCGGCGGGGAGGGGGTCGGACCCCCCTTCTCCCTCGCCTGGGTCCCCCATCCTCCGCTCCCCTCCAGCCTTAAATACATCAGAAGCGCAACTCTCGTAAGAGGCAGTGGGCGGGGAGGACTCACCTCTTCCTCGCTCGATCCAGCATGCGCTCCACTGACGTCCCTTCCTGCAGCGCCGTCCATTTACAATACAGTGGGCGGCGTTGCAGGAAGTGACGTCAGTGGAGCGCACGCTGGATCGAGCGAGGAAGAGGTGAGTCCTCCCCGCCCACTGCCTCTTACGAGTTGCGCTTCTGATGTATTTAAGGGTGGAGGGGAGCGGAGGACGGGGGACCCAGGCGAGGGAGGGGGGGTCAGATCCCCCTCCCCGCCGCTAGGCCCAATACCCCCGTCCTGCCCGCTACCCCTCCAGCTGGGCGGCCGGCTCCCTGCACCCACCGATGGGCGGATGCCGCCCCTAGAAATTTGCCGCCTGAGGCAAAAGTTTCACCCCGCCTCATGAGCGGGCCGGCCCTGACTCCAGTGTACATTTTTCAGCAACATAAAATGTCAGAATGCAGTAAAATGCATTGAGTTAACCTACATATGTAGCTGATGTAGGAGGGGTATTGGCCCATTTATGGGATCCTAGAGACTCTTACTGTAAGTGAAGGACAGTAACAAACATAACCCAAGACTTTAATAACATAAGGTTCTGCTGGCTTTGCCCTCAGTAAGTCAGCCACTAAGTGAGCTCCAGACCAGGCGCGTTGCTAGGGAATTACATCCAGGGCACCGCCCCCTAATCTACGCCCACTGTGCCCCCATTGTCAGGGAACAGAGTGCCCAACACAAGTGCCCCAAATGTGGCCAAACTAAGTACCCACCTACCTACCCACTCTCCCACCAGCCAGCTGCGTAGCCTAGCTACCCTAACCAGACACCTACTTATTCACCCTCCCACCAGTCAGCTGTGTAGCCTGCCTACCTACCCTCCCATCAGCCACTTACCTATCCTCCTACCAGCCAGCTGTGTAGCCTATTTTCCCTCCCACCAGCCAGCTGTGTAGCCTACTCTCTCTCTCTCTCGTCCACCCACCAGCCAGCTGTGTAGCCCATCCTCCCTCCCACCAGCCATCAGTGTTGCCCACCATCCCAGCCCACCAGCCAGCAGTGTTTCTCACCCTCCCAGCCCACCAGCAAGCAGTGTTGCCCACACTCCCAGCCCACCAGCCAGCAGTGTTGCCCACCCTCCCAGCCAACCAGCCAGCAGTGTTTATCACCCTCCCAGCCAGCAGTGTTTATCACCCTCCCAGCCAGCAGTGTTTATCACCCTTCCAGCCAGCAGTGTTTACCACCCTCCCAGCCAGGGGTTCTACATTGAAGGACACAAAGGCACCTATCAGACACTTGGCCAAAGCTGCAAGCTCTGAGGGGATGCTTGCTGGTATAATCATGTTATTCAATAGCAGCACTGGCTTTCCGTTTGTCACAGAGACCTCTTGACCCCCCTCCTTGTCAATGCCTCTTCTCATCATTATTAACTTCAGTCTCCACCCTTCCCAAGTGGAAACAGTGCTGACTGCAAGAGTAAGTTACCATCTTGGAACTCCTGTTCACATTTGTTCATAAGTTTATCTTAGTATGGAGGTTTTTTGGTCTCTTTCAGCCCCTTACACACTCCTAGGAGTTCTGGTTCACCATAACCTTGCATGGCAAACTGTAACATTTGTGCATGATTCTAGTAGAAATTGGCAATTGAATGGAGACCAAGCTATCCAGAGCAGAGAAAGCTGTAACTGATCTCCTTGCTGACTGTTTACAGCTCTGAACCAAGCTGATAACCAGAGTTATGCTACAAGAAATTTGTCAGGACAGGGAGACAGTGAGGAATATTGCCTGTGTGTGAGGTATGCATGTAGTATGTCTTTATATTTAGTGTGCGCTAGTCTAGACAGTATGTACATATGGCTGTGTTGGTTTTGGATCTGAGAGCTCATGCACACTTATAATGCACATGTGAATGCATTGTTCCTCAGGTGTTTTGTCACTGTCCCAGCTCCACAGCCCAGAAACACAAGAGATTAGCATGTCATCTGTAAAAATGCGTTTATATGAAAGCTTCATATGTCCATGCACATCACAGAGCATGTGAAGTACATGAAAGTTAGCTGGTGTGTGTGCAATATACACACACACTCTATTTCCAGTGCATGGACACGCCCATTTTATACCGCAATCATCAGCTACACTGGAAGTTGGTCTGACACCTGCATAGCACCCTCAATAAAAAAAAATCCTGGAGCCGTCCCTGGTGTAAACACTTTGTAGGTGATTGTAGCTGCGATTTCCAGCGATTACGCTAACTCATATACTATGTATATGAGTACAAACACTCACAAAATGCTGCATGTCCTGTGATTACGATTTCCAAAAATCGCAATCGCTCTAGTGGGCTCAACACCATAGCCTGGCATTAGCAAAGCTTTTTTACAAACGCCGGCGATTCTCAAAACTCTAAAATCATTCCAAAAAGCATTCTAGAATGCTCAAGACCTTACAGATGAAAGATGAAAAGCGGGCACTTGTGTTCAGGCATTTAACCACTTGAGGACTACAGTGCTAAACCCCCCTAAAGACCAGACTATTTTTTTTCAAAATAGGCCACTGCAGCTTAAAGGCCAAGCTGCAGGGCTGCACAACACAGCACACTAGTGAGCCCCTTTCTCCCCACCAACAGAGCTTTCTGTTGGTGGGATCTGATCGCCCCCCAGTTGTTTCTTTTTTTTTTTTTTTACAAATATTTATTGTATTTTTAAAAAAAATAAATGTACGTTTTGTTTTTTTTTCTCCCTCTGCCTCCCTCCCACCCCCCGCCAGCCAATCATAGCGATCGGCTGTCATAGGCTTCAGCCTATGAGAGCCGATCACTCTCTTGTGCCCCAGGGGGACAGCCGTGTCACATGGCTGTCCCCAGTACAGCGCTGCTGCAGATCGCAGCGCTGTACTAAGTAAAAAGCCGTCTAACAGTCTCCGAGCGGCAATCACCGCTGGGAGACTGAAGATACACGCGCAGTCTGCGCGCGATCTCCTGCAAACTGAAGCCCCAAGACTTTACACCAATCGGTGTTAGGCGGTGCTGGTGCTGCCGCTGCGGGCTTGGGCCCATCACCGTGACACGGTCGGCAAGCAGTTAAAAAGCGGTTTTCTGCAGATTGCAATCTGGCATAAGGGGGCCCAGTAGGTTTTCCCAGTATGGGGCTCAAAAATTTCTGAAGGCGGCCCTGACTTTGCCTAACTGTTTTAGGAAAAAACTCACGGCTCCGGCCACACCTATTTTCCCAACTCCAATTTCTCACCATGATGCGCTTTGTGCACCACACTCTGCCTTTCTCCTTGGTGCCCCAAAGTGCCCTGGATCTTTTAGGATCCTAGCAACGCCCCTGCTCCAGACAATCAGGCACTAACACAAATTACAGCAATATAGGAATGACTTAAGTCTGTTAAACCACAGTGTAAGACAAACATAAGTCAGCCTATGTTTAAAATGCATTCTACACTTCTTAAAGACGTCTGAGTTGAAAGTGTTAACACAAATTAAATCCATACATATTTTAAGTAATGTTGGTGCCTCTGTTTCCCACATCAGACTTAGTTTTCCTGCAATAAGCCCCAAACTGTAATGGACTGCATGGACACTTACATTTTATCAAAACATGACATTCATCTAAGTAACGTCTTTTTCACAAGCAAGCAATATATTTGTCCAATGATTTTCACATAAATCAATCTTGTCATGACTTGTTAGGTGTTCGCTGAACTAGAAATATCATGACTAACAGAATCTTTGGTGTGAGAAAAGAATGGTGTGATGGAAGCAGATGGAGAGGAGTTTAGGAGGTTATTCAGATGTGAGTACAGGCTTCACTCTATTGCTAGTGTAGACCATTCAAGAAATGAAAGAACTGATACTGAGAAAGTAAATGGTAAGGAAAGCACAGCTTCCACTCATCATCCCAGATATTCTAAAGCCAATAGAAACTCAAGTATCTTCATGAGCCATTTGTCTTCCTAACTGCCTGACAATACTGATCAATGCATGCCTAATTAGCCATGAATATCAATTATCCTCCTGGTGAACTGCACAAGCCAGCACAACACAATGACATGTAGATATGCTAGTTTGACTTTTTTTATTGGATTCTAATAGCCCACTAGCACAGTGTCATAATGGCCAGTCTGTGTCACATGCTGCTGTCTGACATCAATAGCCTTAGCTAATGAATTACTCACAAAAAAGCCATAGCTAATGAATTACTAGTACTCACAAAGAGCCATTGACTTGCTGCCAATGAGAAAATGGTTATCAACTAGACATAAGGGGTTAAACAGACATGCTTGCACTCTTCAAGGCCCGAATCAAAAGTAAAATTATATATATATGGAAATGATTCAAGTAAGTATATTATTTTGTAACACTGCTATTTATTTATTGTTTTAAAATACTGTTTAATGCTAGATAATGTAATCGAGAGATACTACGTTTCTATGGCAAGGGTTTGCATCTCTCATCTGGTTTATATGGTGAGTGTTTCCAGTAAGGTAATTGAATTATTGCTTGTGTAAATGGAGCATACATTTGCGTCAATGTAAAGGACTGACCTGAGAGGGATATGGAGGCTGCCATATTGATTTCCTTTTAAACAGTTCACCTTGCATGGCTGCCCTAGTGATCTTCTCCCTGTAATACTTTTAGTCATAGACACGGAATAAGTATGCAGACCAAACAATTAACTGCATTTGCATTACGCTTGTTTCAGGTGTGTGATTCAGACACTACTAATGCATGAAAGATCAGCAGGATGGCAGGCAACTGGTATTGTTTAAAATTAAGTAAGTATGGCAGCCTCCAAATACATTATCTTTCAGGTCAGGGGTCCTTAAAATACATTTTACATTTGCACATGCACAAATCTGTAACTGCTTGATGCACTCAGTTTACAGCAACCAACCACTGTGGTCAGATATGAAAAACAAACATGAAAGGTGCAAATACTTGCTCACTAATAACAAATTATAGAAATGGTGCACGTAATGGAAAAGGAAAATGCTTATGTACTTGTGATACTACACAGTACAGTATATCTGGTTGAACTTAATCTACTTTTTTTTTTAACCCAAATAACTATAACTATGTAATGGTAAATTTGTAGTTATGTGTAGCAATAAAAGGGAAACATTTTCTAGCTGAAAAAAAAAGTCAATGAAGTTAACTTTCACTTTTCAGATCTAGCCATTTTTAAGTGATCACAGCCTTTAAAATACCAGGTTTTTGTGATATAAACAAATGAGGCAACAATATATTATTACAAAACATTTCCATCCTGAAATGTGAGCTATAATATAACCTGTACAAAGCAAATTAATACAGCAAACATAAATCTTCTAAGGTGAAAAAAACTAAAAAAAAAAAACTAAAAGAAAAAAAGAACTCATGATTGAGGCATAACAAGTTCTTTGTCATTGTCATTGATATGGACTCCTATAATTTTCATAATTTTCATTTTCAATAGCTGGTTCATGGGTAGTAAGACAAACTCCTGAATTCCATGTTTTATTAATAAAAATAGCTTTTATTTAAAATATACATCCAAATAATAACTTTCATTAAAAAAAAATACATCCAGCATTCAGATTCATTTTAAGAATACTACTTCTTTTACTTACTCATTCAATGGGCCTGATTCACAAAGCGGTGCTAACAGTTAGCACGCTGGTGAAAAGCCCTTTATCAAGCCTAAACTTAGTTTAGGCGTGATAAGTTTAGGTGTGATAAGTTTAGGTGTGAAAAGTTTAGGCATGATAAGTTTAGGCGTGATAAGTTTAAGCACCAACTGGGTTAGCACCGCAGTGCACAGCTGATCAAAAGTTTTGCGCTAGCAAAGTCTGGAGCGCTTCGCATAGAGTTTAATGGCACTGCTTTGCGTGCGGGACTTTGTGCGCGATCTAATCTTATCTAAACTTATCATATCTAAACTTATCATGCCTAAACTTATCACGCCTAAACTGGCTTTTCACCAGCGTGGTGCAATGGTTCTCACGCCTAAAGTCTCTAACTGGGTTAGCACCGCTTTGTGAATTGAGCCCATTGTGTATGTAACATAAAACATATCAACAACTTGCTGCCTACCTGAAGCATAACAGAAATGTTGTCAAACGTTTATGACATGTACAGTTTTAATACTAACTGCAAAGCTGGACACCAGTTAAAGACAAGACAAGACAAATAACATTTATATCGCGCTTTTCTCCTGGCGGACTCAAAGCGCCAGAGCTGCAGCCACTAGGACGCGCTCTATAGGCAGTAGCAATGTTAGGGAGACTTGCCTAAGGTCTCCTACTGAATAGGTGCTGGCTTACTGAACAGGCAGAGCCGAGATTCGAACCCTGGTCTCCTGCGTCAGAGGCAGAGCCCTTAACCAGTACACCATCCAGCCACTGTTGGAAGCACATGAATGGGCCACTGTCTGGAACCACACAAGCATTGATTATCTACTGTATATGGCATTATCACCCTCTTAACAACACTGGTCAAGAGGACATAAACATATGCTACGCCCACTGAAAACATACCACAAAACTGTCATATGAAAAATTGTTGTACCAGCAAAAAGGAAGTCTAACTAAAGGAAACATATACAAAAAAAGTTAATAGATACAAAAAAAAATTCACAAAAATTAGCTTGCTTCAGGTGTGTGATTCAACATTATTGCAGCTAAAGAGCCTAGCAGGATGCCAAGCAACTGGTAATGTTTAACCTTCCCAGTATAATTTCAAAGTGATTTTTTTGAAAGCAGAACAATTTTTTAAAGCGTTTCTTTATATTGTAAGCATTTTTGCAAACGGCTTGCAAGTTGTACGCAAACATGCGTATAATAAAACATATACAGTATTTTTTTTAATCAAATTTGCTTTCATTTCATATTTCCTGTATTATTTGCTGCTATGGGCAGTAGTACTGCCTATAGCTTTTTTTTCACGCTTAGGCCCCATTCACACTTGCGTTCTGTCACGCAAACGGACCGGATCCGCATCGGAGCCAGACCTGATACGCATGGAAGCCGTACGGCACCTATCCGCATGCGATGCGGATCCGGTCCATTTGCATGCGTATTTCTTGTGGTGTGAACGCGGCTGCAATGCGGATCCGGGGAATAAAAAAAATAACAAAAGTACCTAAACTTGTTGGGGTCTGCAGAAGGTGCACCTGGTGCACCTGTAGAATCAGGTCCTCTGCTGTAGGCCTCACCTCCACCTCCGACATACTGCCAAACAGCTCCAGCATGTAAGTCACTGCTGCTCCACTGCTGCCCATGTGTCCCCATCTGAAATGGCCGCTAGAATCCACATAGGAAGTGGGGTAGAACGTCAGGTGTTTGCATCCTGTGTGTTCTGTGCTTTCCGTTCCCCATAGGTTTCCACATCCGCATGGTGCAGTCAGGATCCGTTCCAGGTGCGCGGGCCGGATGAGTCGGACCCAAAAAATAGCGCATGTTGGAAAAGCCTCCGGAGTCCGGATCCGATCCGGCTTCGGAGTGTACGGAACGTACGCGTGTGAACGTCCGCATAGCCTTTGCATTGCTATGCGGAACGTACGTTCCATTTGTACAGTATAAGGTCCGGATCCGATCAGGCGGATCCGGACACGGAACGCTAATGTGAACCAGGCCTTAGAATTGTTTATATTGGATCCAAGGCAGATGTTTGTATTGGATCCAATACAAAAAAATTGAATCTACTGCCTGATGCGAGAACACATCAGAGGGACACGCCGGGGTACGTGATTACTGAGGGACAGGAAGCGATGATGGAGTAAGAAGAAGAGATTGCTGCAAAAAGGATGGAGATATGCTCCCGGTGAAGCCGTTCGGTGCCTGCGGGGGATCCCGCCCTCCAGCAATGCCACAGGTTAGTAATTGTAATTACTGGATGAGCCTGACTCATCCTTAATGCTGGGGAAGTTAAAAGAAATTAAACACGGCAGCCTCCATTTCAAAACAGGTAACTGGTGCATACTGCCAGTGGCGTATCCAGAGTGGTTCAGGCATGGCTCATGCCATGGGCGCCAAAGCACCCATGCTCTGTTGCCTGTCTCCCACCCTCAACATTGCTGCTGAGCCCGCCTCTCTGTAGTTCTTAGATTTGCAGCAACAGCAAAGACAGAGAGGGCGTGCAAGCTACCTGCACTTGCACATGGCTACTTTATTATTTTATCTGGGGAACATGGCTACTTAATTTATGTATGCAAGGTGGATTTTGCCACTTAATTAATGTAGTAAGTGTACAGAGGCGCCAAAAGAATAAAAGTGTCTAAAATGTTTAAAAATAGAGGAGGTAGTGGTGGACTTCCTCCTCCTGGTGGACTTACCCCCCTCCAAGCAGGCACAGGATAATACTTAGGTAGTATCATTAAAGGGACTCCGAGCAGTGCAGAAACTATGGAAAGATGCATATCATTTTAAAGCTCTCTTTCTCCTCTTTCCAATGATATATAAACCACCACCCTACGTCTTTTAGTTTTTGCTATTTTCGCGATTGAAATTGCCGCGTCCGCGATTTCGATCGCGAAAATAGAGAAAACTGTAGGGCAACGATTTAGGTGTCGTCAGAAAGAGGAGAAAGAGAGCTTTAAAATGATATCCATCAAGCCATAGTTATATTGTATTACACAGGACGACACTTTCCCCAGTGTCAGTAGATCCATTCTGCTGAATGCAGCTGCTGACTTTGACAAAAAGTCGCCCTGTGTAATACAATATAACTATGGAAAGATGGATATCATTTTAAAGCTCTCTTTCTCCTCTTTCTGAGGACACCTAAATCGGTGCCCTACGCCTTTTAGTTTTCTCTATTTTCGCGATCGAAATCGCGCCCGCGGCAATTTCAATCGCGAAAATAGCGAAAACTAAAAGGCGTAGGGTGGCGGTTTATATATCATTGGAAAGAGGAGAAAGAGAGCTTTCAAATGATGTGTATCTTTCCATAGTTTTTGCACTGCTCGGAGTCCCTTTAAAGCAATTTATTTATACATACTTCAAAAGATCAATACAACTTGTATTTGCTACTTAATTGTTTGATCTTGACACACCTGCCCATTTGTATTTGTTTATTGTGAGGCACCTGGCTACTTAATTATTTTATCTGGAGGTGTGTGACTGCTTAGTTATTTTATCTGGATGATTGTGACAACTTTATTTTTATTGGGTGGCATGTGGATACTTGATGAATTATCTGATGGTATGTGTCTACTTAATTATTTTATCTGGAGGTATGGAACTATTGGATTCTTTTATCTGGAAGCATGCGACCAGATCTGGATCATCCATATCTAGGTGCCTATTGCCTGGAGAGACACTAGGGACCTAGTTAACTCTAGCCTCCCTTTGAATCTTCCCAAAAATCCAGGTGGCGATCAAGGGTGGGCCAAAAGATGATACTTGCCCAGGGCCCCATTGAACCTTAATCCCTCTCTCTGCATGTAACTATTTAATTTTGAAGCACACGGTTAATCAGTTTTAATATCTAGGGGACCATGGCTTCTGAATTTATGTATCCAGGGGCATTTTAAATACTGGTACCTTTCAACCAATAAACAGGGAGGGCGGGGCATAATTTCAGTGTTTACCATAGGCGCCGTATTACCCAGGAGGTGAACACTGTAAAAACAGTGCAGCTGGCGCCACCATAGGCTATAATAGGAATTATGGCTATAGCATCACTCAGTAACTAATTTGGATGCCGTCAAGAGCACAAATTCGGCTGCCAGCAACAGCTGGCACCTGAATTACATCTTTCCTACACTATCCATGGCGGCCCGGAGGGGGAATAGTAATTAATACCGCCGGACTTGTGCAGGAGCAGGGTGAGCCGTTTATCAGCTTGGCTAGCCGTTTATTGGCTTTACCCTGCGCTCAAATCCCTCAGCGACCGTTTCATAGGTACGCCCAGATACACCTCTGCATATTCCAAATGGAAATTAGGGCACTGCCATAGACCACAATAATAATAGCGTCTATGCAGGGGCCAATTATATAATTATGGCAAACGGCACTTCAAACTGTCAAATATCACATTACCTCTTACTTCCTGTTGTATCCAATACTGCTCTGCCATTACCGTATAACCACAATTGCTCTGACCTGTAATGCATATTTCAACCATTGTGCCTCATATTGCCACTGTAACATATTTCCACTATGATTGCTGCCCCCAGCAGGTAAAATATGCATTACCAGCAGAGCAATAGTGGATATTTCCACTATTGCACCATTTTATGCCACTGTAACATATTTCCACTATGATTTCTGCTCCCAGCCCATAAAATATCCACTATTACTCTGCCGATACCACATATAGCCACTGTAACAAATTTCCACTATTATCAGTATTTACCACTAGTCCTCGTTGCCTGTAAAATATTAACTGATATTCTGATGGTACCTTGCCACCATTTCTCGAAAAGCAACTCGCATAGACTTATCCACTATTCCTCTGGCAGATTTTAAACTGTCCACTATTTCTTTACCGTTACAATTTTTTTAAATAAAATAAATACTGTACATATGATAATAATTCTAGTAAATCTGCCACATTAATTGTATTAGATGAATTGTGTCTACACTATATTTTAACAACATATTTTATCATTCCAGTAGCTACATTGGATACCAGTAGAATTTCCACACTTCCCGGTAACAATGTATGTACTATATAATCAGCTGCAAAATATGACAGGAATAAAGTCCTGCTATATCATAGCTAAGGTTAGATTAAAAAGGGATCCTGAGCAGTAACCCCCCCCCCCCCCCCACGAAATCTGGACTTGAAATTTGGACTTACATGGGGGCTTCTTCCAGCTTCCCATAGCCCACGAGGTCCCCACGGCATCCTCTTGTGGTCTTCCTTGGTCCTGCAGGCTACTCCGGTAATCGGTGACTTCAGGTGAAGTCACGTAGGCCTGTCACATCATCATGCCAGTCACCATAAGCATCCTGCGCACCCGCAGTTTGCTAAAGAATACGGCAACCGGCAAGATGATGCGAGAGGTGGGCAGATGGGGCGACTTTAGCACGACACACGACTTTAGCACCAACATCTTCCGCAATACTTTTCAGAGTACATAATCACTAACTGTCCCTCAGAGGAGCTAACAATCTTTATGACAATGGTATATTAGATTAAAGGCTTTCAGAATAGCTCACAATCTAACTAATCTAAGTAGTGTCAATGATGGGCATTTCAATTTGCAGGGACACTCAATCATAAATGGTGACTTTCAGTTTTACAATTGAAATAAGATCTAATCTCATATTCTTATTTTTCCATACTGTTCAAAAACGTTCTGTTCTTCTCTACAAAAAGACACAGTTTGCAACCCCCACCCCTATTGTTGGGGATATGCAGGTCCGTTTCTTGGGCAGTGCGGGCAGGGCGACCGCTCTGGGCGCAGACTGGCAAATAGAAAAAGTCATTGCAATAGGTTGCCCGAGCCTATTGGTGGGTGGGGCACAATTTATACACCCTTGTCCTAGGAGCTCTATGGCCTAGAAAATGCCCAGGACCACACCACAAATGCTGCACTCTGAATGTTGCATTGCTTTTACATTTCAGTGCGATAGTCTGCATTAATGCAGCCATTACCCCGCACTGCAATTCCCCACTGTAAATGTAGCCTAAAACATATGCCCACAGTTCGTATGAGAAAAGGCATCTTAATAAAATCATCTCTATTACAATTATTTTAGCAAGCTGTCACACACTAGTGTGCTTCAGTAGTATAGAAAAGATTTATTTTTATTTTCAGTTTTGTAGCTTCATTTTTAAGATTGAATCAGACTGTCACAGCTGTAGTTTAGAATCCACACTCTGCCTTTTAAGCTGAAAAAAGAAGCAGAAGTAATAACCCTTTGAAATGTCTGTCAATTAAAAATTATTTTACAGTGACTTTACATTGTAAATTAAGTGGAGATCATGATGACTACTGAACAAATAACCTAGCCCAAAAGCAGGAAGAGTGTTCAGATTTGAAAATTACAAGGATTAGTCCTGAGATGTTTGGCAGCCTGATAGATTTCAAGAAAGTCTTTAACTCGAGGAGCACATTGCAGCCAAGCATTTCCAAAGTGTTCAGTACCAGTGAATAAAAAGTCTCCATCCCCTTGCTTGACACCACATTGTAGAAATGTCCTTATGTGTCCTGCCCATATTCCAGATGCGTCATCTAACTGGAATATGCTGCTTCTTTGTCTGTATACCTTTATGGTATTAATGTCAATCTGGGTTACATGTGCTTCTACATCATGTGTAATGCTCTTGATGCTTCCTCGCACAACTTGACCAAGAAAAAAAAATGATGTTAGTAACTTATTGATATTTAACAGTAAACATATACAGTAGAAGATAATGCAGTTTTATAACATCATAAAATATCACACATGTATGTGTCAAGCATTATCTACAACAAGACATTTGTAAAGGCCTTTTCTTTCTTTGAAGGACCCAAAGCACAAGGGCTGAGAAGCAGGAAATTTGGGCGATTGCTAATTGATAGGTGCTAATGCAACTATTGGCTATTGGGTACCAAAAGCAGAAATTTGGGCGTCCAATAAGTATTGATAAACAATTATAAAGTGTTTTACATTTTTTGTCTTTGAAAGTTATAGTTTTAAAATGTATAATTTTGAAAACTATAAGGTTAGGAGGGTTTTTTTAAGATCAGGTGTCAGGAAGGAGTGTTTTAAAGTGAATGGGAAGCATTTAAAAAAAATGAGATAGATACTTACCCAAGGAGAGGGAAGGCTCTGGGTCCTATAGAGCCTTCCCGCTCCTCTCCTGGTCCCCTCATTCCGGTGCTGGCTCGCCCGGTAGCAGTATTTGACTAAATTAGTCAAATACTGCTTTACCCGGCCGAAGGAGACTTCAGAAGTCTTCAGGGAGCCGAGTGCTCCTGAAGAAGGGCAGCCCTGTACTGCGCCTGCGCAAGCATGCTGTCTTGCATGCTCACGCCTGTGCAGTATGGAGCCGCATGTCTTTGGGAGGACACGGCTCCCGAAGACTTCCAAATACCCTTTCGGCTGGGGATTAAAACGGGGGGGGGGGGGGGGGGGGGGGGGGCTGGAGCCAGCACAGGATAGAGAGCACCGAGAGAGGAGACGGAGAAGGCTCTATACAACCCAGAGCCTTCCCTCTTCTTAGGTAAGTATTTGCTTCATTTTTTTTAAAATGCGGTTCCCATTCACTTTAAGTTTAGGTGTCAAGAAGTGGGATTTTAGGGTTAGGCGTCAGGAAGAGGGTTGGCTCTGTGTGACAGTAAGAGTAGGTTTAGTAAAATAGTAACCTCTACCAATGTTTTACTATCGTCATTACTTTTTTTTAAAATATATTTTTCATTTTTATTTGGCTCCCAATTTACAATGGTATTTATTGTTTAGACATATTGGCTTCACCTAGCACCAATTTTTCCTTCTATTCTATCATGCACACGGTTTCAGTTCATCAGTACCTTCTTGTGGTTTGTGATGCTTTACGGGGAAAAAGTTATGTAATCATAAATGCCAGACTAAACAGGTGGCTTTTCAGGTTTGATTTAAATGCCCCCAGGGCTGGAGCAGTCTTGATTGGGTGTGGCAAGGCATTCCAAAGGGTAGAGCAGCATGACAGAAGTCTCTGGCTCCAAAGATTTTGAGTACAGGGGCTTGCAAAAGTATTCGGCCCCCTTGAAATTTTCCACATTTTGTCACATTACTGCCACAAACATGAATCAATTTTATTGGAATTCCACATGAAAGACCAACACAAAGTGGTGTACACATGCGAAGTGTAAAGAAAATCATACATGATTCCAAACATTTTTTATAAATAAATAACTGCAATGTGGGGTGTGCGTAATTATTCAGCCCCCTGAGTCTATACTTTGTAGAACCACCTTTTGCTGCAATTACATCTGCCAGTCTTTAGGGTATGTCTCTACCAGCTTTGCACATCTAGAGACTGAAATCCTTGCCCATTCTTCTTTGCAAAAAAGCTCCAGCTCAGTCAGATTAGATGGACAGCGTTTGTGAACAGCAGTTTTCAGATCTTGCCACAGATTCTCGATTGGATTTAGAACTGGACTTTGACTGGGCCATTCTAACACATGGATATGTTTTGTTTTAATTCCATTGTTGCCCTGGCTTTATGTTTAGGGTTGTTGTCCTGCTGGAAGGTGAACCTCCGCCCCAGTCTCAAGTCTTTTGCAGACTCCAAGAGGTTTTCTTCCAAGATTTCCTTGTATTTGGCTCCATCTTCCCATCAATTCTGACCAGCTTCCCTGTCCCTGCTGAAGAGAAGCACCCCCCCCCCCCCCCCGAGCATGATGCTGCCACCACATTTGACAGTGGGGATGTGCAGTGTTAGATTTCCGCCATACATAGGGTTTTGCATTTTGGCCAAAAAGTTCCATTTTGGTATCATCTGACCAGAGCACCTTCTTCTAACTGCAAACGGGACTTCTTATGCTTTTCTGTTAACAATGTCTTTCTTCTTGCCACTCTTCCATAAAGGCCAACTTTGTGCAGTGCACGACTAATAGTTGTCCTATGGAAAGATTTCCCCACCTGAGCTGTAGATCTCTGTAGATCTCTGCAGCATGTCCAGAGTCACCATGGGCCTCTTGACTGCATTTATGATCAGCGCTCTCCTTGTTCGGCCTGTGAGTTTAGGTGGACGGCCTTGTCTTGGTAGATTTACAGTTGTGCCATACTTTTTCCATTTCTGAATGATCGCTTGAACAGTGCTCCGTGGGATGTTCAAGGCTTTGGAAATCTTTTAGTAGCCTGTTTTAAATTTCTCAGTAACTTTATACCTGACCTGTCTGGTGTGTTCTTTGGACTTCATGGTGTTGTTGCTCCCAATATTCTCTTAGACAACCTCTGAGGCCATCACAGAGCAGCTGTATTTGTACTGACATTAGATTACACACAGGTGCACTCTATTTAGTCATTAGTACTCATCAGGCAATGTCTATGGGAAACTGACTGCACTCAGACCAAAGGGGGCTGAATAATTACGTACACCCCACTTTGCAGTAATTTATTTTTAAAAAATGTTTGGAGTCATGTATGATTTTCGTTCCACTTCTCACGTGTACACCACTTTGTATTGGTCTTTCACGTGGAATTCCAATAACATTGATTTTTTTTATTGTTTGTGGCAGTAATGTGACAAAATGTGGAAAACTTCAAGGGGGCTGAATACTTTTGCAAGCCACTGTATATTTTGTTTTCATGTAGTGCATTTGTTTCTCTTCATTTTTTATTATAATATCTAGTGGAACTCAGATTTTGCTGTAGTGTTAGTGTAATCTCTTAGCCATTATAATATGTAATTTCAAATTAATAAGTGTGAGACTAAATGCTTTTCAAGATGTTTGAAAACTGATAAGAGTTGTCCTCTCATGCTGTCTAAGTCTCAATGCTAACCTAGTCCTATTTTTACTATAGGTTATCTTTATTCAATAAAAACATATAACGTCCTAACTAACTTCTGCGTATGTATAATTGCGTTTAGTGTGGAGCATTATTGTAGGATTACATTTTTTGTAATCCCACATTAATGAAGTTGTGAATGTGAAGCTGTAAAAAAAGTAGATATACTTGATTGTGTTGTGATAAGTAGTGTTTAACTTGCTGTCGAATAAAAAGGAGCGCTGTAATGTGAAAATTGTTCAGGTTCATAAGAGGAAAACCCCCTTATTTATTTATTTATTGTATTTATAAAGCGCCAACATATTACGCAGCGCTGGACATTAGTTTAGGTTACAGACAATATTTAGGGGTGATCTACAGCAATACGACAATACAAGAAAACAAGAAAAACCAGATCACGCAGCACAGTATGAGTACACGGTAATGCTTAGTCAGTCACTGGCAGAGCAGGGACAAGGTCCTCCAGCACCCAAGGCTGAGACACCAAAGTGCGCCCCTCCATCCCTCTCACCCCAGCCGTCACACACTGATTGCTATTAGACTAAGAGGGCCACAGGGCCCACAACCTCCCCAACACCTTAATAACTAGTTATCCGGCTTGCAGTCACAGCTATGTATCCCCTTTTCTTATTTCTTTCTGCTTCATACACAATTAGGAATGACAGCTGAATGAATTGTGCGTCCCCTCCTGCACTGCGCCCTGAGGCTGGAGCCTCTCCAGCCTATGCCTCGGCCCAGCCCTGGTCACTGGATGGGAGCATGGAGATTAGGCAAGTTGAGTTAACTCAGATGCATAGCATGGGTGCACAGTAATGGAGGTGCATGATCAGGTAAGATACAAAAGGAGGAGGACCCTGCCCAAAGGCTTACAATCTAGAGGGAGAGGTAGGGACACGAAAGGTAGGGGACCAGAGAGAGTTCAGCTGCGGGTTTAGAGCACTTGTGAGGGGTGGTAGGCCAGAGTAAAAAGGTAAGTTTTGAGGGTGGTGAAATGGTTAATAAAACTTAATTATTTTAAAACCCGACTAAACAGGCTGCTAATAAAATATTTACAACATATATTTTTCACCACCAATCAGGCTTTCTTTGGGTGTTACATTTTGCTAAGAATTATTTTATCCTAAATGCATTTTAATGGGAATAGTAAGAAATTTTTTTTTTCAGCCATTATAGTTTTAAAATATCACATGGTACTGTAATAAAAAAAAACACATTTTATTTGCCCATTTGTCCCAGTTATTATACCGTTTAAATTGTGTCCCTATCACAATGTAGGATGACAATATTTCATTTGGAAATAAAGGTGTATTTTTTCAGTTTTGCATCCGCCACTACGTACAAGCCCTTATTTGCAAAAATAATAGTAATATACCCTCATGACATACATATTAAAAAGTCCATGAGGTAACTATTTATGTATTTTTTAAGTCACTTTTCTTTTTTTGGTTTTTTCTTTGGTTTGTTTTTTTTTATTTTGGTAATTATATGAAGGGAGGTATTTGAATTTAAAGTGGATCCGAGATAAACCTTTACTCATTGCATAATTGTGTTCCTTTCATGTAGTTTATAGGGCAGAGATGGCGAACCTATGGCACGCATGCCAGACCTGGCATGTGTAGCCGAATCTGCTGGCACGCCATCGCTGCTGCTCTATGTCCCGTCCACCGCGCCAATTCATAGCGGCAGCCCCGTTCCAGCCTGCATAGTCTTCCGGCAGGCAGAGCAGGGCTATGGGAAGATGGCGTCCGAAGCCCTGTACTGGAGACTATTTGTGTCTCCAGTACAGGGCTTCAGGCACCATCTTCCTGTAGCCCTGCTATTGCATTCAGTGCAGGAGATATGCAGGAGGAACGTCCGGGGAGCTGCGCGCCAGAGGCCGGCCGGGAGAAGAGACTTCTGTCAGGTGAGTAAATTCCTTTTTTTGCAGGTGAAATGTTACCCACATTGCATTATTTTCTGGTGAAATGTTGCCCACTGCGTTTATTTTCTGGTGAAATGTTGCCCACTGCGTTTATTTTCTGGTTAAAGGTTGCCCACATCGTGTTATTTTCTGGTGAAATGTTGCCCACTGCGTTTATTTTCTGGTGAAATGTTGCCCACTGTGTTTATTTTCTGGTGAAATGTTGCCCACTGCGTTTGATTTCTGCTGAAATGTTGCCCACTGCGTTTATTTTCTGCTGAAATGTTGCCAACATTGCGTTATTTTCTGCTGAAATGTTGTCAATATTGTGTTATTTTCTGCTGAAATGTTGCCCACATTACGTTTATTTTCTGGTGTCTGGGGTAACTATTGCTGCATTTATTATTTAATGGTCATAGTTGGCTATATTTGCTGCTTTGGGGTTATGGCGGGTATACTAATAAATAGCATCACACAGTTTCTGCACACCCATGATGCGAATCCTCGTTTCACCACTTCATGGCGGAAACACTGCTTTATTATGCCTCGCTGTTACATCATTATGTTAGCTCCGCGCATACAATGTCTTTTGAACTTTTGAAGCTGTTTGCAGCTAGATATGCTGTGTAAACTATCTAAACTTTAGATAACATATATAGACAAGTTACTTGTTTTAGTTAGTTTTCATCTCGGATCCGCTTTTATGGGGTAATTTTACTATTTGGTCACTAGATGTCTCATCCCCATTTTATTCCTAGTGTTTACTGCATACACGCGTTACAGGAAGTAAATGCTTTTATGCTTTACTTTCACTTCTGACAATGACCACTGACATCTCACTGATGCCAGTGATCACGGCACTTACATCAATGAATTGGAGTTCCCTTTCACTGATCTGTGTACTGTACAACCCGGCGGTGACAAGAATGCACATGGGAGCAAGCTGGAGCAAGTAGGAGACATCTAAAAACATCTAAAAAAAAAAAAAAAAAAGCCAACTTACAATAATACACTACCTCATAACAATTAATTAAAATAAAAATGCTTGGAAGTTTTTGCTTGTTAAGATGGTTTAAAATCTGATATTTATGATCATATTTTTTTTTTAAAGTATGTTCTCTCATTCTCTCCTAATTTAATCGACTCCGACTCTTTGTAACCATATGTACTTCTGCATGCCAGATGTGGCTGTCAGTATGTATACTAGACCAGGCATGGGCAAACTTGGCCCTCCAGTTGTTAAGGAACTACAAGTCCCACAATGCATTGCAGGAGTCTGACAGCCACAGTCATGACTCATGAAGGCAAATGCATTGTGGGACTTGTAGTTCTGCAACCGTTGGAGGGCCGAGTTTGCCCATGCCTGTACTAGACCTTTACTGGTAGCAAAGGAAAGCTTATTTTTCAACATTAACCCTTTATTAAATGACTGCGTTGACCAAGAACCTCCTAATATGGGTAACTTCAGCTCTAATTCACCAAGTTCACAGTGCATCAGTTGTGTTGCAGAAGAATTCTGCATGTCAACTCATGTCAACGCATGTCAACTCACTGCTCAAACAGTTCTATGGGCTTGTTCATAGAACGGCATTGTAACAGATTGCATTATTCTAACTTGCAGCATGCAGGCTTTGAATGAACGTCTATATCCACTCTTCATTGCAGTTCACACACACTTTAACATATGCGCTATGCAACACAAAAACTTTGACTCTACCCTAAACTCCGGGAAAATCACTGTGCACAGACTGTGCAAGGAAGATTTATACAACCCATATGTGGGTTGTATATCATACTGACACTGTCATACTGACACTACACAAAAAAGAGAAGAAAATAACAATTGGTGTAGGAAGGAAGGGTTTGGGTTCCTGGAGAACTGGGCAGACTTTGCAGTCGGCTACAGGTTCTACAGCAGGGATGGGCTGCACCTTAATGGGGAGGGTGCAGCTGCATTGGGGGAGAAGATGGCTAAACGGTTGGAGGAGATTTTAAACTAGGATCTGGGGGGAGGCGGGAGGATAAAGTCTCAATACATAGACAAGATGAGGTAAAAAGACAGTGGGAACCTATCATTATGGAGGGTGGAGAGGGGGGTGGGGACAGTGTAAAGATTAAGGAGGTTGGTAAAAATTCAAGTAGCCAATTTCATGTAAACAAAATTGGTAAATGTGGTGGTAAAAATATAAAGTGCATGGTAACCAATGCTCGGAGCCTTGCAAATAAAATAGACGAACTAGAGTTCATTCTGAATGACAAAGGCTATGACATTGTGGGAATAACCGAGACATGGATGGATGAAAGCCATGACTGGATAGCTAATTTAAAAGGATACAATGTGTTTAGGAGGGATAGAACAGGGAAAAAAGGTGGAGGGGTTTGTCTCTTTGTTAAAAATTCTCTTACAGCTGTCCTCAACGATGAGATGGAGGAAGATTGCGAAGATGTGGAGTCCGTTTGGGTAAATATTCATGGTGGAAATAAAAGTTGCCAATTGCTTATTGGGGTATGCTACAGGCCACCTCTTATTAATGAAGCTGCAGAACTGCGATTACTACAGCAGATTGAAAAAGCTGCAGGTAAAAATGAGGTCATAATTATGGGCGACTTCAACTTTCCAGACATTGACTGGAGTATTGAGGCTACCCATTCTGGTAAAAGCAGCAGATTTCTGGCAGCACTACAGGACAATTACTTGACTCAAATGGTAACTGAACCAACTAGGGGGAATGCGTTACTGGATCTGATCATTTCTAATAGACCAGATAATGTATCAAATGTGCAGGTTCAAGAACATTTGGGAAATAGCGATCACAACATGATAACGTTTGAGCTGGTGACTTATAGGCCACGGGGCAGCGGGACCACTAAAACTATGAACTTTAGAAAAGCAAAGTTCACTCAAATTAGGCAGGCACTAAGTTTGGTGAACTGGGATAATGTACTACAAGGGGAAGACACTGAAGGGAAATGGCAAGCTTTTAAACTTATACTCAATCAATACTGTAGTATGTATATCCCATATGGAAACAAAATGTCTAGGAATATAAAAAGGCCTCTATGGATGAATAGAAAGGTTAAAGATAAAATGAAGAGGAAAAAGAATGCCTATAAGGTCTTAAAACAGGAGGGGACAGAGGCTGCACTAAGCAATTATAAGGAGTGCAATAAAAATTGTAAAAAAGAAATTAGGCAGGCAAAGATTGAAGCTGAAAAACAAATCGCTAAGGATATCAAATCTAACCCAAAAAAGTTTTACAAGTACATTAACTCTAAAAAAAGAAAGGTTGACTGTATAGGACTCCTAAAGGATGAGGATGGGAACTCAATGGTGGATGACCAAGGTAAGGCAGAGTTATTAAATGCTTTCTTTGCTTCTGTCTTTACAAAAGAAACAGCACTGTTGCAAACGACAGAGGCGGAAGAGTCTCAATCTTCTAACTGTAATATTAAATACTTAACGCAGGAAGAAGTGAAGGCAAGACTAAATAAATTAAAAATAGACAAGGCACCTGGCCCGGATGGCATGCATCCTCGGGTCCTAAGGGAATTAAGTTCAGTTATAGATAAACCCCTTTATCTTATCTTTTGTGACTCTCTTGCAACTGGCAGAGTCCCAGTGGATTGGCGTACAGCCCACGTTTTCCCATTATTTAAGAAGGGCAAAAAATCTGATCCAGGAAATTATAGACCTGTAAGTTTAACATCAGTTGTATGCAAACTATTTGAGGGGTTACTAAGAGATACTATACATGACTTCATAGTAGAAAATAATCTTATTTCTCAGCATCAACATGGGTTTACTAAAGACAGGTCCTGGTTTTATGAGGTAGTGAATGCTAATATGGATATTGGGAATGCTGTAGATGTGATATACTTGGACTTTGCAAAGGCCTTCGACACTGTTCCCCACAAAAGTCTGGTGCAAAAGTTGAGGATGCAAGGACTGGGGAAGAGTCTGTGTTCATGGATAGGAAACTGGCTAATGGACAGAAAACAAAGAGTTGTGGTCAATGGATCATACTCAAAATGGGAGACTGTTAGCAGTGGGGTCCCACAGGGGTCTGTTCTGGGTCCAGTGCTCTTCAATTTATTTATTAATGACCTAGTAGATGCAGTAGTGAGCAATGTTGCTATTTTTGCAGATGATACAAAATTGTGCAGAATCATTAACTCTCAGGAAGATAGTGTCATATTGCAACAGGATCTGGATAGGATGGCTATATGGGCACATACATGGCAGATGAAATTCAATGTTGACAAATGTAAGGTCATGCATTTTGGACGTACTAATGGTCTAGCACCATACAAAATAAATGGGATACAGTTGGGGACATCAAACTTGGAGAAGGACTTAGGAGTACTCATTGACAACAAGTTAAATAATCGTACTCAATGCCAAGCAGCTGCAGCTAAAGCTAACAAAATTTTGGGATGCATTAAAAGGGAAATAAAAACTCGAGATGCTAGCATAATATTGCCCCTGTTTAACTCTCTAGTAAGGCCACATCTGGAATATGGAATTCAGTTCTGGGCACCACATTACAAAAAAGATATTGCAGTTTTAGAGCAGGTGCAGAGACGAGCAACAAAATTGATGCGTGGGATGGAAGGTCTCACTTATCGAGAAAGGTTAGATAAACTGGGTTTATTTAGTCTAGAGAAAAGACGCCTTAGAGGGGATCTAATTAACATGTATAAATACATCAGAGGGCAATATAATACCTTGGCGGATGAGCTTTTTGTCCCTAGGCCTTCTCAAAGGACTAGAGGACATGATCTGCGCATGGAGGAAAAACGTTTTAGCCATTTATTTAGGAAAGGGTTCTTTACAGTAAGAGTGATTAAGATGTGGAATGCATTGCCACAGGAGGTCGTTATGGCAAACTCTATACCTGCATTTAAAGGGGGCTTAGATGCTTTCCTTGCGTTGAAAGACATCTATGGCTACAATTACTAGGTAATGCCTAATGATGTTGATCCAGGGATTTTATCTGATTGCCATCTGGAGTCGGGAAGGAATTTTTCCCTTTAGGGGCTAATTGGACCATGCCTTGTAAGGGTTTTTTCGCCTTCCTCTGGATCAACAGGGATATGTGAGGGAGCAGGCTGGTGTTGTACTTTATACTGGTTGAACTCGATGGACGTATGTCTTTTTTCAACCAAAATAACTATGTAACTATGTAACTATGTAACTATATATTTAAATTGTACTTCTGTAATTCATGCATGAATATACTGGTTGGCTTGGTTGGCTATTTTAATACAATTTTCTGGCTGCATTACTGTGATGCGTAGCGGAGACAACGCCGCCCCGCCGGGCAACATGGCGACGGTTTCCGCTTCCCAGCCGGCTGGTTCCGCTTCACATGCGGAATCACTGGCGCTGGTGCATGGGGACACCGCCGCCGCGGCTGGCGGCATGTCCTGCAGGGCAGCTGGCGGACCTCGGTTCGCATTCATGCGCGGACCCTAGGCCTGGCCTCTCCAGTGCACAGAGGCAGAGGGTCGCGCGCGCGCAAGGAGGCAGGACTTTTACCTCCTACGTAGGAGGGTCAGCTGACTCTCCAGTCAGCTGACCCCAGGAGGCCTTCTCATTTGTTGGGCGGCTGGGTGGCGCTGCAGATGCGCTCCCAGCATATAAGGAGCCTGTGTTCAGTTGCTCTTTGTCTGCTGTCGTGAATACTTAGGTGTAAACGCTCAGACCTTAGCTCAGTTCCCGGGTGTTGACATCAAGGACGTCATACCTCAGTTTAGGATTGTATTGCATATTTATTTGTGTCTTGACTTTGGCTATCCTTGACTACTCTCTCCTCTTCTCGATTTTGTACCTTTGCCTATCTGATTCTTAGTTGCCGACCCTGCCTGTTAAACGGACTCTGAATCAGCCTTCTGTTCTTGTACTGCTGCCATCTCTCTGTTGCCTGTCTGACCTTTGTCCATTTGCCTGTCTGACCTTTCTCTTTTCCCCAGTGGAACAGTCCGACTTCCCCAGTCCGACTTCCAGAACTTCCGCAACCGGGTTTTGTCTTATTTCGAGTTACGACCAACTTTGTCAGGTTCTGAGCAGCAAAGGGTGACCTTTATTAAGATCTTATTGTCCGGGGACTCACAAACCTGGGCATATGGTCTTTTGCCCGAAGATACGGCACTGATGTCAGTTGAGGAATTTTTCAAAGCAATGGCTATAATTTATGATGATCCGGATGCTTCAATCACTGCTGAGAGGAAGCTCAAAACTCTCAGGCAGGGTTGAGATACGGTTGAGGTTTATGCGGCAGAGTTCAGAAGGTGGGCTGTGTCATCTAGGTGGGGGTCATACGCCTTATTAGACTGTTTTCTGTCAGGCCTATCAGACGCAGTCTCTGAACTAATGTTAGGGCACCCTGAACCGAAGTCCGTCGATGACGCCATTTCCTTGGCGATACGAGCGGACAGCAGGTTACACTATCAGCGTCAATCGAGAGGCAAGAATGCAGTTAGAGCTCTCTCTTTTGCATCCTCGTCACCTACCCCCTCTACTGATGAGCCGATGCAAATCGGACATTCTCGCTTGACTCGGGCCGAGAAGGAGCGCAGAAGGGCTGAAAGACTTTGTTTATATTGCGCAGAGGAAGGCCATATTGCTCAAAATTGCCCGAAGAAATCGGGAAACGCTGTCGTCTAGGTGTAGTTAGAGGTAATACCCTAGACGCACAGAGCTTACCTCTAAATCAGAATAATCGGTTACTTCTCCCGTGTTCCATTTCTTGTTGGGATTTGACTGTTTGCACTGAGGCTTTCATAGATTCTGGATCTGCGGCTAATTTTATAGACTACGAGTTTGTGAAAGGGCTGGGTATTCCTTTACAACTTTTAGACCGACAAGTAGTTGTTACCACAGTGGATGATTCTCCTTTACAATGCAGACAACCTCTCTCTCAGACACCAATGTTGTCATGCACGATAGGGGTTTTACACAAAGAGAGTTTCCAGTTTCTTGTTTTGCGCATGGAAACCTCCACCGTGATCCTCGGTATGCCCTGGTTACAGCTCCACTCCCCACAGATAGACTGGGCGTCAGGTCAGCTACTTACTTGGTTGCCTTATTGCCATACTCATTGTTTGGGGAAAATTGCCATTTGTGCTGCCAAGATAGAGGTTAAGGGGGTACCAGTACAAAACGCTGAGTTTGCGGATGTGTTCTGTCCTAGGTCCACCGATAAACTCCCACCACATCGGAGTTTTGACTGCCCTATCGACTTAAGATCTGGTTGTATGCCCCCTAGAGGTCATCTCTATAATTTGTCAGGACTTGAAAAGCTGGCAATGCGGGAATACATTAAGGACAACCTGGCAAAAGGGTTCATCCACCCTTCCCGGTCACCGGCCGGGGCAGGTTTTTTCTTCGTTCAAAAGAAAGATGGTGGGCTTAGACCTTGTATTGACTACCGAGGTCTAAACAAGATTATCAATGCAAGTATTTTCTCAAAATTGGACTTACGTGGGGCAAACAACCTGGTACGCATCAGGGATGGTGACGAATGCAAGATGGCCTTCAATACGGCCGACGGGCATTACAAGTACCTCGTTATGCCCTTCGGGTTATGTATCGCCCCGGCCGTCTTCCAAGAGTTAATAAACGAGGTATTCAGGGAGGTATTGGGGAGGTTTGTCTTGGTATACCTTTATTACATACTGATTTTCTCTCCAAACCTTGTAGAGCATCGTAAATATGTCAAGTATGTATTGAAGAAGTTGAGACAGAATTTACTGTATGCAAAACTAGAGAAGTGCCTCTTTGAGGTCACTCAAATTCCTTTTCTGGGGTATATTATTTCAACTTCAGGTCTCTCTATGGATCCAGAAAAGGTTTCAGCTGTCTTAGAGTGGCCGCAACCGGTAGGCTTGAAGGCACTTCAAAGATTCCTTGGTTTTGCCAACTACTACCGGAGATTTATCAAGGGATTCTCTTCGGTAGTAGCCCCTCTGACTAGTCTTACCAAGAAAGTGGCTGACCCATGGTCACCGGAGGCTCAGTCAGCCTTCGACACCCTGAAGAAATTGTTTTGCTCTGCACCTATATTGAGACATGTCGATGTCACCCTTCCCTTCATGGTGGAGGTGGATGCCTCGAAAATTGGGGTGGGGGCTGTCCTGTCTCAACGTTCTGGTCTGCAGGGCAAGACACATCCCTGTGCTTACTTTTCACGTAGATTTTCCCCTGCTGAAAGAAACCACGATGTGGGCAACACGGAGCTCCTTGCCATCAAGTTAGCCTTTCAGGAATGGCGTCATTGGCTGGAGGGTGCAGAGCATACTATTGTCGTATATACTGACCATAAGAACCTGGAGTACATTGAGGGAGCAAAGAGACTTACCCCCAGACAGGCCCGTTGGTTGTTGTTCTTTTCACGCTTCAGATTTGTTATCACATACACTCCAGGTTCTAAAAACGTCAAGGCAGATGCTCTCTCCAGATGTTTCGAGCCTGAGACAACCCAGTCAACATTTCCAGAGGGTTTTCTATCCTCCAAGGTGGTGTTAGCTGCCGTTGAGACCTGGGAGGATTGGGCAGCTACACTATCTACTTACCAGTTAGATACCCCGGAAGGGAAACCGGAAGGGGTTCTCTTCGTACCACTTCGTTTCCGATTACAAATCATGCAGTTGTTCCATGCCCATAAGAACGCAGGTCACCCTGGGGTCACTCGCACTCTGGATTTGCTCGCTAGGTGTGTGTGGTGGCCTTCATTGGCCTCAGATTGTAGGGAATTTGTCAGAGAGTGTGTTGTCTGCGCCAGGAGCAAGCCTTCACGCCTGGCTCCAGTGGGCACCCTACAATCCTTGCCAGTGCCAAGTGAACTGTGGACCCATCTGTCCATGGATTTCATTGGTGAGCTCCCCAGGTCCAAAGGCATGACAGTCATCTGGGTAATCGTAGAGAGATTCAGTAAGATGGCGCATTTTGTTCCACTTAAAGGATTTCCCTCAGCCCAAGAATTGGCCGACCTCTTCATACAACATATCTTCCGATTACATGGTATCCCGGATGATGTGGTTTCTGATAGAGGAGTCCAATTTGTATCAAAGTTTTGGAGGGCCTTTTGCCATACGTTGGGTATGAGCCTGTCTTTTTTGTCGGGGTATCACCCACAGACCAACGGGCAGACCGAAAGGGTTAATCAGGCTCTGGAGCAGTTCCTGAGATGCTATGTAGCGGATGCACAAACCGAATGGGTTAGGTTTTTGCCCTTTGCGGAGTTCGCGTACAACAACCTGAAAAGTTCGTCAACAGGGTTGTCCCCTTTTCAGGTTGTATCAGGAAAATCCCCTAAGTTTTCCCCATTTCCGGTGTGTTCCTCTCCCTTCCCGGCCCTGGAGGATTGGCAGAAGGCTTTGAGGGAGCTTTGGGGACAGGTGAAGAGGAATTTGGGAATGGCCTTTCAGAGAAAAAAAGACAGGCCGACAAGAGACGCTCTGTTGAGTGGCACTTTGCTCCAGGGGACAAGGTGTGGGTGTCAACCAGACATTTGGCACTCAGGCAACCGTCCACCAAATTAGGTCCCAGGTTCATAGGGCCTTATCCGGTGGTCAAGAGGATCAATGATGTCTCTTACGTTATTGATCTTTCAACCAGCATGAGATGTGGGAGGTCGTTCCACGTCTCTCTACTTAAACCGGCAGTGTATGTGGATTCCTCTCCCCCCCCCCCCCCCCAGTGGTAATAGAGGGTCAGACAGAATATGAAGTTGAAAAGATCTTGGATTCTCGCCTAGTGCAGAATTCGGTGCAGTATCTGGTCCATTGGAAAGGGTATGGTGTGGAGGACAGGTCCTGGGTTCCAGAGGATCGCATGCATGCTGAGAGATTAAGGAAGAGATTTCATCAGTTACATCCTGAGAAACCGTGTAGGAAGTGTCCGGAGTCCACTCCTCAAGGGGGGGTACTGTGATACGTAGCGGAGACAACGCCGCCCCGCGGGGCAACATGGCGGCGGTTTCCGCTTCCCAGCCGGCGGGTTCCGCTTCACATGCGGAATCACTGGCACTGGTGCATGGGGACACCGCCACCGCAGCTGTCGGCATGGCGGTGGGTCCTGCAGGGCAGCTGGCGGACCTCGGTTCGCATTCGTGCGCGGACCCTAGGCCTGGCCTCTCCAGTGCACAGAGGCAGAGGGTCGCGCGTGCGCAAGGAGGCAGGACTTTTACCTCCTATGTAGGAGGGTCAGCTGACCCTCCAGTCAGCTGACCCCAGGAGGCCTTCTCATTGGTTGGGCGGCTGGGTGGCGCTGCAGATGCGCTCCCAGCATATAAGGAGCCTGTGTTCAGTTGCTCTTTGTCTGCTGTCGTGAATACTTAGGTGTAAACGCTCAGACCTTAGCTCAGTTCCTGGGTGTTGAAATCAAGGACGTCACACCTCAGTTTAGGATTGTATTGCATATTTATTTGTGTCTTGACTTTGGCTATCCCTGACTACTCTCTCCACTTCTCGATTTTGTACCTTTGCCTCAGGGGTGTAGCAATGGCCATAGCAGCTGCTATGGGGCCCTGGAGCAGAGGGGGCCCAGTTAGCACTTATTGTATTCACTATTAACTTTATTGTATTCCACCACCCTCTAACTTTGTCTTAGTTCCCATGGACTATATGCACTGTAGATTGCATGAGAATGAAGATTGCCTAATGAACTCTTATCCATAGGTTAGGGAGAATGTAGCACTGCTCAAGAGTGCCTTCATTTGATGGCCCCATGAAAATTTTGCTATGGGGCCCCATGATCTCTAGCTACGCCACTGCTTTGCCTATCTAATTCTTAGTTGCCGACCCTGCCTGTTAAACGGACTCTGAATCAGCCTTCTGTTCTTGTACTGCTGCCATCTCTCTGTTGCCAAACCTTTGCCTGTCTGACCTTTCTCTTTTCCCCAGTGGAACGTCTCCCACTGGTGGGATATCTCTGAGGCTTGCCTCTCCGAGACGCCTGCCCTAGCAGACGATTACTGCCAGGGGCTGAGATCCCAATCTTCACCTGGGCCGAGGATCTCACACACGGGGTTCCCATTCAGAGGTAACCACACCTCTGAGGAATCACCGTGTGGTGGATATTTCCACAATCTTGTATATTGTACAGTGTTGATTGTTATTTTTCTGCTACGGTATCCAGAGGTTAGTTGCACTTGCATTATTGGTGATTCTGCAGATTATCAATAATCAGGTGACATCTGCATTATTGGTGATACTGCAGATCACTAATAATCAGATTCTCTCTGCTTACTGACACCGATCATTACAATTACCTGCCAGATCGATTTTTTCCAACATGTCCGATCTGAATTTTGATCAATTTTCGGATCGATTTACGTCTACCTTTATGGAAATTCAGATAGGACATGTTGGAAAAAAATCGATCTGGCAGGTAAATTGTATCGTGTGTACCTAGCATCAGTCATATGTGTAGAAGACCGTATTTGCACTAAGTTTGTATGTTGTACATGTTTGCAAGGGTTTACTATAAACACTCTAGTTCTCTCTCATTTGCCATAAAACACTGAGAGGTTAACTGGCTTCTTTTAAAAGTGGTTCTCTCATATGTAAATTTTATTGTGAGCCCCTTCTGAGGGGCATGTATTCTGTAGTGTAAAGTGCTTTTGAGAAGGTGTCAGTGCTATATAATAAATGAAGAGAAAGGGATCCGCAGACTTCAGTAGAGTGCATGAAACTGGTTGTATTTATTTCAAATCAACCATTGTTGCCCTTAGAAGCTAAACACACCTCCAGATCCTAAATCTGGAGGTGTGTTTAGCTTCTAAGGGCAACAATGGTTGATTTGCATATTTCAGCAGTGATGCACTGAGAGACATCTCAAGCCCACTCCAACCTGAATTATCACAAATTATTAAGGGGGCTTTTTGGACCATTGTAGCCCCTTACACACTCCAATGAGTTTTGGTTCACCATGAGCTTGCTGGTTAGTCTGTACTTATTTATTACAAACAAATCGACACGCAGGACATGAACATTCACAGGATCAAACTAAATGCATGATGATCACGAGACAATGACATCTGAAGTAGATATTACTTTTTGTAATATGAATGTTTTACTATTCATATGTAAACATCAGCTTTACTAAAATCACTTACCAAAATCATTCCTGCAAATAGCCATCAGAAGTTCTTTGTCATTGCAGGGTCGACAAGAATCTAGAAATTCATGAAAAAGAATGACACTAATTCAATATTTTTTCATGTATATTTGAGATGTATCAGTCTTTTTTCTTTTATTTTCTTTTTTTGTTGGGGGGGGGGGGGGGGTTAAAATAGATTTTAATTATACACAATATTTACCAGTTTTTTTTATTTTTGTATAATGCTGGAGCAGTTATTCAAAAATGATTCCTAAGTACAAAAAAAGCTTGTGTTACAGATTTTAGGTCCATCATGGTCCCTTCATTGGGAGTACTGTATAGCTAGGTCCCAGCTTTAGTCAGCTATACCTGCACCACAGCTGATTTGATGTTCGTTATCAATTTATTAAGCGATTGCCAATGTTTAGAGTTTGGCTATACAATAGCCACCGCCTGCTGAGCCAGTAGCTGGAGTATGGCTACGTAATAGCCTAACCCTAGCGTCTAGTTTACTCAGCATGTTCTGACATAGCTGCATGTTTAAATCATATTCTATGGTGGAATCCAATTTAACAAATGGTCTGTGTGCCAAATTTAACAGATTCACCTAGTGCCATATTAAGGTACCAACAAACAAGAATTTGGCAGACAGAATTTTTTTGTAGTAATATTTCCATCAAATTAAATTATATGACAGCAATGAGCAATGTGCAGTAGTTTACAGGGGCGTTGGTTTCAGTTAGCATATTCTTATTAGTATTTCAGTAATAATGGGTCAGTCAACCCAAAAGGAAGGTTTCAGTTACATGGATGGAGGCAGGTAAGCGGTTACTTCTGGTTTTTTTTTTAATATGAGATTCCAGCAGAAAATTGTTATAATTCTCTTCCCGATTCTGTTTTGGGAGGCTTGTAATTCTTCTTTCTATACAATGATTAAATACTGTAATACAGTAATTACTATATGGAGTACTATGTCACTTTTAATGACCATGACAGGAAACCAGCAATTACACCAACATAGTACCTAAGTGTGTGTATGGGCATCTAACAAAGTACACCAGAAAAGGAGTAGATATTTCATCTGGCATGACTTTGAATTTGTTAGAAGGTAGGTGACACTGACTACACATAGAAAATATTAGTAAGTTGTCCCATCTGTGTGACAGCACATTGGACGGCCCCATGGGTAAGTTAACCCCCCTCTCCCACGGTCACAGCTGTCTAATTTTAATTTCAATACCGAGTATCTTCAAGTTTGTAGTTACTTGAAATAGCAACACTAGATACCAG
This sequence comes from Hyperolius riggenbachi, assembly GCF_040937935.1. Lineage (NCBI taxonomy): Eukaryota > Metazoa > Chordata > Amphibia > Anura > Hyperoliidae > Hyperolius > Hyperolius riggenbachi. The sequence continues at coordinate 152,161,250 of NC_090655.1, forward strand.
TTTGCTAACCCCCATTGAGTTCTAATACATCCTCGATTGTGAAAAAGGTTTTATTTGCTGCTGTCACTGCTGGAGGGATTTCCCCACTTACTGTCTGGACAGGAAGTGATAGAGATTTCCCCAGAGGAATGGCTCCCAATGGCATAATAACCCCAAACAAGTTCTAATACTGCTATCCAAAACTGTAATTTTTTGTATTTTGAGTTAGGCTTTGAGTGCAGCCTCAGCATGTCCAGAAATGGACGTATGTCTTTTTTCAACCCAAGTAAGTATGTAACCAGGGGTGCCTCAAACTTCCGCAAACCGCAATAGACTTCAATGGGGATGCGAACTTTGAAAACTAGAAACATTTATGCTGGCCACAAAAGGAGTCTAACACCTGGAGGGGGGCATGGATGAGTGGAATGGATGCCAAAAGTCCCAGGGGAAAATCTGGATTTGACACAAAGCAGCGTTTTAAAGCGGTATCGTCACCATAAAAATCAAATTTCAACAGCAACTGGTCTGAGTGTATTAAGTGATAAAGATGCTAATCCTGCATTCAAAACTTTCAAAACTTTTTCTGCTGTTATGATTTGGAGTTATCACTGGCCCTTTAGTAGTCGGTGCCAAAGAATTGCATGCTGGGGGTTCTTTTTATCTATAATCTATTCCTTCTCTTCCCTTTATTTCCCTGCCAGCTCCTTATCTGAAACCTAATCCCCTACTCACTTGTGTTTACAAGCAAGGCTGAGGCGACTCAGCGATTGGAGGAGACAAGAAAAAAAGTAAAGGGCAGAAATGACATCACGAGTTAGCCTTAACTGTGGGCATGGCCCCCACCAGGAACAGAATTCTCCTCATTTACTATATAACATTCACTGAAATCAAAACGTGGACAGTATAAAACATGTGTTATGTAAGTAGATCAAGTATTTATCTACTTACATATGTGTTTTTTTTCCCTGGCATAGTATGGCTGATCCTACTGCTTTAAGGGCAGAAATCACATTGGGCTTGATTCACAAAGCGGTGCTAACCTACTTAGCACGTCTAAAGTCTTTAGACGCGCTAACCAGGGTGCTAAGTAGGTTAGCACCGGATTTCTCAATCAGATCGCGCGCTAACTTTGCGCGCGCAAAGTTTTACGCGCGCTAAGTCCCATAGGCTTTAATAGGCACTTCGCGCGGAGCGCCCTGCGCTCTGTGCAGTACGCGCGTAAAGTTTTATGCGCGAAAAGCTTGTTTAGACGTGCTAAGGGGGTTTTCACAGGCGTGCTAACAGTTAGCACCGCTTTGTGAATCAAGCCCATTGAATGCTAAATTGCAGGACTAAAGTGCTTTCAAACATCTTGCATGTGTATACATGAATTAGGGAGTGTAATTAGAGTACTGCTTCACACTGACACACCAAACTCACTGTGTCACGCACCGCAAACAGATGTTTGCGTAGTGACGGCCGTGCTGGACTGGTGCGCACCATCGATCATAGTGAAACAATCTGTCAGTAAAAATGAATGCATGTATTGACAGCTATAGGCTAGGGTTACTAATAACAAGATTGGTATGATTAAATTGTGAGGGGGGCAAAGTAGAGAGTAACAAGGAACATTTTAATTGCGCTTTTCTCCTGGCAGCCACTAAGACTCAGAAGCCAGTAGCAGTGTTAGGGAGGTCTCCTACTGAATAGGAGCTGGCTTACTAAGTAGGAAGAGCTGAGATTTGCACCCAGGTCACCTGTGCAAGAGGCAGAGTCCTTAACCATTGCACTAGCCAACGAAAGGGAAGAAAAGCATTTCTATTTAGCTTTACTATATGACAAGAAGACAGCAGCACAAGGCGAAGGGGGGAAATGAAGGTTAATGAGGAAGAGAAGATGAGTGGCAAGATACTGAGAATAGCCTGAGAGGGAGCAGAGAGCTTATCTGTATTGCAGTCTCACATCACACAGAGGTGACTTGCCTGTAATGTGACTCATGTCCCTGCCAATCTCTCACACAAGGCTGCAGCAGCCCTCTTGGAGTCTAGGGACTGTCAAACTTTTAATTCTGTCTTTACAATGGTGAGAGAGCAGAGTGAGTTTTTTTTTCTATGGACTCTGCAGGAGGCAAGCCTTTCTTCTGCATCATGCTGTGTACATTTACCCGCTTGCTGTTCCCCTGTAATTTCAAATTGTACTTTTATTTCCCTCAGCCAGCCTTATACAAAAACAGGAATGCACCAGGCACTGTACCAGCAGCCTAGGGGAAAATCTCCCCCCTCCCCCCGGCCAGTCCATTCTGGAATGCCTACCTGCTTCCACAGAAAGACAACATCCTCCTCTTCTCCTGATATGTTTTCTTTTCACGGCAGTGGCGGCGCCAGGGGGGTGCTTGGGGGTGCTCAAGCACCCCCTAAATTTGTCCAAGCACCCCCAAAGCACCCTCTGGCGTGAACTGATTTCAGGCGTCTAAGAGACGCCGAGTCAGTTCACAGCGGCAGCCTGAAGCAGCAGAGCAGGGCTACGGTAAGATGGCCGCCCGAAGCCCTGCTCTGCAGACTTGGAGTCTGCAGTGCAGGGCTTCGGGCGGCCATTTTCCTGTAGCCCTGCTCGCTGGGTAATGCAGGCTGCAGGAAAGAAGAGGATCATGGGAGCTGAGCTGCGTGCCACAAGGAGGTCGGGAGGGGAGAGGAGGAGGTCGGAACAGGAGGTCTTCTGACTAGGTGAGTAAATGGGTTTTTCTTTTCTTTTTCAGGTGGTGCTGCTGATTGTGGTCAGATCTGCGGAGGATTGTGCATATTGGGGTCAGATCTGCGGAGGATTGTGCATATTGGGGTCAGAACTGCTGAGCATTGTTGTGCATATTGTGCTCAAATCTGCTGAGGATTGTGCATATTTGGGTCATATCTGATAAGGATTGTGCATATTGGGGTCATATCTGATAACGGTTGTGCATATTGGGGTCATATCTGATAACGGTTGTGCATATTGGGGTCATATCTGATAACGGTTGTGCATATTGGGGTCATATCTAATAACGGTTGTGCATATTGGGGTCATAACTGATAACGGTTGTGCATATTGGGGTCATATCTGATAATGATTGTGTGTATTGGGGTCATATCTGATAACGATTGTGCGTATTGGGGTCATATCCGATAACGGTTGTGCATATTGGGGTCATATCTGATAACGGTTGTGCATATTGGGGTCATATCTGATAACGGTTGTACATATTGGGGTCATATCTGATAACGGGTGTGCATATTGGGGTAATATCTGATAACGGTTGTGCATATTGGGGTCATATCTGATAACGGTTGTGCATATTGGGGTCATATCTGATAACGGTTGTGCATATTGGGGTCATAACTGATAACAATTGTTCATATTGGGGTCATATCTGATAACGGTTGTGCATATTGGGGTCATATCTGATAACGGTTGTGCATATTGGGGTCATATCTGATAACGGTTGTGCATATTGGGGTCATAACTGATAACGGTTGTGCATATTGGGGTCATATCTGATAACGATTGTGTGTATTGGGGTCATATCTGATAACGGTTGTGCATATTGGGGTCATATCTGATAACGATTGTGCGTATTGGGGTCATATCTGATAACGGTTGTGCATATTGGGGTCATATCTGATAACGGTTGTGCATATTGGGATTATTGAACTTGTTTTTTGTTGAAATCTGCTCACATTACGTGTATTTTCTTGAGAAAACCTGCACAATTATGTGAATTTTCTGGGGAAAGGGTCACCAAAACTTGGGCCCTCTGTCTTTGCGTTGCACTTTTAAAGGGAAGCCGAGGTGAGAATAATATTGAGGCTGCCATATTTATCTCCTTTTAAGCAATACCAGCTGCCTGGCTGCCGTGTTGGTCCTCTGCCTCTAATTCTTTCAACCATAGACCCTGAACAAGCATGCAGCAGGTCAGGGGTTTCTGACAATATTGTCAGAACTGACAAGATTAGCTGCATGCTTGTTTCTGGTGTAATTCAGTTCACTACTGCAGCCAAATAGATCAGCGGGGCTGCCAGGCAACTAGAATTGTTTAAAAGGAAATAAATATGACAGCCACCATATCACGCTCACCCTGGGTTCACTTTAAATTACAGTTAGCCCCGCCCTCATCTGGTCATGACCACGCCCATTTTTTCGCCGCAGCGCGCTTCGCGCGCCGCAGGTTGTAGCCACACCCATTTTTTGCCGCAGGTCGTCAGCTCCCCCAGAAATTGGTCCAGCACCTGCATAGCACCCCCTAAAAAAATTCCTGGAGCCGCCACTGTTTCACGGTCATAAGGAGGGGTGGGATAGGAGTGCACAGACACACTCTAGATCCCAAGATAACACTAATTAGGAAATGTTACAGGCTTAGCAGATGCTTTAATTAGAATTTTTTTTTATCTCTGCACCCTTAGTTTTCAGTCTCTAAGCCGCCTCTAGATAAATCTTCTCTCCAGGCAATTGCCTTATCAGCTGGTGCCTAGTGGTGCCTCTGTATGTAACAAATCATCCAATACAAGCTGAATGTCTTACCTTGTGCATGGTCCGAATTGTGGAATAAAGGTCCTGAATGTCCATTATTAAGCACTTCATAATGGAAGCCTGCTGTTCTCCTGCTCAAGTCTTTCTGGGGACTAGCTTGAAGAAATAAAGCCACTCTTTGCATTTTGTCCATTTCAAAGCAATGAACCTTCCACACGCCACCTGCTTCACCAGGTAAGAGGAGGAGTTGTCCTTTTTTCTCCACGTACATATTGGCACCTTGAAATTCTGAAGTAGGTTTTATACAGACTGTTGAATACTTGCCATTAACTAGGTTGGGTTGGAGAATTACACGCAAGGCCTTGGATGGATACAGCCATTCTAACAAGCCTTCTGTGCAACACAGGTGAACTTGCTGCACAGCACGAGAAAGAGAGTCCCAAACCAGACCACTGGAAAAAAAAAAGAGGACATAAAATGTTTATATTTGTAAAAACTAAAAGCACTGCTTAGGGTTACATACCTTGGAAAAGCTCCATCTAAAAAGTTGCAAATGTATTGGACATTAGAGAAAATTTTGATTGAAGTCTAAGATTGCTTTGATCCCTATTGGTGAGAATTCCTCTGGCTAACACTGGAGGGCACCTCTATCGCGAAAAATTGTAAAATTTACAATGCATGTAAACACATACAAATAAGACATAGGTTTCTTCAAGAGTAAAATGATACATAAATTACTTTTCTCCTATGTTCCTGTTGCTTACAGTAGGTAGTAGAAATCTGACTGAACTGACAGGTTTTGACTAGTCCATCTCTTCATGGGGGATTCACAGCATGGCCTTTATTCTTTATAAAGACATTCCCTGAAAATAATTTATACGGAGATGCTGGCCATGGATGGTGCAACTGCCATTCACTACGTGCTTTTGAAAAGAAATAAAACCCTGGGAATCCCCCATGAGGAGATGGGCTTGTCTAAAACCGGTCGGTTCTGACAGACATGGTGACAATCACTGCACACTATGTCACAGCATGCCAAAGACTGGGAGGAGCATAAATGAACTGTAAACCTAAAAATGCCCACAGATTGTACCCCCATGCCACCCCCTTTCCATGTCCCTCATTTCCCTTTGCTTTGTCAATGCCTGTATGAATAACAGTCATGTCAATATATATATTATTGATTTCATTTAAGATATTCTCTCTCTCTCTCTCTCTTTCTGTGCTCTTCTCAGTCTTTGTCCACTCCTCCTCTCTCACCTTTTGTTTTCCCCTCCCTTAGTACTGGGTGTATGTCTTTTTGTACACTGCACAAAATGTCATGTCAAACAGGTCAGCTAAATAAAAGACTTCAATCCTGTATCATCTTTCCTTTCTTTCTGCTTCTCTCCCTAACCTAAAGCTGGCCATACGCGCATCAATGTTTACTATCGAATCTGACGGTTTTATGTGATACAGTGAGCTGCATGGAACCTTTAGGTTAGAAAACCATAGGTGCTTCCAGTATAGGTTAGGCAGACATAGGTGCCTCCAGTATATGTTAGCCAGCCATATATAGAACAGTATAGGTTAGCCAGCCATAGGTGCCTCCAGTATAGGTTAAACAGCCATAGGTACCCACAGTATAGGTTAGCCAACCAAAGGTGCCTTAAGTATAGGTTAGTCGGCCATAGCTGCCTCCAGTATAGGTTGGCCAGCCATAGGTACCCTCAGTATAGGTTAGCCAGCCATAGGTACCCTCAGTATAGGTTAGCCAGCCATAGGTGTTTTCAGTATAGGTTAGCCAGGAGGATGCGGGGGGATCTCATGGCCTAGGGTGGGCTGGAGGAACACCCAGATAAGTACCAATTCTTTTTTTTTCTACCTGCTCAGAATCCCTTTAATATTAACATTTGTAAATAAGAAATATATCTATTTAAAGGATGGGAGTAAGGTTTAGAGTCAAACATTTTTAAGTAGAAAAATACAAATATTTACATAGATCTTTACATCAGTCCTGAAATGACATGAGGATATGGAGTAACAGAGGGATATGGTTTCCAAAGAAGGACTTCAGAGGGACAGTTGGGAGCTATGAGGGAATACTGTAAGGGAAGTGGGGGACCACCAGGGAAAGCTATATGTGTATGGTGGATCACTAGACTGCTAGTGACAGCAGTGAATGGGAGGGTGTCACATGACACGCTGTCATATCCTGACAGTGTTTCACGTGACGCCCTATTGCCATGGAGACCTGACACTGGAAGTGGCAATTAGGTGAGTGTTAACCCTCTCTTACTGGGCCTTGCAACTGTGCAGGGAGGGAAGGGGAAAGAAAGGAAAGTGGTTTGCAGCTGGCAGCCTGGGCTGCTTAAACTTTGTCCAGACCTGATTAAGCTGAAATGCCGCAGGAAGCCCATGTAAACCGGCTCTTATTGTAGACTGCTGTGCATTGCAGAATAACTGGACAAACATTTTATACAGAGGAATTAAGTATCATGCACATTTCCACAAAGTTGGCAGTCAAATTTAGGAACTCTTTACAAAGCAATCATACACTTAGCAAATGCTCACAGTATTAGCAAAACTATCAAAAATTATGGAAACTAATTTTTCTCTGTATACGCACTCAGTGGCATAGCTACAGATGTCTGAGCCCCATGCAAATTTGGACCAGGGAAGCCTTGTTGCGCTATATTGGGTTGTGGTATGGTATGTAGCGCATTGCCGCTAAACACGCTATTACAAGAAAAAGTGAAGGATATTTTATATTGACTTGTATGCTTCACTGTACCCGAATCCCGATGCGAAGTGCATTGCTGCTGTCCCGATCTGTTGAGTTGTGTTCCTCTTGTCACAATTGACACTGTGAACTTAGCCTCAAACATTACAGGTTTACTTTAATTGAACCTTTGCATGCTGATTAAAAGGAAAGTTTAAAGTAAACTGCTCAGATTTGATTGCTCACACTGTCACACAACTGGTATATGCTATATAGTTCAGTAAAATTTTATAGTTCAGTAAAATGCCCTACTGGGGTTGATCTCAGAATTCTGCACCAGTTCAGAAATAAGTCTGAAGACAGATATGTTTAGTGAATTACAGAGCAAGTGTCCTGGTTGTTCGAAGGGTTAAAATCAGTACTTTTTACAGAATTATTGCATAAATCAGCACAATGCTACCTCCTTGCTTGATGTGTCTCTGGGCCAAATGACATCAGAGCTGGCAGTGCTGTGGCGGTGGTGTATACTTATCTCCAAAGGCATCCTCTCCCTGCATGAATCACCGGTGTCTGCACTGACAAATTTCCAGATAATGTGATTCTCATCATTACCAAATAAACACAAAATTCAGTTATAACCCTAAAGTTGCCCATACATCTAGAGACTGGAACCCACTAGAGAGTGTCCACCGAGTCTTTGTCATACTTCCATATTTGCGTCCCACCTGTCTACCACATCTCGTGTGAGTGTATGACATCACTGATTGAGTATATCACTTCCATCTAGTGTGATCGACCGACTCAATTAATTTTGGCAGAAAATTGATCAATCCAGCATCATTTGAAGCATTCACTTTTAGCGGACTTTATCAAAGTGATCGAACTGCCAGATAACTACTGAAAAAAATAAAATCAATAAGCTTGTAGCCACCATTAGTTACATTGGTTGTTCTCCATAAAGTACTACAGAAATTGTCTGTGCAATATAAATGGTGAACAATACTACAATACTATATTATAAACTCATACAAGGATATGTTCTGCCTTTTAAATTGTTTGGATGTGTGTACAACTGTACAAATGCATTTAAAACAGATATAATGCACAAAATAAATATGAATCAGAAAATATATTGTCCTGATATTGATATGTATATGATTAACATGCCATTGCATAAATTACTGCTTTCCCATTTTTATACAGTTTAAATCAATATACAGTACCTTCCTTTCCAGTTGCAGAAGGCCCCAGCACTGCACGGCTCTCCTCTGCTTAGCAGCAAAATGCATGTAAGCAGCAAATCCAGCAGTATTGACCTGTTCATGTTTTGATCCTTGAGACTGACCAGCTCAGTAGACAACAACAGAACATGGTGTGGATTCATCTGTCTGCAGCCAAATGCCAGACCACCCCTATCAGCATCCTCAAAAAAAACTCTCTCTATTCATAGAAATCTAATGAAAAGGAGCACCATGAACTGTGCAAAGAAGATAGACTGGTCTCTTTCACATTCAACAACCTGCACAATTTACTGCAATTAGTTTATTGGCAAACTGATTTTCTTTAATTTACTAAGCTTTACAGGTTTTGCATCTTAGCTGCTAATCAATTGTTTATTCCAAAACATTAAATCCTTAAATTAACAGGCAGCCGGTGTTTAACTAAGGAGTTTGGGGCCCCAGTGCGAGTTTTACATCGGTCCCAGGGACGGATTTCTGGGAAGGACACAAAGGCCATGGCCTGGGGCGATAAATCAAATAAGATCAAAAGGGCGGCAGGACTTGTAAAGAGAAGAGGTCATATGATAAAGTAAATTATCTCTTCTGGTCCAAAGCGCAACACCCTGCTCTGCATTGATGTCTAAATTCCAGAGTTCTCCAATCCCTGCATGTCTGATGATGATCTTGTCCTCTGTATAATGGACATACATGCTGCTGTGTAAGAAGTGCCAGTTTACAATAAAGCAGACAGAACTGCATTCAATTTAAATGCACACATGCACAGAGGAATTTCAAGAAGTTTTGAATCAGGATGATACACTGTACAATACTCTATTGCTACAGAGGAATTTCAGCTCTGCTAGTTAATTCTCCCTCTCTCCTACAGCTGACAGAATGACTCCTGTTAATGCCTTTCTCTTATCTAAAGCTAAATGTATGTTTTTTTTTCCTTGCTAGCCAGGGATGTTTATGGTAGCAGTGATCTCAGTTTCAGTTAACTCTTTCCTGACTCATTTTAAGATCTGTCTTTTTTGTTTTAAGCACTAAATTGTCACTGTTTAAAGGGCACCTACATCCATGCCATTGCATGTAGTCCTTCTAATTACCTGTAGCAGTAGAGCATTGAACAGAGTCAGACATCAGTGAAAGCAGAAAGTTTTTAATTAGGATTATATCATTTATTGGCTAACTTAAAAGAAAAAGCGCACTGAGCTTTGCACCAGACTTATTTGAGTTTTATGCTCGTTTCTATTGCCTGATGGAGTGGGAAATGCCAGCGAAAAGCGTTGCACTTTCTAGAGTATATAAATAAATTTGTGTTGTATATGATTGTGAGTATAGATAGATACTTATTATCATATCCACATACCAGTATATACTACACTATATTGGGCTCTCCGTGTCTCTATTCTGTGTTCCATCCCTACAGGAGCTTTTTTTAAGTGCTTGGGATTTTGAAAAGGTCTTGCTAATGCAATAGGGGATTTTTTTCAAAATCACATCGCTCCAGTGAGAACACATAGGATTACATTAGCAAGAGCTTTTAAAAACACAAAACGCTTTAGAAAAAGCTCTTGTAGTGTGAGCCAGCCCTGGGGCCTGTGATCTGCTACAATGTGCTATCGCAAACGCTAGCGACTTGTGGTAGCGATTTGCAAGCAATTTTGGGAGCGATTTCCCTGCTCCTATACAATACATTAGAACAGAAATGCTCCCAAAATGCTGCATGTCCTGCGACTGCAAATCTGTCCCATCCACTTACATTGGAAGAGCGTTTAGGGAAATTGCTAGCAATTGAAAATGATGGAAGAAGAATCCCGCATGAGGAAATGGACTGACTCAAAACCTGTCGGTTCTGTTAGATTTTTAACTGTCTACTTTTTTGCGATGGTGGTCCTTTAACCCTGATGCATCAGGTATCTATTTAACTAACCAAGCAGCTCGGGGTGACCCAAACCACTAGAAATGGATAGGGGATAAAAAAGACCAAAAAGTCCTCCTACTAATAAATGATGCTTGGTGAAATGTGTCTTCTTAATACATTAAGAAACTTGCATTAATTTAGTTATAACTGAACGCCTGTAGTTACCCACAATGCACCACTACTGAATATGCAAATTATCTCTTTTTGCCCCTATAAGCCAGGCAAGTATCCAGAACCGCTGGTGAATAGCAAGCCTACAACTTTAAATATTACACTGCCACAACAACCCCACATGTAGATAGCCTGTTTCTGACTTTTGGTCCTCATCAGTACATGGCAAGGATTGATATGGCTGTATGGGATAGGGCTTGGACCAGTACAACAGAGTAACCAAGCAGCTCGGGGTGACCAAAACCACTAGGAATGTATAGGGGGATAAAATAGACCAAAAAGCCCTCCTACTAATAAGCAATGCTTGGTGAAATTTGCCTTCTTAAAATAGAAGGAAACTTGCAATAATTCAGCTATAATTGACCATTTGTGGTTTCCCGCAATGCACCACTACTGAATATGCTAATTATCTCTTTTCTCGTTTGGTTACTCTGTTGTACTGGTCCATTGTGTAGATAAACTCTCATACTACATGGAGGTGGTAAAATTGGTCATAACTGGACAATCAAATTTGAAGGTGTCTACCAGGCTTCAGGCAAGATATTGCTCATTGCATTCCTTTTGGTTCATATGAATGCCTACCCCCACCCACACATTAACAGAAAAGCATTGTAGGAATTAAAATGATCAGTTGAGTAAAACTACATTTGAATGCTTTAAAGTGTCCTTAAAATACAGAGTAATGTCCCAGAGAGTACATAATGATAATCAAGCAATGCAGGAAATGTATTGTACAATTGCAGCTTTGTGTGTATACAGGGCCGCCATTAGAAATTTTGGGGCCCCTCACAAATCATCAGTCCGGGCCCCCCCCCCCAAACTGAGAAATGTGCGTAGCCATTACATGTTGGCAGAGCTAGTTGGAGGCTTGCTGTCCACAAATTAATCACGAATAACCACGGTGGATACTCGTGATTCAAGTTAGCTCCAATTGCCACAGCTGAGCGGCTAGATGCGGCAGGGTTAATTACCCAGAACGCCACTCTCCGCCCAGCGTTTCAACGAGGTGCAAGTGTCCGAATGGACGCGTTGCAAGCCTCGATATCGAGCACTTCCTCCTTCAAGCCGGAAGGAGGAAGTGCTCCATCATTTTTTTAGAACCTCCCAGTTTTCTTTTCTGTTTAAAAAAGCTAAAAAAAAGTAGGTTTAATGCTATTGTTTCATATGGTAATGATTCAGCTTTTCCCATAGTCTCGCAGTTAGCAATCATGTGACCCCCAACAAGACAAATTCAGCAATCATGAGGCCCCCAACAAACCATGAGGCCCCCAACAAGACAAATTCAGCAATCATGAGGCCCCCAACAAGACAAATTCAGCAATCATGAGGCCCCCAACAAGACAAATTCAGCAATCATGAGGCCCCCAACAAATCATGAGGCCTCCAACAAGACAAATTCAGTAATCTTGAGGCTCCCAACAAATCATGAGGCCCCCAACAAGTAAAAATTCAATCATTAGGCCCCCAACAAGACAAATTCAGCAGTCATGAGGCACATAAATAGACAGCATTTCACATAAATAGGCAGAATGACCCCTTATGGTAGACACCTCTCACCTGGATTCTGACAGGGACCCCCAGGTTAGGTAGTGAGTGACATAGAGCCCTTTAGGCAGTGAGTGACAGGGAGCCCTTTTAGGTAGTGAGTGAGTGACAGGGAGCCCCTTTAGGTAGTGAGTGAGTGCCAGGGAGCCCCTTTAGGTAGTGAGTGAGTGCCAGGGAGCCCCTTTAGGTAGTGAGTGAGTGCCAGGGAGCCCCTTTAGGTAGTGAGTGAGTGCCAGGGAGCCCCTTTAGGTAGTGAGTGAGTGCCAGGGAGCCCCTTTAGGTAGTGAGTGAGTGCCAGGGAGCCCCTTTAGGTAGTGAGTGAGTGCCAGGGAGGGCTTTAGGAAGTGAGTGAGTGACAGGGAGCCCCTTTAGCAAGTGAGTGAGTGACAGGGAGCCCCTTTAGCAAGTGAGTGAGTGACAGGGAGCCCCTTTAGCAAGTGAGTGAGTGACAGGGAGCCCCTTTAGCAAGTGAGTGAGTGACAGGGAGCCCCTTTAGCAAGTGAGTGAGTGACAGGGAGCCCCTTTAGCAAGTGAGTGAGTGACAGGGAGCCCCTTTAGCAAGTGAGTGAGTGACAGGGAGCCCCTTTAGCAAGTGAGTGAGTGACAGGGAGGCCCTTTAGCAAGTGAGTGAGTGACAGGGAGCCCCTTTAGCTAGTGAGTGAGTGACAGGGAGCCCCTTTAGCAAGTGAGTGACAGGGAGCCCCTTTAGCTAGTGAGTGAGTGACAGGGAGGCCCTTTAGCAAGTGAGTGAGTGACAGGGAGCCCCTTTAGCAAGTGAGTGAGTGCCAGGGAGGCCCTTTAGCTAGTGAGTGAGTGACAGGGAGCCCCTTTAGCAAGTGAGTGAGTGACAGGGAGCCCCTTTAGCTAGTGAGTGAGTGACAGGGAGCCCCTTTAGCAAGTGAGTGAGTGACAGGGAGCCCCTTTAGCAAGTGAGTGAGTGACAGGGAGCCCCTTTAGCAAGTGAGTGAGTGACAGGGAGCCCCTTTAGCAAGTGAGTGAGTGACAGGGAGCCCCTTTAGCTAGTGAGTGAGTGACAGGGAGGCCCTTTAGCAAGTGAGTGAGTGACAGGGAGCCCCTTTAGCTAGTGAGTGAGTGACAGGGAGCCCCTTTAGCAAGTGAGTGAGTGACAGGGAGCCCCTTTAGCAAGTGAGTGAGTGACAGGGAGCCCCTTTAGCAAGTGAGTGAGTGACAGGGAGCCCCTTTAGCAAGTGAGTGAGTGACAGGGAGCCCCTTTAGCAAGTGAGTGAGTGACAGGGAGGCCCTTTAGCAAGTGAGTGAGTGACAGGGAGGCCCTTTAGCTAGTGAGTGAGTGACAGGGAGGCCCTTTAGCAAGTGAGTGAGTGACAGGGAGGCCCTTCAGCAAGTGAGTGAGTGACAGGGAGGCCCTTTAGCAAGTGAGTGAGTGACAGGGAGGCCCTTCAGCAAGTGAGTGAGTGACAGGGAGGCCCTTCAGCAAGTGAGTGAGTGACAGGGAGGCCCTTTAGCAAGTGAGTGAGTGACAGGGAGGCCCTTCAGCAAGTGAGTGAGTGACAGGGAGTGACAGGGAGCAACCCCCCCCCCGCGCCGCTTCCCCTACCTTGCAGCCAGCAGCCCAGCGTCAGACCTCAAGATCAGCGGCGACCCGACCAGTAAGAGCGGGCACCGGACGCACCCGCTCTATATGCGGAAGTGATGTCACTTCCGCATATCAGTGCGGGCGCTGGGTCCTAGCGCCCGCACTATTGTCGCCGCCTGATCGAGGTCTGACGCGGCGGAGGCGGCGGCGGCGGCTAGAGGGATGGAGGGAGGGAGCAGCGGCCAGAAGGGTTGAGCGGCGGCCGGGCGGCACCCGCAGCGGCGGGGATGGGGCCCCCCTGCAGGCCCCGGGCCCGTGACGGGAGTCACGGATGTCCCCCCCTGATGGCGGGCCTGTGTGTATACACTCCTGAATTCTGTTATAAGCATACCACCACACTCAGGAAGGATATGGATAAATAACCCCAACTCATGCTCAATACTGCATAAAAAAGCTGACGTGTCAAAAAGCACAATAGTATCACTCACATTTAGTTTGATTGTGAATATCTCCCTTTTAAATTGAATAGCCTGGTTGCCCCCACTTAAATAATTAGCTCTGTTGTATGCATCCATCTCTATATGTGATGAGCTTTGTCAGCAAACCATGTGTGGATAACCATTCAACATCTCTTGAGTGAAACTGAGTTCTATGTACCCTCCATGGGGCAGTGCAGTCCCAGCATTGTGTAGCTTTTAGCTAAATGAGCAATGAAAATCAATGTCAGGAGCCATCTGTTGCCATTTAATTTAGTGGATTTTTTTGTCTGCATAGAGAGTGCAAAAACGTTCCTGGAGACACTGATCAGGCTATGAATTTTAAGTATAATTTCCACTAAGTTTCTACTAGCTTAAATGTACTTTCCAGCAATGCATATTATTTGTATTAACAAGAAGTTTTAAATCAGGATGATACCATTTATTGGCTAACTACAAATGAATAAGAATGAACAAGCTTTCGGCCTTGCAGCCTTCGTCAGGTTTACATCCTGTTAGTTTGAAAGCTGGTGGTACAGACAGCTTGTATACATGCAACATCAAAAGGGAAAACAGATATTTTTTTAAGCATAAATACATCATGAAGATGCCTTAATACAAACAGACCATCTAAATGGGGTAAGATAAGGATCCTTGTTTACTTTATTGCTCACAGACCTGGTATTAGGATTGACCCAGAGGTATCGTAAATTCTTAGTTCACAAGTTCAGCTAGGGTGGCTGAGACAGTTCATATATCATCAATCTCATACCAATATAGAAAGTTGTTGTCCTTATTCAAACCCTTCTGCACAGCTTTGAAACAATTTATACATTTTGTTTCTGCTATTAATCGGTCATTTGACGTTTTGAAGCCGCCCTTCAGGGCAGTGACACGAAGATCATCCATGCTGTGTCCGTTGGACCGAAAGTGTGTAGCAACTGGGAGTCCAGATTTGGTATCATTAATAGTGTGCCTGTGTCCATTCATACGTTTGCGCAGAGTTTGTCCAGTTTCTCCCACGTACATAACATTGGGGCATTTAGCACACATGATCAGATATACCAGATTGGTGGACCCACAAGAAAATTTACCTTGTACTCTGTACTCCTGTTGTGAACCTGGTATCGTTACCCTGTCAGTGAAGTAAATGTGTCTGCAGGTCCCACATATTTTTTGTCGGCAGGGTGATGTTCCGTTTTGTTGAGCCCTATTCAAAGAGCTCCTGACAATCATCTGTTTTAGATTGTGTGGTTGCCAATATGACAAGAGTGGAGGTTTAGGGAATATCGTTCTCAGTCTGTGATCCTTGTGTAAAATGGGATGAAGTTCCTTAGCAATCCTCCATAAGATTTCCAGGTGTGGGTTGTAGGTGACAACCAAAGGGACACGTTCCTCTTTCTGGTTTTGCTTATATTTCAGGAGTTCAGTCCTGGGGATGTTGCTGGCTTTCCTGATTTGGGCCTCAGCCATGGGAGGACTGTAACCTTGTTTAATGAAAGTGTTCTTATGGTGATCCAGGTGCTTGTCTCTGTCCATCCTGTCAGAACAAATCCGGTTGTACCTTATAGCTTGGCTGTAAATTATAGAGTTCTTAATGTGCTTGGGATGAAAACTGTCATATCTTAGGTATGTGGGACGGTCTGTAGGTTTGCGATACACAGAGGTTTGTATGTTGTTACCCCTGATGTATATGGTGGTGTCCAGAAAGTTAATCTCTGTGTGAGAGTAGGTAAGTTTCAATTTGATTGTAGGATGGAAGGCATTGAAGTTCCTGTGGAACTGGAGAAGATCATCCTCACTTGCGGACCAGATGATTAAAATATCATCAATGAAGCGGAAGTAGGCCAAGGGTTTTATGCCACATGCATTGAGGTATTCCTCTTCGATTTTGGCCATGAATAGATTTGCATACTGTGGAGCGAATCGCGAACCCATTGCCACGCCCATCTGCTGTAAATAGAGGTCCTGTCCAAAAGTGAAATAATTATGAGTGAGAATGAATTTGATCAGTCCAGTAATAGGCTTTACAGGTATGCCCTGACCCTGAAGATATTTACGGCAGGCCGCAATACCAACATCATGGGGAATGTTCGTGTACAGGGACTCCACGTCCATCGTGGCCAGTATGGTTCCCTCAGGTACTGGGCCGATGGCCTCTTATCAGGCTACTGAAGCTGAAATGTCAGTACTCTCCAAAGGCCTGT
The DNA here is from genome assembly GCF_040937935.1 of Hyperolius riggenbachi. Lineage (NCBI taxonomy): Eukaryota > Metazoa > Chordata > Amphibia > Anura > Hyperoliidae > Hyperolius > Hyperolius riggenbachi. The sequence goes on from NC_090655.1 coordinate 152,177,507, forward strand.
CATTCTGCCCTGCGAGACCCATAGACAGGATTGCACTCTGTGGAGATATGGAGGAATTTTTCAGAAAGCTGCGACTCAAGGAACACTACCATGATAAGGAAGCCTGTGATACAATGGATAATGGACCAAAACGCACCAGATCTAAAAAGAAAAAAAAGAAAAAAAGATGGACCCCCAAAGAAGGAAAAAACCCGGCCCTGGATAAATACATCAACAAATTCAGACGCAGAATCTCTGACAGGATCCTGAGTAAAAGAAAGACACTGGCCCAGAACGTAACACCACAGGAGCGACAGGCCATCAGATCCCTTAAGGAGAATAAGGACATTATTATTAAACCAGTGGATACAGGTGGTGCCATAGTCATAATGAACACCAGTGACTACATCCAGGAGGCACAAAGACAATTATCCAATACCGCTCACTATGCCAAATTACAGGGGGACCCCACAAAAGGCTACAGGATGGCACTTAATAGGATGGTTAACAGATTGCCTGCAAACATCAGACTACATGTAAGGACCCTTATCCCTGAAGAGCCTAGAACAGCCTGCTTGTACATGCTTCCCAAGATCCACAAAGAGGGAAACCCAGGCAGGCCCATAATCTCAGGGAGCGGAACTCTTACAGAGAACATCTCAGGGTGGCTGGAAAACATCTTGAAACCTCTTGTCTGTAAAAGACCCAGCTACTTACAGGATACCACCCACCTCCTGAACAAACTGTCAGCCATCGGCCCAGTACCTGAGGGAACCATACTGGCCACGATGGACGTGGAGTCCCTGTACACGAACATTCCCCATGATGATGGTATTGTGGCCTGCCGTAAATATCTTCAGGGTCAGGGCATACCTGTAAAGTCTATTACTGGACTGATCAAATTCATTCTCACTCATAATTATTTCACTTTTGGACAGGACCTCTATTTACAGCAGATGGGCGTGGCAATGGGTTCGCGATTCGCTCCACAGTATGCAAATCTATTCATGGCCAAAATCGAAGAGGAATACCTCAATGCATGTGGCATAAAACCCTTGGCCTACTTCCGCTTCATTGATGATATTTTAATCATCTGGTCCGCAAGTGAGGATGATCTTCTCCAGTTCCACAGGAACTTCAATGCCTTCCATCCTACAATCAAATTGAAACTTACCTACTCTCACACAGAGATTAACTTTCTGGACACCACCATATACATCAGGGGTAACAACATACAAACCTCTGTGTATCGCAAACCTACAGACCGTCCCACATACCTAAGATATGACAGTTTTCATCCCAAGCACATTAAGAACTCTATAATTTACAGCCAAGCTATAAGGTACAACCGGATTTGTTCTGACAGGATGGACAGAGACAAGCACCTGGATCACCTTAAGAACACTTTCATTAAACAAGGTTACAGTTCTCCCATGGCTGAGGCCCAAATCAGGAAAGCCAGCAACACCCCCAGGACTGAACTCCTGAAATATAAGCAAAACCAGAAAGAGGAACGTGTCCCTTTGGTTGTCACCTACAACCCACACCTGGAAATCTAAAGGAGGATTGCTAAGGAACTTCATCCCATTTTACACAAGGATCACAGACTGAGAACGATATTCCCTAAACCTCCACTCTTGTTATATCGGCAACCACACAATCTAAAACAGATGATTGTCAGGAGCTATTTGATTAGGCCTCAACAAAACGGAACATCACCCTGCCGACAAAAAATATGTGGGACCTGCAGACACATTTACTCCACTGACAGGGTAACGATACCAGGTTCACAACAGGAGTACAGAGTACAAGGTAAATTTTCTTGTGGGTCCACCAATCTGGTATATCTGATCATGTGTGCTAAATGCCCCAATGTTATGTACGTGGGAGAAACTGGACAAACTCTGCGCAAACGTATGAATGGACACAGGCACACTATTAATGATACCAAATCTGGACTCCCAGTTGCTACACACTTTCGGTCCAACGGACACAGCATGGATGATCTTCGTGTCACTGCCCTGAAGGGCGGCTTCAAAACGTCAAATGACCGATTAATAGCAGAAACAAAATGTATAAATTGTTTCAAAGCTGTGCAGAAGGGTTTGAATAAGGACAACAACTTTCTATATTGGTATGAGATTGATGATATACGAACTGTCTCAGCCACCCTAGCTGAACTTGTGAACTAAGAATTTACGATACCTCTGGGTCAATCCTAATACCAGGTCTGTGAGCAATAAAGTAAACAAGGATCCTTATCTTACCCCATTTAGATGGTCTGTTTGTATTAAGGCATCTTCATGATGTATTTATGCTTAAAAAAATATCTGTTTTCCCTTTTGATGTTGCATGTATATAAGCTGTCTGTACCACCAGCTTGCAAACTAACAGGATGTAAACCTGACGAAGGCTGCAAGGCCGAAAGCTTGTTCATTCTTATTCATTTGTAGTTAGCCAATAAATGGTATCATCCTGATTTAAAACTTCTTGCTTTTACTGATGGCTAACACGGTACAATACCCTACTGCTACTATTTGTATTAAAGTAAGAGGGCTTTTTGATCCTTTCTGGTTCACCATGATGAGCTTGCTGGGTAATGTGTAACTTCTCAGTGTATACTGATTTATAGATACTTATCTATTCAGGTATTTGGGAGCTGTGTCAGCATATAAAGACTAGAGATGGCCCGAACAATTTGTCGGCAAACGGTTCCCGGCTAACTTCCGCGGGTCGCGATTGCGGAGAACTGCAAACTTTTCCGGAAGTTTCGTTCGCCCCCATAGTGCATCATGAGGGTCAACTTTGACCCTCTACATCACAGTCAGCAGGCACATTGTAGCCAATCAGGCTACACTCCCTCCTGGGGCCCCACCCCCAGGCAGCATCAGGCTTTTCACTCACTCATGTGCCTGCATTAATTAGAGAAGGGAGAGCTGCTGTGCAGAGACCTATAGGGAAAGCTTAGTTAGGCTCTTGTAGGCTTATTAGCTTGCTCCTTGCTGATTCTTATTACTAAAAAGCACCCCTCAACAGCTCTTTTGAGAGCTAATCTTGTTCTTGTTTTCTATTTTTTTTTTAATTGTGTGGGCCACTTGCATTATATACAGCCCTGTCAGTCAGTCACAGCTGGCCTTTGGCCCCTTGGTGGTATAATTATTACTAGTGTGCCAGGTGCACATTGTAATACCCATCACTGGATATACCTACTACGCTGTTGATAGTTTTCTTGGTATGGCAGGCACCAGCAGAGCAGCATCTCCTGGACTTGGTACCAGTACTTCTGTAGACCCTGGTGAAGTGGTGAGCGTCAGCATGGAAGTTGAAACTGGTACGGTGGCAAGTGCAGTAGTACCCCCGTCGCAGCCACCAAGAAGAAGACGGGCCCGTAGTACCCATAGACTCCCAGAGGTGCTGGCACAACCAGATTGGCAATCCCCTGATTCCGCCGCACCCGTAGTGCCCCCTTTCACCGCCCAGTCTGGAGTCCAGGTGGCGACAGCTCATCTAGGAACGGCCCTAGACTTTTTGCAGCTGTTCATCACCCAGGTTCTCTTGGACTTAATTGTGGTTGAGACCAACGGTAAAGCCACACAATTCATCACCGAGCACCCGGAGAGCATGTATGCCCAGCCTTTCCGGTGGAAACCAGTCCAAGTTTCCGACATTAAAATCTTTTTGGCCCTTATCCTTCACTTGGGACTAATGAAACAGAATGTACTGCGGTCGTATTGGTCTACGAACCCAGTAAATCATGTTCCCTTGTACCCTGCTGCCATGTCCAGGACACGATTTGAGTCCATCCTGCGCTTCCTGCACTTCAACGACGACGAAACCTGTCATGAAAGGGGAGACCCTGCTTATGACCGGCTCCACAAAATTCGGCCCCTCATAGACCACCTGTCATCAACATTTGCAGATGCTTATATCCCTGAACAGAACATCTGCGTAGACGAGTCCCTCTTACGCTTTACCGGGCGCCTTGGCATCAAACAGTACATCCCAAGCAAGCGCGCCCGGTATGGGGTGAAACTGTATAAGCTCTGTGAAAGGGCCACAGGCTATACATGTCGTTTTAGGGTCTATGAGGGAAAAGACTCAAAATTGGAGCCGGTCGGATGCTCTGACTACCTAGGGAGCAGTGGAAAGGTTGTGTGGGACTTGGTGTCACCCTTGTTCCAGAAGGGGTACCATCTTTTTGTGGACAATTATTACACAAGTGTGGCCCTCTTTCAGCACTTAAAGTTAGAAGGAATCCGATGCTGTGGCACTGCGCGGCCTAGTCGCCAGGGCTTCCCCCAACGGCTCGTTACCACCAGACTTGAACGGGGGCAGAGGGCCGCCTTGCGTACTGAAGACCTGCTCGCGGTGAAATGGAGGGACAAGAGGGACGTTTACTTTCTGTCCACCATTCACACAGACACGACAGTCCAAATTCAACGGGCAACTGCGGTCATTGAAAAGCCCCTTGTCGTCCACGAATATAATGTCAACATGGGAGGGGTGGACTTCAATGACCAGAGGTTAGCGCCCTATTTAGTTACCCGAAAAACAAGACGCTGGTATAAGAAAGTGTCTTTTTATCTGATTCAATTGGCAGTTTACAACAGCTTTGTTCTCTACAGTAAGGCTGGGAGAACTGGATCTTTCCTCCAATTTCAGGAACAGATCGTTCTGGACATCCTGTATCCAGGAGGTGCCAGGCCCCCCCCCCCCAGATGCAACTAGCCGATTGCATGGAAGGCATTACGCCTATCAGCTTCCGTGTGCCCCAGGTCAACGCATCCGAAGAAAACGTTGCCGTGTCTGCAGCAGGGCTGGAACAAGGACTGACACCGTTTATTATTGTCCCCGCTGCCCTGACCAGCCTGGCCTATGCATAGGGCCGTGTTTTGAGAGGTGCCACGAGCAGGTACACTATTAGAACCTAGGGAACTCCAGACACAGGAGTAGGCACACACTCAGTGGTCTTTCGCATATTGTCACAGGGAGCGGAGAGGTGAGCTTGAAAACCAAACGGGTAAGCATAAAAGTCGGAAGAAGGATCGGTTTCCATGCTTGATATTGCTGATCTGTCCTGGGTTGGCGATATAAGACGGCATGTTTGAATTTCCCTTTAGTGTGGACACCCCCGGTTTATATGTGATTTGGGCCTATGATGATGCTTTAATGCCACACAGAGTCATTTCTATTGGCAGGCATATTGCTGTATGCTACAGGCATAATGCTGTATACTAAAGTTCTGAGGCCCAGTCACTTAAGTTGGTGGCTCACCCTGAGTGCAGGGTGGCACGGGGTGTCTCTCTCCTGAGGTTATCACTGCCATTGATGTGGAGGACGATCTGCCATTGATGTGGAGCAAGGTATGTTTGCTGTTCATTTTTCCTTTCAGCCCAGAGTGCATTACCCGTATACCCAATATAAGGAGTATAGCAGAAACTCCTAATACTGGCCATACATGTAATGATTGCAGAGACCCTAAAATGCCAGGACAGACTTCACAAATGACCCCATTTTGGAAAGAGGACACCCTAAAGTATTATGTGAGGTGCACGGTGAGTTCATAAAAGATTTTAGTTTTTGTCACAAGTTAGCAGAATTTTTTTTTTTTTTTTTTACAAAGTGTCATTTTCCGTTTACTTGTGACAAAAAATAAAAATTTCAATGACCTCACCATTACCCTCATGGAATACCTTGTTGTGTATTCTTTCCAAAATTGGGTCATTTGTGGGGTTTGTTAACTGTCCTGGCAAGTGGGTGGGGTGCTAAATTGTGAGCACCCCTGTAAAGCCTAAAGGTACTCATTGGACTCTGGGCCCCTTAGCGCAGTTAGGGTGCAAAAAAGTGCCACACATGTGGTATCGCCGTACTCGGGAGAAGTAGTATAATGTGTTTTGGGGTGTATTTTTACACATACCCATGCTGGGTGGGAGAAATACCTCTGTAAATGACAATCTTTTGATTTTTTTACACACAATTGTCCATTTACAGAGTTATTTCTCCCACCCAGCATGGGTATGTGTAAAAATACACCCCAAAACACATTGTACTACTTCTCCCGAGTACGGTGATACCACATGTGTGGCACTTTTTTGCACCCTAACTGCGCTAAAGGGCCCAAAGTCCAATGAGTACCTTTAGGATTTCACAGGTCATTTTGCGGAATTTGATTTCCAGACTACTCCTCACGGTTTAGGGCCCCTAAAATGCCAGGGCAGTATAGGAACCCCACAAATGACCCCATTTTAGAAAGAAGACACCCCAAGGTATTCTGTTAGTAGTACGGTGAGTTCATAGAAGATTTTAT